>NC_072488.1:51381167-52054917 GCF_027574615.1 Eptesicus fuscus
AAACTAGCGGCCCGATGCACGAAATTCGTGCAAGAGTAGGCCTTCCTTCCCCCGGCTGCCAGCACCACCTTCCCTTTGGCTGGAGCCGCCTTTCCACCTTTTCACGCTGCCCAGAGGTCCAGAATGGCTGGGGTGATGTGGAACTCCTGCATCGTTGCCATGGCAATGACACAAGCATCCCACCCCCAGCCACTCAGCACCTGTGTATGCAAATGAACCTGTCATCTTTGTTGGGTTAATTTGCATACTCAGTCCTGATTGGCTGGTGGGTATCACAAATGTATGGGCAATTTGCATCTTTCTCTTTTATTAGTATAGATATATAATTAGAGGCCCGATGCACGAAATTCGTGCAAGAGTAGGCCTTCTTTCCCCCAGCTGCTGGCACTGGCTTCCCTCTGGCACCCAGGACCCAGGCTTCCCTCACAGCCCCAGCTTCATCCAGAAGGTCATCTGGTGTAATTAGCATATTTCACTTTTATTATTATAGATGTAATACCCAAGGATACTGTAATTTTTCAGAAAAACAAGATACACAGGGCTGACCAAATTATGAGCTAGTAGACCATATGACCCCACATTTTATGAGTCAGTACAGTGGGCAAGCAGCAGTGGAAACACTAGACATTCACATGAGTCAGAACTGAGACCATTTAGTGCATGCAGAATTATGAAATTTATTTATTTTTATTTTTATTTTAATGTATTTTTTATTGATTTAAGAGAGGAAGGGAAAAGGGAGAGAGAGATAGAAACATCAATAATGAAAGAATCATTGACCAGCTGCCTCCTGCCCCCTACTGGGGATTAAGCCCACAACCTGGGCATGTGCCCTTGACCAGAATCAAACCCTGGACTCTTCAGTCCTTAGGCCGATGCTCTATCTACTGAGCAAAACCTTAGGTAGCCAGAATTATGAAATTTAGAGGTGAGTCAGAGTAATTAATTAATAATTATATATCCATTCACTTATTTAGTCATTTAATAATAAATTAATATATTTATTAAAAGTGGTATACCAGAAACTCTTTTAGGAGCAGAAATTATTTTTGAAATATTGTTTTCTATTGACACTAAGAGATAAAATGTAGGAAAACCAGTGACTTTCATCATTTGTGATAAGCACAACGTGAATGGAAAAGAACAGCCCAGATGAAGCCTTCAGATCTTCCCTCAAAATTCAGAGTGAATTTGAAGGATAAAATACCTTTTTGCAGGAAGAAAGTTCTAGTCAGAGACAGTGGGATATGGAAATCCACAATTCAAATATAGGTATCAGAGACAAGAGGCAAGCAAAAGACCCAGGAATAAATGGGAGAGGAACTAAAGAAATAAATTCATATCTCACATATGAAATGAAGCATGACACTGCTCAGACACATTTGACTAAATGTTTGGCACTATCTTAGTTAAATTTTCTTATTTAACATTTCAAAATCTTCCCTCAAAATTTGACAGTTAAAGTGGATTCATTCTTTCACTGATTGTTAAAAACATTAGGGAGAGCAATAGACTGTTCGATATTGAAATTTTACTCTTCTGTTGATGCTTTGAATGCTTGTGTGAGCTCTGGTCCTCTAAGAAATAGATGCCATATGGGATTAAATGTGTAAATGATGTAGTGGGGAAAGACCTGTGATGGACAAAGGGGAGGCAGCAAAATAGCCTTTGGACCATGATTCAGGTCTGGTGCTTGGAAAAGAAGAGCAGGAAGGGGGGTTGAGTTGGAAGATCTAAGACTGTTGTTCAGTTCTCAGAAAGGTTGAACTAGGCCAACAGGGCGTCTCTGAGTTACAGATGTCCATTATAGGAGTTCTGTTCTGTAGGAGTGGTCCAGCACTAGTACTCCCACTGTGTGTGTTTTTGCCTGGGGGCAGCTAGGAAAAGCATAGGTCTTGATGGCGACACAAAGGAGGGTCAAGGGTATAGCAGCTGGGTTGTCAATCCACTGTGCTCCCCTCAGCAGGTGATCTGAGTCCTGAATTTTTATCTCTGCCACAGAGACTGTGGACACAGTACATTAACTCTTGTAAGATCAGTTTGATAGTGGGGACAATAAAAATAATAGCATTGCCCTGACCAGTATGGTTCAATTGGTTCAAGGTTGTCCCATGCACCGAAGGGTCATGGTCCAATTCTTGGTCAGGACACATGTCCAGGTTTCAGGTTGATTCTTGGTTCTGGCACACATTGGAGGCAACCCATCCATGTCTCTCTTACTCTCTCTCAAAATCAAAACACACAGAAAGAGATGATAGCACGGCCATCCTTCTGGGATTGTAGTAAAGATCACTGAATTAATGCCCATAGTATAGTACCTGACATATAGGAATCAATGAGAATATTCTGATCTCCAAAACACTTTTTGCCTTTTTAGAGATCTTCACAGTTTTCATTTGCCATGGTATCTAACGGAACACTAGGATTATGGAATTTATACAATAAATGCTCAATGAATAAATTACCAGCGTCTACCTGCCTGTAACCATGAAGACCACACACATTAGCAAATCAAACTGAGTTTACTATTTGCTTCCAAAAGGAAGACTGTGCCTCCTGAGGAGCTGAGAGCTGTCTCACTTAGAGGGTGTCAGGAGGGATTATTTATAAAATGTGGGCCAATATTAGGTAAATTTGAGAAGGATCCAAGAAGCAGGTCTTTCCTCTGGTTTGGGTACCGTCAGAAAGTGAGGGTAATTCTGGGATTGGGCACATCAATCATTTTTATCTGGGCGCACTAGGAACAAAGTAGAGCTAAGACCATAATTGCTAAAGAACCAGCAGTCTGTTGTTATCTTAGCTGGGAGAGGGAGATGTTTGCTCATTTTGTGGTTTGTACAATGCTTGTTTTTGGCTGGGCTCACACATAACAAGTTGTTCTGCTTTGTCTTGTCCCATCACAGCACAGAATTACCTTGTCTGATATCGGTGTTCTGTGAGTTGTTTCTGTTGAGTGGTGAGAACCACAGCCAAGCTCTTAGGGCCAGGGCCGCTACCAGCTAGCAGCTCTGAGTTGGTCAAATTAGAAGGAGGAAACACAATCCACACCTAAAAGCTAATATTAAGGAGAGTCCACATGGACCAAAACAGGAAATATAAACACAGCTTAGGGAACCTCCAGATGCCCAGGCAAATTCTGATTTAATAATAAACTCAGTGTTTTCAAACTGCTAAGTTTTGTATATAATTAAGAGTATATTTTCTGGGATGTATTTCTAGATCTTTTTAATCAACTAATACTATGTTTAGTAAGTGAGTTATCAAAAGACATACTAATTCTGTGTATGTAATTAAAATCAGACTTTTGGAAGGAAGATAAAACTGATCCTTAAAATATCCAAACATCTAGCCAATCAGTTTTTTCTGGATACACATGACATCTGCTTCTCCAAACTTTGGGAAATATGAAAAACATATATACATGACAGATAAAATATCAGTTTCTCATTTTAGTTACTGGGTCTACATCTGTATTAAAGTCACAGTTCTCCATAAAATTCTAATATCTTTCATAATATGCTTTTGAAAATGTTAATGTAAATCAGCTTTCAACAAGTTGGGGCAGTTTTTCTACCTTTTTTTGGCCTCTAAAAACAATAAAAGATAAATAAATCACTTGATAGTGCTTGAGTTTATAACCATTTGGCAGCTTATTCAAAATGCAATCTGTGTCCATTATATTGTTTTTCTGAATCCATTCACACCCTTCAAAATGTCACAACTAATCACATTGCATCTCCAGACTCCAGAGAAAAGAAACTTCATACCAGATCTATTTCTTCAGTCACAAGACTCTGTACAGTCAAGCGTATAATCAGCCTTTTGTTACATTCTTTGAAAATTTTCAGACCAAAACAAAAGAATAATCCAGACAAATAAGAGATCTTTAAAAAGAATGAAGTTTCTGTTCAACTACATTATCGCACTCTACATGTTCTTTCAACCTTCACCTTCCCTTTCTTTAGCTAAATGTCTGAAATTAACACACATCCATTTTTAATTGTTCTCAGTGGAACCCCTTTATCTACTGGTTTAATTCTGACAATACCTGCCCTGTCTATGGAGAAAACAGCAAGTATAATGGACAGGCGACTTCAGCAGAGACTATGCATAAATATTGGGCCATCTTCCAAATGAAGTTCAAAAGAATAAACATTAGGTAGTGATGCTTATAGTGTTAATGTTTGAATTCTTGGAGTACTTAATTCAATAGAATCTTATGAATTAAAAAATATTTATACCTTAATAATCTTAAGATTGAATAAAACTCCACTGACACCAAATTCTTTATTTACAACCTTTTAACTACAAATTATAGTTATTGTGACTCCAGTTTAATTAAGTCATTAGATGAATATGAGATACTCTGACATAGGCTCTTAAAGAAGACATCACAGATCATTCCTACTCAGTTCATTGCTATACTCTGTCCCCTCTTAAACTGGGAGCTATTAAAGTGTCACTCTTTAATTTTCCCTATCTATAGACAGAATGCATGTAAGGTTTCAATAGCAGGGAAACCACAATTTTATCTCAAATCTATTTCATCAAAGAGACCACTCAAAAAGGATCTTGCTAAATGCCTGAGATAAGACATATCAAATTGAATTGCAAAAACATGTTGATGAAAACAATATATTTATTCTTGAGCATTTATTATGTATGGGGAAGAAAGAAAATATGAAGTTTAAAAGGATATTTGTTCCCTTCAGGAATGTAAAATCCACTAAGGGAGAGATTAAAATTTATGGCCAAAGTCATAGGGCATTTAAACAGCATAGGGGAGAAACACATTACTATGGAGATGCAAAGAAGAGAGTAGTCACAATGAATAGGGATACTGGGAACAGTTTCAATGAAAGACACTATTTGAGATGAACTTTCAAGGATGGATAGCATTTTGATATGCAGGCAGAAGTGATATGTAAAAATTCCACATGAGTGGCAGAGCCTGAGCCAAAGAGTGAAGATGGAGGGTGTTAAATGCTGAGGGAAAAGGGTGTTTCAAGTAATTTGTGCAGAGGAGGACAATGTTGAGTAGGGAAATAAATAGGAAGATAGGAAGTAAGGCAAGCAGCTAAGAGAAGATTACATGTATTCTTGTAGGAAATAGTAAAGACCAGAAACCAGGGTAGACATCCTGGAAAAAGAAAGAGGGGGCAGCTAAGAAAGAGCTACAGTAATTGACCCTGACCAACTTGATAACTGATCAATGTGGGCAAATTGAAAATAAAGGGAAAAAGATGTGCTTTTTCACTCTAGGCTTTTGAGTTATGTTCTTCCAAAATGACTGGAAGGACTCTGATATACAGATAACCATATGAAAAGTGGTGAATCGGCTATGCAAAGGGTATCAAGTGCATCTAGTTTTATGAGAAAAATAATGAGTAGTTTGGCCAGTGGTGCATTTGAGTGTGAAAGGCAATCATCATCATCAGTGTTTTCATCATAACCTATATTAATGTCATACATTGTTACTGATGAGTCTATTACCTGTCTGGAATTTCACTAGGCTCTCAGATATATATATATATATATAATAATAATAATAAAAAGCCATAGTGTCTGGCCTTACAAAACTTTCAATGTATCAAGGAACCATGACTAGCTAAAGAAATTAATATCAAAGTAAAAAATCATGTCCAAGACAGTATACTGCATTATTTATATTTAAATAGCACTTTAGGTTTTTCAGGACTCTTTTGTATATAGTATTGCATTTAACATAATTAAAGCCAGGTAGAAATTAGCAATTGCCAATCCAATTTGGTCTGTGGAGGAAGTTCTGCCAAGGGAATGATCTATTATATTCTACTGTAGTTCTAGGATTTGAGTCAAGGTGGTGTGATCTTTGGAAGATTGGTCAGATTTCCAAATTCCTACTTAACCAATAAAACTTTACAGTATACATTGACTAAGTTAATAAAAGCTGGGAAAGCCATTTCAGGAAAAGATAGGATAAATAGTGGTAGCTAAGTAAATGTTCTAATACAGGGACTGGCAAGCTAAGAATGAATTGTAAATAATTGAAAAAAGTTTAAAGTTTAAAAAAGAATAATATTTTGTGCCACATTGAACCTGTGCAAAATTTAAATGTCAGTGTCTATATGTAAAATTTTATCAGAATATTATCATACTCACAAGTTTATGTATTGTCCGTGATGGCTTTCACATTACAATGGCAGGGTTGAGTAGAGATAAAAGACATTATGTGTCCTGAAAAAGTTTAAAATACTATCTGGTTCTTTAAGGATGTTTGCCAGCATGGTCTAAGACAAAACTTGATGACAACCTTTTGTCAGTGATTTTGCATGGCTTCACACATTGGTGAGGAAAAGGCCCTTAAAAGTTCCGTGTCAGAATGGGTGGTCCCCTGTTTTCCACACACATATGAGTCTCTATGGAAGAAGGGAGCTGAAAGAAGTTGCTGAGAAGGTAGACACGAAAGAGAGAAGGTCCCTGGGGAAATGGAAGAAGCATCCTGATCTGGCCTCTTGGCTGGAGGCTTGGGGACTCTGAGAGAAAAAGTCGATGGCTCTGAAAAGTAAGCAAATTTTCTTGCTGATGACTAGATCTCATTTGGCACTAAAACTATGGGAAACCTCAATACATAAATCTGTCATAAAAACAAAGCATAACCCATGGACACAAACAGTAGGGTATTAAAGGCCTGGGGTATGGGGCAGGGGTGGGCTAGAAGGGGTCAGTGGAAGAAAAAAGGGGAAATATGCAATACTTTCAACAATCAAGATTTTTAAAAAATAAAATAACAATGAGGTATCACCTCACACCTGTCAGAATGGCTACCATCAACAAATGACAAGTGCTGGCAAGGTTGTGGAGAAAAGGGAACCCTTGTGCACTACTGGTGGGAATGCAGACTGGTGCAGCCATTGTGGAAAACAATATGGAGTTTCCTCAAAACATTAAAAATGGAGCTGCCATTTGACCCAGTGAACTCACTTCTAGGAATATAGCCTAAGAAACCCGAAACACCAATCAGAAAGAATAGATGCACCCCTATGTTCATAGCAGTGCAATTTACAATAGCCAAGATTTGTAAACAGCCCAAGTGGCCATCAGCATGTGAGTGGATAAAAAGCTGTGGTACATTTACACCATAGAATACTATGCAGCAGCAAAAAAGAAGGATCTCTTACCCTTTGAGACAGCATGGAGGGACCTGGAGAGTGTTATGCTAAGTGAAATAAGCCAGTCAGAGAAAGACAAGTATCACACGATCTCACTCCTATGTGGAATCTAATGAACAAAATAAACTGTTGAACAAAATAGATCCAGAGACATAGAAGCATGGAACAGACTGTCAAGTCACAGAGGGAAGGTGGGCATGGGTGAAAAGAGATCAACCAAAGAACTTGTATGAATATATGCATAACCCATGGACACAGACTATAGGGTGGTGAAGGCTGGGTGGGGGATGGGAGCAGGGTATAAGGGGTCAATGGGAGAATAATGGGGACATATGTAATACTTTCAACAATAAAGATTAAAAACAAAACAACAAACAAACAAACAAACAAAACCAGAGCCCTGAGAGCATGTTAATAATTTTTAACCTCTTAGAATCAGAAGAGCCTCACATAAACCAACCTATCAGTAAACCAAAAAAATAAATACATTTTCACAAAAGTTTATAAGGAGTGACTGTTTTATTTAAAAATAACTTTGATAACAAAAATATTTCTCATTAAAATTCTGAAAAATCAGGTTAATGAAAATAATAATTGCTAGCATTTGTTGAGTGCTTACTATGTCAAAAACTATACTATTTTCTTAATTTTCACAGCAACTTGATGAACTAGGTACTTCTATCATGTCTCTTTTTTAAGGTGTTTTGTGAAATAACTTGCAAAGTCTCCCTTTGTTAATGTACAGTTCTAGGAGCTCTGATAAATATATAGTCATGTAACAACACTACTTTTAACAATCTTATTATTCCCAAAAGTTTCCTTCTACTCTTTTGAAGTCAATACTCTCTTCTCACCCACAGCTCATGATAACTGCTGATTCATACTGTGTCTTCATGCTTTTGCCTTTCCATATTACTGTACAAATGGAATTATATAATATATTGCCTTTTATTTCTGGCTTTTTTCTCTTTACATAATGCATTTGAGATTCATCCATGCTGTTGCAAATACCCATGTGTGTAAGAGTAATTCATTTCTTTTTATTTTTATTTTTGAAAGGTGTTACAATGTATGGATGTAACATAGCTTGTCTATTTATAAGTTAGTGGACAGTCGGGTTGTGCTTTTTTTTTTTTTTTGATGATTGCAAATAAAGCCACACTAAGTGTTTGTGTCAGGTATTTTTTGTATGAATGTATACTTTTTGAGACATGTTTTCATTTCTCTTGGGAAGTATTACCTACAAATGAGATTGCTGGGTTGAATAGCTTACACTTCATTTAAGAATGAGGGACTGAGCAATTATCAGGTTAAGTAATTGACCAAGGTTCACAATTTGTAGAGCTTAGATTTGACTAAAGCAATCTAATCTCAGATTCCATGGTTTTAACCACCACCTCAACATGCTTAATGTAAATATATCACTGTAAGAAATTATTAGCATAAATAAGATAACTGCTTTGCTTTTCTCAATTTATTACTTCTTTTTCTCTTTTTATAATACATGCTATAAACATGGCCTTTATATGGAAAGACTGTCAGGGATTCAGGGATCAGAGTTGGGGTCTTTGTTTTAGATCCTGCTCTAGATACTTAATGTAAACATATATTTTAAAATCTTTTTTTCAATACATGGAATTAAACATTTCTTTTGTATATATATGAA
This sequence comes from Eptesicus fuscus, assembly GCF_027574615.1. Classification (NCBI taxonomy): domain Eukaryota; kingdom Metazoa; phylum Chordata; class Mammalia; order Chiroptera; family Vespertilionidae; genus Eptesicus; species Eptesicus fuscus. The sequence goes on from NC_072488.1 coordinate 51,389,985, forward strand.
ATTAACATCTCACACACACAATTCTCTGGAAAATATTATTTCTTTCTAATTGGCCACCCCAAACTTGGAAATTTTTCCACGCCAGAATAATAATAATAATAACAACAACAACAACAAAATGCTTGCAAATGTTGGGATTCAAATCCCTTGCCTTAAAAATTTAAAAAAGAGTGTCTTTTGCAAAGTTAATGACCCAGTGCATGCCAAAACTGATATAAAACTGGATTTCTATATGCCTCTGAGATTCAATATTCTCCAAACTTTTTAATAGGTACTTTTCCTATTAAAATCAGCATATATAAACATAATATTTTTCAGTGTTTACTTATATGACACCAATATTGGCCATTGAAAAAATGTTAGTATCATCATCATCATCATTAATCAACATAATCATTTCCTCATAATTTTTAGTCAGTAACTCAACTATCACTATTACAACATTACTTATTTACATTTTCCAGATCCTGTGGAGGGCTTTTTCAGCTTCATGGTAATTGCCATCAAACCCACTGAATAACCTGACATACCTTCTTATTTCTTTATCCAATCAAAATAGCTCAATCCAATTAATTTATTTTCCTACTTTTATGGAGATGTAATTGACATGATACTGTGTAAATTTAAGGTGTACAATGTAATTATTTTATATTTTAATTGACTTTAACTTGTTTTAGGAGACATTTCGAAAAAGATAAAGATTACCACTATTGATTTACAAACTTCTATGTCAATACTCCTTTCCTCCTCTCTGCTTTTCTAGTTATTCTTCCAGAATATATTCATTACCCCTGCAATTAGCTTTTGTTCATGGTCACTATTGAAAAATGTATCACTGTTCAAGTTTTACTCAATGAAAACTTAATTGCTATCCCATTCCTCACTCAAAGAAGATTTCTATATTATTTAGGAATCTTTAAACCAGGAAAAGAATTAAAATTCCCTTAAGTGTTAAAAACGAAATTAAATTTAGAAGTAAATTATGAGTAGGCTTAGCAAATGTTCCCTGAGTAGAAATCTTCACATCATAAAGAAAAAGGGATATTTGGCTTTTAAGTCTGGTTCTCCTCCTGCTCACTCTGGGTGTCCACCCATTTATGGAGAATTCTGGGAAGCATTCACACATCATTAGTTTAATATTCCTGTTTATCAGCGGCCTAAGCCATTTCTTCTCCTTCACATTAGTGTATTTTAAAGACTTATTCTACTATTGTTCTTATAGGAAATATAGAAGCTAAATCACCACTGACTAACTTAGGGCAAGTATTTTTGATACTTAGTATTTTTGTATTTTTAACCTTTTATTTTGTTCAAGGTTCTGTTAAAAGAAATGAAAAGACAGCAATAATAAATATACCTGTGGTTTAATGTTCAGCAAATTAGAAGAGTTGGTTTTGGATTTGGATTCACTGACTAGGTCAGGGAAAGTTTCTGCTAACCCCAGAAATATGTCAACAAATTTTGTAAAGCTAATGTACTGACCGGACTGAACTCATTTCTGTCCCTGACCTTTTTGTTTCTAGGCCCCCGAGAGTACTGGACCTCCAATTCTCTAACTGGAGTGACACTTTCTCAATCTGACTCCTCATTTAGGGGTCAAGACAATGTGTCTTCATTGGTAGTGGGTGGTGCATGTCTTTGGCAGATTAACCTTACACTTGCTTTGGAATTTGTTTTGCTGTGGTATGTCACAACTTTGTTTTTTATCCTGAACTCAGAACTACAAATCTGTGAATAAAGTGTGGCTGGGTTCATTGCATTTATGTGCTTATCTCTGTAATTAAACTACAGTGCCATCAATTAACTACTATCCTATATAATAATAATATGCAAATAGACCAAATGGCAGAACAAATGAACAACCGATTAAAGCGTACTATGCTAATGATATACTAAGGCTGCTCAACCACTCACTATGACGTGCACTGACCACCAGGGGGCAGATGCTCTGACCTGTAGGTGAGCTTGCTGCTCGGGTCTGGCCGATGGGACTGAGCAAGATGGACTGGACATGCCCTGGAGCCCTCCTTGGCCTGATTGTGCACCGGTGGGGTCCCTCAGTCTGGCCTGCACCCTCTCACAATCCGGGACACTTCGAGGGATGTTGAAGATCCGGTTTCAACCTGATCCCGCAGGCCACTCCCCTTGGGAGGGTGTCCGACTCAGGGCTCGTGGCTAGTGAGTGCTGCTGCAGTGGCATAAGCATCTCCCGATCAGCACTGATTGGACGCGAGCCTGTGACAGGCACAGTGAGGCCGGGATGAGTGGGAGCAGCAGGTAGGAGCTGCAGGCGGCACTGGAGTGCAGGTTTTGGCCAGATCCCTGCAGGCCACCCAGAGGGCCCCAAGAGTGCATGAATTCATGCACCTGGCCTCTAGTCTATATATATAAAAAAGTAATATTGAAATTGACTGAACAGCAGAATGACCAGAACAACCACTTGACCAGTCGCTATGAAGCGCACTGACCATCTCCCAGTCTCTCCCCCCAGCCAGCAAGCTCTGATACCCTGATGGCAAATGGGGATCCAGGGGTGGAGGAGGGCAGCTGTCAGCAGCTGGGGAAGATGGCCCTGATCACAGGCCAGGCCTAGGGACCATACCCACACACAAATTTTGTGTGCCGGGCCTCTAGTGTAATATAAGATGCCTGTATGCTCAGCACTAAGAGAACCATGATAGTAAGTGGTTTGCTAGCTAGCATGGAAGGGCTGTAAACTTTCATCATATGAACATTGTGCTGGGATGTGAATAATGTCTTAGAGGTCTATGATGACTTAGTGATCACAAAGCACTCATATAACTGCTGCTGCTATGATTACTATGACTATCACCATGGCTTATAAAGAAATTAGAAGCCCAGTGCACAAAATTCGTGCATGGCGGGGGGTTGTCCCTCAGCCCACCCTGTACCCTCTCCAATCTGGGACTCCTGGAGGGATGTCCGACTGCCCGTTTAGGCCAATCCCACCAAGATCGGGCCTAAACGGGCAGTCGGACATCCCTCTCACAATACAGGACTGCTGGCTCCCAACTGCTTGCCTGCCTGCCTTCCTGATTGCCCCTAACCGCTTCTGCCTGCCAGCCTGATCACCCCCTAACCACTCCGCTGCCAGCCTGGTTGATGCTGAACTGCTCCCCTGCCAGCCTGTTTGCCCCCAACTTCCCTTCTCTGCCAGCCTGGTCACCCTTAACTGCCCTCTCCTGCAGGGTTGATCACCTCCAACTGCCCTCCCTTGTAGGCCTGGTCCCTCACAACTGCCCTCCCTTGCAGGCCGGGTGCCTCCCAACTGCCCTCTCCTGCTGGCCATCTTGTAGTGGCCATCTTGTGTCCACATGGGGGCAGGATCTTTGACCACATGGGGGCAGCTATATTGTGTGTTGCAGTGATGATCAATCTGTATATTACTCTTTTATTAGATAGGATAGAGGCCTGGTGCACGGGTGGGAGCAGCTGGTTTACCCTGAAGGGTGTCCCGGATCAGGGTGGGGTTCCCTTGGGGCGTGGGGTGGCCTGAGCGAGGGGCCTGTGGTGGTTTGAAGGGCTGGCCACACCCCCTGGCAACCCAAGGGGAGGCCCTGGTATCTGGAATTTATTTTCCTTCTATAATTGAAACTTTGTAGCCTGGAGCAGAGCCAAGCCTGCTGATCCCTCTGGGGTGGCAGCCATTTCTGTGGCAGTTAATTCACCTTCTACAATTGAAACTTTGTAGCCTTAAGCGGGTGGGCCCGGCCAACGTGTGCGGAAAGCTTTGCTTCCCCTGTTGCCGGCAGCAACCCTGGCCTGCTCTCTCAAGCTCCATTCTGCCGCCATTTGTTTGAATTTGTTTACCTTCTATAATTGAAACTTTGTAGCTTTAGTGGAGGCTTAGGCCTGCAACAGCTATGGAAAGCTTGGCTTGCTCTGTTACCTGGGAAACCTTGTTCTCTGTGGCTGTAGCCATCTTAGATGGGTTAATTTGCATACTCGCCCTGATTGGCCGGTGGGTGTGGCTCGGTTGGTGGGTGTGGCTTATGTAGTGGAGTGATGGTTAATCTTTAATTAAATAACCTGTATGTGCCTCTCTATAATCACTGTGTTAAATTCTTTACAAGCATTGTCTCTTTTGATATTTACCAAAACCCCATATGATTATTATATAACATTATGTATTAAAATTGAATCATAATACACCATGATGTAATATTATTATCTCCATGGGCAAAATGAAACTATAGGTTGATAAAATCTGTACAAAGCTTACATAGATGGTAATGGAGCTTGTAGAGAAAGAATAGGGGTCCCAGACTTAGTGGATCTAAGCACAGAGGTAGGTAAGCAGGTGGGAAAGATAGCTGCGGTAACCCCACAGTCTACTTCCTAAAAATTTATGTAGAATTTACTAACTGCCAATATTAATATTATCACATTTATTTATTTATTTATTTATTTACTTTCTTTTTGGTCTTCTGCATTAGAAGACATCCTAACAGGGATAAAGATGTGCCTAATAAATAAAAGCCTCTATTGCAAACACAAAGATGTACCACAGAACTCTGTTAATGCTATTTTTGTTCTCACCTGACCCTTGTCCTACTTGACTTATACTCTTCTATATACTTATCCTAATTTCCTCCCTGACTTGTGAAATATCAGTGCAGAACAATAAATCAATCTTAAGCCCTGAAGGACAATGTGGTCCCTTTTCTATCTATGGAAATTACACTTAAGTTTTTAAGCATTCCCTGTTCTCTTCATACCACTTTTATGTTTTCTTGCCTAAGTCACTGGGTTGATGGTCCCCAGTACCACCCTCAGGTTTAATGATTTGCTGGAAGAACTCAGAAAAAAAAAATTATACTCACTTACAGTTGATTTCAGTGAAAGGATAGGGGTTAAAATCAGGAAAGGAAAATGATGCCTAGGACAGAGTCCAGGAAAGACCAAGTTCACGTTTGCAGTTGCCCTCTCCCAGTAAAGTCTTATGGACAGTGCTTAATCCTCCCAGCTGCTATGTGCGAGCTTACTCATCATGCATGCTTTGACAGAAAATTTTAACATCTAAAGTCTTGTACATCTGAATTTGTCTATTTTATCTAGCTGTCAATTCAGTGCATGTTTTCCTCTTTTGTTTTCAATTTTTTTTTTTAATACAAAGTGCTGATTTTTCTTAGAAATTTATTTGGGTGGGCTATTTTATGGCCAGATGTTAAGGCAGGTCCTTTGGAAATTATTTTTTTTTCCTTTTTTTTGTCAGTATCTCTTACTCAAATATTTATAAAAAAATATTTGTCCAGTGACATGGGTAGCATAAAAATTTTACTACAAATTTTCCCTTTGGCTGACTTGTTGTTATAAATTCTCAGAGGGGTGTTTTATTTCCCCAACCTTCCCTTCAGAGTTTTCTCCTTGGCAAGGTATGAGGATTCAGTTCTAATTCTTTGAACAATATCCTGCTATCAACATAGAGACACAAGTCTCCTGTGTTCAGCAAAATCACCCAAGGTTAAAAGCTGGCTTGGGGTGTTTTACTTTAAAGCCATATAGAGAATACAGTGTAAATACTTGGTTCTTTATCTTTATTGGACATTTTCAAAATGCTGAGTTGATTCGCTAGCATCTAAAAATGGTTTGTGTAATTGTATGGAGGTTATCATTGTCCTTATATTCTGCTAGTTGTTGACATTTCCCTTACTGATGTCTGATTATTTCATGGCTGGCTAGTCATCATTTCTGAGACTTAAACATGATCCCCATAGTCTTTGATAGTTTCTTTTTTATTCTGTTCCTACAAGATATTCTCAGCTAATTTTATGTTTCATTCTCCAACCAAGAATCAGCCATTTCTCTATGGAACCCATAAATCATCTAGAAACTAGAAGTACTCATTGCCATTAAAATCACTCATTGGTTTTAAATATCACTAATTTGAATTTAATTTTGTTCTAAACTTTATAAATTATTTATATAGTTAAAAAGAAAAATCTAAAAAAAAAAGGCATGTTCTAAAAAAATCCAGCTTCTAAATATGTTCTCTTTATCCTATTCACCCTTTCCTATTGGGCATATTTGTTTTGTTTTATGTATAATCTTTTGACATTTTAACAGATTTAAATATAAAAAAATGCTTCTCTTTTTGATGAATTTTAGTCTTTCACACATACTTTATACACTTAGATTTTAATCCAGCAGTATAATCTGAATACATTCCACTGTGACAAATAAAGATATAACTTATTTTTTCAGTTACCTACTACTTCTTGGTATAATTTTGCCATAACTTAGTTAATATTTTGGATATTTATAAGGTTTGGGGCTTTTAAAATATTGCTTAGTAATATATATATTTTTGCATATTTTGTAGCCCTTCATTTTATGTGATTATTATGGATACATAATCTACCTTAGTGCAAGAAACGGAAGTTTAAATGTGGCAATAATGAATACACTCATCATATATGTAAGGAAACTAAACCTCAAATTAACTTGTCTAAGACTATACAGTTAGTGTTTAATACTAAAGCCAGATTCTAATTCTGCAGGGCTTCAAATCCATTCAGTTTAACTGCTAACACAATAGATGATATTTTCTAAAGAATAAGATCTGAATTGATATTCCACCAATCACACAATTGACAGCTGGAATGATAACATGAGTGATTCAGCTTTATCTGAGAGCAGTTGCTTATATTTATTATCATAAGGATTGCTAAAGCTGAATCACAGCTTTGAATGTTGCACAGACCAGTGCATTTTTTATTTTTTTTTTTTGAAAACACTATCAAAACACTGTACCAATAGGCACGTACAGAATCCATGTGAAAGGGCATTTGTAGGAGTGGGGAAGAGCGTAGGGTTTGATCTTGTCAAAACTCTTCAGGATGCTTAGCCTCAGATCAGAATAATAAAAAATGCACTTGATGCTCTGTAACCGCAGGCTCTGCTCAGCAGTGAATACTCTTGAAAGAGGAAAATGAATTAAATTCTACATGGGCATTTGCTTCTTTAATATTTTGGTCAGTTTACAGAGGAAACAGATTAGCCTATATAAAATGTCCTTCATAGCTCTATCTGCTATGAGAATTATTTTAGTTGAATAGAAATAGAAATGAACCAAAGAGTAGAAAAATATGTGTGTTTTGGCTTACTTCCTACATAGAAAATAAGAGAGCAGAAACATTTGAAATAGATCATTTTATTTTCTACAATCACAGTAAGGATTTTGTTGACTGGCAATTTTAATGACTTTGAGGTTGCTTTGCTCATTGCTAGTATTACAGAACCATGAGGAGTTTGCAGTGATCAAAAATTCTGTTTCCTTCCACCAGGAATCTACATCCTTCTCACTCTCATTTGCTTCTGTAAATACTGTTCTCATTTGCTGCAAGTAATGATGAAGTCAGGCATTCTTGAGAGTGCTATTCTTCATGCAATTATTTCATGCATGCAAATTTCTTTTACATAATTCATTAAGCATTGTGCTTTCAGTACATGGTACCAACATAGTAGCATTAGACTAGTATCTACAATATTAGAAGTGTAATATGCTAATTAGACTGGACAGCCAAACGACCTTCCAGAAGTCTTTCCGGATGACCTTTGGGATGAAGCCAGGGCTGCGAGGGCGAAGCCTCTTGCATATGTTTCATGCATCAGGCCTATAGTATTACTTATATTCAAGAATTCATTCTTGAAGAAATTACTTTGTCTAATGGATATTGGGTGTAAATATTCTCAAAATATGGAATTGGGAAACCATTAATCTATGCTTTAAAATCTTATAAATATCTGGCAAGTACTCACCAGAAGTTAGATTTTGTGTAATAAATTTAATCTGTGATTTAAGCCTTAAACCATTTATTAGTCTCCATCCTCCAGTTGTGACCCTAAAATTTCTGATTTTTGAGTAAGTGTGGGGTATAATCAATGAAATACCATATAAAGTAACTATAATCATCATTATAAGGTTTATTTCAGGAATTTGGCCAGCCTAATATTTTTTATTTTTATTTTCAAACAACTACTACAGATATTGTAAACCTTCTTATTTTCTTATTTAATCAGTTTTTTACTTCCATGGACCTAATTGTATGTCTCCAAAATTCATATATTGAATTCCTAACCACTAATGTGATGGTATTTGTAGATGGGGACTTTGAGAAATAATTAATCTTCTATGACATCATGAGCTTTGGTCCCTCATAATGGGATTGTTGCTCTTATAGGAAGAGGTACCAGAGAGTTTGCTCACTCATTTCCAACGAGTACATGGTGACAAGGTGGCTATCTAAAAGCCAGAACGAGAACTTTCACCAAAACCAAGCATGGTGGCACCCTGATTTCAGACTTTCAGCCTCCAGTACTATGATAAATAAATGTATGTTATTTTACCAACCCAGTCTATGGTATTTTGTTACGACAGCCCATCTTGACTAAGACACTCACTGAACAATATGTAGTAAATGCTGAGTGCTCAGGATATAGCATATACTAGTAATGTGCTGAGGATATCAAGATAGTATATTATGATTATTTTGATAGAAAGTAAAATAAATATAGCTCAATTAATTTAAGATGAAAAGGTAAGAAGTGAATTATCCACTCACTTTCCTGGAAAATGCATAAGGGCCTCTACTTCCAGGAATGGCTAGATCCAGATCCAGATACTTAAACCAAACTTCCAGAATTTATTCTTTATCTGCATCTCCCTGCTTTCATTTTTCTTCTGCAGAATGTTGACAAAATGACCACAGCATTTTTTAGTTTCTAAGTCTACATGATTCACAAAGCTCATAATCTCCTTTGGCTTCTTTCATAATCATTCCAGAATGTATCACAAGGTGTTATTTAATATTTCTATTTTTTCCATAATAAACCACACATTCATTTCTCATCCACTGACTATAACTAAGAGGATATAATGCTCTGATGGTTCTGATCTGGTTAATGAGTTTGCCTCTGCTATGTTAGTGTAGGAAGGGGATACATGCACTCATACTCCATAATGGCTGAAAATTAAGGAAGTTGGTTATTCCATAAATTAATTGCAGTCAGTAAAAACAGACAGAACTTAAACTCTCATGGTGTTCACACACACACTCACACATACACACACAGAGACAAGTGAGAAGTACCCTTAAATTATACACTGAGTGGCCAGATTATTATGATCTCTGAATGCATAATAATCTGGCCACTCAGTGTATATCCTATATAATAAAAGGCTAATATGCAAATTGTCCTCTCGACCAGGAGTTTGACCAGTAGGAAGGCCAGCCTACCACCCATGTCCCCTCCCCCTGGCCAGGCTGGCCGGACCCCACCCATGCACGAATTCATGCACTGGGCCTCTAATATATATATATTATTGAGTGGCCAGATTATTACGTGTTCAGAGATCATAATAATCTGGCCACTCAGTGTATAGCAATTATATAGCTCATTTCTGGACTTCACAGAGATATAGTAAGAAGGTTGCCTCAGGAGGTTAACTGTAAGCTGACATATAAGTAGTGAATAAGATTTAGACAAGTAAAATAAAGGTGGTTGATTATGAGAAACATTAGTGTTCCAAATAACACTGGATTCTAGATGTGACTGCACAATTCCCATACAAAAAAAAATAGTCATCTTCATTAAAATCTGTATCTACCATGACTGAGGTCATGATTGCACCATGAAAAATAATTCTCCAACAGCTAACTTTGGCAGTCCTATCAATTAAAAATTTCCAGCAAAGATGACCTCTGTCCCTAGGATGTTTGCTCATGAAGATAATCCCTGACATGCAAACTAAAAGCACCATTATGACCTCACAATTTTCCCTGTTGCTCAATGACACAAAAACACCCATCATTAATAAAGCAAAATCCAAAAATCAAAGGAGCTTATCTACTCAACAATTTGAATTTTGTTCTTCATGTATGCTATCTTAATTCATTTGGCAGATATAACAAAATGCCACAGACAGGGGATCTAATAAACAACAGAAATATATTTCTCATAGTTCCAGAGGCTAAATTTCAAACATCAGGGTGCCAGCAGATTCAGTATCTAGTGAGGGACTGCTTTCTCATTCATAGGGCACCTTCTCCCTAGATCCTAACATGACAGAACGGATGAGGGAGTTTTCTGGAGTCTCTTTTTAAAGGGTACTAACCCCATTCATGAAGGTTCCACTATCAATGGCATCATATTGGAGGTTAGGATTTCAACATATGAATTTTGGGAGACACATTGAGACCATAGCATATGTAAGGCAGAAAAAAACCACCAGGTGAACACCATAGTTCTCATTTATCCCAACAGTTCTTTTTTCCTACAATGTTCAATAAAGAAACATTATTTTCTGTGGGATTTGATATTTGTTTCCTTCTTATCTGCTTTTCATGACTTATTTGCATCATGGTCTGGAAAATACTTCTGAATCTATGTCTGTGGATCATGTGCCATCACTTTTAGAATCATATTCAGGAGGAATAAATCAGTTATATACTAGATTACACAAATTTATTACCTTACATATCTGGATTTCAGAAATCCAAAATTGGTGATAAAATCAGGGCTGACTTGTTCTGGAGGCCCTAGGAGAGATTCTATCCCCTTGCCTTTTCCAATTTCCGGAGGTTACCTGCATCCCTTGACTTTATAGCGCCTACCTCTGTCTTCCAGGAACATCACTTTAATCTCTGTCCCCCTCATCCTATTTCCTCTCTAAGACTTAGCCTTCTATAAGGAAGGACCCTTTGTATTACATTGGGAGTACCTAGATGGTCTCTCCATTTCATGAACCTTAACTTGGTCACATCTGCAAAATCTCTTTGCCATGTAAGATAATGTATTCATGGGCATGAGGGATTAGAACATGGGCATATTTTGGAACCTATTTTTCTATTTACCACAGGACATTATCTCCCTTCCAAGTAAGCACACACAATAGTTTTACCAAATGAGTTACCTCTTAGTAATATGCGGATCATAATTCTAACCTTTAAATTAAGTTTCCTTAGTCACTGTCTTATTATCGGGCTCAGGCTGATGAGCCATGTGCAACCTGGAGTATTACCAATAGCCTTGGCAGAGAAAAATAGAGCTCTGGGCAGCATTTTACTGAAATAAAGTTTCCAAAAGGGATATATGTTACTTCCACTCAAGAGTTATTAACCATGCCCATGTCATGGTGCTAGAAAGTTTGATCTTAGTATGTATCCAGGAGGGAAAACAAAAAATAAATGTCAAACATCATCATTGATCACCCCATAAAATATTTTATTCCCCAAAATGTACGTTTCACTATTAGTGCAATGATTACCCTCTTAATCAGATTTGGGGAATACCCAGCCTGCTGGCTGTATAAGGCCTGTACAATAATTTGGTCTGTTCCGGCCAAGGCAGTAGGAGTGAGTAAATTAAATGTTTGACCAAATATAGCAGGCTAATGTTTAAGTTGATAATTTTGTATGTCCACAAATGATGTTATAAATACTCAAATGGCCCTTGGAAGAAAAAAGATCCCCCACCCCTGCTCCTAAGGAATAATTCTTCCTAATTTATTACAAGTTTATAGGTTGTATATTTTGGAAAACTAACATAGATGCATATTCTGTCAAATCTAAACAAAAGAAAAGTTCTTAGTTTCTTCTATTATAAGTCATGATGGAGACTGTCTTATGGCCTTTGGTGATAAAAACATAGGTAGGATTAAACTAACCTGGCTTCAAAAATCATTTTTATTGGAGTGACTCTCCAAGGTCTGTCATCTGTGAAAACTTAAAACCAATACTGTGTTCATCTTCTATACGGTTGGCCATTTAGATGTTTTAAAGTGAGGTATATGTAATTTATTCAACTTCAGAGATGCTAACGTAACTGCACTCATTCTTGTGGAAGATAAGTTGAGGGAACTCTAACACTCTCTGGGGTATCTGAGTGAGACTATACTAAACTGACTGATAAAGAATAATAAATATTTCATGTTCATTTTATTTAGTATCCATTGTATTTCAAAGTAAAACAAAGTTATTTTAAATTTAAATTCTCCCTTGAATTTGATTTAAATAAAAACCCAAGTGGGTTTGTGCACAGAAAAAGGCCATATCTATATAGCTGATATTGTATTATTACTATCTATCTATCTATCTATCTATCTATCTATCATCTATCTATCTATCATCTATCTATTTATCTATCATATATCTATCTAGAGAGATTTATGATATTTGGGGATTTAAAAAATAAGTAAACTTGGAAAGATAGCTGAACAGATTGAAGTCTTAAAGTTAATTTAAATAATATACCAATATAACCCATTAATAGTCTTCTGCCCAAAAGCTAAAATAAACAAAGAAATAGTGTTTGAAATGAGGAAACTAGCTAATCAAAGTAGAAACTGTTTCTATAACTAACCTTTGCCCTTAACACACACACACACACACACACACACACACACACACACACACACACACACACACGGGACATGTCTATCCCTCTTTGCTTTGCTAATAAAAAGCTGAAAGGTATTTGAGGAGGAGAATAATTTTTATTGAAGGGACTCTACATCCTATGCACTCTTCCCCATCCAGGAAAAAAAAACGGGGGTATAGGGTCAGGTTTACTGGGTTCTCTCTCAGATAAACTAATTTTCAATACATAAACTTTTTTTCTACTTGTCTTTATAGAAAATTGTCAGGGGCTAATAGTATTTTCTTAGTTTTTTACTAAATATATATTTTCTCAGATATCACAAAAATACTAGATCTAATATTTCAGGATTTTTTTTTCAAGCAGATATCTGCTCATTTTTGTTAAATCTTTTGTGCCTTCATAGAAAGTTTTCATATCTCCTCTCAGCTTCTATTCATCTATTTTTAATAGACATGCTGAGAACAAAAGAAATGGTTACTAGAAAAGAGATATAAGCCCTCCTTGCTGACCCTCTTCAGCTGAAACTCCTCACACTTGTGGTAAGCTGAAGACCCATAAGTATTTACTTAAAAAAAAACAAAAAAAAAACACACACACAAACATTTGTTTGCTCAATGCAAATTAGGCCAAAATTTAAATTCCTCCTTAAATCTTTCGGTTATAAAAGTTGGTCATTCTCAACCTGAATTCCTACCTTTTTTATGATCATTTTCAAAATGATCAGTTTTTTTTTAACTCACATCTCTATTTCCTTTTCTTCAATTTGAATACGTAGAGGTAGAATGCTAAGCTTCTTTCAGAAAGGTAGAATGCTAAGCTTTCCTCCTTTCCTATCCACCTCTGCCTTCTTTCTTAGAGGTAGAATGCTAAGCTTTCCTATCCACCTCTGCCTTGCCCTATTACAGAGTAGTATTCAATTGAACTAGATCATTCAATCTTCATTGAAACAGATATTTTCGACAAAGCACCTATCATTTGTATACAATCAGAAAAAACGGGGTTTATTCAGTATAAAGCAAATGTTTCAATAAATTGAAGCAGCATTAATCTTCCATCTAATATCGATTGTCAATTTCAGCACTGCTAGCATTTTGTTTATGATAACTCATTGTTGTGGGGGGCTGTATTTGCATTGCAGGTTACTTAGTAGCTCCCCTGCCTTATACCCTCTAGATGCCAGTAGCGTGGTTCCAGTTGCAGCACCCAAAATGTCTCTGGACATTCACAAATATCCATAGAGGAAGGGGGCAAAATCACCTGTGACTAAGAACCAGTAACACAGTAGGTATTGTGTCCTTCTCCATCCTGTTAAGCAAATCAGAGTCCTCAAAAATATTATATTGTCTTGATCTCAGGTGTTAAAACAAGAAAATAAAACCCACTCTTAACATTCTTCCACTGCAACGATGCATTATATTGAAATGTAACTAGCAAATCTTAGAGCATATGGGGAGGAGGTAAAGCATTAATTGAGTGCTTTCATATGGATGAAAAAATTAATTAAAACTGCAGTAAGTGTATCATTAAAATCTCTCTGACATGTTAAATTACTGAGACTGTTCTTAAGGAAGGTGAAGCTATCCTTTGGTATGCAATCCCACACTTAGAGACTCAATTTGCTCCTTCCCATGTTTCAGATGGTTTACCTGGAGCTTATTAAACCCACTTCTGACTGCCTTAATAATTTGTTTTAATAATCAATCTTGTTTTCCTTGATTTCTCTCATGTTCAGCACCATACTAAGTTCTGGCTGCCTCCTAATTTCCACATCAATTTCTTATAGATTTAGCACTCCTATAATTTGTGAGGCTAAAAATTCAGGGGGTATATATCCTATCTAATAAAAGAGTAATATGCAAATTGACTATACCTCCGCTACACCCACAAGATATGCCCACCAGCCACACCCACCAGCCAATCAGGAGCAAATATGCAAATAAACCAACCAAGTTGGCTATGGCCACAGAGAGCAGGAGGGAGGCTTGGGTTTCCCCAGCAATAGAGGAAGCCAAGCTTTCTGCCTGTCCTTGCTGGCCTACGCCTAAACTCAGTGCTACACAGTTTCAATTATAGAAGGTAAATAAATTCCAACAGAAATGGCGGCAGCTATGGAGCTGGAAGAGCAGGAAGCTAGGGTTGCCCCCGGCGATGGAGGAATCCAAGTTTCTGCAGCCCTGGCCAGCCTAGGCCTCCACTCCAGGCTACAAAGTTTCAATTATAGAAGATAAATAAACCCCAGATACCAGGGCCTTCACTTGGGTCACAAGGGGGGCATGGCTGGCCTGCAAACCACCACAGGCCCCTCGCCCAGGCTGCCCCACACCCCAAGGGAATCCCCACCCTGATCTGGGACACCCTTCAGGGCAAACCAGCTGGCCCCCACCCATGCACCAGGCCTCTATCCTATCTAATAAAAAAGTAATATGCAGATTGACCATCACTAGAACACACAAGATGGCTGCCCCCATGTGGTCAAAGATCCTGCCCCCATGTGGACACAATATGGTCACCACAAGATGGCCTGCAGGGGAGGGCAGTTAGGGGTGACCAGGCTGGCAAAGGAGGGAAGTTGGGGGTGACTGGGCCAGTAGGTGAGGGCAGTTGAGAGGGACCAGGCCTGCAAGGGAGAGAAGTTGGAGGGACCAGGCCTGCAGGGGAGGGCAGTTAGGGGTGACCAGGCCTGAAGGGGAGGGCAGTTAGGGGCAAAAAGGCTGGCAGGGGAGCAGTTAGGCATCAATCAGGTAGGCATGGGAGTGGTTAGGGGGTCATCAGGCTGGCAGGCAGGCGAGCAATTGGGAGCCAGCAGTCCTGGATTGTGAGAGGGATGTCTGACTGCCCGTTTAGGCCCAATCCTACTGGGCGGTCGGTCAAGGGGTCCCAGATTGGAGAGAGTGTAGGCTGGGCTGAGGGATATCCCCCCGCCCCCGTGTACAAATTTTATGCACCGGGCCTCTAGTATATATATACATACACACGCACTAACTGGCCAGATTGTTATGATCTCTGAACGCATAATAATCTGGCCACTCAGTGTGTATCCTATATAATAAAAGGCTAATATGGAAATTGTCCCCTTGACCAGGAGTTTGATCAGTAGGCAGGCCGGCCAACTGCCCATATCCCCTCCACCTGGCCAGACTGGCTAGACCCCACCCATGCACAAATTCATGCACTGAGCCTCTAATATATATAGTTTATACACTGGGTGGCCAGATTATTATGCGTTCAAAGATCATAATAATCTGGCCACTCCGTATGCATATATATAGACATTGACCCAGCTTGAAACATATGAAGCTATTTGAAAAGGCATGATGAGATTATGTTGCTAATTTATCTTTGCCTATTGCTAAACTGATGCCTATCATCTCGAGGTCCATCTGCCACTGGGTACACACATTAGAGAGTTGAGTCCTGGAAAGCCCGAGCCAGTGGTTGGAAACCAGTATCTTAAGTCACCCAATCAAGCTTTCATATTAAGGATTTTAGTCTAGGTTTCATATTGATCTCATTGTCCTAGAAATATTGATCAGAAGGTGGAGATGTTGGAAAGAGTTAACAATGTTAGGAAACAGTTTTTACAAGTGAGAATTTTAAAGTTCAGGGAGTATGACAGATATTTGGCTTTTAATTTTTATAATCAGGGCTAACACATCAACTTAGTTTGCACCTGTACTTCTGTTCAGTACATGTTCTGGAGTCCATTTGTGGCATGCCAACCAGGGAATTTACACACATTATTTTATTATATTTCATTGTTTTTGCAAAGTTTTTGTTTTCATTTGTAGTAGAATTCTCCTCTCTTTTTGTTTATAATTACTCTGTTCACTTTTTAAGAACATTTAAATATCACTATGAAGTTACCTTTATCATTATATAGTATTTATAGAGCCCACTAGTATATGATGACCTATTATTCTGGAAATGATAATACAGGAAAATATTACAGAGAATTGACTATCAACACTCTTCTTAAGAGTTACCTATATTAAAATTTTAATCTTTTAAAAATTCTACAAAGTTATTATTCCTCAAATAAACATTACAAAAAACAAGCAAGGCCATATTAAGATATTTTTGCAACAGTTAATGACTGATCAGGACAGGATTCAAATTTAGGCAGCCTAACTCCTGAATCAGTGTTCCTGAATTAGGCGGGAATTGTGGTTTAGACACATTCTTGTTCTCTAAGATCTTATTACCGCATAATTGTGGAGATATTTCCAACACATAGATTATATACTCAGTCCTAAACCAGAATTTGGTAAGCCTACAGTGAAGATTTTTATGGTGAGTTGGTAAGTTTGTTTGGCAGGAAGTAAAAGAGAAGGTAGGGCAGTGCAGAGTTCATAAGGATTTCCAAAGTTTGTACTTTCAAGGTGCTGTGTTTTATTGCAGTTGATTTGCTTATTAGAAGAAATTGATATATATTTTGGAATGATAAAAATAACAATAACTATAGCAAACATTTTTATAAGGTGTTTTATCAATTGCAAAGCACTCTTACATATAATCTTAAGTTTCCTTCTACTGCGTTCTTCTGACACCTGTTTTAAAGATAAAATTGAGGCCATAGGTATTTTTACTTTATCAAGATTGCATATCCCTGGAATTCCACGAAAGACTAATGATGGGATTTTTATTATTTGATGTTTAATTTATTCTCCCCAAATTTCCTGCTTTCCCAAATATGCACACAGGAAAATCTGAGGTAGTGCCTTAGTATCAAGTAAGAGAAACATGGCTATTTTATCATTTTAGAAGGCTCTTACAAATGCATTTGAATTAACCCTTGAATCATGTTTGTCAAATATATAATTTATGAGCAAAAAATAAAATAAAAGTTAAGAAATTACACTTGAGATGTTACATATGGGAATATGCTGTGAAATTGCCCAGGCTTGTGGAAGAGGTTGAATCAGATGTCTGAGATTTAGAATTCAAAAAATATAAAGCCAATTGGATCCTGGAAAATAACAAGTGTCTAGAAAAGAGAAACTCAGGACTTACTGGAGAGTCATATAATATCAAGATTTGGAATCAAAGAAACCTGAGGTTAGAGAACATTAACTATGTAATGTTCTCTATAGGTGGTAGAAGAAAACACTAATGCTCTTCTCTAGCAATATGTCTCAGAATAGGAATTCAAGCCCTAACCAGTTTGGCTCATTCGATAGAGCATTGGCCTGCGGACTGAAGGGTCCAAGGTTTAACCTTTTGCACTTGGATGTCTAGATTAAAATTACTCTTTGAATGTATCAATAATTTGAAATATAAAAAAATCCAAATAAATAAGTTTGTTTGAAAAGAAACTCCAGTTTTTTATTCTACTGCCACACTTTGTAAAATCTGGGGTATTTAAAAAATTAAATCCCGAGTAGAATAAAGGAATCGAGAAAAAAGCAAGTGAGTGCAAAGGGTTAATTCTGGTCAAGGGCCTGTATCTTAGTTGTGGGCTCGATCTCCAGTAGGGGGAATGCAGGAGGCAGCTGATCAGTATTTCTCTCTCATTGATGTTTCTAACTCTTTATCTCTCTCCCTTCCTCTCTGTAAAAATTAATTAAATAATATATATATATATTTTTTAAAAATAGGAACTCAGCAGCTTGGTCTAGTTCTGGAGTAGGTTAGCATCACTATGAATCACTTCCTTACATTTCCTAGGTTCCAAACATAACCTAGGAATCTATACTAATAAAAGGGTAATATGCAAATTGGTCATGACACCCTCACAGTAACAACTGAACAGCAGGCTGCAAGGGGCAACCAGGCCAGCAGGGGGGTTTGAGAGGGACAACCAAACGACTGATCAGCAGGCTGTGTGGGGTGACCAGGCAGGCAGGGGGGTTAGCAAGGGATGACCAAATGACTGACCAACAGGCTACGTGGGGTGACCAGGCCGGCAGAGAGAGGCAGTGAGGGGCAACCAGGCCAGCAAGGGGGGCAGTTGGAGGAGACAAGGCTGGTGGGGGGGCAGATGGGGGTGACAAGGCTAGCGAGGGGGGTACTAAGGGGCAACTAGGCTGGTGGGGGGGCAGTTGTGGGCGATCAGGCTGGCAGGCAGAGGCAGTAAGGGGTGAAGGGGTGATCAGGCTGGCAGGGGGGGCAGTTAGGAGCCAGTGGTCCCGGATTGTGAGAGGGATGTCTAACTACCAGTTTTGGCCCAATCCCTGGAATCTGGTCAAAACCAGTAGTCAAACATCCCCCAAGGGGTCCCGGATTGGAGAGGGTGCAGGCTGGGTTGAGGGGACCCCCCTCTCCCCATGCACAATTTTGTGCACCGCACCTCTAGTACTAGATATAATAATATCCTAATCATCCTAATATATAAAACCCTGGGTCTGTCATGACCAGAGGCTCGAGCAACCAGAAGTCAGTCCTGCAGCTGCAGGTGTGGTCACCCAGAACTGACTGCTGAGGGGGCTGCAAATCAGGCCCAGAGAGAGGCCTGAAGAGAGGAGCAGGGTCTGATCCGTAGCTTGTGTGGCAGTTGTTGATCAGCACTTGCCTCTCTCTTTCTCTCTGGGCCGGGCCAGCAACCGTGCTTACATTTCTCTCCAGGCCTCCACCTGGGCTGCTGATCAGCCTCGCCTTTCTGATCAGGCCCCTTTGATAGGCCCAGAGACGCTGACAGGCATAGAAACTGACCAATCAGAACCAAATTGGCCGGCAGAAGAGGGAAGTGGGGGTGAGATCAGGCCGGCAGGGGAGGGCAGTTGGGGGCGAGATCAGGCCAGCAGAGGAGGGCAGTTAGGGGCGATCAGGCAGGCAGGCAGAGGGGTTATGGGTGATCAGGCAGGCAGGCAGGTGAGTGGTTAGGAGCCAGTGGTCCTAGATTTCAAAAGGGATGTCCAACTGTCCTTTGGGATCAGGCCTAAACCAGCAGTCGGACATCCGCAAGGGGTCCCCCATTGGAGATGGTGTAGGTTGGGCTCAGGGAACACCCCCCTTCATGCACGAATTTCATGCACTGGGCCACTAGTCTATATAATAAATGCTTAAGCAACCGTTATGGCAGAATGACCAGTCGCTATGATGTGCACTGACCACCAGGGGGAAGACACTCAATGCAGGAGCTGCCCCCTGGTGATCAGTGCTCTCCCACAGGGGTAGCACCACGCAACCAGAAGCTGGGCTCATGGCTGGCAATCTCAGCAGCAGTGGCGGGAGCCTCTCCCACCTCCAGCACTAAGAAGGAGCAGTGGCCTGAGTCCTAAAGAGCAGTGAGCAGGTAGTTGGTAAGGAGCGAGGGGTCCCAGACTGCAAGAGGGCACAGGCTGGGCTGAGGGACCCCCACCCCAGTGCACAAATTTCTTGCACCAGGCCTCTAGTATATAATAAAGTTCAACAGGATCCGGACAACCTGAAGATCTGTAGTTAAGTAATAAGTGCTCTCTGGTTTCCTACTCTCCTCTAAGACTAATATTCTTATATGTTTTCCCCTAATTACTGGTGGCATTTGAGGGCAATGACAAGCTATGGCAGAATGAAAGCCACCCCTCTCTATATTCATTGACTCTATCTCTAATTGGTCACTATATATATAGCTAGAGACCAAAGCAACAGACCAGTGACTTTTACTACCTAAACTCAAACGACATGTGGTGTCATTCACTGTTCAATGTGGATCAAATTGGGCTAGCCCTATTTTAATGTGGAAGGGAAATATGTAAGGAGTGAATAACAGCAGGGAAGGCTTGTTAGAGACCATTATTATTATTTTTAATCCTCACTCTAAGATATATATATATATTTTCCCCCCTCATTTACTTTTTAGAAAGAATCAAAGGGAGGAAGAAGGGAAAAGAGAGAAGCATTGATGTGAGAGAGAAACATGGCTTGGTTGCCTCCTTCACGTGTTTCGACCAGGACTGGGGATCAAACCTGCAAGCCAGGTAAGTGCCCTTTACCTTGAATCGAATCCAAGACCCTTCGGGGTATGGGACAACACACTAACCCGTGGACAATACGAGCCAGGGCTGTCAGAGGCCACCTTGTAGACTGACTATCTCATGCCTAAGATTAGAAGCAAACAAATAAAAACAGTATACTGATATTTAGGAAACCCTATAAACTCACCTACAGCCTATATTTCAATATTTGTTCCTATTAATTTACTCTTCCACGTGTCTCCTTCAGGGAAAAAAAAATAGATATTTTGCTGTTTCCTATTTACATTCAAGGTTTTCATGCTGCCTTTTTCCATGCTCTCCTCTACACCTAGAATTTCCTAAGTATATCCTATTTACTCATGCCTACACACTCTCCACATTTAGACTCAGCTCACTTTCTTCTTTCCTGAGTGACTTATCTAATTTCCATATCCTTCCAGTTTGAAATTACTCTCCTTTCACTTTTTTTTTTTTTTCAGAATTCCAAACTCTAATCTTTTTTTTGCTTTGTGTAGCATTTTTTGTTCTACTCTGTATGAAAAATATATATGGGTTCATGCTATATTTTACACTGAATTTTTACAACTTCTAAGTACAGATCAATTTCTTATTCACCTTTTTAATGCCTAAAATGTCTGGGGTTATTGTATTGTGCATCATTGACTCTCAATAAATGTTTGCCGAAGAAATCAGTTTCCTCAACCTGAACAGGTCAAATGGGAGAAAGAAGATGGTAGATTATTCACTAAAAATTTACTTTAATGGCCCTAGCTGGTTTGGTTTAGTGGCTAGAACATTGGCCTGCAGACTGAAAGTCCGGGTTTGATTCTGGTCAAGGGCACATTTCCTGGGTTGCAGGCTCGATCCCCAGTAGGGAGCATGCAGGAGGCTGACAATCAATGAGTCTTATCATTGATGTTTCTATCTCTCTCTCCCTCTCCCTTCCTCTCTGAAATCAATAAAAATATATATAAAAAATTTACTATAATGAAATCAAATTATCTGATTTCATGCTAGGCATTATAAAATAAAACTAAAATCACAAATAATATTAATATATGTTACCTATTTATGGCACAAAATTTAATTTTTACAACAAATTGGTGAGAAAAATCATATGCTTCTTCTGTTATTAATGAGTAAATTGAAGGTCAAAGAGGTTATTATGTAACAAAGTCCAAAATGAACCCATGTCTTTTATAATCTAACACTTATACTAGTTTCACCTTTTTAGAAAAAGTATCACAGAATTTTACCTCCTGAAATCTGTAACAGAAAGCAGAATCTTGTAGTATTTCCATATCTTTAAAACATATATAAAACTATAGAATGTGGGTGGAAACTGATTAATGCTTAATAATTACAAAATCATATGAGAGTTTTGCATAGAGAGATAATTTACTAATGGAGTTAGGTCAAGCTTTTGCTTTCAGTACATAGGAAATGTAGAAGTGCTACTGTAGTTTTCAAAGCTTGTTTCAAAGACTTTGCTTACACACATGCATATGGATATAAACTCACTGAAACTTAATATTTTGCCATTAAAAACTCCTAGAGCCAGCCAGTGTTGCTCAGTGGTTGAGTGTCAACCCATGAATCAAGAGGTAATGGTTCTATTCCCAGTCAGGGCACATGCCCTCATTTCAGGCTTGATCCCCAGTATAGGGTTTGCAGGAGGCAGCCAATCAATGATTTTCTGTCATCATTGATGTTTCTGTCTCTCTCTCCTCTCCGTTCCTCTCTGGAATCAATAAAAATATTGTATATTAAAACAAAACAGGAGATGCTGGGAGGTGCTCACCTGGCTGGGTCAAGCATCTTGGCCGAGCCATCTCAAGAAACACCTGCCTCCTGCCCAGAAGCTGCAATGTCATTGCTGAGAACAAGGCGACCCCACCTCGGGCGCCAGCCTGGCCAGGATGCCCGCCCCATGGAGCGAGGGTTACAGTCTTTGCAGGAGCAAACCTACCACCCAGTTCGCCTGATTCCTGCTCCCCGCGAGCTCTATCTCTTGACTACACATTTGATCCCAGCCCCGGGGTGAATGATTTATTTGCAGTGGACCTGGGAGAACGTGAAGAGAGCCCAGGCCTGTTTGGCTCAGTGTATAGAGCATCAGCCTGCGAACTGAAGGGTCCCAGATTCAATTCGATCCCCAGTGTGGGAGGTGCAGCCAATCAGTGACTCTCTGTCATCATTGATGTTTCTATCCCTCTTCCCCTCTCCCTTCCTCTCTGAAATCAATAAAAATATATTTTTAAAAGAAAAACAAAACAAAACAAACTCCTAGAAGGGCACATATATCTTTACCTTTACAGTGAGAAATTGGAATTTGTTGGCAAGAAACCTCACCGTTTCCCATTGAAAAGACTTACTGTACATATTTCATGGCAAGGTCATCCTCGTCCTTCCCATGCTGGGCTGAGATACCAATCAGTGTCCCCGGGGCAGTAGTCAGGGCCAGAGTTTGCATTTGTGTGTAGTTCTACCAGGATCTGATTTCACTGGCCCATCTTTGCTCCCTATTTATTAGAGGAGAAAATATTTGACAGCTTTGTAATACCATAAAAACTGAAAAACACGAAGGAAGTGGACAGGGGCACCCTGGGTCTTAGGTAGATCAGAAAGCCAGCTCGGAATCGTCATCAGGGCTGCCAGGAGGAGCTGCTGCATCAGCCACTGTGCAATGGCAGGAGGAGGTTTCCTTGGTGATTGTGAGAAAATCTGCCAAGCCGACAGAAGACCATTCTACCTGCTGACACAGGTCTATTGACATTGTGATAGTATCCTTTCAGTTATTAGTAATTAATCTATATAAAGGTATAAAAAAAACAACTGCACATGGTCTGGCAAAGGAGAAATGGGACAAAAACTAATTTCTGGAACGAATTCCTCAGGCAGGTGTAATGAAATGAGGCTTATATTATTGATTAGGTATAACACTAAGGATTATGAAAGAATATGGCTGCAACGTGCAGCATGATTTCTAAAGTGTACACCCTAAAATAAAAATGAAACTATCCTCCTTTTATGCGTAAGTTGTATGAGAAACACATACAGGGCCAGTTAATGTGGAGAACATTTGCCCTGATAAATAATTCAGTCTATTATTTGTTGCTTCCTCTCTTTTTCCTAGTATTGCTCTCTGCTCTTTTCAGGCTCCTGACTTCAGGGCTCAGCAGGGAAAAAAACAATACTTTTATTGTTACAAAACCCTCTAAATCCCCAAGTGTCTGTAAATGTGTGTATGCCTTTATATTTGCCAATCTCCTATAATCTTACCAAACCTGGTGATCACAGACAGATGGTCGCTTTTTAAAAATACTTTTTTTATTGATGTCAGAGAGGAAGGGGGCGGGGGAGAGAGAGAGATAGAAACATCAACGATGAGAGATATTTGTTAATTGGCTGCCTCCTGCACACCCCCTATTGGGGATCCAGCCATAAAACCAGGCATGTGCCCTGACCAGGAATTGAACCATGACCTCCTAGTACATAGGTTAATACTCAATCATTGAGCCACACTGGAAATACACCCCCCCCTTTTTTTTTTTAATCTAGTGAATAAGATGCCCAGTTCTCCTTTTTATTCTGAGCCCTTTATTTAGCAACCTCTACTCTTTCATTTTGGAATGGAAAACAAACTCCTACTTCCTTCTTCTCTGGGAGAGGCAAAAAGCCAAGAGATATTCATTTACTCCTACAAATTATAATCAAACAAGTTTTCCTTTTCTTACATAGAAAGGACGTATGTCAGGGTAGGTGACAGTCAAACCACCAAGTCACAGCTTTGATTATTATGTCCCATGGGTCATGAATACAGCTATATCCAAATATATCAAATATTTTTTTTAGTTTTGAAACATTAACTAGAATTCCAAGAAACAAACAAAATAATTACTTTCTGTGGCTGCAATCTATTTATGTTCTAATATTTCCATTTATTTTAGACTAGAGGCCTGATGCATGAAAATTTGTGTACTTGTGGTATCCCTCAGCCCAGCCTGAGCCCTTTCACAGTCCGGGACCCCTTGGGGGATGTCCACTTGCCAGCATAAGCCACCGTCAGACATCAGCCCAGCTTGTGGCTGAGCGGAGCTCCCTCTGTGGGAGTGCACTGACCACAGGGGCAGCTCCTGCATTGAGCTTCTGCCCCCTGGTGGTCATTGCAAGTCATAACGACCAGTCGTTCCAGGTCGTTCTGCTTTTAGGGTCAATTTGCATATTACCCTTTTATTATATAGGATTTTCTGCTTCTGCATGATTGAGAGTTACTCCAATTAAGGTGCTTTTCATCTTCAGAGTCTTTACAAACAGCCATTAATTACAGCTAGGCATGCAGTCAGATAATGATTTGAAATCTCTCAGGGGGTTCTTGAATTATGTTTCAAAGGACATGGTGATTAGCAGTCCTTCCTGCTGCAGCATAGAAGGTGACTCTTGCCTAAGTCAATGTGCCAGAGACCAATTAGCTTAAGTGTCAAGTACATAGGTAAAAAGTGTTTTTTCTCTCTTTTTCATTTTTCTATCTAATCTTCCTTCTTTCCTCCCCTCTCCTCCCTTTCGTTTCCATTCCTCTCATTTCTGTCCTTTTCTTTAAAATATATTTTTATTGATTTCAGAGAGGGAGGGAGAGGGAGAGAGAAATAGAAACATCAATAATGAGAGAGAATCATTGATCAGCTGCCTCTTGCATGCCCCCCACTGGGGATCAAGCCCACCACCTGGCATGACCTCCTATTCATAGGTTGACCCTTAACCACTGAGCCACATCAGCTGGGCTCCATTCTATTCTTAATTACACAGGATGACAGAGAATGGTTTCAGTTTTCTTCTCTTTCAGGAGTAAAGAGAATATCTATCTTATTTCATAGTTTGAAGATGGAAGTAAAGGCAGTTTATGTCTCTCCTTACCCATAGCCAAAAATGTGCGGCCGGAAGGGAATGCAATTACTTCTATAACAGCAGCTGCTTTTATATACCCATTTCATCAGAAAAAATAATGCATTTGCATCATGAAGAAATGCAAGACAATCAGACTCTCAGTGTACCATATCTTTATCCAGTCCTCTATCAAGGGGCAGTTGGATTTTCTTCATGTCTTAGCCACCATGAATAGTGTTGCAATGAATACAGGTGTGCATATATGTGCAAATAAAGGTTTTCATGTTTTGGGGGTAGACATCCAGAAGATAAGTTGCTGGGTCATGTGGTAATTCTATTCTTAATTTTTTGAGGAATCTTTCTATTGTTTTTCATTTGGCTGTACCCATTTATATTCTCACCAGCAGTGATTGAGGGTTTCTTTTTCTATACAACCTTTCCAACAGTTACTATTTGTCTTGTGGATAATGGCCATTCTAACAGGTGTGAGGTGGTATTTCATTGTTGTTTTGATTTTCATTTCCTTAATAGCTAGTGAAGCTGATCATTTTCTCATATATCTGTTGGCTATTATTATGGTTTTTTGGGAGAAGTGTCTATTCAGGTCCTCTGCACAATTTTTAACTGTCATTTTTGGTGGTGTCACCAAGAAAAGAAGCAAAGCCCTGGCCTAGTGTGCTAAGTGGTTAGAGCTTTAGCCATGCACCAAAGTTCCACGGGTTCAATTCCTGGCAAGGGCATGTACCTGAGTTGTGTGGTTCTCCCTTCTTCCCACCCTGCTGGGAGTGTGTGCCAGAGGCAACCAATCAATGTGTTTCTCTCACATCATATTTCTCTTTTTCTTTCTCTCTCCCTCTCTTCCTCTCTCTCTCTCTCTCTCTCTCTCTGTCTCTCTCTGTCTCTCTCTCTCTCTCTCTCTCTCTCTCTCTCTAGATATATATATATATATATATATATATATATATATATATATATATATATATATATAATTGATTTTTTACAGTGAGGAAGGGAGAGGGATAGAGTTAGAAACATTGATCTGCTGCCTCCTGCACCCCCCCCCCCCCCCCACCACTGGGGATGTGCCTGCAACCAAGGTCCATGCCCTTGACCTTAATTGAACCTGGGACCCTTCAGTCCGCAGGCCGACGCTCTATCCGCTGAGCCAAACCAGTTAGAGCTCTTCCACTCACTTAAAAAAATTAATGAAAAAAAAATATATATATCCTCAGGTGAAGGTTAACAAAAAAGAAAAGAAGCAAAGGTACAAACTAGATACAGACCTTCCACATTTCCATCCTTTGCCTGATAAATGATAAAAACAGCTGTTTTTGCTAATCAAGCATAACAAAATGCCTGTTACCCATTGTTTAAGAGTGTCTCCTTGCCCCAAGATCCTGGTCTTTGGGTCACCCTCACTCTGATGTAGTATGAGGGTGGCCTCAGGATAAAACATTATCTAATCTAGTGTTTATTCTTGCCACTCCTACTCATCTCACTTCCCCACACCTGGTTCTTTTACCCTTGTCTGATCCTTCCTATAAAAAAAAACAAAAACAGAAGCATTTACCTTGATAAATTTGCATATCCTGTGGTCTCAGTGTTCTCTTTGCTGCAATAGTCCTCAAGGCCCCAGCACAAAAGACCCTTCCCCCACTTCTTATAATATTCTTACAAATAAAATCTCTTCTTAGTAAGTCTGGAATTTTTGTTTTGACTGCGCAGTTGACTTATAATTGGTATAAGGGAAGAAGAAGAAGCAAGAGAGGGTTTGGCTAAGTTAGTACCCTAAATATCAATATTTACAGGGTAGAACAAGGATAAGGCATCCTAAAAATCCTAAAATAGTTTGACAAAGAACTAACTCAGAAATGCAATGGTAATTGGAGATGTTTGCATACAAAATTGAAAGAGAGAGGTGTAGTTATTGTCAAATATAAGGTTTTATTCTCTTGGCAATTAGAAAGAAAAAAGGAGATTCTAGGCAGAATAAGAAAGTATTTAACACCTAATATGAGTTGAGATTTCTCTGTACTATGACAATTGACTCTCATAAGAGCACTCACTGTTGACGACTAGAGTGAGGGATTTGGAGTCATACAGATTTGGGTTTAAATTTAGATCTGTGAGTTAGATTTTTTTTTATATATACTGAATCATCCAGCATAATAAAATGAAATAATAATAATTTATTAATATATTGTTGCAGAATTTATCAGGCAACCGGAAAATACACAACAAGTACTCAGATATGCAGGAAAAACCCTTTATTTAAAGCAGCACTGCTGGCTCAGGGGTTCGAAGATGCAAAGCCTGAACAGCTAATACAATGAGATCACCCCTTAAATGTATTTGTTTCCTATCTGTTTCCTAACTACCAAGCTTTTGTGGAGGGCTTTCACAGCCCCTCCTGAGTCAGTTAGAATGGGGAAGTAACATTGGATCTAAATGCCTGGCCTGGGTGGCACTAGCGACCCCCCTCCCCCGCCCCAGCCAAGCTGCCAAATTCCCAGCCCGTGGCCCCTGCAAACTGGGAGCACCCAGGAAAACAGACTATTGCCTAAGGAAGGGGCAGTCACTTAATTATAGGCTAACAAGAATGTGCACTAGGACACCGGTCACCGGCACAGATTCAGATTGCTAGGCCTCCCCCCGCCCCCCCGCGAGGTTGCCCCCTATATTCCTCCTCAATCTATATATATAAAAGCTTAAGCAACCATCCAACCATTGGACCGTCCGACTGGTAGCTATGACACACACTGACCACCAGGGGGCAGACGTTCAACGCAGGAGCTGCCAAGCTGCGGTGATTTGGCAGCTGCAATTCTCGGGTGACGCACCCAAAACCAGGGAGGAGGGAGCCCGATTTCAGGGTGCATCACCCAAGAAATGCCCTGTTGCAATCCTGGACCCCTTGGGGGATGTCAGAGAGCTGGTTTCAGTTCAATCCCCGCAGGCCAGGCCGAGGGACCCTACCAGTGCATGAATCCATGCATCAGGCCTCTAGTATATTACACATAATATTGATTAATTTATATTGAAGACTTACCTTGTTTCAGGAATAATACTAAAACACACACTATCTCATCCGACTTCACAGCCATTATATGATGCAGATATATTCAATGCCCACCTTTATCCAAGAATAAACTGTCACACAGAGGTTAAAAAAAGATATCCAAGCTTATCTGATGAATCTGAGATTTGAACCCAAGCACTCCGTATGCTATCATCCATGCACCTACCTTCTACATTAGATTTCCAACTCTTAAAAATTAATTCAATTCCTTAAATTCATTTCTGTTTGTTTTCTCTTGAAGAAAGCAGCTAATAATATGTACCTCAAGGTTTCCTTTTTTTGTGAAGGATTAAATGAGGCAATAAAATAAAGTGATTAGCCTAATGACCAGTACAAAGTAAGGTTTCAACAAATGGTAGCTCCTAATCTACCGTAAGTGTGAATACTAAGGCTCAGAGAGGAAAAGAAACTCACGCAAGGTCATAGAGGTAGCAAGTAAAAGAATTAGGATTCAAAGCCATGTCTCTCTTACCCGAAGATTTTTCTTTTTCCACCACGGCTTGCTGTCTCAAATGAGTAAGATAAATTGACTCTTGATTAATAAATGAAACAGTGCATTTGCTTTTATCATTCTGCTGCTTTTGGAAGGTATTTTCAGCCAGTTCTCTTGTGGGAAAAGTAGGGGGACCAACAGGGCCTTATGTCTTAGTGATTGCTCCTCCATCTGGCGTGATTGAGTAAGGATGCAAGACATAGGAGGAAAATCAATTCACTCTCAGCTGTCGCCTTCCTTTTCTCCTCACTGGTGTTTTACAACATCTGCTTGCTGCTGTTTCTTTCATGCCCGTGATTCTTAATCATTTTTTCCAGTTTAAAATTACTTTATTCTCTGGGGGTGTCCTCCTCACACGTTGCTAAATAATGCAGAACATGATGTCCCAGCATGTCCTGTGTGTGTCCCTGGTGAGTGGACAAAGGCAGAGCAGATGTGGCTCCCTGTCAGACAGAGATGTCAGAAGCTCTCCAAAGCCACCTCCACGGAAGGCCTGCAGTATTCTGGACCTGGCATGAAAGGGTAACAGAAATAAGATCCATTAGGGTTTGGAACTGGTTGCATGTCCGCCACCTGTGGAAGATTGACGAATACAGCAAATTGAGCTGCAAAGAGCCTTCTTGATTTAAAAGGAGCCATCTCAGACTAGAGGTAGAGACTGCAAAAAGAGAGCAAGAGAAAAAGAAAAAAAAAAAATGCCACATCCATTTATGTGGGCTCTTGGCATAAAAGAAGCAACGTTAATTGAAACTGAAAAAGGTGATTATAGTTTTCCTATTTTATGAGTTCATTAGAACATAAACCCAATAAAAGATATCTTAAAATGTATCATGAGAGAGAGAGAGAGAGAGAGACAGAGAGACAGAGAGACAGAGAGAGAGAGAGTAAAACATTTCACTCAATGGATTTACTTAATGTCTGTATGCCTCATTAGGCTGCAAGTGTCACATTGCAGAGGCTAACTTGTCTTGATTGATATTCTTTTATTAGGTAGTAGCAAACTGCCTAGTATTGTCCCTGGAACACAGTAGGTGCTCAAAAAAGGTTTACTCAATGAATAAATAAATTAATGAACAAATACAGGAGGAAATTAAACACTGACATTAAAGAGAAGGCATGCATCTTTAAGAACTCAGTGAACTATTGTAAAAGAGGAAAATCAATTATAAAGGGAGATTGTGGGTAAAAACTAACGGTTCACCTAATTTCTTACATTTGATACACGCTTACCTTCCTTAGAGAACCTTACAGGAAAGGGGGTGAAGCAGCTACGGTAGAGAAGGAGCAGAAAGGTTACCCAGGTATCACCAATCACTCACATGAAGGAAATAGCTGTGGGTTAAATAAGATATTTTCTGATCTCTGCCAAGGATATCCCTCTCAGCAAAGCAGAAGGCACAACACCCTGGAGCTTGTGCAGTGTTCAATGAAAGCACTGTTTACATGGAACTCTAGTTGTTTACTTATGTCTGTCTCTCCTATTAGAATTGAAATGTTTAGAAGACAGGTGGTTGTATTATTTATTTGCCTTGGAATCTCAGAGGACTATAAAATAGCAGACATTCCATGAATGAATGAATTGAAGGGAATAAATGTGAAGAAAAGCAAAGCGCAAATTGCTTTTATTTTTTTCAAATACATTTTTTTTCTCTTGAAATATTTAAGGAGAAATATTTAGATCTGTGAGTTAGATTTTTTTTATATATACTGAGGATTCCTGGGAGATGGAAGAGTACAAAGACCAGGAATCTGTCTCCCCATCTAGACAACAATTTTATTTAATATAATCTATTTCATGTGACTGTTTTGAAACTCTGGGTTCAATTTGAAGGCTTGAAACTTCTAGCGGAAGGCCTGGATGATGGTAAATCGTAGTTAATTTGGGTCAATTTTGTCTCTTAGCTTGGTAGCAGTTACTGATCTTCTAACCCTGGTCATGTGGCAGGCAGCTGTGTATATATTTTTGCTGCAGCTTGCAGGGACCAGGACAGATCCTGTCCTTCAAATATCAGGGATCTGTGCTCTGATTGCTAATTGTAAATTCTGATTGAAGACACAGAGGCGGCAGCCATTGTTGCAACCTTCACTGTCATTGTCACTATTTACAATACAGCTAAAAGGTGGAAGCAACCCAAGTGTCCATCAGTGGATAAATGGATAAACAAAACATGGATCATCTAAGAGACACAGTACATTTTCAAATACACTTTAGCATCGACGAAACCTAAGGGAAGTCTTATTAATCAACTGAGCAAAAAGAAGAATATGAGTTCCTTAGAGTAGTTAAATTTACAAAGACAGAAAGTAGAATGGTGGTTGCTCAAATGAAATGAGAAATATTTGTTCAATGGGTATAAAGTTTCAGTTCTGCAAGATGAAAGAGTTATAGTGATGGATAGTGGTAATGGTTTGCACAACAATATGAATGGACTTAATGCCATTGAACTATACTCTTAAAATGGTTAAGATGCTAAATTTTTTAAAATATATTTTATTGATCTTTTACAGAGAGGAAGAGAGAGGGATAGAGAGTTAGAAACATC
Source organism: Eptesicus fuscus (assembly GCF_027574615.1). Classification (NCBI taxonomy): domain Eukaryota; kingdom Metazoa; phylum Chordata; class Mammalia; order Chiroptera; family Vespertilionidae; genus Eptesicus; species Eptesicus fuscus. The sequence goes on from NC_072488.1 coordinate 51,421,278, forward strand.
GATGAGAGAGAAACATTGATCAGCTGCCTCTTGCACACCCCCTACTGGGGATGTGCCTCCAACTAAGGTACATGCCCTTGACCGGAATCGAACCTGGGACCCTTGAGTCCGCAGGCCGAGGCTCTATCCACTGAGCCAAACCGGTTTTGGAAAGATGCTAAATTTTATGTTATGTGTGATCTAACCACAATTGTAACAATTTTTAAAAAGATATTTACTGACAAAAAGTATTAAATAATATTGTAAAATTTATTATAGCTATAATTTATTAGGTTTCTACAGAGGGTCATATTCTATATTAAAATACTAGATTATATAAGAATATATAAGATTCTATATTAATACATATTCAATACTCTATATACTCATAGTCTATATTCCTCACTTTAAGAGGATGTAATACTGTTTTAATTTTCAGATAAAAAATGGGAGTTGGAAGAGTAAGTCAGCAAATATAAAACTCAAAAATGACAGTCAGGATACAGAACAAGTCTTTCTCTGAGATTCATTTACAAATAGAAATGAGCTCAGCTCTAAGCCAAGCTATTCAATTTACACAGAATTAAGTAATATTTTCCCTCATTTGCCTGCATCATGCCAACATTTCTACCAAACAACAACAAAAAAACACCCCAAAACAAACAAACAAGCAAAAACAAACCAAAAAAAACCTCCACTCCTGAGCAAAAGTTAGAGAGGTAATAGGCAATATTCAGAGTCAAAGTAGCATTATCAGCTACCCAAGAAGAAGAATAGAACAAAACACATGGAACTACTACTACTCTTCTCCAGGAGAAACACTGTACCCCCATTTTATTGAAAGGCACTGACAATTAAGTGCTCACTGGTCAAACAGGTAGCATTGACCCAGAGAATGTGGCTCTTTGAGCAGTGTCATCTTCCAAACATGAATTTCAATAAAATCTCTTCAGAAAGCAAAGATGTCATTTGGAAATAAAATTTTCACCTTGTATGAATTCAAATGTCAGTGTGTGTACATATTCTTTACTCTTTGCTATGCTATTGGTGGCTTGGTGCATGAACTGACATATATTTTTTGGTCTTGCAGACATGATAGATCAAGATCCTATGAGCCTGGCAGTTTAAAAGCATACTTACAAAATACTGGTGCTTAAAAACTTGTCTATTTAGACAAAGGATACTTCCTTAGAAATCAAGTAAATAACCAAGGTAAACTGAATATTCTTTTTTAAAAATTATCTATAAGATCAAGTTAGTGCAAGGCATCATTTCTTAGAATAGTCAAATTCATAAAGACAAAAAAGATAATGGTGGTTGCCAGGGGCTCAAGTCAATTTATCAAATTTAAAGGCCAGAAGACAACAATTATTGTGTAGATTTTAGGAATTTGATAGGTGCTATGTTTAGCCTTTACCTGAACTCTTCAGTAAAAACTTTGGATTACTGGTCATCTCCAACTCCCTTCTCTCACCTCACTGCCTCAACATCAGAAAAAGAAAAGTGGGAACAAAAAAGCATACCCAAGGAATAAGCAACCAATGGTCAGTAAGCAGAAGGAGAAACTGAGGTTATGGGCAAAGATAATAGAGCTTGTTTATGTGCCATTTGGGAAAGGTTCAGCATAGAAGGATACAATGATGTATTAGGATTTTCCAGAGAAATAGAATTAATTGTGTGTGTGTGTGTGTGTGTGTGTACAAATGTGTGTATATATATATATATATATATATATATATATATATATATAAAATGTATATATATATATATATATATATATATATACACACACACACACACACATATACATATATATACACACACACACACACACACTAAAGGCCCAGTGTACAAAATTTGTGCACTGGGGGGGTGTACCTCAACCCATCCTGCACCCTCTCCAATCTGGGACTACTGGCTCCTAACCGCTCACCTGATCACCCCCTAACAGCTCCCCTCCGGCCTGATTGATGCCTAATTACTCCCCTGCCAGCTCGATCGCCCACAACTCCCCTCCCTGCCTGCCAGATCGCCCACAACTGCCCTCCCCTGCTGGCCTGATCTTGCCCCCAACTGCCCTCCCCTGATCATATGATGACATGGGGCAGCCATCTTGTGATGACGTGGGGGCAGCCATCTTGTGGCAGCCATCTTGTGAAGACATGGGGGCGGCTATCTTGTGATAATGCATGGGAAGGCAGAAAGGCATAGACACCACGTAGGCTTTTTATTAGTATACTAGAGGCCTGGTACATGAAATTCATGCACGGGGGAGGGGTGGGGGGGTTGTGTCCCTCAGCCCAGCCTGTACCCTCTCCAATCTGGGATCCCTCTCACAATCCAGGACTGCTGGCTCCCAACTGCTTGCCTGTCTGCCTTCCTGATCGCCCTAACCGCTTCTGCCTGCCAGCCTGATAACCCCCTAACCACTCCCTGCCAGCATGATTGATGCCTAACTGCTCCCCTGCCAGTCCAATTGCCCTTAACTGCCCTCCCCTGCTGTCCTAGTCACCCCTAACTGCCTTCCCCTGCCAACCTGGTCCCTCCCAACTGCCCTCTCCTGCCAACCCAGTCACCCCTAACTGCCCTCCCCTGCCAGCCTGGTCACCCCTAACTGCCCTCACTGCTGGCCTAATCTCCCACAACTGCCCTCCCCTGCAGGCCATCTTGTGGTGGCCATCTTGTGTCCACATGTGGGCAGCCATCTTTGACCACATGGGGGCGCCCTCTTGTGTCTTGGAGTGATGGTCAATTTGCATATTACTCTTTTATTAGATAGGACTAGAGGCCCGATGCATGAAGATCCATGCAAGAATGGGCCTTCCTTCCCCTGGCTGCTGGCACTGCCTTCGCTCTGTCCTGGAGCCACCTTTCTGCCTTCCTATGCTGCCCAGAGGCCTGGAGCAGCTGGGGTGGTGCAGAACGCCTGTGTTGTCTCCATGGCAATGACGCAAGCATGTTGCCCCCAGCCGCTTGGTGCCTGCGTATGCAAATTAACCCACCATCTTTGTTGGGTTAATTTGCATACTCACTCCTGATTGGCTGGTGAGTGTTGTGGAGGTATGGTCAATTTACATATTTCTCTTTTAATTGTGTGTGTGTGTGTATATATATATATATATATATATATATATATATATGCATGTATTAGAGGCCCAGTGCATGAATTTGTGCACCAGTGGGGCCCCCGGCCTGGCCTGAGGGATCCAACCGTAACCAGCTCTCCGTCATTCCCCAAGGTGTCCCGGATTGTGAGAGGGCACAGGCCAGGCTGAGGGACCCCACTGGTGCAGGATCAGGGCCAGGGAGAGACACGGGATGTTGGCCAGCCGGGAAGACACCGCTGGAGGGCTCCAGGGTGTGTCCAGCCCATCTCGCTCAGTCTCCATCAGCCAGACCCAGCAGTAAGCTAACCTACTGGTTGGAGCATCTGTTCCCTGGTGGTCAATGAATGTCATAGTGAGAGGTTGAGCTGCCTTAGCATATCATTAGCATATTATGCTTTGATTGGTTGAACGGCCAACCAGTTGACCAGACACTTAGCATATTAGACCTTTATTATATAAGATAGATATATATCAACAAGTTGGAGACTCAAAAGAATTAGTGTATAGTTTCTGTCCTAGTCTGAAGGGTTGAGAACAAAGAAAGCTGATGATGTAAGTTCCAGTTTGCAAGCCTGCAAGCTAAGACCCAAGAAAAGTTGATGTTTTAGTTTGAGTCTAAGGGTGTGGAAAGATCAAAGTCCCAGTTCAATAGTCAGGAAAAAGGAGTTTCATCTTATTCAGTCTTTTAGTCTATTCAGGTCTTCAAATAAATGGATGGGGCCCATCTACCTTAGAAAGGATAATCTACTTTATTCAATCCATTCAAATATTAATGTCACCTATTAACACACTAAAAGTAATGTTTTACTAAATGTCTGGGCACCTTGTGACCAAGTCAAGTGGAAACAAAATTAACCAGGGATGTTAAGTACAGCATAGAGAATATAGTCAATAATATTGTAATCACTATGTATGGTGCCAGGCGGGTACTGGAAATATTGGGAGAAAACTTTGTAAAGTATATGATTGTCTATGCACTATATTGTACACCAGAAACTAATACAAGATAACATTGAATGCAAACTTTAATTAAAAATAAAATAAATAAATGCATAAATAAAATTAACCATTACCAGGAATAAATAAAAGAACAAAATATATGAGAAGATAAAATTGGACTAAGATACAGAGCACTAGAAGATAGAATGCTTTCCTTTGACATAGTTCTCAGTTTCTTAATTTTATCTTTACTTGCTTTTTGAGTCCTTAATTTGTAATTATATTTTTAAATTCTAGACATTCCACTAGATTTTCTATAGTTATCCCATTTTTTTGTTGAGTATCACTATTTTTCTGTTGAAATTCACTATCTTGTCTTTTATTTCAAAAAACATAATGACCACTTGTTTCTTGTGGGTGTGTTTGCAATTCTATTACCTGGGCATTTCCTTACCTGCCACTGAAGGCTCTAAACTCCAGTGTTTGTATCGCCAGCTCCACACAGCTGCTGAGTGTGCTGCTCGTCTTTTTCACCCACCACTTTCAGTATTAGCAATTGCCACCAGGCAAAAGGCAAAATTTGGCTCCACTTGTATAGGTTTCTCTACCTCTAGGCTTGGCACTGCAGTTCATCACTGGTCTAGGTAGTTCTCCAATACTTTAAACCATGTGTGTTTTAATTTCTGAATAATTTCTCTAGTTTTCACTTGGAATTTTGGGAAACCAACCTAAACCTGTTCCTGACAGAAATGAAATCTCCTCCACATTAAAGAGTTGATCTGTCTGAATCTACAGCCATAGCCAAATCCAACTTTAAATCTTCCATTTGAAAACATAGAGCAAATAAATTTGCAAAAACAGCATTTTTACTGTGCAAATGTTAACTCCTTATCTAACTAGAGAACTATTATTTTCATGGTCTTATAAATTCAGCTCTTTTCTCCTAGAAGCTAAAACCTGGCTTTAGCAAAGTCATCACATATTTTAAACATTTTAAACCTAATAATAGAGTAAATTTAAACAGAGCTACAGTGAAATGCTGAATTTGGTTGTACACTGTCATACCAAATAAAAATATATAAATATTTCTTGTTAGATGGCTATGCTATAAGGGGAAATTGTGGAAAGCTAGTGTCTAATCAATATTATCTATAAATTAAGTATAAAATTATATCTGTCTATGGAGTGACAATTTTGACTTAATTTAAATAATAATTTCAGAAAAACAGAAGTCAATCTGTTTATTTATTCACCTTGCTAAATCTGTGAATATGTTACAATTACGAAGAAAGTAAATGGCTATATTTTCACAGACTCACAAACACATACTTATCCTCCCAACAAATGTTTCTAAAGTAAAGGGTATCTGAACCCCAATTATTATTATTTTTTTTTTTTTTTTATGAATCACCCTTAAAGCCTAATTGTGTTGACTACTTTTTCATTGCTAAATTTGCATCCTGAGAAATGAGGACACCCGATGAGGTAGCTATTGTGGCCATAAACCAACAGCAATCAATGATCACTTGTATACATCACTAGGATTCATAATTGACTCATGTTTTCTATGCAAATATTTTTAGTGTCTGTGCATTAAATGTCCTTCTATCTGTCTCATAACTACAACGTGGTACATTGTATTTTCCAAACATGGTGTGGAAACATTCCCCCTTCCCCTTCCCTTCTGCAATGTGATCTTACAACTCTCCCACCATTGAGAGGGGAAGTTTATAACTTCTCCTCTTAGAATCTAAGTGCTTTGACCAATAGAAGAAGGTGGAAGTGATGCTGTGGTACTTAACTGACCTGGAAGCTTCTGTCTCCTGCCTTTTGAAAACCAGCAGCAATGCTGTGGGAACCACAGGGAGAGGCCATGTGCGGCTGCTCTGTTTTTGGCTGCCCCTGAGTTGCAGTCAGTGAAAGGGAGCATCGACTGTGAGTCAGCTGTGTTGCCTGTTGCCCAGACAAACCTCCAGCTCACTCCAGGCACAGCTGCCATGGGGGCCCAATCACATAAGAGATCCCATGATGCAACAGAACCATGAAAGAAAATAGTACATTTTTTTGATACATTACATTTTGGATGTATTTTGTTCTGCAGCAATAGATTGCTCCCATACACAGGCCAAATAGAGATTATTAATGTCTTTTAGAAAACAATCTCTTGTGATCTAAGTCTATTCATCCTATGTAGTTCCTCTGCCTTTTCACACCTACGCTCTGAGAATATTAGAGCTGAACAACATATCATCACTGTATTCTACCTTGGTTTATAGATGAGGGAACAGAGCTTCACACACACACAAATATTAACTTAAATTACACCAGGATCTTACCAAAGAGATTCCCAAAAATTTTAATTTCCTGGTATCCTGTCGTAGAAACAAACAACATACTTTCAAGTGGAGATGAATGCAAAATGGTCCTGAACATGAACTATTTCCTCAAGAGATGGGCTTGGCGGAAGCACTTTAGAGTCATAATTATTAGCAGTAGAAATTTCCTTGATTGTCTTGCTGTGGGAGTAGTGAGAGCAATTCTGCCAAGGAGGCAAAATGATAAAGGTGTGGGTCTGAATTCTATTTAGGATGTTATTTCTAAGTAACTTGCCCTAATAGGTTCAACGATAGTGCAAGAGAAGGAGGAGTGTGGAACAGAGAGGAAACCTGGAAACTGAAGTACTTGCTAAGTGCCAATCACTTTGAAGCACTCTTTACATTATTTCAAGTATTTCTTATAAGAATCCATAGAAGGTAAATTACCCCAACTTTATGGATGAGGAAGGAGAAGATTAGAAAGCCTAGCTAACACTGAATTCAAAACCACAATGATTTCCTCCCAGTCTTTTTTTTTTTTTTTTTAATATATTTTTATTGATTCCAGAGAGGAAAGGAGAGGGAGAGAGAGATAGAAACATCAATGATAAGAGAGAATCACTGATCCGCTGCTTCCTGCTCGACCCCTACTGGGGATCGAGACTGCAACATGGGCATATGTCCTTGACCAGAATCGAACCAGGGAGCCTTCAGTCCGCAGGCCGATACTCTATTCACTGAACCAAACCGACTAGGGTCCTCCCAGTCTTTTGCTCAATTGAATATAGCTTGATGAGGAGTCCAGATCAGGCCACTGGGAGAATAGGTGAAGGTACTACTGGGAATGTTTATCATATAAAAGAGAAGATTTGGCCAGGGCAAAATATCTTCAGGTGCCTAAATAATCATCATTTGCAACATAAAATAGACATGAATTCTCACAAGAGGTTTTCTAAGCTACTAAAATGACAATTTGATAAGGAGAGTGGAAAATGAATTTCTTATGAAGAAGAGGTGAGACTAGAAATTTGTGGTGATTCATCCCAACTCTCATGGTTCCTCTGCTTTGCCAACCTAGTGAATCTGCATAAACCCCTGGCTTCCCTCTAGGTGGGAAGCCTAGTTTCATGCAAAGTAACCCACTGACCACAGAAGAAACGCAGAGGTGGTGATTATGTTTTCTGTGTACTCCTCACAGTACAAGTCTGTGCAAATTTTATGAAGTTTCTTCCACCTGAATTTTTTTTCCTTTCCTTTCCTTCTGAATACCAGATTAGTTTGGTTTTTAATTATTCTATATCTATATTTCATCTTCCAGTTCCTCAAAGTTTTACATCACATCAGAGATATAAATCTCATATTCATTCATTTCTTCACGCTGCAATTTACTTTTCAGTCGGCCTATTCAGAACACGTTGGTCTAAGGCCTTATGAATTAATAGATGGATGAGAAAGATGTTCTTACCTTAAGGGACCATCTACCTGTAAAAGGAGACAGGAAAGTTAACAACAAATTTGCAATGCAGCATGGTAAATTCTTTGACTGGCAAAAATATAAGTGAAAACAAAAAGAGACGTGACACCTAGTCTCATCCGCAAAGGTTTCAGGAGGAATCATCGGGATGGGAACTGAATTATAATAGACTCATTGAAAGGCAAAGAAGTGGGGAGTATACTTTTCTTAAAGAATTTGGGTGGTGAAAGGAACATGTATGTGGCTGTATCCTAAGAACAATTCTGTTTTATTTTCTGCTCTAAATAGGATAGTATGTTTCTGAGGTGGGGAGGATGGATGTAGGTCTTAGGTCAGTGATTCTCAACTAGGGTTGTGTTTTTTTTGCTCACCCCCTTGGGAAAATTTGTCAATATATGGAGACATGTCACAACTGGAGGTATGAATGTGACTGACATTTAGTGGTAGAGATCAAGGATACTGTTAAGTATCCTACGATACACGGGACAGGCCCTCAGAACAAAGAACAATCCTGCAAAAGATTATTTAGAGTGTCAGGGATGAGAAATTCTGCCTGAAGTGCTTAAAAAGTTTGAAACTTCAGCTTTAAATAAAAATTATCATTGCTGACTTTAAAGTAAAATAGTAACAAAGTAGGGTCCTCCTCTCTTTTGTCTTCCTGAGGCCCTCCAGAACTCTGCTGTGGAAACAGCAGGCATTGCATAGGGCTGCTGAGCTTGCCATTTTTATAAAGTGCCTTGGGTTTGCTCTGACCTTTCTGCATTCCTAATTCTCTTGAATTCATTTTTTTTCTTTTTTTAAATCTAGGGAAATGTGTTTCTTGATTAAGTACAAGATCAAGTGTATCTTCTTCCTAAATTAATGTTCCTCTTGATCAAAGTGCTCACTCATTTGTTATTTCTCCAAAAGGAAATGTGCATTTCTCAGACTCCATAAATCATATAAACAGGATTTTTTATTCACCACTTAAATGGAGATAAATCATAACTTATCTGCAGTATCTTTAGTTTGTACTGCAAATTTGTATCTGGATAGCCAGGATTTGGGTAACCCAATCATTTTCTCAGACTCTCAATCCATTCTGGTCCCCCCTTTACCCTATTTAGGGTTATTATTATTGGTGAAAATCAGACTTTCCCACACGATCCAGAGAATAGAAGATTGTGGTGTAACAAGATGATTTATTTGTGATGCAAAATCAAAAGAGTTCCCCTGCTGGGTTCCCAATGCCCCATCTTTGTCTGTCCTGCCATGGAAAAGGTCCAGCCTTGTCTTCATCAAGGCCAAAACAAAGGCCAGTGTCCAGAGTCTCTGTTTTATGTTAAAGATTAGTCTTTTGGAGCCCCCGCAGTCTGTGGGCCCTGGTTTCTGCTAGACCCGCATGCTCAGTTGCTCCCTGGAGAGAGAGTGCATGAACAAATGGGTAAGTGAGAACATCTTTGTTCGCCTGGGATTATAACCAGGAATGTTTTCAAGATAACCGATCAACTTCCCAAGCTTTCATGGGCTTCTGATGGGTCCAACCACTAACCCATGATCCCTTTCGCAGGTGAGACTGGCATGCCTCTATGGTCAAGCACATCCCTCTGCCATTTGACTTCTATTGCGCATGTGTTTACCTACTACTGATCCCCCTCCACAAACCTGTATGGGAGGCTGCTCCTTACATTGGGAAGGGAAGGTTGTTAAATCTGTAGCTTCCTGGAGAAACAAACAGACTCTGTGTCCCAGCCCATTAGGCTCAACAATGTCCAATTCCTTTTGCTTCCTTCTTATTAGTATTTAGCTACCCATGGTAACATCATCCGTTGCTCATGCAAGTCTCATAACTTAGAATGTCAACATCTTTTTAAAAAATATATTACAACCATAGAAGCCTAATTCACAGTCTATATTTTGTGAGTCCTTCCAACTTGATTCTCAAGTTCACATTAACTTTTCTTATTTAGTTTACCTAGAAATTAAAATTAATTATTATTTTGTTCTTTTTTTGTCATCTTAGCACAAAATTAAATTTGCCACACAATTAGTATGTGTTTGTGCATGTGATAAGTGTATATATACATATATGTATAAATTATTCTATGGCATTACACTCTCATTAGGTTTTTTGTTGTTGTTATTGTTAGGTGTGAGCTCCTAATTGATGAGGACTAAAATGAAAAGATCAAACATGCATTAGGAAATAAAAGAGAATAGTTCTCCAGAAGTGACTTTAGATATAACTAGCATGTTTTTGTTGTCATTAGTATGAATTTGGAACCTTTCTCATAAGAATCCAATAAAGGGTTGAAAATATATATTTAACTCCTGCCAACATGAGACATGTTCTAAGTTTCTACCTATACTCAGAAGGAAGAAGTATGACGATTGATTAGTATGGTCTACTGTGGGCCTCAGAGTGATGAGCACAGCAAACAGGAGTCCTCTGAATTTTCAAATCTTGATTCCTTATTAAGGGAGCCAGCTGAGTACTTAAAAGGAATAATGGAGAAAATGTTTTAATTGTGGAAATAATATAATTAAAACAGAGGAAAAAGGAGAAAATATTTTGGGGGCAAATTTTAGATACTTTATATATACACTACCTTATTTAACTAGTAGCCCTGAGCATGAATCCGTGTGCCAGTAGCTCTCTGCAGGGCTTGGCCGCTCCTTACCCACTGCCCAGAGGCTCTCCGTGGCACAGAGACCCATCTGCAGCCAGGCTCGCAAGCATTCTCCCTGTCCCCCGCCCCTGGCCACTCCATGCCAGTTGCCCAGAGGCCCTCTGCAGCCAGGGTGGAACGCTTGCCTCATCGCCATGGCGACAAAGCAAGCATTCTGCCAGGCCGCACACGCTGCCCACTCTCAGCGGCCACAGCCCCTGGGACTGGGGGACTCTGGCGGGGTGAAGAGGATTGGGTGCTGCCATCTTGTGGCTATGGGTACCACCATCTTTGTGACAGAGTGACAGCTAATTTGCATATTACTCCTGTATTAGATAAGATACTCAAAAAAAGCCCTTTGAGACCATCATCATTATTGACATTTCAAAGATGAGAAAAACTAAACTTTGAAGAGCATTTACTCAACTAGTAAGGTCAGGGCTTGAATTCAGACCTCAGTTTAGTTGGCTTTGAAACATATGCCTTCCTAATGTTTACAGGGCTTTAGGGAACAATAAATATTTTAGGGTTTGTGTTTAGTTGGGAATGAGGACAAAGTTGAGAATTATGGGCTGAGAATAAATATCTATGGATTTTACTAAGTTTTGAGAATATGAGGCATCTGCAACCATTTTTACAATCAATCTAATAACATTTGGATCATCTCCAAAGGAAGCAACCTACCCATCAGCAATCACTACCTATTTTCTCCAATCCTCCAACACTGGGCAACCACTAATCTACTTTCTACCTCTATATATTTTAATATTCTGGACTTTTCATCTAAGTGAAATCATAAAATATGTGGCCTTTCATAACTAACATCTTTCACTTAGCAAAATGTTTTCAAGGTTCATCCATGGTATTGCATGTCTCAGCACTTCATCACATTTTGTAGATAATATATCATTTTATGAATATATCACATTTTTCACCCATTCAGCAATTGATGGATATTTGGATTGTGTTTGCTTTTTGGTAATTATGAACATTTGTGTACAACATGTGAGTGTGTGTGTGTGTGATGTCTCTGTGAAAATTCAGTTTCAATTATTTTGGGTATATAACAAGGAATGAATTTTTAGTCATATGGTAACTCTGTTTAATCTTTTTAGAAACTGCCAATCTGTTTTCCAAATCATTTTACATTCCTACTAGCAGTGCACAAGGGTTCCTATTTTTCCATTTTCTTGCCAGAACTTGGATATAACCATTCTAGTGTGTGCAAAGTATTATTTCATTGTGGTCTTGAGTTACATATCCCTAGTGGTTAACACTATCGATCACCTTTTCAAATAGTTATTAAGTGTTTGTATTTCTTCCTTAGATTATAGCTTACTTTGAAGTTTATGTGCAACAATATGCATAAAGGGCTGAGGACCATGTGTGTCTGATGTACAGTAGCCTTTCAGTTAAAAAGCAAACAAAAACAAAAAACACACTAGTTTCCTTAACTATAACATTTCTCCAATAATCACGTTAGGTCTTTTAAGAGTTTTTTTTTTTTAAGTTTTTAGAGTTAATAATTTATGAGAAATCACTTAAACTTTAGTAAATATGCTTACACAGAAGCTTTTAAAAATCAAATATGCTCAATTGTAAAATTGATTAACTATATAGCTTATACTTGTAAACAGTAATTAAAGATGGACATAATATTAATTGCTCACATCTACATTCAGTTACAAAATTATTTCTAGTGAAATTTTACATTACTGCCTGATGGGTTGAAATAGAACAGCGGCAGTTATCATCTGCATCAAGTGCTGTACCATTTTGCACATAAATTATTAGAAAACTTTAGCTCATTCCATTGGTTGATTGATTGATTGATTGATTGATTTGTTTATGTTAATCCTACCTGAGGATTTTTTTCCATTGACTTTTAGGGTGAGTGGAAGAGAGAGGGAAAGATAGAGAGAAACATGGATGTGAGAGAAGCACATCTACTGGTTGCCTACTGCAAGCACCACGACCAGGGCCCAAGCAAGCCAGGGAGGAGCCTGTAACCAAGGTACTTGCCCTCAGCCAGAATCGAACCTGGGACCCTTTGGACAGCAGGCCTATACTCTTTCCACTGAGCCAAACTGGCTAGGGTAGCTCATCCCTTTTTAAACTTTCCAGACAAAGAATGGACATACCTTAATTAATAGTACTGCTGACATTTTTTGTTTGTTTAGTATGTATCTGGTGTTATGCTAATCTCTTTAGGTGTGCAGTTAATATATTTGAATACCTTAATAAGGTAGATATTATTATATTGATTTCACAGTTGGTGGAACTGAAATTTAGAGAATTTAATTTCCTTCTTACTGCCACACAGGCCTTAAAGAGCAGTAGTATCCTCATTCTGCAATGTATTCCTTTCTTATAACTACCTAAATTAACTATGACAACACACTCCAATTTCAATATCTTTCATATAGGCTTCCTTAACAAATTAATTCACAAAATCATAAAACATATTCATTCAATAAAAGCTTTATTGAATCTTTTATTACTTACCACATGCCACTTATATGCTGTGGACCAAAAAGCAAGTAAAACATCATGACTGCCACTCTGGTATAAGAAATCCACTTGGGTCCTAGATGGTTTGGCTCAGTGGATAGAGCATCGGCCTGTGGACTGAAGGAACCTGGGTTCGATTCTGGTCAAGGGCACAAGCCAAGGGTTGCAGGTTCAATCCTCAGTAGGGGGTGTGCAAGAGGCAGCCAATCAATGATTCTCTCTCATCATTGATGTCTCTCTCTCTCTCTCTCTCTCTCTCTCTCTCTCTCTCTCTCTCTCTCTCTGTTTCTCTCTCTCTCTGAAGTCAATAAAAAAATATATATTTTTTAAAAAAAAAGAAAGAAATCAACTTGCAAGAAATGTGAACATGGAAATAAGGTATTGCTACTAGAATAAGGTGAAGGGTCAGACCCATTTTAAGCTCCAGGAAGGCAAGAAACTATGCCTGCTTTATTCAGCCTCATATCACCAGTGCTACACAGTGCCTGCCGGGAAGTGGGTGCAATAAACTTATATTGACTTGAATATGAAAAACTTCTAGTTATAAGAGAGGGGATTGATGCTGAAAAATTTAATTCAGTACAAAGGGATAGATTTGGAGCCAGGAAAGGCAAGATTAGGGAAGGGCACTCTGCAACTACACACACACACACACACACACACACACACACACACACACACACGGCACACACACACACGGGCACACACACTTGCACACAGAGGCAGAGGCTTCACGCAGTGATTCTATGCAATTTTGAGTGGCTACAGGAAGAAAAAAAATGTCTGGATAAATAACCAGAGATGAGGCCTTCAAGCTGCCCGAGGTCAGTACAGCACAGTTCTTTTATGTCAGTTTCGAGGGCTTGGGTTTTATCCTTAAAGCAATGGGGGATTGCAGCAGTGTTTTCAGCAGCAAAGTATGAAAGATGATGATTGTGACTTAACAAATCATCCCAGCAGTCCTGTAGAGAACAGATTAAAAATTTGAAAGCCATTCAGGGAAAGTGCATGCAATTGTCTTAGTCAGATCACTGTTATAAAAATGCCATGGACTGAGTGGCTTACTAGTACACAACAGAATTTATTTATCACAGTTCAGGAAGCTGAGAAGTCCAAGATCATGGTTCTGGCAGATCGGTTCTTGGTGAGGGCCCCTCTTCCTGGCCTGCACGTAGTCACCTTCTTGCTGTAACCTCAAATCAACGAGAGAGGAAGCTCTGGTGTCTCTTCCTCTTCTAAAAAGAGAACTGATTCCATTATGGGGCTCTATCCTCAAGACCTCATCTAACCTAATAGCTCTCAAAGGCCCCAAACCTAATACTGTCACATGGGGAGATGGGGCTTCAGTTTGGGGGAGGTCACATACAACATTCTCTCCATAACAGAAATGTTTTACGCTACTTTAAATTAATAAAGCCAAGACATATAAGCTGTATTAAAGAATGATGAATTGCATAGACTTCAGAGATGTTGATCAGATGTAAATTTTTGCAGGTTTCTAGCTGACTTGTTAATGCCACTAACATTTACCAAGTTAGATAATAATCAGGAATTCAATACATTGTTTTACTTTTTGTTTCTTGGGGGGAAGCATTCATATGAAGATGTTGAGCTTAGCTTTGGAGCTTGAGTTTAGGCTTTCTGTAGAAAACATAGTTACAGATGTGTAATAGAATTTACTATTTTTCTAACCAATCAATGAACAGATATGTATCTTACCCTTAAAGTCATTTTCTTGATCAGTTTTCTCATAATGTTATCCATTTTGTGATATTATATATTGATTTGTGAAATAAGGTGAACATTTCTTTTTTTCTTTTTTTAAATAATATCTTTATTGATTTTAGACAGAAAGTCAGAGGGAGATAGAAACATTAATGATGAGAAAGAATCATTGATCAGCTGTCTCCTGCACACACCACTACTGGGATTGAGCCCACAACCTGGGCATGTGCCCTTGACCTGAAATAGAAACTTGACCTCCTGGTTCATAGGTCCATGCTCAACCCCTTAGCCACACAGGCCAGGTATGAATATTTATTAAAGTAAGGAAAATACATTATACCTTATTTCTTTATTTCTAATGGTCTCTGTATTAGAACAGGTTATAAATATATCTTTGGAAATTCCTGCTGAATTGAAGTGTGATCTTTTTTAGTATAAATTACACTAAGATGTTAATTGGTCACATTTGTGTAATGCTTTGTGGTTACAAAACACCTTCAACATTTATTATCACATTTATAATTCAGTCTTCAGAACAACCCCTGAATTAGGTGGACCAGGTCTTATTCCCTTACCTCAAGGAAAAAACAAAACATGGACATTGAAAATTCAAGGGTTTTATGCCATTTTGAAGGCTCAGAGCAAAGCTTTAAGACAATGTATGTATTATTTTCCTGTGTCTGTATTATTTTCTTTATTAGCTTTTGCCTCACTAAGATTCCTGAAATGAATTTTTTTTTTCCATTCACCCCATGGAATGTTCTTTCTTTCAACTATTACCATTTAAAGTCCTATTCATTCTGAATTATTAAATAATCTTGGAGAAACCAAGATGGCGGCATAGGTTAAACACCTAACCTGCAGCCGGGCACAACAATTTCAAAAATACAACTAGAGGTCAGAACGGACATCGTCCAGAACCACAGGAGAGCTGGCGGACTGAAATACCCACAGCTGGGGGGAAGGAGAAGGCCACGGGGACAGTCGGGGAAGCCGTAAAAGCCTAAGGTATGGAGAAACGGGCGGAGACACGAGCACACGCGCCTGCGGGGAGGATGGAACCGGAGAGGAGGGGGCGGCTGATGACCTGGCCGGAGTTCACTGGCAGGAAGGAGATAAAGGCTCCTGAGTGCACTGAGCACCGGCTCCGATTGCACTGAACCCCATTCCGGGCGAAACCCTGGGAAATTCACTCACTTTCGCAACTCCGCCGCCCCCGCAGGCCACCCGGGACGCTGGGGACGCCGCCGCAACGGCGGCGCCCGGAGCCCGGCGGCCTCCCAGCACCCGTCCCCGCCGCGCAGCCCCCGCGCGCCTGGTGCCGCGGGCCGCGCGCCCCGCACACCGGACGGAGGCCCGGGCGCCCTCTCCGTGCACCTCCCGGCGGCGCTAGACTTCAGTAGAGTTGACTGAATTCAAGGGATTAAGAAGTATAAATTGGGGGGACGCCGCGGCGGCGACGTCCGGAACGCGGCGATGGCGGTGCCTGGAGCTCGGCGGCCGCCCAGCACCCATCCCAGCTGCGCGACCCTCGCGTGCCTGGTTCCGCGGGACGCGCGCACCGCGCACCGGACGGAAGCCCGGGCGCCCTCTCCGTGCACCTCCCTGCGGCGCTAGACTTCAGTAGAGTTGACTGAATTCAAGGGATTAAGAAGTATAAATTGGGGGGACGCCGCGGCGGCGACGTCCGGAACGCGGCGATGGCGGTGCCTGGAGCTCGGCGGCCGCCCAGCGCCCGTCCCAGCCGCGTGGCCCTCGCGCGCCTGGTTCCGCGGGACTCGCGCACCGCGCACTGGATGGAGGCCCGGGCGCCCTTTCCGTGCACCCCCCAGCGGCGCTAGACTTCAGTAGAGTTGACTGAAATGAAGGGATTAAGAGGTACAGATTGGGAAGTATGAAAAAGATAGCGGCGGAGGTTAGGGGCTGTTCTGTTGCCTCGCACCCAGCGAAATCGGAGGGGATGAGGTGTGGAGGTGCGTGGGTCTGGCTGGTGGCGGGGGAGAGGGGCTTTTGTTCCAAACCTAGGGGAGATTGGCTCTCCATCACCCTGAAACCCATCTTCTGGCGAACCCCGGGAGACCCAGATGCCTGCGGGGAGAGGCGGGACTCTTGCGGAGGTGCGCCCAGCAATCAGTGTTTGCTGCGCTGGAGTGCGGAACGAGGGGACTTAGATACGTGGAAGGCAGAAGGACCAGACTCACAGCCATCTTGGCTCGCCGCACCATGGCCTGTGGGCGCCCTGAGACCCCGCCCCGCCCTGGGACCCACCCCGCACGTTTTGAAGACCTGCCCCACAAATCTTGCAGGCACACCTGCGCCCCAAGCAATGGCTTATGCATGTGGGTGGCCTGCCCTCTGGCAGCGGACCAGATGATCTGCTGTTCTAGTCGGACTGCTCCAGGGCCACTCAGACAGGAGGAAGAAACTACAGTTTTTGCTGTAATCCTTGCTGAGTGCCTAAGGCAGTAGCTGATCTACACCCCATTGGAGACCCAGAAACGAGGGCATCTGGTGGTCTGTGGGAGATGACACCAGATTTCAACCACGTGCATAAGGGACACATTCAACGGGAATATTCAGTGAGCGCCAAAGCTTTGCTGCACCAAGATCCGGCCCATAAACGTGTCTCCTGCACAGCAACTCTTCCTTTATAGACAAAGAGAGCCCCCCCAGTGACACCAACAACAATCAAGACTTAACTATACAAAGGAGGACCAAGATGGAGGCATAGGGCGGAAGCCTGATTGTTGCCTACCACAACAACTTTGAGACTACGACAAGAGAGCAGAGCAGACACCATCCAAGACCACCATAGGGCTGGCTGAGTAGATGCTCTACAACTAGAATAAAAGAGGGGTATGTGGGATGATGCTGATGCCGGTGACCCAAAGACCACACTTTAAGAACTACGGCTCAGGCGACACAAAAGAACTAAGGCTCAGGCGATACAACAGCGGCCTGGAACGTGCTCGGCGCAGATCCCCTGGCGGTCTCCGGCTGAGGGGACGGCTCCACTGGCAGCCAAGCACGGACAGACGAACCCCTATGAGACATGGGATGGGAGACTCCACGCTTGCTGACCTCTGAGTCCGTCAAGAATCTCAACGCCCCGGAAGCGGCCAGGTGCGCATGCTCGGCGACCGGCCACCGATGCAGACCCAAGGGCCGACGCAGCGACGTCAGACTGGCCCACCGCCATGCACCGGGTGCACCGGAGCTTCGCCGAGCCGCCGCCCGACGAGTTCTGCAGCAGCCATACTGGAGCTCTGGAAGGATGGCCAGGGGAATTGCTGAGGGGGGATTGACCGGCAGGAATTGGGATCGGGAAGACGGGGCCCCGCTGAGACCCGGGTGCGGGCGGGGTTGCGCGCCTCTGGGCTCGGGTGTGGTCACACGCCTCTGGGTATAACTGAGGCCTCACGTCCCTGGGTCTAGGTGAGGCCACATGCCCCTGGGTCCAGGTGAGGCCGGACTCCGGGTCCGGGTGAGGCCAAGTGCCCCTGGACCCGGATGACGCTGGATCCCGTGCCCGGGCGAGGCCAAGCGCCCCTGGGTCTGGGAGAGCCCACACACCCCTGGGTCCAGGCGAGACCATGTGTCCCTGGATCCGGGTGAGGCCGCGTGCACCTAGGCCCGGGTGAGCCCAAGTGGCCCTGGGTCTGGGAGAGGCTAAGCGTCCCTGGGTCTGGGTGAGACCATGTGTCCCTGGATCTGGGTGAGGCCTCGTGCACCTAGGCCCGGGTGAGCCCAAGTGGCCCTGGGTCTGGGGGAGGCCAAGCGCCCCTGGGTCCGGGTGAGACCATGTGTCCCTGGATCCGGGTGAGGCCTCGTGCACCTAGGCCCGGGTGAGCCCAAGTGGCCCTGGGTCTGGGTGAGACCATGCGTCCCTGGATCCGGATGAGGCCTCGTGCACCTAGGCCCGGGTGAGCCCAAGTGGCCCTGGGTCGGGGAGAGGCCAAGCATCACTGGGTCCGGGTGAGACCATGCGTCCCTGGATCCGGGTGAGGCCTCATGCACCTAGGCCCGGGTGAGCCCAAGTGGCCCTGGGTCTGGGAGAGGCCAAGCGTCCCTGGGTCCGGGTGAGACCATGCGTCCCTGGATCTGGATGAGGCCTCGTGCACCTAGGCCCGGGTGAGCCCAAGTGGCCCTGGGTCTGGGAGAGGCCAAGCGTCCCTGGGTCCGGGTGAGACCATGTGTCCCTGGATCCGGATGAGGCCTCGTGCACCTAGGCCCGGGTGAGGCCACGTGCCCCTGGGTCTGGGAGAGGCTAAGCGTCCCTGGGTCCGGGTGAGACCATGTGTCCCTGGATCTGGGTGAGGCCTCGTGCACCTAGGCCCGGGTGAGCCCAAGTGGCCCTGGGTCTGGGAGTGGCCAAACGTTCCTGGGTCTGGGTGAGACCGTGTGTCCCTGGATCCGGGTGAGGCCTCGTACACCTAGGCCCGGGTGAGCCCAAGTGGCCCTGGGTCGGGGAGAGGCCAAGCGTCCCTGGGTCCGGGTGAGACCATGCGTCCCTGGATCCGGGTGAGGCCTCGTGCACCTAGGCCCGGGTGAGCCCAAGTGGCCCTGGGTCTGGGAGAGGCCAAGCATCCCTGGGTCCGGGTGAGACCAGGTGTCCCAGGATCCGGATGAGGCCTCGTGCACCTAGGCCCGGGTGAGCCCAAGTGGCCCTGGGTCGGGGAGAGGCCAAGCATCCCTGGGTCCGGGTGAGACCATGCGTCCCTGGATCCGGGTGAGGCCTCGTGCACCTAGGCCCGGGTGAGCCCAAGTGGCCCTGGGTCTGGGAGAGGCCAAGCATCCCTGGGTCCGGGTGAGACCATGTGTCCCAGGATCCGGGTGAGGCCTCGTGCACCTAGGCCCGGGTGAGCCCAAGTGGCCCTGGGTCTGGGAGAGGCCAAGCGTCCCTGGGTCCGGGTGAGACCATGCGTCCCTGGATCCGGATGAGGCCTTGTGCACCTAGGCCCGGGTGAGCCCAAGTGGCCCTGGGTCTGGGAGAGGCCAAGCGTCCCTGGGTCCGGGTGAGACCACGTGTCCCTGGATCCGGATGAGGCCTCGTGTACCTAGGCCCGGGTGAGGCCACGTGCCCCTGGGTCTGGGAGAGGCCAAGAGTCCCTGGGTCCGGGTGAGACCATGTGTCCCTAGATCTGGGTGAGGCCACGTGTCCCTGGGTCTGGGAGAGCCCAAGCGTCCCTGGGTACGGGTGAAGCCAGATCCTGGGTCCGGGTGAGGCCGTGCGCCCCTGGATCCATCCCGGTGAGGCTGGGTCCCAGGCCCGGGTGAGAACACGCGCCCCTTGGGTAGGGGTGAGGCCACGTGCCCCTTAGTCCGGGTGACGCCGTGCCCCTGGGTTCGGCCGAGACCAAACCAGAGGGAGTCGGACCTCCGTTACCACCATTTGTCCACCATCCAGAGCTGAGGGGTCAGTGCTGACATGTACACATAAGGAACTACTGGACATCGAAATTGGGTCTCAAAAGAACTGTTGGTCCAGGGGGAAGCTCGCTACAGATTGATTCATTTGCCTGTCAGCATAAATATTATTGCTCGTCTCACATTCAGTTCTTATTAGTATATATCTAGTGACATATGATCTCGTTCATCTAGAGGAAATGATGAACAACATAGACTGAGGAACAAGAACAGAACCAGAAGCAAGGAGGCATCGATCGGACTATCGGGCCTCAGAGGGAGGATAGAAGAGGGTAGGGGGAGGGTGGGGGAGGGGGAGAGTTCAACCAAAGGACCTGTATGCATGCATATAAGCCTATCCAACGGTTAAGTTCAACAGGGGATTGGGGCATGCGTGGGGAGAGGGGTGGGATGGGAATGGGGGGATGAGGACAAATATGTGACACCTTAATCAATAAAGAAATTAAAAAAAAAAAAAAAACAAAACAAAAAAAAAAAAAAAACAAAATACACATATATCAAATCATTATGTTGTATGCCTAAAACTACCATAATGTGATATGTCCATTACATCTTTATTTAATATACCTAAATATATTGAACATATATTCAAAAAATATATATATCATAAGAAATAAAATATGAATAAAATAGATGAATAATTGGAAAAAAAAAAAAAAATAATTTTTAAGCCCTGACCAGTTTGGCTCAGTGGATAGAGCTGTCAGCCTGCGGACTGAAGGGTCCCAGGTTCGATTCCGGCTAAGGGCATATACCTTGGTTGCAGGCACATCCCCAGTAGGGGGTATGTGGGAGGCGGCTGATTGATGTTTCTCTCTCATCAATGTTTCCAACTCTCTATTTCTCTCCCTTCCTCTCTGTAAAAAAATCAATAAAATATTTTTTAAAAATAATCTTTAACCTAAGATAAGATTCAAACCTGTAAGGGCAAAACTACTGAATTTAGAGGGCAGGGCCTTCATAACACTTTAAACTCTGTAAAATGTTTTTGTTGTTGTTGTTGTTGTTGTTGTTGTTGTTGTTGTTGTATTGTTTTTTTTTTTAATTTAATTTGTTGTTGTTGTTGTTGTTGTTGTTTTTCCTTGAATAAAGCTTAGAGAGAAAACTTTGTTTCTTGAGAGAATCAGGAGCATTGTATGGAGTATGACATCTGTCCAGGAGAGTTGTATTCTGGCTTACCCTATGAATTCCTTTTATAAATAAGAATAGAACCTGTGATAATTAGATACTAGATTGATTTTTTGGGAGGCCAACAACAGTATAGTAAAGAGCCTATTTTCCCATAATTTTGCCAAATCTAAATATTTTAACCTCTATAATTCTGAAGCTGATAGTCAATAATTGCGTTATTGTTTTTAAAAGTTACACTATTTTCATATTATTATTGGACATTTTATGTCTGCAGTTAAAATATTCTAAATGATGTCCAGGCCATTTATCTATGGGGATCAATCATTATTTTATGTGTATAAGCACTTTATGTACTTTTAGGACATTTTCATATAGTGGAAATGTCTATCCCCTGTGTGTGTTTTTTTAATGTGTCTTTTAATTTTGTTTCTGTTGTGTACACATGCAAATTTGATATTGTAATTGATCTTTCTTTGGCTTTCACGATATACTTTTACAAAACCATACCAACTTTAAGATTGTAAAATATTTATGCAATGTACTTGTAATACCTTTTTACTTTATTTTAAATTGTGAAGCATGAACAATCCAACTTAATTTATTTTCTAAATGTGAGGCCTATTCTATCAAAACACATTACTAAATACATTTTACCACCCTATATTATTTCATCCTGGAAGGTTATATGTGTTTTTATTGAGCTCCTTTTTCCATTTTAACTTATATCAAGAAGATCATGGTATCTCACAAAGACTCCACCAATGCTTTATAGTTATAATAGAACAGTGGGGAAATGCAATGATGGACACAAATTGAGCAAGAAACAACTTTGAGCAATATCCAGCCTTTTTTCAGACTCTTTCTAGAGTACAGGTTTATAAGCACGATAAATTATAACAAGTATTAGAGTTTTTCTGGCAACATCTCTCTTACAATGAGGCATGTAGGCTCAAAGAGACAAAGTGACTTGACCAAGGCTTGTTAAAGTAGCAGAGCTGACATCATGTTATATATTGGAATAACTTTTTTAAATATTCTGATAAAATGGCTAATTGAGGGTCCAGTATTAGAATGCAGGGGAATCTTATTTTTTGAAGAAAAGAAAGAAACCTGTAGCTTCTGACTGACACTTATATTAAAACTAGTAGCCCTGCACATGAATCCGTGTGCCAGTAGCTCTCTGTGGGGCCTGGCTGCTCCACACCTGCTGCCCAGAGGCTCTCCATGATGCAAATGTTCTGCGCCCCAGCCTGGCCAGAAGCCCATCCGTGGCCAGGCGTGGAATGCTTGCCTTGTCACCGGGATGATGAAGCAAGCATTCCACCAGGCCACTCACACTGCCCGCTCTCAGCAGTCACCCCCCGCCCCAGCTGGGACTGGGGGACTCCAGCAGGGCTGAGAGGACTGGGCACTGCCATCTTGTGGCTATGGGTGCCACCATCTTTGTGATGGAGTGATGGTTAATTTGCATATTACCCTTTTATTACATAGGATCTTGTAAATCTATCCACCAGATTGAGCTCACCCAGCCCTCAACTCTCAGGGTAATCCCTCAGAAGTCTTCACTTGTATGGGAAAATTTGACAGAGTATTGACAACTCCATTATTCTAGGAAAGCTTCCCTCTCTGTTGTTTATCTAGTTTTTTATTTTCACTACAATTTTTCCTATTGGTCAGGTAGTTAGCATTATATTTTTTAAGTACATAGCCAGAGCCATTCAGCAATTCTTCACATCCAGTTAACAAAATATTATTCAAGAAATAAAGTATATAAATTGTCTCTTTCACTTTCTCTACATATAGTCCTTTTTTTTTTACATCACATTTACTTGGCTTTCTCCAGTTTCCATGTCCATATGAAGCATAATTTTTTATTCATTCAATTATTCTCTAAGGTATTCTGCTTTAATGACAATTTTTATATTCATAATTTATATAATATATTATTACTTTAATACCAGCTCACCCAATTAGGAACATGCATACACATGAAAACTTGCTAAAATAATAGGATGACATGATTATATATATATATATATATATATATATATATATATATATATATATGTATATATATATATATATATATATATATATTATTGGCTGGCTCTTCCCAATGTAAGTAAGTGAATCTGCATGGATCTCATGGAGGGTCTAGTTGTTGCCTCAGGTCATGAACTTAGGCAAATATTTCCCTCAGCAACTTAGGTTAAGAAACCCTTTATATAGTGATTGGTTTAATTAAATTTATGAGAATTAGCCTTTTGCACTCGGATGTCGAGTGTGACTCGACACGGTTAGCATCGGTAGCAGCTCGAGAGAAAAGCAAGCGAGTGCAAAGGGTTAGTAAGAAAAAAGTTCAGAATGGCCATTGTAAAAAATGAGATAAAATAATAGAGAACCTATATAACAGAAAGAATGAACAAATGTATAACAAAAAAATAATGGACTATCGAATTCAACACTAGATATTCTAGTTTTTGTCTCTGTTTATATTATTTATACCCTGTACATTTTTTCCTGAATTAAAATTATAAAAGTTATAATGCTAGAGAAAATGTTAACCAGTTTTGTGTGTGTAGATATATATATAGATATAGATATAGATATAGATAGATAGATATAGATATAGATAGATATAGATGAAATAAGGATTTCTAGAAGAAACAATTAAAATTTTTTCTAAAATTATTGCTTTTGAGTAATATCCAGAAGGGAAAAAGACAATATTTTACACATTTGTGTTTATACTGAAAGTATTATTTTTCCTAACTCAGCATTAGTTGTCCACTTCACAGTTGCTTTTAGATCTATTATCACATTTTATCAACTCTACTACTCAATTGATTATGAGACCTATCATTAGTTAATGTATTATTTAGAATTAAAAATAGTTTGTTAACTTAACCATATCTTCATGCCTCAATAATATATCACATATGCCTATGTATGTATTATTTGAAATTTCTACAATCTATTCAAGGGGAGTTAGAAATTCTACCTACATTTAGATGCACTGTTTGTTGTGTAATAATCAATTCTTCCATGTATCTTAGAAATAAAATTGAATTCTGCTTCATCTACTGTGGGTATCATCTTAGGTTCTGCAAAGCACTTGATTGCTTTAAAATAAAATGTGGAGTCACTGTCATTCCTCCACCAACAAATTCTGTTCCACTGATACCAAATACATGTTTCTGAACCCTCTTGCATAATCAAAGACATTTCATTTTATGAATGACTCATAGAGCTCTCTTTGTTATGTCACTTTAAATGGCAATTAAACTCAACACATGTGGTAACAAGGAAGCATATAAAACAATTACATTGAAAAACAAAATCAATGACTAAGTCTGTGCATGTGCAGGCACTGAAAACAACTTCAGAACTCCCGATTGGCTGACAAAGAATGCAAACATGATTGGTAATGAGACAAAAATCAATAATATGTGTGCTACTTGTGAGAGAATGAGCATCTTAACATTACTGAAATTCAATATATCATATTTTTTTCCAGTCTACTGTCATCCTCAGAATTTACTCCATTCCATTAGAAAAATTGGCCAATAAAAAGGAGAAAACAAGCAAACATAAAAGCAAAAAAAGTGTGTTTGTGCCATGCTTGGTCATAGAGTATATTTGTATCAAGTACAGGATATCAATTGCTAGGACATTATCAAGATGGTAACAGAGATCATTCCAGACTTCAGTCACTCTTGCAAGAAGACTAAATAGAAACTATACAAAGACAAAGCACCATTGTGAAAATCCCAGTACCTGGGTGTGAAACTGAAGTACCTGTCTGGACTACATAGAACAAAAAGGACCACATTAGCGTGGCTCGGTGATTGAGCCTCAACCTATGAACCGGGGAGGTTACAGTTCAATTCCTGGTCAGGGCACATGCCCAGGCTGTGGGCTCGATCCCAGTAGGAGGTATGCAGAAGGCAGCCAATGATTCTCATATTGATGTTTCTATCTCTTTCTCCCTCTTCCTTTCCTTCCTCTCTGAAATGAATTAAAAAACAACAACTTTTTTTTTTTTTTTTAGGACCACATTAAAAGGGAGGACTGTCTTCACACCACTGCATCACCCTTCCACCAGGCTGCCACAAAGCTGCACTGGGGAAAGGGGTTACCCTGGGCCCATGGTAAAAGAGAGCCCAAGATGTACATACATTTTTCCCAGTGTTGCAGGATGCTTCCTAAGGCCCACTTGGTTCTTCCTTATGGGAATCACTGGGGGAATCTGGGAACTCTACCACTGGGGATCAGATAGAGATATCTAAGAGGTGGGGCTTACATCAACAAGTACCCAGATATTGACAGACAGCATAACTTTCCAAAGTATCATTTGAGCAGAGATTTCAGCAAGAAGCTCTGCCCATCACCAGAGCCAAGCTGGTGGCCTTGTCTGACCAGGAAGTTCATTTGGCATTTAGTCCTTATTCGGGTTCACAGTCAATGGGCCATACCAGCTGCAATCCATTCTATCACTCTGCCTGGACAGGCAAGCATATTTTTAGTCTTGTCAAACTGCTGAGCAGAGCTTTTACTCCTGCTCATTCAGGAAACCAGTCCAGAGAATTCAGGCAGCTTCAGGAATCTCCTACAAACTCACCCAGGCAGGAAGCCTAACCGGTAGACCTGCCCAACTGTTGAACAACTCTGGCTGCATATAACCAATGAGACTGAACAATGATCATGGGAAAACTTGAAGTCCACCCTATAGCTCTGCCCAGCCCCATACCCCAGCTTATAAACCCACCCAATAGCGAAATCCAGCATACAAACATGACTGATTGCTGAATATAGACTGTGACCTTGCCCACGCAGGGATCCTAGCCAGTGATTCCATCTAGGTGTGGACAATTCTGTAGACTCACCCAACTGCAGGATATAGATAGAGGCTCCTCCCAACTAAAGAGCTTGGCCAGCAATCTTTTACTGAAGCAGAGCACAGTCAGGGAACAATCAGATCATGAATCAAAGCCTGTGAACTCACCTCCAACTTTGGGACAGAGCCTATGGCCCAACCTGAACATGTCTAGTCAGTTACACCACCTGGTAAGGGAATATAACCTGAGGCATACATGACCAGGAGTGATGGCAGACTCAAGGCTTTTACTCCCCCCAACCACTCATGCCACCCTCTGTTCACTCAGGCCAGAGAACACAGCCTACAACCTTTTCAGACCAAAGTGATTGCACAGCCCATCTAGTGGCCCCATCATAATGTAGAGTGCAGCCAGCAGCCGTGACAGATTAGTAAGCACACTCAGCAGCACAATGAATACAGAGCACAGACAGCAGTCCCAACCGGCCATGGAGCCCAGCCAGTGGCATACACCCGGAACTCAGAGTATGGGTGGTGGCCTCATCCAAAAGTGAGCCCTGCTTGCCTACAGTTGCTACCAGCTAATCTGTCTAGTAGCCCAAGCTAAATTGACTGATGGAGGTCTTTTGTACCAAATCAAATTATAATGTTTGGAAGAGGAGACTACTTAAACAAATGCACACATACCAATGCAAGGAATCAATCATCATAAGAAATTAAATAAGATACCAATAAAGAAAACTAATAAAGTTCTAATAACTGAATTAAAGATATTGAAATTAATTTAACTTTTGCTTCCACCTATCTATTCCAGTAAAATTTAAAGCAAAATCATCTCTTTATATATTTACTGCCAAATTCAGTAAATATTTTAAATTAAATTTTATTCTAAAGTACCCAAATGTATTTTCTTTTGAAAATCTAGAACTTTACAAATAGAAGTAAAGATCCTTTTGACCATGCCTTCAAATCCTAATGCCCATACCCTTACCCAAAGTGACACCTCTTATGGATTTATATCACTCTGGACCTTTAAAAATAACATTCTGGGCTTCTAAATCTCCATTGAGAAAAATAATTATTTTGTATATTTTATATAAATTAGATCTCCTATCTGGGACTAGCCTGTTCATAGCCTTTGTTCATTATTGTTTTGAGTTATTTTTCTATTTCTTATTCATTATTAAATGCTTTTTCTGTTACAGGTATTGCAAATGTATTTTCTCAGTATTCCACTAGAATGGTATACTTTGTGAGTGGTAGCTTTTTTAATATTAAAAAAAAAAACAACAGTATTTTATCATTTCCAACAGATAGAAGGACTAATACATTTAGTCATCCACTTGATGTTGAAAATAAAAAGGGGGGTGGGCGTTCAGGTAGAGGTATCAGAATATAACTGCTCTTGATGTAATCAAGTTTAACAATATTTCTCTTATTATACTTAACTAGCTGCCCATTGCAGGAATACTCCTGCAAGAATAGGGTTTCCTGCAGCCTGAGCGAAGCTCCCACCCATCTCTGCTGCCTCGCTCCCTCCCACCCGTCTCCTCTGCCTCGCTTCCTCCCATCTACTCTGCCTCGCTCCCTCCCACCTGTCTCCTCTGCCTCGCTCCCTCCCTTCTCCCCCACCCTGCCTGCTTCCCTCTTTTCTCCGCTGCCACGCTTGCTTACTTCTTTGAAGCTTTGCTCCCTTCTGCAGTGCTTGGCTTCCTTCTCCACTGTCTTCAGTCTTCGCTCTGCGCCTGGATATGCAAGTTAACTGCCATCTTGGCTGGGTTAATTTGCATATCACTCTTTATTGGCTGGTGGGCATGGCTGGTGGGTGTAGCGGAGTGATGGTTAATTTGCATATTACTGCTTTATTAGATAGGATGCCTTTCTATGAGCCATTCAAAAGGTCTTTTTTTACCCCATGTTCACAAATATATTATTTTCTATTGTATTTTTATTACTATTAAGTTCAGTTTTTAAAATTATTTAAAATACTCAGTATTTATTTGTATGGGGATCTAGCATTCTTTTCCACATGAATAGATAGTTGTCTCAATACCACTTATAAAAAAAAGTCATTTTTTGCCCAACAATTATGTCAATTTTATCATGTAATAAATCTCATAGATTTTTGTGTTATATGTTTATGCATATCTATATCTGTCTTTCTATGTATCTATATACATATACATATATATAATAAAACTAAGATGAGAAAAACAAACAACAAGCCATAAATGGTTGGAAGCTTAAATACTCAACTCTCAAAAAAAAGAAAAAAAAAAAGGTAGATCGTGCAGTCAACAAAGAAACAGTGGATTTGAACAAAACTATAGACCAAATGAACCTAATAGAAATATACAGAACATTTCACCAAACAATAGCAGAATATACACTCTTCTTAAGCACGCATGAAATATTTTAGGACACAAAATAAATCTCAACAAATTTAAAAAGTAATTATATCAAGTATCTTTACCAATCATAATAAAATAAAACTAAACAAATAAAAAAGCAATAATAGGAAGACATCTGGAAAATTTGCAAATGCATGGAGATTAAATAACATCCTTCTGAAATCCAGTGAATCAAAGAAGAAATTAGCCGAAACCGGTTTGGCTCAGTGGATAGAGCGTTGGCCTGCGGACTCAAGAGTCCCGGGTTCGATTCCAGTCAAGGGCATGTACCTTGGTTGCGGGCACATCCCCAGTAGGGGGTGTGCAAGAGGCAGCTGATTGATGTTTCTCTCTCATCGATGTTTCTGACTCTCTATCCCTCTCTCTTTCTCTCTGTAAAAAATCAATAATATATATATATATATAAAAAGAAGAAATTAAAAGTAAAAAAAATATATATATATTCAGAGAGAGAGAGAGAGAGAGAGAGAGAAAAGTGGAAACACAGAATATGAAACTTTATGGGATGCATGAAAAACAGTTCTAAGAGAGAAGTTTACAGTGATAGGCACATCAAGGAAAAATAAGATATCAAATAAACAATCTAATTTTACATCTCAAATAACTAGTATAAGAAGAACAAAATAGTTCCAAAGTTGTCAAAAGAAAGTACAAAAGTTTAGAGTAGAAAGAAATGAAATAAATAATAGAAATTAATTAGTAAAGACTAACAAACTAAGAACCACTTTTAAAAATTATTAATAAAATTTAGAAACCTTCTAACTAGACTAACAAATAAAAATAGGGAGTGGGGACCAAATACATAAAATTACAAATGAAAGAGGAAAATTTACAAATAACAACACAGAAAAACAAAGGAACATGAGAAACTATTATGAACAATTATATGCCAACAAATGCACAACTTAGAAGAAATTGATAACTTCCTAAGAACATACCAAGAGTAAATCATGAAGACATAGAAATCTGAACAGATCAGTGCTGAGTAAAGAGAAGAAACAACAATTGAAAACCTCCCAACAAAAAAAAAAAGCCCAGACAGATGGTTTCAGTGGTAATTTCTACAAAACACCTAAAGAAGAATTAATACTAATTTTTCTCAACTTTTTATAAAACATTTGAAGATGAGAGAAAAGTACCAAAATCATTTTACAAGGTCAATTCTATTGTTATTCCAAAGCCAAAAAATAGGACTCTACAAAAAAGGAAACTGCAGATCAATATTCCTAATCAATATAGATAAAAACATTCTCAACAAAAACTAGAAAACTAAATTCAATAGGACATTAAAAGGATTATACATCATGATCAAGTAGAAATTATTCCTGACATACAAAGATAGTTCATCATATGTAAATCAATAAACATGATAAATCACATTAATAAAATAAAAGATAAACATCCTATCATTTCAATAGATGCAGAAAAAACATTTGGGAAAATTTAATATCCGTTTAGGGTAAAACTCAACAAATTGGGAATAGAAGGAATATAGTTGACGTAAGAAAGTCCATTTTGTGACAAGTGCATAGCTTACAACATACTTCATGGTGAAACGTTGAAAACTTTTCCCTAAGATCAGGTACAAAACAAGAGTACCCACTCTCACTACTTCTATTTAACATAGTACTGGAATTCCTAGCAAGAGCACTCAGGTAAGAATAAGAAATTAAAGGCATCTAAATAGGCAAAACAAGTAGAGATTAAAAATGACAGCAGAGTAAGTGGATGCTGTACAGACATACTCCCAGGAACAAACTGGTATTACAAGTAAAATACAGAAAAAAAAATCTTCCTGAATAATCAACAGAAAACTCAAAGAGAGAACCCTGACACCCGAGGACCAAAAGTGAAGACCACATGGAAACTGGTAGGAGAGGCGGAGGTGCAAAAGGGCTGGCTGGGCGCCCACAGACAGCAACTGCAGTCCTGGAGAGATATCTCAGCTGTGGGGTTGCTACTGAGAACTCTGGGATCTAATCCCGAAGCTGGGCCCCCAGCAGAGAGCACCAGAATTGAGGAGGGTACCCAAATAACATCTGGCTGTGAAAAGCAGTGGGATGCTGTCTGCCAGAGATAAACAGCTGAAAAATCAGGCACCCTCTTAAAAGGCCAATGCACAAAATTGCCTGTGGAGCCACCCACCTTGTGCTCTGGCAGAGGAAGGGTGAAGTGGACTGGGGCTGTGATGATGGAAGCCAGGATTGGGGACTTGGGAGATAGAGCTCAGAAGGCAGACACCCTAAGTTTCCTGGGCTGAGTCATTCTCTCCTGCAGTGGAAGACATCTTTCCCACATAGATATCTGCCTTGTCTGGGGCAGGGAGGGGAGGGTGGGCAGGGGAGACAGTTGACACACCCTGTTGGAAAACACCTTGCCTTGAGGCCACTTAACAGATTAAAAATAACAATTAGCCTCCAGGCAGTAGCAACTGCCCCACCCTGTTGAAAAAAACTCTCACCACACATGAGGACAATTGACTAGAGAGCAATTCAAGTTGGAATCCTATCAGTCTGTAGGCAGAGGCGGTCTTTGGAGGCTTTGAGTCTTTGCCTGACCTAATTAGTCAGAAACAGCCTTTAACACTGTCCTACACTAGAGATTAAGATGTGTAAAGGATCTATCTAGTACTACATAATAAAAGGCTAATATGAAAATCTACCTAACAGCAGAAAGACCAGTCACTATGATGCACACTGACCACCAGGGGGCAGATGCTCAATGCAGGAGCTGCCCCCTGGTGGTCAGTGCGCTCCCACAAGGGGAGCGCCACTCAACCAGAATCTGGGCTCATGGCTGGTAGCGCTAAGGATGTCCAACTGGGGAGCGGGCCTAAGCCATCAGTTGGACATCCCACGAAGGCTCCCAGACTGTGAGAGGGCACAGGCAGGGCTGAGGGACTCCCCTGCATGTACAAATTTCATGCACCAGGCCTCTAGTAGCATCATAAACAATAAAATATTTAGGACTATATCTAACCAAGGATATAAAAAACCTGTACACTAAAAGCTCAAAGATATTGATTAAACAAATTGAAGACACAAATAAACAGAAAAGTATCCCTTGGTGGAGAGATGAGTGTTTTTGACATATTTATATTTTTAAATGGTTGAAAATTGCAATATAACACAATATTTTGTGATATATAAATGTTACCAAATTTAAATTTTATTGTTAATAGATAAACTTTTGTTGGAACAAAACCTCACACCTTTATTGCCTATGACTGCTTTGAGACTACACAATAGAGTTGAGTTGCTGCAATTAGGAGCATATGACTTTGGAAACTTAAACTAATCCTTTCTAGAAAAAAGTGTTTTGACATCTGCTATATGTCAATTTCTTATGTCCTTTGTTGATTTGATCCAAATAACATTGTATTTATATAATAGTGTGGAGCTTTTCTTTTTTCTTTTAATTTTGTTTCACACTTTCTCTTTTCAATTAGGAAAAGTACCCCCTTTATACTTACTTGTATTTAATTTTGGTCATTTCAGCACAGTGAAGTATGTCAATGTGTTATTTTCTCTCTTTTTTTGGAACTCATTCTTGTAATTTTGAAAATAGATGAAAATTACCATAATCACTTTCTCTTTGACCCAGATAATATGTACAAAAGCTTTTATCTTTCAGGTATTTCAGATGGTTTGATTTTTTTTTATTCTTTTGTTATTAATGTTTCATAGTTTGCACTGAATCCTGATGATGTGGTGTGCATTATTTCTAATCTTTTCAAAGTAATATATGGTCTTTTTTGAAAATATCTCAATAATTTGGAAAAATATATACAATGTTACATTTACATATTAATTATATGCATTCATTATGATGACCACGCATGTTGAATCCTTAATTTTTGCTTATTTCATCTCTGAAAGGTGAGAGGTGTGATCTTAATGTTTTTGAGTAAACTTATTTTAATAACAGAAGTTTAAATACATAAATTATTTTTAAAAATTATTCAGCATATATTTTAGGATAATCTAATTTGCATTAGATAAAAAGAGAGAGTTCCTGTTTCCATGAAGCCCTCATGACAGGAATTATTTTAAGAAAACCAAAACAAAGCAAGAAAAAGGCAACTATATGTAATCTTTCTTGTTGAAAGTATTACATATGTCCACTTTTTCCCCCACTGACCCCTTCTATCCTCCCTGCTCCCCCAGGCTTTTGCCACTTTATTGTCTGTGTCCATGGGTTATGCATATCTGCATACAAGTTCTTTGGTTGGTCTCTTCCCACCCACCCACCCACCCACCCCCACCTTCCCTCTGAGATTTGACAGTCTCTTCCATGCGTCTATTTCTCTGGATCTATTTGGTTCACCAGTTTATTTTGTTCATTGGATTCCACATATGAATGAGATCATGTGATACTTGTCTTTCTCTGACTGACTTAGTTCACTTAGCATGCTACCCTCCAGGTCCCTCCATCATTTGCACTATATTTTCATAGGCTTGTTTGAGGTTTTAATTGGTGTCTGGTGTCCTTTTCCATTTCTCAGTGCTATTCAAGAATCTCTCATCTATGTATACACTGCATTTGACATTTCAATAAGAATATTTGAGGGAGGACAACTTAGTTGGATATGACATCTATTTTTCAATTCTCAATGATTTTTATTATAGAGACACAGATGGCTTACCTCTCATTTTGGTATGTACTGATGAAGGGAGAATAGTAGTATGATTCTAGTAATTTTTAAATATGTGTGACATTTATTAATCAAATATGGACTTCACATGCATTTTTAAAACAGCAATTAAAATATACTAGGAGTCTCAGAGGGAAGGCAGGTCTAGATGGGAAAAGATTAACCAAAGAGCTTGTATGCATATATGCATAACCTCTGGACACAGACAATAGGGTGGTGAAGGCCTGGGTAGAGGGCAGGGGCAAGCTAGAAAGAGCCAGTGGGGGGAAAGAGGATACATATGTCATACTTTCAACAATAAAGATTTAAAATAAATAAAAATATTTTAGGTATGTTTTTAAATATTCTTATAAAGTCTAGTACATGCATGGATTCATAAACTTATTGCAATTTATGACTTCTCCCCAGGGTTTTTGGGTAAAAACCATGGCTTTAGGGAATATGACTTCTAATTTGGAATTTCAATGGGACTTATTATCTGAATTAATTCTTAATCCCTAGGCTATTGAAATGCAATTGAAAATTAGCATTTTAATGTTTAAATGAATCATAGAATGAATTACCTTTTCAACAGCTAAATGTTACCCTAGGGGGTATAAAATATTTATTGTGGTTTAGCAAATTATTTATGTTTTATCCATAAAAAAACCTCTATGTTCAAAAGGGATATATATATATATACATATATATATATATATATATACATATATATATATATATATGTATATATATATATATATATATGGCTGTTGTTGTTATTAGATATTGGGGAAACAACAGTAAGAAAAAAATAGATACTACTGTATTGTTCTTGCAGACAGAGTTTGTAATCTTTGTAGACAATTCTATGAAATTGGATGTGATTTACATCCCCCTCAACCTGGATAAGATCAGGATAATTTTGGTGTTGAGGGCAATTCTACTACTTAGGATAAGTGTCAAGAGAACTTGTATATTAGTTATGTTAGCTGTAAATAATAGAAAGCACTAAATGAACAGTGGGTTAAGCAAAAAAGGAGCTTATTTTTGTCATCCTGACATAATCAGTTTAGTTGATGGGATGGGTCTCTTCTATTTCAGGGACTTCAATGATAAGAATTCAATCAGAGATGCAGAAACACTATCCACTTTGATCAAAGGCTATAGAATAAGAATTAGATAGCACACAATTTTAGAATGAGTTGGGAAACAAATGTTCAGAAGAGATTTGGAGAATCATAGATTTTTCCCTCAAACCAGTCAATCTGAGAAGTGAAGCTTGTTCAGAGGCTAAAATAGTCCTACAAAAACAAAACAAAACAAGCAAACTAACAAAAACCTTGTGGAATATTCTATAGAAAACTTTGTTTCTGTGTAGCTGCCATCTACTGCCAAGCTTCCCCTGAAGGACCAGGAGCTTGTGTTGGCTAACACGGTCAGCATCTATGAAGAAGATCTGGACACAGAGCAGAAGAGAGTGGGGGCAGAGACCCAAGAGTACCTCTGCAAGCCTGGCGGAACAACTGACCATAGTCACCATAAGAGAGTGATGTATTACTTCTACCTGAATTCAATCTCCAAATGTCTCACCAATTCTTCATTTTATAAACTCTAACCTTTAACTTTACAGAAAAGATGATTCTGGGACAATAAATCAAGCCAAAATTGTCCAAACTACCAGAAGTATAAAAGCCAACCAGCTCCTCAAAATCAAAACAGGTAGATGGGAAATATTCATTTGGATGGAACGGAGTCACTTAGGCTGGTGGTCCACATAGGTTTAATATTGGGAGGGAACTTTGAGAATTAAGATTAGAAGAGCAAATTGGTAAAAGTTGTGTAAGATATTAGCAAAAATGAGGAAATATTAAATATATTTTAGAGGTAAATATCACTGAAGAAAATGTTTAATAGCATTATAACATTTGTAAATCACTTTACAAGGTTGAGAGATTCCTGGTTTGCCTTTCCTTTTTAATATTTATTTTACATTGAAGAAAATAAAACCAACAACCTGAATTCGGTATTATTTTCTCTACTTCAGACCCATAAGCTATCTGGATAAGTTTGGGGAATGAGCACTGCAGTGTGTATTGGGCAGTGATGGAGTGTACGCACCTAATGCATTTGGCAAGTGCTCTGAAGGAAATTACTTTGTTCTTATTCAGACAGATACTATCGGGCTCTTCCAAAATAAAATGCCTGTAACCAGTCATTTTTGTGTGATGAAGAGGGATAGTCAGTACTGAATAAGAAGCAAACATTTTTGAGATTTAAGATGATGGTTAAGCTCTGAAGAGACACATATTGATGCAATTTTTCCTGTAAGCTCAGCTTAATTTTACATTCATAGAACTAATTGTATTCATATCTATCCAAGGATGCCGCATAATTAGGAAAATGCCTAAGGCTCCTAGGAGTGGAGGGACAAGAGCTTGCAATTCATGAATGAAGGCTAGAAAAAACCAGTTCTCATAACAAAAGCCATTCAAAGAAAAATACCACCAGTGAAGCTTCCTTCTTTCCCACAGTCATCTGGCAGAAAGTTCAATATTGTACTTTCATAAGGTATCCTATAAGGTAGACAGGATTAAACTTCTCCCTATGAATTTTAAGAAACAAAAATATACAATTTAAACAATATTTAGTTTTGTGCCAGAACTTCTAGTTGGCATGGAAACATGGAAGACATTGACAAATCTCAGGGGAAGGGGATATCAGGATGAACTTAAGCAAAAAAAAAAAAATGTATGTGTATACAGACAATAAGGTGGTGAAGGCCTAGGGTGGGGTGGGAACTGGATGGAGAGGAGCAATGGAGCGGGGAGTAGATAAAGGGGGACATCTGTACCACTCTCAACAATAAAGATTTAAAATGAATGAATAAATAAATAAATACACAACTAAATAAAAAGGAAATCTTATTCTTTTACTAGAGCCACCTTTCTTTTAGATATTTCAAATGTTAGGGGCCACATCAAGAGAGGTGCCCAACAACTTCTGGTATTGAGACACAAAACACGTGAATGAGGAAGAAGAGCTAGAAAATTCTATTCTTAGCATGCACTTTGAGAAGCACAAGTAACAGCCAGTTGATTCTAGTCCAGAATAAAGAATTAGGAGAAATAAGAAGACTATTGCTTTAAGCCAGTGAATGTTGGGGTAGTTAGTTTTGCAGCATAGGTTCTACTCATCTGATATAACCACACTGATTCCTCTGGAGACCACTCAGAGGAAACCCTCCTGAATCAAATTTTAGGTTGATCAGACCTGTTTCACCATCCATAGTGACAGCAACCCTTTCTTTCTCCCTCTTGACCTCCGATTTCAGGTCTCTTCCCCTTTTTGACTAACTTCTTTTGATTCATGAAACTACAAAACTTAATGCCCCAATCCAGATATAAGGCACTCAATATTTCTTTTTACAAAAGCATAAATAACTATATTGTTAAACTCAGCAACTTATAATTTTAAACTTAATTCAAACACATTTTAAAGATTGAATTGGGAATTTTAAGTGGATGCTTTCAGCGTTAATGATTTCATGATTTTTATTAAGTATACTCCCATTTATTTAATTGCTGAGAAGCAAATGTATTGAACACATTAACCTTTGTAATGGTTCTGACATGTACTGCAGAAATGGCCAAAATATAACATTCTGATATCTAATATTGCATGTGTCTCAAAGCTTTAAAATTATTCTGTTTTATCTTTAACACTAGAGGCCTGGTGCACAAAATTTGTGCACAGGGGGCAGGGGTAGCCTCAGCTCAGCCTGCACCCTCTCCAGTCCGGGACCCCTTGGGGGATGTCTGACTGCCGGTTTTGGCCAGATCCCAGGAATCGGGTCAAAACCGGCAATCGGACATCCCTCTCACAATCTGGGACTGCTGGCACCTAACTGCTCACCTGCCTGCCAGCCTGATCACCCCTAACTGCCCCCCTCTGCCAGCCTGGTCGCCCCCAACTGTTCCCCCCGCTGGCCTGGTCACCCCAACTTCCCCCCCCTGCTTGCCTGGTTGCCCCTAACTGCCCCCCTCTGCCAGCCTGGTCGCCCCCAACTGCTTCCCCTGTCAGCCTGGTAACCCCTCACTGTTCCTACTGCCGGCCTGGTCACCCCATGCAGCCTGCTGGTGAGTCATTTGCTTGTCCCTCACTAACCACCCCGCCGACCTAGTCGCCCCATGCAGCCTGCTGTTTGGTTGTTACTGTGAGGGGGTCGTGACCAATTTGAATATTACCCTTTAATTAGTATAGATATTGGGTGATTAAAATTTGCACAGTATTATTTTGATAGTGCTGCGATTATTTTAGTTTTGAAATAGCATTTTTTTTTTCATCTTGCAAATTCTTTATTATGATCCTTTGAGTTTCCTGGTGTCTCAGTGATTCTGACCCATTCAAAACACAATCTCTCCAGGCAAGGAATTTTTCTATCCACTCAAGGGAGAACCAAGATTATTAAGGTATCAGTAGTGATTTTCTCCCTAGCTCTATAGGAGGCAAGCAAACATCATATCAAGAAAAAAGACACATATATGAAGTTAATGCTCAACAATGTATCACAGTGAAATGTGACTAGTGGGTCTTCAAAGAAAGAATATCCACATTTAAAACATGAAATTCTTACTATGATATTTAATGGCCCAGTTTCAAGTTCTGTTCCTCTGATTCAAAATGCCCTCCTATGTCTTCATTGAAATTAAAAATATATATATTTTAAAAAAAATTATTCAAATGACATTTAAGATCCAGCTCCTATATGAAATATTTCCTATGTAACACTATTGAATAATTTTCCTTTGTGTAGACATAAGAATAATGACATTTAAAAGTTGACAAGGACTGTTGAGACACAATAATTGTGCTACTCAAATTCTGATTTCAGACTTACAAACTGGCACCTCACATTACATTTGCTTGTTGTGGACTGAGCACCAAGTGATAATAGAATTTCTGTGTAATTTATATATCTCGCAGAGCCAACCAGTCTCTAAATCTTGCCAAGAAGCACTCATTTGCAAGTACTGGTACCCTCACCTTCCTTGCTGCTTGGCTTCCATGCCTCCAGATCAAATTCTTAAAAGTTATTTTAATGTAACTTTATGTCATGCTATTTGCTTCCTTTAAATCCATGTTGGTTCCCCAATAGTCAGCACTTCTACAGCCTTAGGCAATATATTTTCCTAAAAGAGAACAATAGCCAACATTTTCTAACCCTTATGTGAGCACCTCATGACTATAAATTCATTATAATAGAGTGAGTGAACTCCTGCATGTTGTGTCCATATATACCCTACCAAAATATAGATGTGCTGATTAACACATAATACAAATGCTTTATGTCCCAAATAGCCACCCAGAGGAAAGAATGTGCATGTATTATTCCTCAGCATTATGCAAGGGGAAAGAGGCATGTGTGTATAATTAAAAAGCTGCAAATGTCACTGACTTTATGGTCAGGAGGCTCCTTCAAAAAATTCAAGCAGTTGTGTATTTTGTGACCTTGTCTACCTTCCAAAATAGAGAGGATTCAGAAAGAAACTGCTGAGCTGAGAACAGAAAACAAATTTTAGGCACAGTGATTTCTTTCTGGCACAGAACGATCAATGCAATACAATTTTAGGGGTGTGAAATGGACGCTATTTCAATTTTGTCTATTTTACTCTTAATGTACTGCATTCTGAGAAGATTGTCTGTTAAGAAGAGCAAAAATGTGAGATCTGAGTCCTTTTTACAATGAGATATCTGAGTGTAGTGGTTCAAAGAGCAGCCATATAGGAGCCATTCCAGTTCGGGTCAAATTTCAGCTCCACTGCTACCTAACTGTATAGTCTTAAAGAAGATAGTTAATCTCTGGTAATTCATTTTCCTCATGTTTAAATTAGATATCATAATTTAAAATTAAAAAATCCTACCTCCTAGGATTTTTGTGAAAATAAAATAAGTTAATATATACAAAGGTCTTAGAAAAGTGTCAGATATATAGTAACCAGATGTGTTAGCTACTATTACTCAGTGTGACCCCAGCCCATGCTGGGGATCTCTGTCCTCCGATACCCATATGCATCTTGTACTCTCTTACATTTTCTTCATAAAAACTTTCTCTGAAGTTCTTTTGCACATTAAAAGGAGGAAACCAAGTAAAGAATTAGTACTTTTCAGCACCATATGTAACAGGCATTATATTAGTTGAGTTAAATACCATACTTGTAAAAGTAATTATTATAATTTTTCTTACATATAGATGATGCCATTCTATTTATAGGTGAAGAAACTGAAGTTTGGAGAAAGGGAGTGCTTGGATAAGCGTCCATGCTGTGTTTCATTTTCTCCTCACAAAAGCATTTATAACTTAATATTTACAAAATATTTTCATAAAGCCATCTTGGTTGATTGTTTCAAAAAACCTAAAGTAGATAATGTTAATCCTATATAATAAAAGGGTAATATGCAAATAGACTGAACAGCAGAACAACCGAACAACCAATCAAAGTGTATATGCTAATGATATGCTAAGGCTGCTCAACCTCTTGCTATGATGTTCACTGACCATTAGGGGGCAAACAGCTGACCGGTCTACCAGTCACTATCATGTGCACTGACCAGCAGGGGGCAGATGCTCCGACCAGTAGGATAGCTTGCTGTTGGGGTCTGGCCATTCGGGATTGACTGAGATGGGCCAGACACACCCTGGAGCCCTCCCATGGACTCTCCCCGGCCCAATCATGCACCGTTGGGGTCCCTCAGCATGACCTGTGCCCTTTCGCAATTCGGGACCTCTCGGGGGATGTTAGAGAGTGGGTTTCAGCCTGATCCCACAGGCCACTCTCCTTGAGAGGGCACCAGATGCAGGGCTCATGGCTCGTGAGCACTGCTGTGGCCGCAGGAGCCTCTCAGCAAGCCCATGGCAGGCACAGTGGGTCTGGGATGAGCGGGAGTGGCAGGTAAGAGCTGCAGGTGGCATTGGATTGCAGGTTTCTGCCAGATCCCTGCAGGCCACCCAGAGGGACCCCAACGGTGCATGAATTCATGCACCGGGCCTCTAGTATATCATAATAGAGCAAGTATACTTCCCTTATATAGACAGTAAATTGCAGAAAAAATGCAAAAGTATCTTAATTGTTCTCATGATTTTCATCCAATTCTTTTATATTACTAACTTTTTTCTAGAAGAATGTACATTTTAGCAAGTAGTTCAGGCTCATTGTATAAAAGTCCAATCAAGAAATTTTGAGCAGCAGTCAGTGGGAGCTGGCATGTGAGAAAGAGAATTACCCTCAACACCACCATCAGGTCACATAGCCTACTTCCTACCCCAGGTCTGCATTGACTAGTCCTTATATACCAAGTTTAAGATGAATCACCTTTGATAAGATTAAAAATCACTTCTGTTGATACCAGAGTGAACACCCTATGGAATTAAAAGAACTAGGAGTTCTAGGTCAACTCTGAAGATTTAGATAGAAAACTACAGAATGTTGGAACAGAGGTGATGTTTTCTGCCTCTTTTTGTTTAAAGATTTCCAATTCTAGATCTCCAATGATATGATTGAAATTGTTTTTCTCTAGCATAGGGATGTCACAACCAGAATAAGGGACTTAGGAAAAACGTCAAGGTAAGATTTTCTATAAGTAAGACTTTGTTTTGCATATCACTTGATGCTATAATTAAACAAAGGCATTATTTCTGTGGAAATGTTTTAAAACACAGCTGGCAACCAAGGCATGCTTCTACACATTAGAATGTGATGTTCACATAGAAGTAACACTTGTTGTATTGAGGGGATTCCAAACTTTTGGAAATCCCATTTATCAGAGCATCTTGACTAATACAGGGGTGGGCAAATGTAGGTTTACAGTGGTGCGCACTCAAAAAACAGAGTTTCTTCTTGTATTAGTATTTATTTATTATATATATATAGAGAGAGAGTTAGGGATATTTATTTATTAATCATTGTATTATTTTATTTATTATTGTTGTTACTATTTCGTATCCTTACTTAGGATATATCCTATCTAATAATAGAGTAGTATGCAAATTAACCGTACCTCCGCGACAAAAAATGGCGGCCCCCATAGCCACAAGATGGCGGCGACCAGTACGCTCATCCCGCCGGAGTTCCCCAGTTCCAGGGAGGACTGCCGCTGAGAGCCGAGCAGCTCGGGGTGTCCGGCTGGGAGGCGTCCGCGCCCCCACGCCGCCATCACTGCCCGGAGGCCGCCCGGGGTGTCCGGATGGGAGGCGTCCGTGCCCCAAGCCGCCATCGCCGCCCGGAGACCGCCCGGGGTGTCCGGATGGGTGGCGTCCGTGCCCCAAGCCGCCATCGCCGCCCGGAGACCGCCCGGGGTGTCTGGATGGGAGGCGTCCGCGCCCCACGCCGCCTCGCCACCCGGAGGCCGCCCGGGGTGTCCAGATGGGAGGCGTCCGCGCCCCCAAGCCGCTAACCCCTCCGGGAGGCCGCCCGGGGTGTCCGGCTGGGAGGTGTCCGCGCCCCCATGCCGCCATCGCCGCCCGGAGACCGCCCGGGGTGTCCGGATGGGAGGCGTCCGCGCCCCCACGCCGCCATCACCGCACGGAGACCGCCCGGGGTGTCCGGATGGGAGGCGTCCGCGCCCCACGCCGCCAACCCCTCCGGGAGACCGCCCGGGGTGTCCGGATGGGAGGCGTCCGCGCCCCACGCCGCCAACCCCTCCGGGAGGCCGCCCGGGGTGTCCGGCTGGGAGGCGTCCGCGCCCCCACGCCGCCATCGCCGCCCGGAGGCCGCCCGGGGTGTCCGGATGGGAGGCGTCCATGCCCCCAAGCCGCCATCGCCGCCTGGAGACCGCCCGGGGTGTCCAGATGGGAGGCGTCCGTGCCCCAAGCCACCATCGCTGCCCAGAGACCGCCCGGGGTGTCCGGATGGGAGGCGTCCGCACCCCCAAGCCGCCATCGCCGCCCGGAGGCTGCCCGGGGTGTCCGGATGGGAGGCGTCCGCGCCCCGACGCCGCCAACCCCTCCGGGAGGCCGCCAGGGGTGTCCGGCTGGGAGGCTTCCCGACCCCACGCCTCCAAAGCCTCCCATAGGCAGCCTGGGGTGTCCTGATAGGAGGCGCCCAGGACCCCACGCTGCCATCCCCTCCAAGAGGCAGCACGGGGTTCTGGATAGGAGGCGCCCAGGACCCCACACTGCCATCCCCTCCTGGAGGCAGCCCGGTGTGTCTGGCTGGGAGGCGTCGGCGACCCCACACCACCAACGCCTCCCAGAGGCAGCCTGGGGTGTCTGGATAGGAGGCGCCCAGGACCCCACACTGCCATCCCCTCCCAGAGGCAGCCCGGGGTGTCTGGATGGGAGGCGCCCTCAACCCCACCCCGCCAACCCCTCCCAGAGGCAGCCCTAGGTATCTGGCTGGGAGGCACCCACGCCCCCCAGGGAGCGAGTCAAGTACTGATGATTCTTCCAAAGGAAAAGTTTAGAGAAAGAGAGGATAGAAAAGGAATAGAAGGAGAAAAGTAAGAAAGGACAAAAGATGAAACATCAAGAAAAAGAAAGA
The DNA here is from genome assembly GCF_027574615.1 of Eptesicus fuscus. Classification (NCBI taxonomy): domain Eukaryota; kingdom Metazoa; phylum Chordata; class Mammalia; order Chiroptera; family Vespertilionidae; genus Eptesicus; species Eptesicus fuscus. The sequence continues at coordinate 51,463,951 of NC_072488.1, forward strand.
GAAGAAAAAAAGGAAGAAACAACCACAGGATATCACCTTTCCAAGTCTCATGAAATTCCTGTTGAAGGAGTTTATTTTATGATTCTTTTAGTCTGGGTTTACATTTTTACTGTTTTGTCAAGACCACAGCAGGTACACTGTCCAATATGTTTTTTTAAAATAAATTTTATTGATTTTTTACAGAGAGGAAGGGAAAAGGATAGAGACTAGAAACATCTATGAGAGAGAAACATCGATCAGCTGCCTCCTGCAGTATGTCCCCCAACCAAGGTACATGCCCTTGACCAGAATCGAACCCGGGACCCTGAGTCTGCAGGCCGACACTCCATCCACTGAGCCAAACCAGTTAGAGCAGTCCAATATGTTAAAGAAAAAACCCTATCTAATAAAGAGAGAATATGCAGGGGAGGGCATTTGGGGGTGACCGGGCTGTCAGGGGAAAACAGTTGGAGATGATCTGGCTGGCAGGGGAGCAGTTAGGCGTCGATCAGGCTGGCAGGGGAGTGGTTAGGGCAGTGATGGCGAACCTATGACACGCGTGTGAGCACTGACACACGTAGCCATTTCTGATGACATGCGGCAGCATGTCGAGGATGAAACATTTGCTGCTCCTGAGGATGAAACATTTGCGACTAGAGTCTTGGAGTTAGTTGTTTCCTCAAAGTGACACGCTACCCGAGTTATGCTCAGTTTTTTGGCGAAGTTTGACACACTAAGCTCTAAAGGTTGCCCATCACTGGGTTAGGGGGTGATCAGGCTGGCAGGCAGAAGTGGTTAGGGGCAATCAGGCAGGCAGGCGAGCAGTTGGGAGCCAGCAGTCCCGGATTGTGAAAGGGATATCTGACTGCCTCTTTAGGCCCGATCCCTGTCGGGCCTAAAGAGGCAGTCAGACATCCCCCGAGGGGTCCCAGATTGGAGACTGTGCAGGTTGGGCTGAGGGACACCCTCCCCCAGTGCACGAATTTCGTGCACCGGGCCTCTAGTCTTTTATATAATGATGGCTGGTAATTTAACATACTTTTTTGCTCACCCCTGTTGGCACATTTATCTCTCAGAATGAGAGAATAGAAAAATTGATAATCTAGATCTAATGTATGTTAATGAAAATAAATACCAGGAATGATAAGACACAGTTATTATGACAGTGGTGTGGACTAAATATTTGTGTCCCTCTGTCTCCAGATTCATATGTTGAATTCCAAATGCCCAATGTGATAGTTTATGGAGAGAAGGCCTTTGGGAGGGAATTAGGTTATGAGGGGAGAGCCCTCATGAATGGGATTAGTGCCCTTATAAAAGAGGACATGCTAGAGATGACCACTCTCTGCTCTTTACCACATGAGGATACACAGAAGCTGGCCATATGCAAACCAGGAAGCATGCCCTCATCAGGCACTGAACTGGCTGGCAACTGGATCTTGGACATTACAGCCTCCAGAAATGTGAGAAATGAGCTGAATTGTTTAAGCCACCCACTCTATGTACTTTTTTATAACAGGCCAAACTAACTAAGACAGTCACCTTGACGCTCTCAATAACAAAATACAAAATAACATAAAAGAACAGAAGTAATAAGAACATAGTTCATGTGTACTTTATTAGAGAGAGATTTTAAAAATTGTAAATAAAGATATAATCTCATGACTATCATCATCATCATCATCACCATTATCATCATCTGCTTATTGAACATCTAGTTTGTATAAATTACTTAAAAATATTAGCTCAAACAAAAACACTAAAAGGACACAAAACTGCAGGATGTAAGTTATTTTCCTAATTGTACAGAGAAGGAATCTGAGACTCACAGAGATTGTAAGGCGTGTCCAAGTTTATATATATAAGAGCTGGGAATAGAACCAAGTCCATATTGAAAGCCCTGGTATTTGTACTCTTACGTGTGCATGAGCTTCATAAATAGAAGATTAACTAAGAGGGATATTAAAATTACTGAAAAATTAAATTAGCCCTATATAGTAGCAATTATCCAAATAATTTTTTTTTTTTAAATTCCAAAGCACACATCAAATGCTGTGGCATCTCTGAAAAGTATGAGATGAATTTTATCCGTGGAAGAAAGTATTGATAGAAAATGCCAGAAGCCTGGATTGAAACCAGAGTCAGGATGAACCAAAGTTTATAAAATATTACAAATAATTCAAAGAAGTTTTATTTTTTGTTTGTTTTGATTAATAAGAAGTAGGAGAAAAGGTTAGACCTATTATTTGGAAAAAACAGAAATGTAGCAGAAATAGAATAAAATGAGAAGGCAGAATGATAGAACAACAACAACTTTTGAATCTTCTCCTGCAAGAAAAATGTTAAAGGTTCAAAAGAGTAGCAATATATAAAAAACTAAATTTAAATTCAAGGTAACTTAGATATTATAAGACAGTTCCAACTTCTTTTTAGTATTCAGATTCAGTCAAAGTTGTGCCAGATTGCCAAATGAATTTAAAGCTAGAAAAATGAAAATACTATTTTTTTAGAGTAATGGGAGAAAAAGTCAAATATGACAAAATATTTTATTTCTAAGCTTATGGAAATAGAAAGTAGTAAAAACCTCGTATTTGGAAATGGGAAGATAAAATGGGGACAAAAATAATTTTTCAAATACCCGATAGATGGTTATATGAAAGGCTCAGTGAATTTTATATGATTCTCCCAAATAGGAGGGGGAAAAAATAGAGAGAGATGGAATTTTTAGGAATATGCAATGTTTTGTCAAAGCCTTTACCATAAGAAAACTGAAAAAGTTTACACACCAAAATGGTATTCCTTGTGGAATGAGTGTGTATGTGTTTGGTGTGGATTTACACCTTTTTACTTTATATACTTCCAAGTTCTTTCTACTTATTTTTCAATAAACAAAAATTAGGGCTGGTAGCTTTTTATAATTAAATAATCAGAAAAAAGCATAATGGATATGTAACATTTTATTAGATATGGAATGCAATGGAGCAACAATGAAGAGGGGTATAAAAATTTGGAGAAAGAGCATGTGTAAAGGCCCTGAGGTTGGAGGGGGTTTGGTTTGTCTAAAGAATAGCAAGGAAGAAATATGTCTAGAGGGGAGTGATGGGGGTGGGGAGAGGGAGGAAACAGAAGGTAATAGAAGGCATGATTATAAGCCATTGACTTTCACTTGGAGACTGGAAGCCATTGAAAGTATTTGAAGAGAGAAGTGGCTTGAACCAAGACATTTCCCATAGGCTCGTTGAAGTATAATTGATAAAAAAAAAAAAAAAAAAAAATCCATGTATTTAAAGTGTATAACTTGATACTTTGATACACATATGTATTGTGAAACAATCATTACAGTAAGCTCACTCAGGATGTTATGTGTAGAGTAGACAGAAACTAAAAACAAAGGATCCATTTAGTAGACTACCACAGTTGTCTGAGTGAGAGAGTATAATGATTTGGACCAGGAAGAAAGCATTAAAGGTATGATTAGTGATAGGATTTTGGATATTTCACTAATAACCAACAACAAGATTTACTAAAAATGGATGGAAGCCCTAAGATAAAGAAATAAAGCATCTTCCAGGATTTTTTTGGTCTAGACCAGTGATGGCGAACCTACGACACCGCATGTCAGCACTGACACGCGTAGCCATTTCTGATGACACGTGGCCGCTGAGGCGGCCGCATGCCGAAGATGAAACATTTGCTGCTCCTGAGGATGAAACATTTGCGAATAGAGTCTTGGAGTTAGGTCTGTAGGCCAAAACAACAGAAGTCCGGCACAGAGCGTCTAGTTCTGGGACTTCCGGTTAAGCCGGGATCTTTGCCCTCACTTCTGCCGGCAGAGCAGGGAGCAGTGGAACGCAGCTAGGGATGCATCTCTGGGGGCCCTGCCATTACCAGTAACTAAATAACAGTTAACCACAGCAACCATTATCTACTGTTCTGGGGTGTCATGGATTTCTAATCTAATATTACTGAGATAAGTGAGGGGGAGGATGGGAGAGGCGAGGGTTTGTGGTGTGCTATGGGTGCCGTTTCCTGCCATTAGAAATAGCAGCAGCCATTTTAATTCACATAGGGAACACCATCTTGCTCCATAGTGCAGACTCCATTTCACCACTATTACTGTTGTGCATCCTTATTAAACCCTATTTTTGCTTATTAACCCTGCCCTTTCCTAAAAGACAGTTATATGCACCATTTTGTGGTTAGTTAGGCTAGTTAACCCCTAATTGCCTGCAGGCCTAACAAGCTATCTATAATTCTATCTTCTGTCACTGCCCCCCTGATGGCGAACCCAAAAAATAAAAAAAATTAGGTTAAGTAAAGGAAGTGGTAGTAGCAGTGGCTGACCCTTTCAAGAGACATGGACCAAGATGTATGGCTTTATAGAAAAAAATGGCAGATCATTTTGTGTTCTATGTATTGAAACGGTTGTAAGCAGAACGTGGAATATAAATAGACATTTTGAAACTAATCATTCCCAGCTCTTGGAAAAAAGTGAGGGTGAAAGGAAGGAATACATTTCCAGGCAGCTACACCTTTATAAGAGCCAATCTAATTCCATCCTTAAATTCCTACAAATTTAACATCTGCAAGTTTGAGCATTGCTCGCTCTATAGCTCAGCATGGAAAAGCGCTCAGTGAGGGAGAATTTATTAAAGAAACTCTCCTAAGATGTACACCAGTTCTATTTCACGATATGCAGAATAAAGATGCAATTATTAAGAGAATATCTGAGTTACCACTCAGTAGAAATATCATAAAAGACCGAATAATGAGACTGAACACAAACGTACAACATCAATTAAAGAGAGACATAAGGAAGTGTAAATATTTTTCGATCTCTCTTGATGAAACTACTGATGTCACATCACATGCTCAGTTGGCCATTATTGGTCGATATTCTGATGGTTTCACAATGAGAGAAGAGTTGATAAAGTTAGTATCAGTGTCAACAAGTAAATCAGGAAGCGAGATATGTAAGGTTGTTATATTTTGTCACAAATATTTCATTTTTATTGAAAATCATTTTTATTTCACATTATTATTGTCACAAACATTTCGTGACCTAAGCATTGATATCTCTAAAGTTGTGTCAGTGACGACAGATGAGGCACCAAATATGGTGGGGGAAAAAGTCGGATTTGTCAAATTGTTTACAGAAGCTATTGAACATCCGATTGTGCCTTTTCATTGTATTATCCATCAGGAGGCTTTATGTGCCAAGGCAGGATTCACCGACTTAAACAACTTAATGTCAGTTGTTACAAAAATAGTTAATTTAATAGCTGCTTGCCCCTTTCACAAGCGAGAATTTTCGGCACTTTTACTGGAGGTTGATTCCACCTACAGTGGACTGCTGATGTAAATAATGTAAGATGGCTGAGCCGAGGCAAAGTTCTTGAGTGCTTTGTGGAGTGCTTTGAAGAAATTAAGGTATTTCTTGACGATAGGGATCTGGGAAACTTTCCTCAGCTTAATGATGATAAGTGGGTTAACACCCTGATGTTTTTTACAGATCTCTCTGTTCATATTAATGAACTGAACTTAAAGTTACAAGGTTTTGGCAAAAGTATTGACGTTATGTTTGGATACATAAAAGCTTTTGAAAGTAAAGTTAAAATTTTCAAGCGAGATGTAGAAACTAAAACTTATAAGTACTTTCCTCGAGTGACAAAGTATTTTGAGAAGGCCAGTGCAGCTGTACAAAATGAAATGGAACTCTTGCATATGAAGTACCAGCATATTTTAGATTCATTACTTGACCAGTTTAGTGATAGATTTAGTCAATTTAGAAGTCTAGAACAGACCATGAAAATAATTAAGTATCCTGATGTAGTAGTCTACAGTAGTTTGGAATTAAATGGTTTCCAAAGAATGCAAATTGATGATTTGGAGATGCAACCTGCAGAATTTCAAGACAGTATCTGGGCTCAGGTGTTTGTCGACTTGAGGTCAAAGCTTGAGAATCTGGAAAGGTGACGCTTGGAGAATCAAGAGGAGTGCCACAGAAAATTTGGAACAGGAAATTTGGAGTGCCTGGAACCGATTACCAGACACTTTTAGCACCCTGAAAAATATAGCAATGGCTTGACTCACAATTTTTCCCTCTACATACTTTTTTGATGCCTTATTCTCAGTGTTAAATAATATCAAAACCAACAAAAGAAACAGATTGACAGATGAAGTTAGTAGCGCTTGCTTGGGCCTGAAGTGTACAAAATACCAACCTTCAATTGAAGATTTAGCCAATGAAATTCAGCAACAAAAAAGTCACTAATAGGCAGGTTAGTTAAAGAATTCCCCCTCCCCCTAACTTATCTTAGTTCACGGCACCCCACACAAGCTAAATAATATCAAGACCAACAAAAGAAACCGATTGACGGATGAACAAAGAAGTCACTAAGCAGGTAAGTTAAATGTTTAGTTTTTGGTTTATTAAATACAATTATATATAACAATTACACATTTATGTTATTTAAACTATAAATATCACGAAATAATGTTTTTTTCCTCAAAGTCACACACTACCCGAATTATGCTCAGTTTTTTGGCGAAGTTTGACACACCAAGCTCAAAAGGTTGCCCATCACTGATCTAGACAATGAGAAGTTTTATTTCCAGGGACAGAAAAAAAAAAATGCTGAGAGAATCAAGAAATTCATATTAAGTCAGGAACATAACATGGTGTTAAATTGAAGAGCTCTATTAAAAGGAGGGGTGCTTTTGGCAGCTGATAATTTGATTCATGAATTGAAAAATGAAGTCTAGGAAGGGGATACAATTTGGAAAGTATTGGAGAATATGTGATATTTAAATCAATGGGACTAGATGAAATCACACTGGAATGTAATTGGAGAAGTTCAGAGTCTGCGTTCTGGGCATACCAGTATATAGAGGCATACACTGCGGTATAAGGAAAAGTGACTAACAAATGAGATAGAAGGAAAATCAGGAGATTGTGTTATTCTTCAGAAGCTACCTAAAACAGCATTTCAGGCAAGTGAGAAAGATCACTGCAGATAGGGCACACCAGGTGAAGCCTGCAAATTGATCACTATACATGGAAACATAGTTGCCATTGGTAATCTTGGTAATGTACACTTCAGTGGGGTGACTATAGCAGTAGTATTATTGGGATTAATTAAAAGAGAATGGGAATCTAACATCTGGGGTCAGCAAGGATAGACAAAATGTTAGATGAATCACTATGCTATAAAGAATAGAGATGGGGCCTTGCTGGTTTGGCTCAGTGGATAGAGTGGTGACCTGCTGACTGAAGTGTCCTAGATTTGATTCCAGTAGGCTCAGTCCTCACCCTGGTTGGGTCTCTTGTGGGAGGCAACCAATCAATGTGTTTCTCTCACATCGATGTTTCTCTCTGTGTGTCTCTCCCCCTCCCTTACACCCTCTCTAAAAATCAATGGGGAAATATCCTTGGGTGAGGATTAATAAGAGAGAGAGAGAGAGAGAGAGAGAGAGAGAGAGAGAGAGAGAGAGAGAGAGAGAGAGAGAGAGAGAGAGAGAGAGAGAGAGAGAGAAAGATGGGGAATAGGAAATTGATAGAGATCCAAAGTCAAAATAATGTTACTTATTTGTTTATTGTTTTACTCATTAAATTAAATATTTATTTAGGAAATGCACAGTTTGCATGCTGATTGGTGCAGTCAAGTAGAAAGGAAAAGGGAGGTTTGGAGCAATGTCCTCATCAGGTGAGTGAGGAAAAGGTGCCAAGAACAGATGAAAAAAAATCCCCTTAGAAAGGTTTATCAACAGTGTGCTCATAGTTGAGGAGAGGAAAATGTAAATACATGTAAGGTAGCTGTCTTCTAAAAGCGACTTTATGTTCCTCTTAAAAAATCAAGCAGGATCAGTTTAAGTGATACGTATTTGTCTTTTGATTTCTATTGCCAGATTCTTCATGCTCAAGTAATGATCATGTAGTGATCCTAAATTGCCACTCTCCAAATGAGGGCAAGGGCCTATGAGTCTTAAATTATATTTTGCCCTTACCCCAAAGAATCCAAATTGTGTAAAGGTATAAATGAAATAAAAAAGAAATAATATAAGTAATGGCCTGAAAAAATATATAGTCAATTTGCATCTTTCTCTTTTATTAGTGCATGTGTGTGTGTATATATAAATACACACACACACACACACATACACACACACATACATACACATATATATATATATATATATTAGTTTTTTTTTTTTTACCAAAGCAATACCATATGCATTTAAAAGAAAGACCTAAAACAAAAATTAGCAGACCACTATGTGTGCCTGTTTCTTCTGACTTGTACCTGTGTATTTATAAAGAATATACAAACATTGTTATTTCTTACTTTATTCAATACAGACTGTTACATATTTACTTTCTTTTGTAGTAGATGATACTTATATCAATTTTCAGGTACCATCACCCCTCCATTCTCTCAATGTAATTGTGAATTTTTTTCTTCTGATATGTAGTATTTTGTTTTGAAAGTATTCTTGAAAGAGCCAAATGTTTAAGCAGACCTTGTTGACTATGAATATTATGAGCAGAGTCCAGGTTAAAAATAGATGTTTATGAAGGAACTTGTAAATATTTGTATTTTTCTAGAGGTATTCAATATTCCACACAAGAACTTACCAATCTCCTGCCTCGGAGTTAGGCATGGTTGCCAGAGTTCTAAGAGCAGAGAATGGGAAAGAAGCTTGGGAACAGGCAGCATTCACACACACACCCAACACATTTTTCTTACAGCTTTCACGCTCACCTTTGTTAACTGCTGCACTTTAGATGCCTGAATTCAGAGCATTTCCATTTCAGATTCTCTTGGGAATAAGCTTTGTTTTTCATTCCTGATTTCTGGGAGTTAAAGCCAGTATTTATTCTTGTTTGTAGCCATGTATATCAAGTCTGAGGTACTCAGTTCATCCTCTTTAAATCATCAGGTATTCTTTATCTCCAAGAATTTTAATATGTAGTTTTGTCTGCCCTGCTAAGTCTGTTATCCTAAGTTATCTGATTTCAGTCTTCTGAAAATGATTGAAATGTTTGTTGAAACATTGCTCTTCTCATTCTCTTTGTCTTTATTCACTGAGAGCTATTCTTAGTAGGAATTGAGGAGAGGGAGAAAACAAAAGTTTGTGTAACATCCAAAATTGTAAACCAAATTGATTAAAAATTTCCTAAGCATGACACTGAAGGCAAATTGTATAAAATGAAAAATTCATAGACTGTACTTGAAAGGAAGCAAAATTTGCCACCCCAAAATGTTCCTTTTGCAATGTAAATTTTATGTTGATTATTAAGAAATGAAGGAATCAGGAAAAACATTTGACATCCTCCCTAACTGCTTACAGGATTTAGATAGAGGACCTGCTCCAGCAAGGGAGATTGTCCCAGACAACTATCATTTAATATAAACTCGCATGTGACAGACAGAGAGGGACCTGGCAAGGCCCCTTTGTTCAAAGTCCTCTCTGTGTCCCACTGTTAAAGATGGGCCAGGAAACATTTATTTACTAAACATTTGCTTTTCCATCTCCATGTGAGTTTTCTTCCTGCCCTTTCAAGTCCCAAACCACCCCCCATGCATTCATCCAAAATTAAAACCATTTATAAATGTTGAAAATTATTATTTGTAACTAATGGTACAAATTAGTTGTGACTAAAGTAACTATTTGGTAATGACAAAATAAGAGGTGCCTACATACTAAAGAAAATGATAACAATTATGATTTATCCACAAATTATAATAATCAGTAATGGAAAAGAAAGAGGAATTCTATATATACTAATATGGAAAATTTGTTTTAAAAGATGAAAAACTCATATTATATATATTATGCACTAATTTATTGAAGCAAACTTATATATATACTAGAGGCCTAGTGCACAAAATTCATGCACGGGAGTGTGTGTCCCTCAGCCCAGCCTGCACCCTCTCCAATCTGGAGCCCCTCAAGGGATGTCCGACTGCCCGTTTAGGCCTGATCCCGGTAGGACATCCCTCTCACAATCCAGGGCTGCTGTCTCCCAACTGCTCGCCTGCCTGCCTTCTTGATTGCCCCTAACTGCATCTGCCTGCCAGCCTGATCACCCCCTAACCACTCCTCTGCCAGCCTGATTGATGCCTAACTGCTCCCCTGCCAGCCCGATTGCCCCTAACTGCCCTCCCCTGCTACCCTCCTTGCCCCTAACTGCTCTCCCCTGCTTGTCTGGTCCCCCCCCCCAAACTGCCCTCCCCTGCAAGCCTGGATCCCCCCAAACTGCTCTCCCCTGCAGGCCTGGGTCCCCCCAGACTGCCCTTCCTTGCAGGTGCGGTCGCCCCCAATTTCTCTCCTCTGCCGGCCTGGTCACCCCTAACTGCCCTCCCCTGCAGGCTTGATCGCCCCCAATTGCCCTCCCTTGCAGGCCTGGTCCCCCACAACTGCTCTCCCCTGCAGGCCTGGGTCCCCCGCAACTGCCCTTCCCTGAAGGCCCAGTCGTCCCCAACTTCCCTTTCCTGCAGGCCTGGTCACCCCCAACTTCCCTCTCCTGCAGGCCTGGTCCCTTCCAACTGCCCTCTGCTGCTGGCCATCTTGTGGCGGCCATCTTGTGTCTACATGGGGGCAGCCATCTTTGACCACATGGGGGCAGCCACCTTGTGTGTTGGCGTGATGGTCAATTTGCATATTACTCTTTTATTAGATAGGATATATACATACATGAACATGCATTTTAAATAACTGGATGATAGATAAGAAATTATTATAAATTGTTGAAGAGTAGGAAGTTATGATGAGAGGTACAGCAGTAAATTTAGCATTTTACTTTATGTTCTTTTACATTTTTAATAACATGTGATTTAGTGAAATACATATTTATAATTTATGTTTTAAATTTATTTTTTAAATGATGGGGAAAATGTTTGTGATCGTTTGCTAACAGTAAAAAAATAAATAAATCCATTATCATGAACCCATTTTGTTTAAAACTATGTGCATAGATAAAAATGGTAAAAGTTGGTAAATATGTATATTTTCTTAAAATATTATTATTTTTTAAATATTTTTAACCCTGGCCGATTTGGCTCAGTGGCTAGAACATCAGCCTGTGAACTGAAAGGTCCCAGGTTCGATTCCGGTCAAGGGCACATGCCCGGGTTGTGGGCTCAATCTCCAGTGGGGGGTGTGCAGGAGGCAGCAGATCGATGATTCTCTCTTATCATTGATGTTTCTATCTCTCTCTCCCTCTCCCTTTCTCTCTGAAATCAATAAAAATGTGTTTTTTAATATATTTTTATTGATTTCAGAGAGGAAGGGAGAGGGAGATAGACACATCAATGATGAGAGTGACTCATTGATCGGCTGTATCCTGCAAGTCCCCCACTGGGGATAGAGCCTGCAATCTGGGCATGTGCCCCAACCAGGAATTGAACCATGACCTCCTGGTTTATAGGTAGATGCTCAACCACTGAGCAACACTGGCCGGGTAAAATATTATTTTCTTTATAAATCAACAAGACCACAAAATAAAAAAAATAATGATTCAAATTTTTTTAAAAAGGAAGGGAAACAGGTGGAGGAAGAAAGGAAGGAGCACCTTCTGCCAATAATGCTACAAAAGAATCCCCTGCACTGGAGTTGGGAGCTGAAGGAAATAACTTCTAAAATGTGATTATGTTCTACATTGTTATGTTTAATTTATTAAATTATTGTGTCCCTTCACAGGCCCTCTTGAGGAGTTAGATGGGATCAGGCAGTTTAGGGTAAGGGCAACGGGGAGGGAAGATGATAAAGATAAGATGAGCCACATGGTCAGGATATAAGATAGGCAGGATGTCAATCATAGAAATAAACTTTACTTCCCTTTGCTTACCTCTCGCTTAACCGTGAATTCATTCCTCATCTGGAGACAACGAACCCAACAGCTCATACTTGAGTCTCTGTGTCTCACGTTTACCATTAGGATTCATTCCACACTTAGGGGTATGCTGGCTAAAAATCCCCAAACCACCCGCATTGGCCACCTCTGCAGTCTCATCTTCCGCTCAGCACCCGGACGCTAGTTATGGGGCAGCAAGGTACAGTTCACCATTGCATTCCTCTGCCTTTGGCCATTCTTGCTGGGGCCTGGAATGCTTCTTTCTCTCTCCTTCCATTGGCCTCCACTCTACCTTGTCTTTCTAGTGAGGTCCTTTCCCTCACTCCAAACCACAAAGCTGCCACTTTAGATAGGACTCTCCCTTGCATGAGCCCACTTCTCATGACTAGGCGAAAAGTTAACTATTCCCTGACCACTTCTTGAAATAGAAATATGCACTTCAAATACTTACTGACATGGATATTTTTTTTGTAGAAGAGAATAATGTGTTTTTGTTTGTTTGTTTGTTTTAAGTAGAGTCTATGTTTATTTATTACTAGAGGCCCGGTGCAAAAAATTTGTGCATGGGGGGGGGGTGTCCCTCAGCCCAGCCTGTACCCTCTCCAGTCTGGGTTCCCTCTCACAATCCAGCACTGATGGCTCCCAACTGCTCACCTGCCTGCCTTCCTGATTGCCCCTAATCACTTCTTCCTGCCAGCCTGATCACCCCCTAACCACTCCCATGCCAGCCTGATTAATGTCTAACTGCTCCCCTGCCAGCCTGTTTGCCCCCAACTTGCCCCCTCTGCTGGCCTGGTCACCCCTAACTGCCTTCCCCTGCAGGATTGATCTCCCCCAACTGCCCTCCCTTACAGGCCTGGTCCCTCCCAACTGCCCTCCCCTGCTGGCCATCTTGTGGTGGCCATCTTGTGTCCACATGGGGCAAGATCTTTGACCACATGGGGGCAGCCATCTTGTGTGTTCAAGTGATGGTCAATCTGCATATTACTCTTTTAATAAATAGGATAGAGGCCTGGTGCACGGGTAGGGGCCAGCTTGTTTGCCCTGAAGGGTGTCTGGATCAGGGTGGGGGTTCCCCTGGGGCATGGGGCGGCCTGGGTGAGGGGTCTGTGGTGGTTTGCAGGCCGGCCACGCCCCCAGGCGACCCAAGCCCTGGTATCTGGAATTTATTTATCTTCTACAATTGAAACTTTGTAGCCTGGAGTAGAGCCAAGCCTCCTGCTCGCTCTGTGGCAGCAGCCATTTCTTTTTTTTTTTTTTAATATATTTTATTGATTTTTTACAGAGAGGAAGAGAGAGGGAATAGAGAGTTAGAAACATCGATGAGAGAGAAACATCGATCAGCTGCCTCTTGCACACCCCCTACTGGGGATGTGCCCGCAACCAAGGTACATGCCCTTGACTGGAATCGAACCTGGGACCCTTGAGTCCGCAGGCCAAATCTCTATCCACTGAGCCAAACCGGTTTCGGCAGCAGCCATTTCTGCTGGAATTTATTTACCTTCTATAATTGAAACTTTGTAGCCTGGAGTGGAGTCTTCAGCCGGCCAGGGCTGCAGAAGCTGGGCTTCCTCCATTGCCTGGGGCAACCCTAGCCTCCTGCTCTTCCAGCTCCGTGGCTGCTGCCATTTCTGTTAGAATTTATTTACCTTCTATAATTGAAACTTTGTACCCTTGAGTGGAGGCCTGGGCCCAAGAGGGTGTGTGGAAAGCTTGGCTTCCTCCATTGCCAGGGAAACCCAAGCTTCCCTCATGCTCTCTGTGGCCATAGCCATCTTGTTTGGGGTTAATTTGCATACTCGTTCTGATTGGCTGATGGGCGTGGCTGGTGGGTGTTGCAGAGTTATGGTTAATTTGCATATTACTATTTTATTAGGTAGGATTATATTAATTTTTCTTAGCACACTTGTAGGCAAAAAGCAGGCCTTTGTAAATATTAGCACATTTAATAGAATAAAAGTTAATGACTCATTAGCATCTCATACAAATAAAGTCATTAGCTGAAATTCCTTTCTTTATTTCCACAGGTATATATTATACTCTGATTTCAGCTTATTAGCTTGTTTTCATTTTCTTTCTTGTAAATACAAGAATATCAACTAGGAATTTAATATGAGCCTCTAGGACAGTTTTGATTGAACAGTATATTAAATCCACAAATGTCTATAACATATAACAATTTTTGATGCCATCATTTGTATTCCTGAAGCCAACTTAAACTAGCATGCTGGAACTATTTCTAAACATTTCTTTTTACTGGGTAATGGTGTCTCTTAAAATGCTTCAGACACTATCTGAAATTAAATGTGGGATATCAAATATGATCCTCTGGGAGATGAGAACATTTTATGTAATTTCTATGTTTATCACACTAAAAACATCCTAACACACAGCAGGCAAGGATGCATCCACAAAATATACTAATGAAGGGATGCTTTTTTAAATATTATAGGCAGTGAGAAAAATGAACAAATTTAGACCAAGCTAGAATGTGTAGATGTAGAGAGGATTGGGCAGCTATGCGAGATAGAGAACCAGTAAATACCCTCTAAATAAGCACACCTCCCACCTTAAAAATGGGAGGTGAGGATAAGAAACAATTTTCCCAAGCACCAGTAGTAAAAGAAGTGAAGAAATTAATTGCCTTCCAATTAGAGGCTGAAGGAAGATTATATCTATAATAATAAAAGCATAATATGCTAATTAGATCGGACATTCTTCCAGACATCCTTCCAGATGACCTACCAGACGAAGCCACGGCGGTGGGGGCTGAGGCAGAGGCTGCCGCTGCAGCGGGGCAGGGCCAAGCCCCTTGCCCGAATTTTGTGCATCAGGCCTCTAATATATATATTTGTATGAGATGTTAATATATATATATATATATATTCCTCCTAGAAGAAGGAATTAAGCTCCCTTAGCACTTAAAGATGTTGAAATTATTTGTCTGCATCTCTTCAAAAGCAGATTGATTAAAATGAAACAGTCTGGAACATGGGAGATGACAGCAAAGGCAGTGTCTGGATTTTAATGCAAATGAGAAATCATTTCCTTCCCAAAGCTCCAGTAAAATTATCCTGAATTGGTAAAAACAAACAAACAAATCCCATTGGTTTCAAATACTAGAATTTACTCATAGTAATCTTTCTCATGATAAAATAGACAAAAAAAAAAAAAAGTCTAAATGTTGACCACATTCTGGCCAGTTATTTTTGTTATATTTTTTTTTATTTTTAAATATATATTCCTCTCTTGTAGCAATTATTATCTGATAGATTGTTTAGTAATTATGATTGTTTATATTATCTCTAAAATCTCTCTGAAGATATTGTGGAATTCTTGAGAATAGGTAATAATTACTCAACTATACTAGAGATATTTTTTGAGTAATTACATGTGTGGGGCCAAGTGAGGTACAGCCTAGTCTCCCCTCCCAGTCAGTGGAACAGTGTCCACCTGGTCAGTGGCCACAAAGAGCAGAGCAGCACAGACCGGGGTGCCTTCCCAAGTCCTTGACAGCTAATAAGCTTTACCAGACTCTGTTTGTCCTTAGCCTGCACACAGGCTGTTCCCAGCATGGCACCCTCCTTCTCCCCTCTGCTAGTTAAGCCCCAATTGTACTCTGGCCTAGTGGGGAAACTCGCCTGACCTGCTGGCAGCCATCAGGTCTTCTTCATTGTGTAAGTAATAAAGGCTATGTTTTTCCTCACTGTTCCCCCATGTGTTTTTTTCTGACTAGCAAAGAACAGCATGCTGCTCCTGGGATTGGAGCTCCTTCAGTACAGATGTGCATGTGGAGACTCTGCCTGGGTGTGGAAAAGATGTGTTTAACAAAATAAAATGTGTCTCAATGTACATACAGCCATTCACAAATCTTAGTTACCACAGTTTAGTTAAAAAATAAGTTTCTAATATCACAGTTCCAATTTCAGTTACCAAGTTATATAAACTGCATGCAATTTCAGAAACTACAAAATTTTCTGCAAGCACATGAGTCCACAAATTACTACATAAAGAATAGGAAGAATAAGAAAATCTGAATAGATTACAACTAATGAAATTGAAACAGTAATAAAAAAAATCTACCAATAATCAAGAGTTCTGCACCAGATGGCTTCACAGGTGAATTTTACCAAACATTCAAAGAAGAACTGGCCCTTATTAGAGCATGGTCCCCTTATGGTAAGATTTCAGTTTCCATACATTGTCCAGGCACATACAATAATCAACCAATAAATGTATAAATAAGTGGAACAGCAAATCAATGTTTCTCCCTCTCTTTCTTTCTCTCTGTATCAAAAATTAATAAATTAACAAAAAATAAATATCACCTATCCTTCTCAAACTATTCCAAAAATTTCAAGAGAAAAAGAGACTCCCAAGTTCATTTTATGAGGCCAACATCATCCTAATTCCAAAGCCAGATAAAGACACTACATAGAAAGAAAATTATAGGCCCATATCTGATGAACACAGATGAAAATATACTCAACAAAATGTTAGCAAACTGGAAACAGCAATATATTAAAAATATTATATGCTAAAAAGGTTATACGCTACAATCTAGTGTGATTTACTCTGGGGATGCAAGGTTGGTACAACATTCACAAAACAATAATCATAATACACCACATAAACAAATAAAGGATGAAATCTCATGATCATATCAATAGATACAGTAAAAGCATTTGATAAAATCTAGACCCATACTATATAATAAAAGCCTAATATGCAAATTGACCCAATGGGGGAATAACCAGTGGAATAACTGGTTGCTATGATGTGTACTGACCACCAGGGGACAAACGGTCAATGCAGGAGCTGCCCCCAGCTTGCAGGTCCCAGGCCAGCCAAGACGGGTGCCAGCTGGGGCCACCTGATCGCCCTGCTGCTTGCCTGCAGAGCGAGGCAACCAGTGGCGGTGGCAGGGGGCTGGGCTGGTGAGTGGGTGGTGTGAGGCTGGCCAAGGCAGGTGCCAGTGGGTACCCCAGTTGCCCCACTGGTCACGCCACAGATCACCAGGCAGGCCTAGGGACCCTTCCTTCTCCATGCACGAATTTCGTGCACCGGGCCACTAGTTTATGATAAAAATTCTCAACAAAGTGGGAATAGAGGGAACTTACCTCAACATTATAAAGGTTATATAAGACAAACCTACAGCCAAGAGCATGCTCAATGAGCAAAAACTAAAAGTGTTTCCTTTAAGACTGGGAATGAGACAAGGATTTTTGCTTTCACCACTCTTATTCAACATAGAACTGGAAGACCTAGCCATAACAATCATGCAAGAAAATGACATAAAAGTAATCCAAATTGTAAAGAAAGAAGTAAAACTGTCATTATTTGCAGATGACATAATACTGTATATAGAGAACCCTAAAGATTCCACCAAAAACTACTACAACTAATAAATAAATTCAGTAAAGTAGCAAATACAAAATACATATTCAGAAATCAGTTGCATTTTTATATACTAACTAGAGGCCCCGTGCACAAAATTCATGCATGGAGGGGAGTTCATCAGCCCAGCCTGCACCCTCTCCAATCTGGGACCCCTTCGGGGGATGTCTGACTGCCAGTAAAATTTCCTAAACCTGTCCTATTTTACCCCTAAAATTCCTGTTTCATCATGACAATTCACCAGGCCACAGGAAAGATGCTCACTCCTTCAGATGTTATGCAATGAACAGAAGGCGATCATTGTTTAAACTATCCTTGATCTGTTGTATCACAAATCAGCGAGCTAGACAAGATGCCTTAATGAGCCAATTAGTTAGGAGTAATCTTTATTGCGAGCAGGTTCAGAGCAGATTACCTCTGTCAAATTCTGAATACCCAATGCAGGAAGAATTCTCTTTATATCTTTTCAGGTCCTTGTATAAGTTATTTTTACAGACAATTTGTAACCTTGAGTATATATCATATCTAACAAACACCTGTCATATATATACAGACAACTTGTAACCTTGAGTACATATCATATCTATACAGACACCTGTGACCTTGAATACATATCATATCTATACAGACACCTGACATTAGTATCAGCATATCAGCCCCTTATGTTAGATGGCTAGCTTGAAAGGTCAGACAATTAAGTTTATCTTTTCTATTATTCAAGATAAAAAACAAAGTTATATTTTACAGAATAAGAGACTGTCTAAAAATAACATAGTTGACTTACAGAATAAGACACTGTCTAAGAATAACAGAGTAGTTAAAACAGCAGTTTCAAACAGCAGTTTTCCAAAGGAGGGACCATGTTTCAGATCATTTTTTTTTTTTTACCAAGAATAAAAACATATAATTTTACATCATTTCTCATGTTTTAATGTACAGTATACAAAATAAATATTAGTTATACTATTTTTATGATTTACTATATATTTATAACTGACAGCATGAGACTTTTTAATGTTTTGGCAACTGTTTTTAAAGGTCATGAAACAATCAGAGTTTTTTCCATTGATTAGGGTGACTTTGCATAGTTTCACTTGCATGGGCATTTTTGTGAACTGTCTGTACTGAAGAAGTGAGAACTGCCTGTGTAAATTGTTATCATCATCACTGTTTAGAATAATCATATGTGGGGGAAAACACTATCCCATAAAAATTAAACAGAAAGTATCAATTGTCTTCTCAATTAATCACAAACATTATTTCAATTTCTGTAAGATTGGAAGAATATGTATATTACTTTGAAGTGACATTTGTAGTCATATAAGCCAATTGCAAATCAGGGGGACATTTTTTAGGAAGAATTTCAATTTTATTATTTATATCTTATATTTAGTATATTCCTACAAATTTAATTCAGAAACCCATCATTGTGATTTTTGTTGTTGTTTTTAAGTTCCCATTATTATATGGTTTTATCAATCAACTACAATACTTTCTAGTGGACATGAGGTAAAAATGCAATGGCTTGAAGTGTCCAGATCTTTCTTGATCTCATAATCTCCTCCTATCACAAAGCAATTCCCTCCTGCCTTGGCCACTGTCTTTACCTCCTCCACAATCATGGTTCCCAGAAACAAGACGGTGATCTAAGCTTCTCCCACCATGGTCCTGTGTATATTACTCCTATAGGAGCAGTTCTATATTGTCCCAAGTAGATCCCTGGAAAGGATCTGGGGTGTTTATCTAAGTCATCCCTTGAGATAAACTTTAATTAACCATGCAGGTGTTGGGACATTCAAGTAATTGCTAGCAAAGAGGCTGCTCTATGCAAGCAGGACCAAGGGCAGGCCTAGGACCGGAAAGACCAGAAGCTTTAATTTCCATTTTAAGCACACGCAAAATGATTGAATTAACTGCCGGGGGAATTACAACACATGAAACATATGCAGTTGCAAAGCACACAGCACTTTATTACTCACACAAGTTCCTGATGCTGTGAGTATAGGCTTGATGGGATCCCGTAGGTGGTGTCCTCTGGGGTCCGGCAGCCGGGCTGGTTCCGTCCGAATGCAGGGGGCTGGCGTTTCTCACACAAGAGTTCGGTTGTGTCTCGATTGGAACATACTAGCTGTTCTTCTGTTGTCTGGCAGGAAGAGGAGCGTGAGGCAGCGTCACTTGCCAGACTGACAAAAGGACGTGCCTTTGTCGTGGTCTCCACAGGCGAACACTGTTGGCTGGTCAGGACCCATTTTTAAAGCCTGTTCGTAGTACCTGCAGCAGTTCAGGTGGCTATCAATGAATTATGTCAATGCACACGTGTTAATCTCAAACAGGGCGAGGGGCTACATGGGTTATCTAGGGAAAGTACATCACTCACACATATGGTTATCTTAGCAAGTCACTCTGAGTCAGTAACTGAAGTTCAAATCCTTATCTATGGGATACACACGCTTCAGGGCAGTGGGGAATGTGTCCTTAATATCACACTTTAAGTTTTAAAAAAATTAATTCAAACATTTTAAAACCTTTTTAACATTTTTAGACATTTTTAAACATTTTAAAACATTTCTATATATTATTATAACACATAGAAAATAGCTTCAAATGCATGAACATGGGAAACCTCCTTGAGTATTCTATCCTATTTCATATTTTGACAATAATGAACACATGTTTGTTTATTCTAAATACATAGCTAGTGAAATAATAGGCGAGGAGGTAAAGTTTACAGAAATATTTAAAATCATTAAGGGAAGAATTTCAGTAGAAATGGAGAGAGCATTTTAATTATACATGAAAGTATCAAGTTGAAGCCCCAAAAATTGTATGTAAGTCAAAACTCAAAGAAAGCTCAGTTCAAGTTGAGGAAGGGGAAATGTGGAAATAATGGATGGTCAGAATTGTGTATTTTTTAAAATTTAAGATAACACCACCATCACCAATGGTAATACAAAGATTAACAGCAACAACAAATAATACTTATTGAAAACTTACGTGTCTTGGACAATATTCTTACTGAGTGGCTTATTTAATGCTCCCAATAAATGTCTGAAGTAAGAACTATTTTTAGTTCCCAGTTTTAGTGATACAATTTTAAAATGAGAAAACAGAAAGATTGAGAAAATTCTCCAAGACCACACAGGTAGAAACTATTGCAGCCAAAATTAGGAATCAAGCTCTTTCCCTCCAGAACACATACCCAATAACCACTGCACTACACTCTGCATACAGATTCAGAAATGGGGCCAAACTACATGGTCAACTTTGGCTATTGTTTTATTTCAATGAGGAATCGTAAAGAAAATCATGTGAAATAAGATGAGTATCCACATTTCAAGTAAACAGGAGAGGAACAAGAGTAAAATTAACATTTAGGATTCAAAAGTTGAGTGTTTACATGGGAGTGGCAAGTTTCACTCATTTTCCTGGGTATTTAAAGACAGTTCTTAAAAAATTCAACATGTTAAAACAGGTAAGACAATTCAAGTTATCATTACAGCCTGAAAAGGGAAACAAAGTCCCGTAGAATTTTGGTCATATTCCCGTAGTGACAGAAATATGAGTGCTTCACATTTAAAAAATCTGAATAATCCAAGATATTGCTCCAGATCTTTGAGCTTAATTTAATATCTGGGTAACCAAAGCCAGGAGAGATCACAGTGTAAATTGCCTATGCATTTTGTTCCTTCTCAGTCCAATCAAACAAATGCTTCAATTATATAGAGCCAACATACTGGCTTGAGATTTTGTCCTAAATTTGTATTAAAAAAGAGCTCTATTGTTCAGCCAATTTGAATTGAATGATTGACAACCATTTATAGATTCCATTTACTCAGTTCAAAGAATCTTAAAACTAGAATTTTACAATAGGAAGAATTTCGGAGGTTTGTTTTTGTTTTTGCTTTTTTTTTTTTTTTCTGCTTTCTTTTATGCCTGGTTAAAAAATCAAAATGTATAGACAATTTTATCTGTTCTATTCACAGCCAAGATTGATTTCATTTTGAAAAGAATTGGGTAAATTATTAATATTTGCATTTTTTAGAAATTATTACAGTTAACCTGCCCAAAATCCCAATAAAATGTCTTATTCATGGATAAATTGAACCAGCATATACAAAGTAATTTTTGTGTTAAGTAAACTTGAAGGTCAATTGATAAATAGCCACTGAAGTGGGAGAGGGGGTTATATTTTGTTTCTTCCTATGTCTTTGCTATAAAAAAAAGCCTTTGTATCTATCAAAGTTAGTTTATTCTGAAGCTAGAAATTGAGAGGAAACTGAAATTCAAGAAACAATGAAAGAACACCCTGCACTTTCCTTGAACTTCTCTTCCCCCATCTCTACATATGTTTTTATTTTGTCCTCAGTATTTTTGATGCTTTTAAGGAATAATATGGGCTCCCTGGGATGACTAACTTCACACCTAAACATTCACAGGGAAGCTAATAATGAGGCTGATATCTCTGGATGCTGTGCTTGTCTTATGCAGAAAAGTACATAAGGTTAGAGGCCCCAGAGAAGATTTAAAAAAAAGAGAGAGTTCATCATTAGTTCCCCATTGAATGCACAGAATAAGTTTTCATCACTTAACCAACTTCATCACATTGCATTTACCTTCTGTGCATTGCATTTTTTTCTTTTTATTGTAGCTGCCATTATATAGCATGAAAATATCATGACATTTTCAGGCAAAATATTTCTTAAATTCAAACAAAACTAAAATAATTTTTTAAAAAAGTGTATGTTTTCTTTTCAATGTGCTTGTGCACATAGAAAATGGAGTTTAGTCAGGCCTTAGGATGAAGGAATTCTTCATATCCAGTATGTTCAACTCTGACAACTCTTCATTAGCTTAAAATAAACCAGATGAGTTCTCCTTCCCAGTACAATGTGGCAAATTTCAGGCTTCTTATTCAGCCCATCCTCATTTATTTTTTTCTTTCTTTCATTCTAAGAAATAAAATGTGTTCTAAGGGATATAATTAAAGCTTTCAATGTCATTATGTTCTCATTAGCATTCTTCTCTACTCAGCAATAATCATTTTGCAATTTCTATGTATCATTTACATCCAGCGGTTGTATTTTCAACACACCTGTATGTCCACATAAACAATCTTGAAATTGAATGTTGGTTGTGTCTAATTATAATTTACTTATGTTAATAACATTTTGCATATATCTTCCAGCAACTGGTGTCTTTATCTACCTCAGATTTTAGAGATTTGTACTTATTGATATCTATAAATATAGTTCATTCTGCCATCAACTATAATACTATAACACCATTTATTTATGCAGGCTATTTATAATCGCTATTGAAAGGAGTTTTTAGGGGTAAAACAGGCAGGTTTAGGAAATTTTAGGAATTAGGATGTCCATGGGGAGAACCACAGGGCTACAAGCTAGGAGCCACAAAAGGTATACATTCACAGAATAAAGGAGAGGAAGCCATCCATTCACAGAATAAAGAAGAAGGCCAAAGGGAATAGAAAAACAATAAGGGAGAAGAAGAAGGGATCCTCATGTGAGGTTTGAGCTCTGAGCTGCCATAGTGACCAATCAGAGGGGATATTAAGGCACAAAGAACTTCAGCCTTTATAAACCTTAGAAAAAAGGGACTTAATAGGACTACCTCAGATTTTAGAGATTTGTACTTATTGATATCTATAAATATAGTTCATTCTGCCATCAACTATAATACTATAACACCATTTATTTATGCAGTCTATTTATAATTGCTATTGAAATAGCCTGCATAAATAGGGGAGTCTGTGCTCGTTTCTCAATAAACTTCCATCTTTTCCTGTACCACCTTTTGTCCGTGGTTTCATTCTTCGAATCCACCTGGATAAGGACCCAGGAAGCATCCTGCCCAGGGGTACACCACACGTTCCAGTTCAATTTTCGCTTTTCACTATTTAGGTTTTCATTTTTTTATTCAAGTTAAGGATTCAGAGCATCTAAGGGCCTTTTCCTCTTTTGCATATATGATGGTTTCTCAGGAACAAAGACTGTGAGGTTGGATTGATACGTCTCGGTGGACGCACATCTTTATCTCTATTCAATAATACAAAATTGTTCATCAAAGAGATTGCTCCAGTTTACTTTCAACCCACTTCCTATTTACTCTATGAGAACATTTTTTTCTAGTAGATAAAAATATGTTCTCAGTCTACTTTCTGTTAGTCTATGTAATAATTTAAAAACTGGTTTTCAATATATTTTTATTGATTTAAGAGAGGAAAAGAGAGAGAGAGAGATAGACACATCAGTGATGAGAGAGAATCATTGACTGGTTTTCCTGTGTGCCCTGAACTGGATATGGAGCCCACAACCTGGGAATGCAACCTGACTGGGAATCGAACCGTGACTTCCTGGTTCATAAGTCAATGCTCAACCATTGAGCCATGCCGGCTGGGCTTAAAACTATTTTTCAAAACTAACTTCACTTATGAATAGTCTACCATTGTCACACTGTTCCCTTAGTCACCTGATCCTTTTTATCTGATAAAACAAGTCTAAACACTTTCTTGCTCCTGTGTACCCTGGTAGGAAAAGAGAAAGATATTAAAGTCTATACCATTGCTACTTCTGGAAAAGTGTTTCAACACCATGTTTAAACGTTCCTTCTTTTGAAGTCCACAACAGTTAGTTAAACCACTCTATTTTCTTTTCCTAAAATCATCTAACTCCAGGTCATTTCCCATTATTTTTGCCAGATCTGTTACTGTGGTATTTCAGGTTTTTTTTTTCCCCTGAAATTTTTTTCTGTCAGCTCCTTTGGCAACAGATAAAAATAATGCCCATATGAACTGTTTTACTACATCAGTGACCTTCAGCAGAGTATTTCAGCAATCTTCATCTATTCCAAACACTTTTGAACTTTTTAAATTATAAAGAGATTTAACCCAGGTAGACATTTTCTTTTTATTTACACTACACCAGAAACACTTAATCTAAATGCAATTGAAAGTAAAAATAGATAACCGTGGCACACATCATTTTTAAGTATTAGTTTCAATTGAGCTTTACTGCTGCCCAGAAAGTTTACTCATTCTCCCTAATTCTTTTTCATATACTAGAAGCAATGATTTCTACTCTTTTCTCAAACTATCAAATACTAGAGGCCCGGTGCACGAAATTCGTGCACGGAGGGGGGTTGTCCCTCAGCCCAGCCTGTACCCTCTCCAATATGGGACCCTCGAGGGATGTCCAACTGCCTGTTTAGGCCCGATCCCGGTGGGCAGTCGGATCCCTAAATGGGCAGTTGGACATCCCTCTCACAATACAGGACTGCTGGCTCCCAACTGCTTGCCTGCCTGCCTGCCTTCCTGATTGCCCCTAACCGCTTCTGCCTGCCAGCCTGATCATCCCCTAACCACTCTGCTGCCAGCCTGTTTGCCCCCAACTTCCCTCCTCTGCCGGCCTGATCACCCCTAACTGCCCTCTCCTGCAGAATTGATCACCTCCAACTGCCCTCCCTTGCAGGCTTGGTCCCTCTCAAATGCCCTCCCTTGCAGGCTGGGTGCCTTCCCAACTGCCCTCTCCTGCTGGCCATCTTGTGGTGTCCATCTTGTGTCCATATGGGGGCAGGATCTTTGACCACATGGGGGCAGCTATATTGTGTGTTGCAGTGATGATCAATCTGCATATTACTCTTTTATTAGATAGGATAGAGGCCTGATACAGGGGTGGGGGCCAGCTGGTTTGCCCTGAAGGGCGTCCCGGGTCAGGTGGGGGTTCCCTTGGGGTGTGGGGCGGCCTGAGCAAGGGGCCTGTGGTGGTTTGCAGGCCAACCACGCCCCCTGGCAACCCAAGCAGAGGCCCTGGTAACTGGAATTTATTTTCCTTCTACAATTGAAACTTTGTAGCCTGGAGTGGAGCCAAGCCTGGGGCTCCCTCCGCAGCCGGCAGCCATTTGTGTTGGGGTTATAATTGAAACTTTGTTGCCTTAAGCGGGTGGGCCCAGCCAGGGTGTGCGGAAAGCTTTGCTTCCCCTGTTGCCTGCAGCAACCCTGGCCTGCTCTCTCAAGCTCTATTCTGCCGCCATTTGTTTGAATTTGTTTACCTTCTATAATTGAAACTTTGTAGCTTGAGTGGAGGCTTAGGCCTGGCAAGGGCAGGTGGAAAGCTTGGCTTCCTCTGTTACCTAGGAAACCTTGCTCTCTGTGGCTGTAGCCATCTTGGTTTGGGTTAATTTGCATACTCGCTCTGATTGGATGTTGGTTGTGGCTTGCGGGTGTTTCGGAGGTATGGTCAATTTGCATATTTGTCTATTATTAGATAGGATACTTTACAAACTCTGTCTCTTCACTGATGCCCATGCTTCCCATTGCACTAAAAATGCAGTAGGAAAGCACAGATAACTTCCAGCTACTCCCAAAAGCTGTATCAACCATATTAGCTGGATCCATGCTATACTTGGCCTTTCCTTCTATTATGGTGGTGAAATTATCCACCCCAGTGTCTTAGGCAAATCTCTCTACTTATATGCTGAATCTCTTCAACTCCTGCTGTTACAGAATTTACCAGGTGACCAGAAAACATACAACGGGCATTCAGAAGATCAGGAACAACACTTTATTACAGGAAGCACCGGTGCTGAATGGCCCAGGGGAACTGGATCCCAAATCTGAGCACTAAATGCAGGGGGGGGGCGGGGTTCTCTTTTATCACCTTAGTTTCTTTGCCCCCCAAATATGGACCAGGCTTCTCCTCAATTCATATTTTCCCTTTTCCCAGTTTTTCTCAGCTCACTAGATGGTAACTTTATCGTTTCTATTCTTCAAAGATAAGAACCTTTAAAATATTCTGAACATCTCTCTTTAATTCATTCCTCATCTAACATATTGCTTTTACCATCAGAACATCCCCAGCATCCACCACCTCTCCCTAATCCTACCACTATTACTTCAGAATAAGTCTTGCAAGCCTCTCATTATGTAGCACCTGAGAGGTTTCCACCCTTGTACTCGTTAGTATAGTTTTCTAAACATCAGACAGAATGGTACTATTGAAAGTATGCCAGATATCATGTCACTTATTTTCTAAGATTCCTGCAAATTTTTCATGTATCTCAAAAAAAACAACACAGACTTATTATCATGTCTACATTGATTTGCCTCTGGCTACTACACTCATATCCTATCTTCTTTCCCATTGCTCACATCACTGAAGCTATTTGTTTTCTGTTGTATTCCTCAAGCAAAAGCATCTATTTTTCTTAGGGATCTTATATTCAATACTAAAGGCTTAGTGCATGAAATTTGTGCACTTGGTTGGGGGTGGGGGGTTTTCAGCTCTGCCTGTGCCCTCTTGCAGTCTGGGAGCCTCGTGATTGATTGCCTCACAGAGGGAGGCCCTGCCCACTGCTGCCAGCAAGGTAGCCTGGGCCTTCCTCTTTGGGGAAATCACGGAGCCCTCCAGCCAGTGGCCTGGGCCTCCCTCTGCAGGGCGATCATGGGGCGATGGTGGGGCACCCCAACCAATCGTATCGCACCCACCTTGGTGGTGGCAGTCAGTGCTGGGTCGCTGCAGCTCCCACGGTGGCAGCAGTCAGTGCTGGGTCGCTGCGATGCCCATAACCCAGGAGGGACCGAGAGGTCAGCAGTTCAGCCCACTCGCCAGTCCCCACTCACCCGAGCTTGCTGCATGCACAGCCTGGTGTTCAGTCATTTTGGACGTTACAGACCCTGGCTCTTTATATATTAGGATTTCAATTTTCTGGAATCCTCTTTCCCAGAAATTTGTATGATTTTCAACATTGCATCGTTTATTTACCCAATTAGAGAAGTCTGCTCTAGCCACCATTTGTCATATAGAATATTCCACCACCATTTTCTAATTGACACTGTCTTTATTTTTTACAGAACATATTATCACTTAACACATTTTATATTAATTGTTTATTAGTCATTAACTTTTTACTGTGATATAATTAACCACAATGAATACAGGGGCTGTCTTTCTTTGCTACTGTATCCCCAGAATTATGAAGAAGGAGCTCAATAAATATTTGTTGAGTTAATGAATAATGTTGGGATTCCCTACCGACAACTTCTGTGTACTTACCTCTCCTAATATTCAAGTCATGAAAGCTGATCTTCCTTTTCAACATTACATGTCCTACCAAGACACTTTATGTTCACAATTAGCTTCCTCCTCACTTGGATTTTTGCCCTACTTCATTTGGATTTAATTGTTTTTCATTTCAACTGCATTCATAAGCATTCTTGATTATAACCATATTGTTATACTTCCTTTACAAATTTAGGTAAAGAAAAAATATTTTTTTCAGTCTTAGTGCTACTACTATAAATAATAATTTTTACAAAAATAAGTATGTCACTTTAAGATTTTCTGTGGAGAGATTTGGAAGTCAAATCATAGTTTGTTGCAAGCAGTGATTTATTATAGTAACACTTGATAATAACTCTACTTTTGTCCAAGGGTGCTAGAGAGATATCATGGTATCAAGTATCTGTGTAGTGTGTGTGAAAACTGTATTTGTTGTGTAAATTATGGCTAAAATACAACACTTTTAGTAGGGGAAAATACCAATAATACTACATTTAAATGTTTTTTTTTTTTGTTTGATTTTTTTTTTTTTTTTTTTTAAGTAGGGAGTCCAGTTTAAAAAAAAGAAATGTGTGGAAAGACAGCACAGATACAGGTAATAGGATTCTTACCCTGGTCAAATGACCTGTGATTGAGAATGAACATCCAACTCTTGACTATCCCTTTATGACTGAGAAACTAAAACTTTGAGTAACCCCCTCAAATATTCAAATATGAAGCAACTTCATGGATTATTTTCCACATTTTAATTCTGAGCGGAACATGCCCTACTTAAACTCTTATCCATTTCTAAGTCTCAGATACTCTTCAAACTTGTCGTATGCTTATATCTTTGAACCAAGAAGAAGAAAACATAAAGAAGACTTTTTTCCCCTCTCTCTTTTTCTCCTATATTAGTTTTTTGTTGTTGTTGCTATTTAGCTCTTGATATGGAATGAACAACCATTTAAAAAGACCGATGAGTTTGCCTTCTGATCCTGGTTTCTCAGTAACCTTGGGTAAATTTGTCTGTTGCAAAGGAAATATTTGAGTATTTGTTAGGGCTATTGAAATTCAAACCAGACTTATTATCATATCTACATTGATTTGGCTCTGGCTACCACACTCATAAAAATCCCTTGGAAAAAAAGGTGCTTGTTTATAATTCAGCTCTAGGCTAATCTTTTTTCATTCATCTTTAGTAGCACAAATTCTTGTTTATTAATTATTATTTCCCAAAGAAATGCTTCAAGTATTTCTTTCTTCTCAGATCTCAACTTTATAGCTACCCTTAATTAAGGGCTTTGCTTTTTGCATTTTGGGGAAAATTAAGTCAATCTTGCATGGAGTTCCTTAATACTGTCTTTATCCATCCCAAATTATAGAAATCATTAATTTACATTTCATTATATTTTCATGACTCAAAATAAGATACAACATATTATATTCTTGCCAGTCTAGAAGAATAAGTATATCAATTTATAATGGTATGACAAACTCCTCAAACATATTTCTTTGACCAGAGAGAAGCAGACTTAATACAAGAGAAAATAAACTATCTTTTCTAGTAAAACAAGGCAGTTCTTTGAGCACTATTCTGGGATTGTCAAGTAAGTACCTATTTTTACTTTAACATACATGGAATATTTGTTTTGAATTTAAAAATTAAAAAATATATATATTTGTATTTATGTATTTCTTTCTCTCTTTCAAAATCATATTAACTATTTCTCTAAGATTGAGTACTCTAAAAATATACCAAGTTTCAACATGTAGATTTTTTCCCTTTGGGGGGCTTTGATGTGAACTTTAAAATTCAAATAATAAACTTAATGCCTTAGTATTTTCATGTGGAAGACATTTTAATTACCTAGATCTAATTGATTTAACCATTTTAAATCTTTGTCATTTTCTCCTGGTTTTCAGACATCATGTACTTTTCCCAGAATTTTCTGTACTATTCAGTACCAAACTTATACTAATATAAATGGGAAAAATAATTTGGCAAGACACCGGACCAATATGAATCGTGACAGCACTATATCATAATATTATACTCTACTTTGAACTTCATTTTGATTGGAACTTAAAACCTAAGGTAGAGTAACAAACAGTAGGGTGACAGTTGTGAATTTGGAAAGCACAAGAGTTTATACTTGGATTATTTTTTAATTATTGTTTTGTTTTCCATACCAACAACTGTTAATCTACTTTTGCTTCACCCAGTATTGTCTTTGTTACTAATAATCATTTTAACCAAGATCTTTTAATAAAACTATCTTTTCTAAAGGTTATATTTTTGTGGAGACTCTAACTTAATGTTTTTTAAGAACACTAAAATCTCCTGTGGAATGGTAGAGAAAATAATATTAGTAATAATTATGAAAATGTGCCATTTAATGGTATTGTTTTAGGACAAAAAATATGTCCTACTGTGCCCATTATAATTGAGAGGAAGATATTACATTTATATTTATCAGGATAAGTTTAGATTTAGCTTCATCAAACATTTAACATTAGTAGAATTCAGCATGATATATTTGTTTATTTTAGTTGACTTTCCTAAAAACTGACAATGATGTAGGCATTGGTCAAGTAATTTTTTTTTTCATCTAGTGTTTGTCTTTTCACAGATCTTTGGATATTACATTTTGGATTTTAAATGCTAATATTTCAAACATTCCTCAGTACCATCCCAATTCCAATAAATAAAGTGAACATGAGTTCATGCATTTTAGGTAGTTTGAATTTGTCTATATATGTATTGAAACAGTCTAAGTGATTATCAAAGACTAGAAATCCTTCAAATCCCAAATATAAGTAACAAATTGTCTTTACAATGAATATGCATCTAGACATCTTTTTTTATAGTAGGAAAAAATAAAACAGTCTGTCCTGTCAAAGCAATTTAAGCAATGTGCCCATAAGTGTAATTGGCAATACTATTTTAGTGTAGTCACAAAGTCACTCAATGGTTAATATTGCAAGCTGAAAATTAGAAATCTTGATCTATAATCTAAATAAATAGATTGTCCATGTTCATGAATTTGAAGACTCAATATTGCTCAAGTGGTAATTATTACCAACTTGATTTATAGTTTCAATGTAATCACAGAAAGCTGTTTATAAGTATTGACAACCTAATTCTAAAATGTATATGGAAAGCAAAAGACCTATATAGCCAACATGCTACTAGAGAAGAAAAACAAAGTTCGATGAATTGCAATACCCGACTTGAAGACATTTATAAAGCTACAGTAGTCAGAAAAGTGGAGTATTGTTGAGACTAGAAATATAGATCAACAAAGCAGAATAGAAAGCTGAAAATGAAATATAGTAATTAAAATTATAATGTAAATCTACAAAACTTCTTGGAAAAGGGAGAAAAGATTACATGACCTTGGATTTGGTAATGAAATTTTAAATAAAACACTATTAGCATGATCTATGAAAAAAAACAATTATAACTTGGATGCTATCAAATTTTAAAACGTCTGCTCTGTGAAAGACACCAATAAGATAACTTTTTGAAAAAATGAGCCCTGGCCCATGTGACTCGTTGGTTAGAGCATCGGCCTGCACACCAAAGAGTCTTAGGTTTAATTATGGGTCAAGGGTATGTTCTTGGGTTGCAGGTTCCATCCCTGGCCCTGGATAAAGCGTATGCAGAAGAGAAAACATTTGCAAAACATTAGTCTGAAAAAGAGCTTTTATCCAAAATATACAAATAGGCGAATGGATCTAAGTTGTGGCACATCCTTAAAATAAAGTATTTCTCAGTAATAAAAAGAAAAGATCAATTAAGCCACAAAAAAGATGTGGAAGAAACTAAAATGCATATTGCTAAAAGAAAGAAGCCAGCCAGTATGAAAAGCTGACATACCATATAATTACAATTATATGACATTCTGAAAAAGGCAAACTTATAGAAAGAATTTTAAAACAAAATCAGTATTTGCTCAGAGTTTGGTTGGGGCTACAGGGAGTGGAGGGTTAAATAAGTTCTATAGTACATGGAATTTATTTTTTAAGATGATGAAATAATTCTGTATGATATCATAATGGTGACTATAAGCCACTGAACATTTGTCAAAATCCATAGAAGTTTACAATACACAGTAAATCTTAGTGTATGCAAATTAAAAAATATGATTTATAGGTCATGAGATCCCAGGATGAAATGCAGAAAATGACAAACAATCTAGGTATACTGCAAATGTATATGTCAATGTGAAGGGGGCAGGGTAATCATATGCTGATTTAAGTAACATTTTTTAAAAATTCTTTATTGTTTAAAGTATTACATCTAGTGTTAAATATGTCTTCTTTTTCTCCCATTGACCTCTCCCCAGCCTTATATGACAAAAGGCAAATGGAATTGTACAAATACAGCATTCTAGTTGACAATGCTTGTTTCTTTGTGTATTTCCATGGGGAATTTTAAAACCATTACAGCTGTAGCCCTGGTCAGTGTTGCTAAGTGGTTAGAGTCTCGACCTGTACTCCGAGTGGTCTTGGTTCCATTCCCAGTCAAGAGTTCTGGGTTGCAGGTTCGATCCTCAGGCCTGGGAAGCAATCAATCGATGTCTTTCCTACATTGACATTTCTCTCTCTCCCTGCCTCCCTTCCACTCTCTGAAAACCATTAGAAAAAAAAAATCCTCAGGTGAGGATTAACAACAATAGCAACTAAGCATTACACCTATAGACTGTGTAATTGAACAATCAAACAAATGGATTACAGATGGCAGAAGCCAGATATCACACCTTGTACAGGGAGTCTACAGATAAGCTAGGGAAGCAGTATAGAGTAAGTGATACATAATAGGAGACATCATTAAGAACTCTGTTATTTACATTTGTATTATAAAATGAACAACATAAACTGATGGACAAAAATAGATCCAGAGACAGAGAAGCATCAAACAGACTGTCAAACCTCAGAGAGAAGGCAGGGGAAGTGGAGGGGGGCGAGGCGGGGGGCAGTAAGAAATCAAGCAAAGGACTTGTATGCATGTATATAAGCATAACCAATGGACAGAGACACTAGGGGGGTGAGGGCAAGTGCTGTGGGGTGGAAGTGACTGGGGAGAGGTCAATGGGGGCAAAAGGAGACATATGTAATACTTTAAACAATAAATAATTTTTTTTAAAAAAAGAACTCTTTTATACCTCAATAGATATGCAGATGGTTACATATAGAAATGTATATAGATATCTGTAAGTAGATGGGTTAACATATACACATATACCTCCTTTCTCTTTCAATTGAGAGGGCATGGAACAATGACACTCCAGTAGCAATGAGTATATCTAGTGCCACAGTATTGGTTTCTAATACTATTCTCCATTAAAGAAACAAAAATGGTTACTTAGAAAAACAACTTATTGGGAAGCAGTATACAAGATTAGCCTGGAGTGTCTTGTAATTCCAAAAAGCAAGAAAATGATAAAAAAAATTAAAGGTAATGCAATGATGGAAATATGTCCAAAGGATATAGATGATAACTAAAAGAGCCCCAATGGGACAATCTGAGCAAAAAGGGGAAAAAAAAAGTAAACTAGTACTGGATTATAACCTATAGAATGAAATAAATATTAATGAGTCTATACTAAATAAATAAATGGTTGAATAAATAATAAATGGGGGAGAATAGACAAATATCCCCCTTTAGAACTCCAAGTAGTTGTTTTCAGATACTTCACCTTCAAAGAAGTTGAATGTAACTCCTTAATTGTAGCCTGGGCACAAAGGCTTTTTTTCCAAAGAATACAGTAAGGAGGAAAGGGGAAATAAGAGTAACTTTATGGCCCTAGCTGGTTTGGCTCAGTGGACAGAGCATCAGCCTGCAGACTGAAGGGGTCCTGGGTTTGATCCCAGTCAAGGGTACATTCCTGGGTTTCGGGCTTGATCCCCAGTAGTGGGCGTGCAGGAGGCAGCCTATCAAAGATTCTCTCTTATCATTGATGTTTCTCTCTCTCTCCCTCTCCCTTCCTCTCTGAAATCAATAAAAATATATATTTTAAAAAAGAGTAACTTTATGCTTTAAGCAATTGAGAGATACAATCATAAGTCAAGTAATCAAGATTAACATCAATAGAAATAAATAATATTGATATGTATCCTTGATATGATGTGATAAGAATAGCTCTTTACCCTGGTGGTCTACCTTTCCAGAACATATCACCACAGTTTAGCCATAAGAAAAGCATCAGGGCAATCTCAGTTAAGTAAATTCTACAAAATATTGGATCAGTATTCCTCAACACTATCAAGGTCATCAAGAAACAAGGAAAGTGGTCAAAGCCATCATAGTCTAGAGAAGCCTAAGGAATCATGATGATTAAGTATAATGAGGTTTCCTAAATGAGACTGTAAAACAGAAAAAGGACATTATGGTTAAACTAAGAAAATCTTAATAAAGTATGCACTGTTAATAATAAGATATCAGTAATTGTTCATTAATTGTGACAAATCTTATGTAATAAAAGATTAATATGCAAGCAGACTGAACAGCAGGACAACTGGTCACTATCACACGCACTGTCCAGCAGGGGGCAGATGCTCAACGCAGGAGCTGCCCCCTGGTGGTGAGTGCTCTCCCACAGGGGTAGCGCTTCTCAGACAGTAGCCGGGTGAGTGCAGCCACAGTGGCGGGACCCTCTCCCACCTCTACTGCAGTTGGACATCCCCCAAGGGCTCCCAGACTGCGAGAGGGTGCAGGCCGGGCTCTGGGACACCCCCTCGCCCCAGTGCACAAATTTCATGCACCGGGCCTCTAGTACACTATATAAGATGCTAATAATAAGAGAAATTATAGATAGAGTATACAGAAACTCTATATATTATCTTTGCAATTATTCTGTATTCCTAAAACTACTCTAAAAGTTTATTAATATCAATTAGCTAATGATGTATTTTTTTCACATGAGGATATGTTTATTGATTTTAGAATGAGAGGAAAGAAAGAAAGAAACATCAATTTGTTGCCTGCTGTATGCCATTTGTGCCACATGAATTGAATCTGCAACCCAGGTATGTGCCCTGACCAGGAATCCAACCCATGAAAATTTTTCAAGATGGATTTTGGTTTATTTATTTATTTTTAAAATATATATTTTTTTATTTATTTCAGAGAAGGGAGACAGAGAGACAGACAGAAATATCAATCATGAGAGTGAATCATTGGTTGGCTTCCTCCTGCATGCCCCCACACTGGGGATCAAGCCCATACCTGGCATTTGCCCTGACTAAAAATCAAACCATGACTTCCTGGTTCATAGGTCAATGCTCAACCACTGAGCCATGCCAGCTGGGCAATTTATTTATCTTATTAATGAGAGCCTTGGATCATAGTAGAGTCTTCAGATAAGTAAAAATTGGAACAGAAAATGAGGCACATCTCCATTACTAACTGTTTTTATTTAATCAGTTATTTTCATTTACATTAAAAAGTAAATACTTTCTGAGACTCAAGAGTTGGGCACTCACATTTCCCCTATATTCTTCTTTCCTGCTGCCCTGTTCCTATATTCTTTAGTGCACACAAATAAATCTTTTCATTTATTTTTCTTACACTATAATGATCAATTCATATCTTCATTTGGGATAATATAAGAAAGGAATCTAAGCAGTGTCATGCAGCTTATTTTATTCTGTTGTGTGGAACAATCAGGCAATAGTGACTATGAGCCAGGTAAGATAATGTGTTCAATGTTGATGTGGGCTTAGATTGTAGCTACCTTCAGAATAAATGCCTGACCCTGGAAAAAAGGGTGCATACATCTGATTTAATAAGTTCAACAAGAAGAAATACATCTGTAACTTACTGTAATGAGACTATTATAAAGAAGCACATGAAAATGATCATTGTAAATTTTCTCTCCATTCTTCTATTATTGGTTCACAACATGATTCTTTGAGACTGTGAAGTAATGGACAAAACTGACCATCTTACAAAAGACCCAAGTGTCATTTGGGGAGAATAATTTAGACATGAGAACACTTGAAGAAAGGGATGGAACAAGGAGGAAAAAAAGATTTAGAGATCCAGAGCCCTTCTTGGAATAAAAATGGATATTATCCAAATGTGCGTGGGAGTCAATCAGAGATATGTAAAGAAGATTTTTGAGGTTTATGAAAGAGTGGGCCATACATATTAAGCTAGGAAAAAGGTACCCCTATGAGAGAAAAAGCTGTGGAAAGATGGCCATTCAGAAATTTTCCTTTGGAATTT
The DNA here is from genome assembly GCF_027574615.1 of Eptesicus fuscus. Classification (NCBI taxonomy): domain Eukaryota; kingdom Metazoa; phylum Chordata; class Mammalia; order Chiroptera; family Vespertilionidae; genus Eptesicus; species Eptesicus fuscus. The sequence continues at coordinate 51,499,475 of NC_072488.1, forward strand.
CATTTCATAAGACTTTTCCAAAAGTTGTTGTTCTACTTTCACAATTCTTCAAAAATAGTGTCATGTTTATTTGCAAACACTGGTGTGATAATTATCAAAAAGCTAAACAAAAATCTAGTTCAAGCAAAGTGTGCCTCTATTTTCTTTTGGGAGCATGTAGAGGAGATCAATCTTCTTAAACTATTGCCTTGAGTTTTAGGGGTTAAGGGAAGTGAGCTAAACAGAGACTTAAAACTCAACAAGATGATTACTTTTTTTTTTTTTTAACCTTTTGCACTCGGATGTCGAGTGTGACTCAACACGGTTAGCATCGGTAGCAGCTCGAGAAAAAAGCAAGCGAGTGCAAAGGGTTAAGTATTATTCTGTATTAGTTTTAGGTGTTCAACATAATGGTTAGAAAATCATATACTTTACAGAGATGCCCCCTGATGTTTCAAGTCCCCCCCCCCTCCGCCCGGGCCCATACATAGCTATTACAGTATTATTTTTTTTCTCCCATTGACCTCTTCCAAGCCACTCCCACCCCCCAGCACATGCCCTCACCCCTCTAGTGTCTGTGTCCATTGGTAATGCTTATATGCATGCATACAATTCCTTTGGTTGATCTCTTATCTCCCCCTTCCCTGCCTTCCCTCTGAGATTTGACAGTCAGTTTGAAGCTTCTCTGTCTCTGGATCTATCTTTGTTCATCAGTTTATGTTGTTCACTATATTCTACAAATGAGTGAGATCATATGGTATCTGATTACTTTTATACTAAAACTAGAGGCCTGATGCACAAAATTCGTACAAGGATTCAGCCTTCACAGCCACAGTGGTTTGCCTTGTCCCTCACAGCCCCAGCTTTGTCCAGAAGGTTATCCGGAAGGACATCCAGAAGGTCGTTTGGCTATCTGGTCTAATTAGCATATTATGCTTTTATTATTATAGATATATGACAGGAAGTCAGCCATTTAAAGGATAGTAGAGGCTGAAATGTGTGTTATATCTATAATGTTTGAATATTCATTAGTGTTCAATCTGTTGAAGCAAAGCCTAGTACCCCAAAACTTAGTGGCTTTCGGAGAGGACATCCATTATCTTAATTCTGTAGGTGGTTCTCTGCTCCACATTTTTCAATGAAGTCACTCTTACAGCTATATTTAAGCATGAGCTCAACTGAGGCTGCAATTTCTAAGATGGTCTCTCATCCTTCAAGTTCTCTATCTTTCTGTGTCACCTTTTATTACTCAGTAATCATGTCTGAATTTCTTTACAGAATGTTGGCTAACTTCCAGGAGGGGGGTTCTATGATGACAAGCCCCAAATGTGCAATTAATTCTCAAGCTTCCTATTTTCATTGTCATGTTAAAGTCTCATTGATCAAAGCAAGCTATGTAGCCAAGCCCAGAATTAATGTAGAAGTGGATTACATAAGTATCTGAATACTAGAAGGCATGGCTTATAGGGAGTTACCAATTTAAGAGCCTCTCATAATTAGAATTTCAAATAAACATCAAATTCCAGCAAATTGAATCTAAATGATTATGCCTTGGATGATGGAGTGGGTACATGGAAAATAGAGTTAGGCAATGTTCCAGATTTTTTTTAAACTAAGAATATTGGGTTTTAGTAATTACCTTATGGGGCACAATTACCACTTTAATACAACAAATCAATAACTTTAGTTGAATTTTGTTCCTTGGTGTATTAACAACTGAATTTTGCAGAACTAATTGGTTTCCTATATATAGCCTCTGCTAATGTGGTTATTTCCAGACACAAAACTTCTTTTTTCCCTCCCATCACACAGAGTTTACTGGTCAACACAGTAAGCATGTGAGGGCACACACACACACACACACACACCTGAAATTAAATTGTAAAATAACATAACATAATTGATTAAATATTTTATAGGTCTGCTTCCTGAATTTTATTTTCCTCATTATTTTAAAAGCTAAAGCATTTAAAAGTAGTTGAATGTCTTTTATATTTTAACACAGTACTAATTACTGGTGGGAGGATACTAAATAAGATCGGAGACATCATACTTTAATATGTATAATACCTTTTAATTTCTATATTTCTTCATATATATTATGATTTTTATTGAAACCTTATATTAAAATATTTTTAGGAGAGATTTTATATCCATGTTATCGATAATGTAATTGAGGGTTAGAAAAAGGAAGTGGATATCGAGAGCTGTACTTCTAGAAGGGCACTGAGTTCAGAATAGAATTATGATAGATTGAGTAGAATTCCTGTGCTTTCTTATGACAGAATAAATGTGAGCTGTAGGGTTACAGATCTGGGTTTAATTTTTAACACCAACACTTGGGGAAATCACATAAATTGTGAAAATACAGATTCTGTGCTTTAAATATTAAAGTAGTATAAATTTTATTATTAGCATGGTTACATTGATATAATTCTATCAAGTTTCCTGATCTCTTTGAAAATATAACCACTGTCCTTAAAAGCTTGCAAGCTAGTTAAGGAGTAAGGTATAATCAATAAAGCAATAGCAGTCAGTAGGTGTTTAAAAGTGTTAAAATGAAGAACGAATACAAAAAGTCATTAAATGTTAAATTGTTAGCAGTGAAGGAAGCAATATATAAATTCATTGAAGAGGAAGAGAAGTGGGGGCTGATGCAGTCAGTGAGGACTTGATAGAGAAGGTGACACTTGAACTTGGCCTTAAATTTATTATAATCATTGGTAGAAGTGTCTTTTGCCTCTAACCTCAGCAGAGTTCACATTCATTCTCACTATAATGACAGCTCACAGACATGAAGTTCATTATCAATCACATCTCAACCATGAAGGGCTGACCCTTTTTGCCACATTGATTAGGCATCACATTGATCTGCTATGCATTAACTCAGCTCACCCTCCTCCCTGCTTCCTCCCTCTCTATTGTACAAACACCTACACTTTGCCCTTTCAGGGTCTAAGTACCCAATCTAGCTGATCTTGTCTAGATTACTTATCTGGAAAGCACCAGGTTTTTTTATGATAAGCACTTACACTGGAAAAAATGTGCTCTCCAAAAATATAAGTGCTACTACTCTAAGTACCTGAGGTAAAAGAACAATTGTGAAATTTAATAAAGAAGAAATGAAATGTTCAATTGGAGACCAAAATTGCTTTACAGCAGTACAATAAAATCAAACACAAAGCCGTTACCCTAGCACCAGACTATTATTCACACACAGCAAAACAGGAAGTAGCCCTCAGGGTTGCTTGACCAAAAATATATGAGTGATGAGAGTTTCATTTCTTTCCTTTTAACCTCTGATGAACAATGGGGAAGGGTAAGAAGACTCACATTCAAGCAAATGGCAAAAGTATATTCTTTTCAAGTCTTCTCCCATCTTCCTTGTATTTTATTATGATAAATAGGTAATAGGTTGAATAGAATATCTGTCCTCTTTATTCCCTTAGATAATGATGCCAGTGAGGGATAAAAATTGACATTATCCTTTAGAAATGACACAAATTCTTTCCCATGAAAAAACTAAAGGGAAAAATTGAATATTTTGCTTCATAGTTCTACTTGATACCTAGTGAATGCCTGGCTCATTACAGCACACAAAAGCTATTATTGAATAAACAGACAGAAGCTATTTCTGTAGAGAGAGAATACAGTCTGAGTAGCAAATGAAGAGAAATCATGGAGGACTTTTCTTGACTCTGTTTGTTCAAGGAAGCACAGTGACTTTACTCAGATGGTGTGTCTATTTGGGATGGCTTAAGAAGAGATCTGATAGAAAGTTACTTCTTGTCCTTCTGTCTAGTCTACTTGTATATTTCTTCAAAATTAACATACATTTCCTCATCTTAGACTTAACCTTTTTTGGTGTTGTTAATCCTCATCCGACAATGTTTTTCCATTGATTTTTTGAAAGTGTGGAAAGGAGGAGGAGACAGAGAAAGAGAAAGAAACATCTATGTGAGAGAGACGCATTGATTGGTTGCCTCCTGTACTCGTCCTGACCAGGCCAGGAGATCTGCAACTGTGGTACATGCCCTTGACCAAAATTGAACCCGGAACCCTTCAGTCTGGGCGACCAATGCTCTATCCACTGAGCAAAACTGGCTAGGGCTAGACCTGATCTTTTGACTGTTTTTGTTTTGTTAGAAAGGTAGAGGAGAGAATGTTTATAGAAAAAATAAAATGAACTGTATTTGACTCATTATGGATCATGTTTATTGACACTAAAAATCTTGGGTGCTCTCTTAATAAATCACTCATATACTTGGCTATCCTTCTATTACTATATACATGAGAGATCTATCCTGAAAATAATTTTTATAGGCCTTAGCAATTTTAACCTATTTTGAAATATGTTTTTTCTTTTTATCTTTCTCAGCCTCTAATTAAATTTCATGCATTGTTATGAGCAGGTAATATTCTCATAGTGTGCATTCTCTCTTTGCCCAAGCCCTTATTCTAGTATTTTACAAATAATTTACCAAATAATGACCAATAATTTAAATTGGAGGCAGCAGTGTCCCTCAACCTTTGCTATATATATCACGCACAGACCCTCAGTAATTAGACAAATGTCACATAGGAGTCATGCTGGGAAAGAGGAAATATGGAAGTGAAAATCAGTGAAGATTCTGTATCCCCATCTTTCTGAGCCTTTAATTCCTCTACATAAGGTTTCAAAGGAAGAAAGTGTGGCTATTAAACTAAACCTGAAAACTGTTGTTTTCTATAGCACACTAAATTGACGGATAAGAAAACTCTTCCCATAAAAACACTAATTTTAATTGCAACACAAGTCTTTTTTAAGGCAATGGCCCTGTTATTCTCCAGCTCAACCATTTGTGATTGGCACAGTAGAGATTTGGAGGGAAATAAAGTGAACACAGATGTAAGGCCAGTCAGAAGAATGTTTTGAGGCAGAATCAACAGCATCAAACCAACAGAATCCCCAAGAAAGACCTAGTCACATAGAGCGTCATTTATTGCCCACTTGGGAAGAACTACCGGAAGCATCCATCCCGCACCTCCCACCTGAGGCAGAGAGGAGGGAAGTCTCTCCCCAGTCGTTTTCCTAGCCCAACGTCACCCAGCCCGTAGGGAAACATGAGTCAAACTTTGCAAATACAATGTAGTCAGACTCATCTGCTCTAAAGCACTTTTTATTTTCTGCTCTTGAATGCAGTTTAGTTTCCTTCCTGATAGTCTGATTTTCAAGTAAGTTCAGACTTTTTTTTCTTCAGTATTTAATCTGAGCATCTTGACAGTGCCCATGAAGCAAGCAGACACCTGTGGGCTTCTGTGTTTTCTCAATTCTCTCCTCAGTTGAAAAGTTTATTTTACTGACCTGTGAAATCCAGCCAGCGCCCAAAGGTTTCTATAAACATTTCCATTAATCATTTATATTGTATCTCTCCAAATCTTGGTATTTTTCTCAGTCCTTCAGTCTTGATAACTGCCTCAATTTACTATTACAAAAGCAGCCGCCATAGATTTCTTCAAGTGGGGAACCAATGTCTATTTATTTATGAAATAAGTTTAAATTGATCATACCTATGCCTTTTCCCTTTTAACCAATCTGTCTTGGCAACATTACCAGCCCTGTCCTAGTGCTTGCTTAGTGCTAGAAAATTCACTGCAGACAGAAATGTTAGCTCAACTTCTGAGGTAGATGAAAGGGAAAAGAGGAGGAATGATATTGACAATGGGATGGAAGCAGTGGTAAAGTTACAAAATAATAATAATTTGAAATAATGAGTGACAAGAAAGACAAAGAAAAGAGAAGTACAGAAAGAGAGTTGAGGAGGCAATAAAAATCTAAGCATGGTAAGCAAATAGAAAACTACACTTATTTAGGATATTTATTTGTCCAAAACAAAGCCAGAAACTATATTTGAACCAAGAATGATACCCATTTTTTTTCTAATAGAAAAAGTATAATTAATCAAACAAAAAGAAAGAAGCAAACCGAAATGAGCATAGAAAGTAAAGGGTCCTAAAGCTTGGCGAGGTTGTGGACCAATTAAGAGTTGCTGGGGTGGGGGCTGGGTGGAGGGGAGCAACAGGGCAAAATGGGAACATCTGTAATAGTGTCAATAGTAAAAAAATGGAAATCAGAAAAAAAGCTACTAGATCAAGGAAGTATTAAAGCCAGCATTTCAGCCTTCTTTGTCAGATTCTAAAACAGAAATTTTTCAAAAGATGAGAAGGAAAAAAAGCCATGCTTACTAGAAAGGAAGGGCAAATCTTCTCCAAAATGGAATTTATCTGTAGAGAGTGACTTTTCAATTTTATTTTTATTTTTTTAAAGGGGGTGACTTATTAAATTGGCCTATGATTAAAGGCTTTTTCACTAACATTTTGCCAAGAAGTTAATATTAATGTTTCATTCTCAATTGATGACTTTCTTAATTAAATCAAGGACTGGCATTCTTTCAAAATATTTTATTTTAAAGAAACTTAAACTACACTCCTTCTTTTAAATAAAATATTTAATAATTGACTCTGATGTGAATGAATGTGAAGGATGAAAAAATTTGTATCCTATTCAAAATATGTTCCCTCATGTAGTAGATAAACTTAAACTTCTGTATTAAATTGGTTTCAAAAAGGAAGATGGTCTATAAAACTCAGAATAAAAATTTAAAAAATATATCTTGTTTACATTGAGTGAATAGATATAAGCTTTTCCAACTCAATCTCTTAAAGATACAAATAGAAAACAAATTGAGTTTTTATTAATAAACATAATAATTTATCCATCCTCTTTTAATGTGGCTGAATTGGATTTGTGTTTTGGAATGGAAAGATAGAGTCTAGAGCACAGAATATGATCCATGAATGTAGACTAGTGGATGTAAATCACTTTGACCCTGGGGAAATATAGGATAGATATGCTATATCTTGGGAGGTAAGCATGAAGGTGGCTACAGGAGAACAGGGCAAGTTGTGACTTTGCAAAACTTAAAAATATACTTTCCAGCTGGGATAAAACTGTCATCGCAAAATGAATCTAGCTTCAAATACCAGAGGTTACCTCATAGAACTGACAGACCAGAATATCAAGGATCATTGAATAATTACTTGCTCTGAACAAGAAAATCTTGATACTAAATGCCTGTGCATATAATTGCCTTCTTAAACAACTCTGACCTCAGATCTGAAACAGTGCTGAATTGCAGGAAGGAGACCTATGAGCCCTGGGAACTAGGCAGGACCTGGCCATGACTACTGAAGTTCTTGACCTCTTCCACAGTCTTGTCTAGTGTGGATCCTGTCCCTTCATAAGCCTGATAATTAAACACAAAATCGTCTCAATATCAAAGACATTTCTAATGCAACTTAATTATCAAGAAAGTCAGTGCATTCACTTTTCAGCCTTTGTATCCAGTAATATTGCTGGGAACAGAAGAATAAAGGTATTTTTCCTGTTAAAAATAAAGAAATAAAGCACACAAAATGTCATAAATGACTACAGCAATAAAGAGATTTCTTTACCTGTATTGTTTAATACCTCTGGAAAATCATTAGAGATAAAAGGCCTCAAAGTTGTTTCTCCTTATTTAGAAAGAATAAAATGAATAATTATTTTCATTTATTTAGAAAAAAAGAACCTGTCTTCCTTTTAATAGCAACTCAACTCATCACCAGATATTATCTTAATTTTGCTACAAACAGTTCAGGATCAAACTCCATATAAAACATTCTATTTGTACTAAGAAGTTTCAATTCTTTTTAAATCCCTCTTACATTCTGTAACTCAGAAGGATAATTTATCAGATTACATGTTTATTATTATTATATTATATCTCAGGTCAGTATTATCTGACAACTTATAAGTGAACCCATCTGATTTTATTTATTATGAAAATGTCCATCTATGAAAGTTCTATTTTACAGAATGAATAAGTGAAGTAATGGTAAATTGCATTAAAAAACAAGTCTTTCTGTCCTCACTGGTTTGGCTCAGTGGATAGAGCGTCAGCCTGTGGACTGAAAGGTCCCAGGTTCGATTCCAGTCAAGGACATTGGTTGTGGGCACATCCCCCGTAGGGGATGTGCAAGAGGCAGCTGATTGATGTTTCTCTTTAATCGATGTTTCTAACTCTCTATTCCTCTCCCTTCCTCTCTGTAAGAAATCAATAAAATATATTTAAAACAAAAAAACACAAGTCTTTCTTTACAAAAGACTTCAACTGGTATTCATCATGTAATGATTTCCTTTACTGTCATTGTTTATTCACACACATATAACTAAAGGAAATACTGAGAGATTGAGAGGCTAAGATAATTATATCTAAACTGTGTGATATATAATCACCCAAATGAAGATGAAGCCTTATGAATAGAAATTTTGTCTCTGGTAAAATAGTACAGTTGAAACATATATTGACTTACACAAAAACCTTTTTATCTTCTGAAATAAACCTGACTGCTAAAATAAAATCCACTTGCCAATGACATGACCATTACCTCATAGTGTGATCATAAATACGCTGTGTAGAATATTTAGGGAGTCCATAAGTGATCCTCTGCTTCCCTGACCCCTCACCCATTATATTTATTACTTAAAATAAAGCATGAAGATATGATATTCAAAACTATTTTTAATTTTATCAGAGACTGAACTCAGAAATTCAAGCTCATCTTTTAGGTTCCTCTCCCACTTAGAATGGGAGCCTAATATAGGTAGTGATTTTCCCTAAGTTTCCCCTACTATATCAGCAGCACTAAGAACAATTCCTGGTTATATATTATATGTTGACATATTTTATTTATGGAGAGTAGAATGAGTGAGCTACTATAAAACCAGCTGAAATGATGTTAATATGCATTATGGATCAAGAACCCAAACAGTGCAATAATTCTTGGCCCCTTCAGTATCTTGATTCTGCTTGGTCTTGCTATTTTTTCTTATTTACTCACATCTCTTTTAATGGTGGCTTTGTGTCCCATTGTGAAGAGAAAATAGTCATTGGCAATCCAGACACTTTCCTTTCATTTGTGATTTAGCGAATGATCATCAAGTATAATGGGAGAACTCCAAATGTCCCCTTTGTATCTCATACCAACACACAGACGAAGCCACTGGTTGGCAGGACTATCAGAAAGAACCACAGTGATTGGGGAGGGCACATTTTGGGGGAAAAGATAAGTGCTGAGCAGATAAAAAAGAAGTCCACTATTTTTTTTTTTCCTGGTTGGTATTCCAGTCAAAGTAGGTGTTATCTCCTTGCCTCAAAACACAATTTACATTCTTATGTCTACATTCCTATTCTGGTTAATAGTGGACTCAATTAATTTGATGTCTTATTTCCCATATGGATTACTTCCCTTTGACCTTTCTTCTTTTCTTAACTCTCTGCCAGTTAAGGGAAGAGCAAAATCTGTCATTACTTTCTCACTTTGAAGTAAATACTCAACTAAAAGGGCACTCAGAATTTTTACCTTAATAATAGAAAAAGGTCATTGTTTTGGTAATTTTTGTCTTTTCTCTGAAAACTATTTGCTGTAGAATTAGGAAGAACCAATGTTGCAGGCCAAGTTGAAAGGGTTAGATGTGATCTTTTTGCTCTATTCAGAACTTAAATTGATTGGATGAGGCTTACCCACATTATGGAGGCAAATCACTTTATCTCCAATTCTACCTATTGAAATGTTAATCTCATTCAAAAACACCTTCACAGAAACACCCAAAATAATGTTTGACAAATTATTTGAATACCATGTGGCTCATGATAAAGTTGACATATAAAAGTGACAATCACAAGTCCTCTCCTTGTCAAATTGGCATCATATACATCTCCTTAAAACATACCCTCACTTATAGTGGGATCTAGTGAAAAAAATAAACTGACGAATAAAATAGATCCTGAGACATGGAAGCATACAATAGACTGACAAATCTTGGGCCTGGGGTGGGGGAGTGAATTAAGCAATGAACTTTTATGAATACTAGAGGCCCAGTGCACAAAATTTGTGCTCTCGGGGGGGGGGGGGGGGAGGGTGCTTCCTCAGCCCGGCCTGCACCCTTTCATAGTCCAGGACTCCTCAAGGAATGTCCACCTGCTTCGTTAGGCCCACTCCCTGCCAATGTGCTTGCCAGCTGTGAGCCCGGCTTCTGGCTGAGCGGCATTCCCCCTGTGGGAGTGCACTGACCACCAGGAGGCAGCTCCTGCATTGAGCATCTGCCCACTGGTGGTCAGTGCATGTCATAGTGACTGGTCGTTCAGCTGTTCGGTCAATTTGCATATTAGGATTTTATTATATAGGATATACATAACCTATGGATACAGACAATAGTGTGGTGAAGGCATAGGGAAAGGTCAAGAGCAGGGTGGAGGGGATCAGTGGGGGGAAACAGAAGACATCTGTAATACTTTCAACAATAAAGATAAATTTAAAATAATAAAAAATAAATAAAGCAACCATCAAAAGGATCCACTTACAAATTAGATGTGGGTTGTCCAGGAAAGTGAGGAGATCCACTAAAAAGTTTTACTCTCCATATGTTGATCTAAAAGGAAAAAAAAAACACACACAACAAAAAACATACTTGATTTTTAAATAAAGACAATAGATCAATAAAACAAGTATATTCTTCCACCTAATATGATGCAGCTATCCTGTGTACAACTCAAAACATACAAACCGTTTTTATAAAAGAGGTCGCAAAGTCATTGAGTGATCTTTGCTCTCCTCGATGATATCCCATAGCTTAAATACTGTGATATAAAATCAATACTTTTTATGTAAGATGCAACAACTTATCCTTCACTGCCATTAGCGGATGGAGTGCTGCTGTGCATGATCAATTTTATGGCTTAGTGGGTCATGTAACAGCCAGTTTATGGTAGGCATAATAACTTGGTGGCTTATGGTTAAGTGTTCAATTTTTACCAGAGCTCAATAGCAGCCCAAACATTGTTTCTAAAAGATAGAGTAGTTATCTACAGAGAATGGTAGGGTTTTAGCTTCAAAAATTTTAAACTTGTGCTGAGTGTCAATTATAGACACCTGCCAAAGGCTTCAAACAGCATTACTTTCTGATGCTGTCACTTCATGTAGCATTGGATCTACTGGATCAGATGGTCCAAGCCGCAGAGCAGCGTGCAGAGCTTTCTCTTATTCTAAGACCCATTCAACACATATAGCTTTTGGGGTCATGAAGTAAGTGTGAGAAGGCAAAAAAGGGCTAATTCCAATTTAACCCTGATATTTGGAGGCTAGTGATCTGAATCCATGCCACCAAGCTCAGTGTACATTCTTGATAACCTATAATTAAGTCACTACCTCCTTCCCAGATACTGGGCTTGCAGAACCTGTTACTGTGAACAATGCACTGCCCCAGAGGGAGGGTTATTAATGCTGGCGCCTGGCCAGACCATCAGATATGGCCTGGAGACCCCCAACACCTGGGGTCCTTCTTGCAAGGCCCGCGAAAAGGACCAGAAGCATAATTCATATTTGCGGGACAAAGACCACAGAGAGATATAAAGGAAAGCCCCATGCATGTTCCGGCACTCAGATTTGGAAGGCTATTCCCTGAGTCCGCCAGTGTATTAAACAGTGTCCCTCCTCTTCTTTAAAAGCATCGCTTGGTTTTTCTTTGGTCTTCTGCAACAAGTGTACTGGAATAACACACCCAAATGAGGAATATGTTACCTCCAAAATGCAAAGAAGCCCTCTATGCATTGTGCCTCTTTTTCACTTGTATGAGGGACCAGATGCAACAGCTAATGCTTCATTTTAGAGGTGATGTCTTGACCTATTCCACACTATGGGGCCCCTGAAATTTCACTGAGATAGAAGGCTCCTTAAGTATTGTCAGATTTTTTCCCCATTCTCTGACACATAGATGCATTACTAATACATCTAAATTATTATTTTTCTTGGTCACTAGGTCCAATCAGTAAAGCATCATCAATGTACTGTACTAGAGTGATGTCCTGTGTAAGGGAAACATTAACAAGATCACTGTAACTAGGTTATGACATAGGGCTGGAGTGTTGACATAACTGAAAAGTAGGAGAGTGAAGAAGCATTGCTGGTCTTGCCAGCTGAAAGCAAACTGCCTCTGGTGGTTCTTATTGGTGGGGAGAAGAAAGTAATTTGCCAGATCAAAAGCTGCATATCAGATAGTAGAGGATATATTAATTTGCCCAAGTAATGAAACCACATCTGGTAGAGAAACAGTGATGGAGTTACTGTTGCAGAAGACCAAATAAATACCAAGCACACTTCCTAGAGAAAGGGAGGGACCTCGTTTATTAACACTAGTAGACTCAGGGAATAATTTCCAAATCAGAGTGAAGAAACACACAGAGGGCTTCACTTTTATAACCCTCTGGGGTATTTGTCTTGCAGATATGGTTCCGCCCCCTTTTGTGGGCTTACAGGAAGGCCCCCAGGTGTTGGGGGTCCCCAGGCCTTATCTGATGATCTGTCCTGGGGCCAGTGATAACTACCCTTCCCCCCCCCCCCCAGGGCAGTGCATTGTTCACAGTTTTTATGGCCTGACACGCCTTGCAAGACCAGTTTCCTCCTCATTATGACAAAGTTAAACGTGTGATAATCCACTGTCATTATCCAAGTCCCAACTCTGTCTTCTTCAGAGGCCTAATAGGCCTGTTGCACAGGGACATGGCAGCAATCACCACTCCTGCATCATTCAAATTTTTGACAGTGGCATTATTTTCTGTAATCCGTTAAATGAGCTATTGCTTTTGGTTTACTATTGAAACCAGAATTTGTGGGGGTAAAAAAGACAGGTTTTAGGAAATTTTAGAAATTTTGGAAATTAAGGGAACCATGGAGGAAGCACAGGGCTGCAGAGCAGCAGAAGATATATTTCCATAGAATAGGGAAGCTGAAAAGCTGCAACAGGTACATTTCCATAGAATGAGGGAGCTGGGAACAGCAAAAGGTCTATATTTACAAAATAAAGAGAAGGAAGCCCTTCATTGAAAGCCCAAAGGGAATAGGAAAACAATAAAGAAGTGTGGGGGGGGGACCTCACATGTCCCATATGAGGTTCGACCTTTGAGCCCAGGAGTTACTATAGTAACCAGTCTAAGGGAATAGTGACCAATCAGAGGGGATATCAAGGCACCAGGATCTGTAGCCTTTATAAGCCTTAGTGAAAAAGAACTCAGTGGGATCCTATCCCCTCCCCCACGTGGGAGTCCGTTCTGGGGGACTCTTCCCCCTCCCTATGTGGGAGTCTGTACTTGTTCTTTAATAAATTTCCACCTTTGCTATATCATCTTCTGTCCATGGATTCATTCTTTGACTCTGGCAGACAAAGAATCCGAGTTCCAGTCCAAAAATTCTGTTTCACTATGAGATAAGTTTCTTGGGGATGTGATCAGAATTACCATTCAGGCATCTTTCAAGTTCTTAATCGAGGCAGTAATTTTTGCTGTTCCTCAAAAAATGTGCTATTGCTTTAGGTTTATTATGTCCCTCTTTAAAGGCAATTCTATTGATGTTTTTACTTGGCTTTTTCTACCCTTTTGGCCTTCACTGCAACCTTTGGTGACTTAGTGTGAAGGTTCTGAAAGCTGTTGTATATTTCAATTCCAAATATTTATTCTGGAACTGGGGAAATAAGCCCAGAATCTGTTTGGGATCCACTGGACCCATTTTGACATAGATTATAGCTAAAACATGATTGGTCATGTGACCTCCATTATCTTCTATTCTGACTTGTGAATTGCAGTGACATTTTGAATCTCCTGGGATTAGAGTGAATTCACACCTGTATTATTTAGCTCCCTAAATGTCTGATTATTTTCTTTTCCTCAATACAGGCACCTTCTTAAAAGTCTGTAGATCCCTTTCTGAAAGGTGTGAGAAATACCTTGTGTGACTAATTTAGACCCTGAGCAGACCTCCTCTCAAAGACTTCCAAATTATTTAAATTGTGAAAAATTATCCATGCATCTTTTTTTGTGTATATTAGACCTCACAGTTCTTGTCCTCTTAGCTCTCCTTCAATCACTAGGATCTAACTAGAACTGACAATGGAGCTTATTTAATTTTTTGACTCACTTTAATCTTAAATAGCACTGTGCAGTTGAAAAACTGCCTTGGCATAATTTATCCCAGTAGATTAATGCAATATTTTGATAAAGGAGTTTTACTAGATATTAGCATTAAAATGAACTATCTCATATGTGTCATTAATATTACTCTATCCAATAAAAGACAGAGATAATATCTTCTGAGGAAACATATCATTGTTTATTTTTAGTTTTGTCTCATTGCTTGTTCCTAAATTATAGCACACTGAGAAATTTACAAACTGTAATAATGAGAATGTCACATATAAAATTAATTATATTTGTTGATTTCATGAAAAGTGAAAAACTTGTGAAATATGTTGAATTAAGATTCATTAATTTTTATTGAGACAAAGTTTATAACTTCCTTTTTTCTTTTTTAATAATTTTTTAATATTTTTATTTATTTCAGAAAGGAAGTGAAGGGAGAGAGAGCTAGAAACAACAATGATGAAAGAGAATCATTGATTGGCTGCCTCCTGCATGCCCCCTAGTGGGGATCGAACCCGCAACCCGGGCTTGTGCCCTTGACTAGAATTGATAGAGCATCCGCAGGCCAATGCTCTATCCACTGAGCCAAATCAGCTAGGGCGATAACTTTCTTTGTTTTATTTAGAATTTTTTCAATGAAATGAACTAAAATCAATGAATAGATTATTGTGAAAGCTAAATTACCTTACCTAACCCTCTGTGAAGATAACAATATTTGTCCTGACACTAATTTCAACATTGCATTGTTATTAACATAAAGAAAAAAGACATGTGTTCATTACCCACTCTATTAGAAAAGTCTTCATTAATTATTCAAATATATTGTAAACAAATAGAATATGCTATATGTCTTCTCTGTCTTAAAATAATAAATGAACAATAGAAATCTGCTTCTGTACATTTTGAGCTAATTAAAAAGGTCATTTTAAATAATACCGGAGTAATTCACACATTTAGATTTAATCAAATAACATATAACAATCCAGGGAATTACATTAGTCTATTCCATTGAAATCAATAAATAACTGGTTGAAATTTTAAAAGTTTATATACTCTGCCCTCTTATATTGTACAAATGAGATAATATTGTCTAAGGACATGCAACATGCTCAAGGTCATGAGATAACTAAATTGCAAAGTCGAATTCCCAGTTTCCTTCCAGTGAAAAACATGTCACCTTTCATTTACAATCCCTTGTTAAATTGAATGGTCTTGGTCTCACTTTTTAAATTTTATTTGAAAGAACATAATAGCTTAGGTTATATCCAGCTCACAGAAAGAGTTGTATGTATAACTAAAAATTATCTATTAACAATAATGCAACAACCAAAGCAACAGCTATGTTCTCTGGAAAATCACATGTTTGGAATACACCTGATTTGATTAAATTTTATGGAATCATTAATATGGTCAAAGAAATAAAATGCATGCTTTCCAAATTATTATATGAAAATATATGATATTAATTTCATATGTGTTTATATATTATGTGTCTAACACATACAATATCACTTAAGCCTTACAAGGAAATTTTATCTTTATTTTATGAATTAAACAATTGATTTCTATTGTTATGCTATTTGTGTAAAATCAAACAACTAGTAAATAATAAAGAATTTGAATACAGTTCTTTCTGACTGGAGAGTTGATTTTAAATTGTCATAGTTGTTGAAGCTTCAAAATAAAATTAATTTGAATTAAGAAAGATATTTTACAGATTTTGTAAAGATTTATGGGTTCTTAACTGATAATACGGGATTATAGTGAATATTGAAATACAAAATATCTTCATTCTTAATCTATATAAAATTTTTAGCTTGTCTTTATTATTGCTGTTGTTATTTTAGTACTTACATCATACTAAACAAAATAATAATTTAAAAATTGTTATTAAAATAAAATTGCTAAACTTCAAAGGGCATTTATTTATTTTTTAAGACTTTTATGTTCTTATATATTTTCCCTTTCTAGTTAGCTTTTAGATATTTTTACCATTCATCAATTTACTTTTATAAAGAGATTTAAATTACCTTAATAAAAAATAGATTATTCTTCCAGAGAATGACTTTCTGAAAATTGTCTATCGTTTTTTAAAATATATTTTTATTTATTTCAGAGAGGGAGAGAGAAATACAAACATCAATGATGAGAGAGAATCAATGGTGAGCTGCCTTCTGCACGCACGCCCAACACTGGGGATCAAGTCTTCAACCCCGGCATGTGTCCTGACCTGGGATTGAACCATGATCTCCTGGTTCATAGGTCAATGCTCAACCACTGTATCCTGCTTTGTCTCATAAAATGTGAAACACATCAATTCCAGGTGGAAACACTTAAGAGCCAGTAAAGGGTTCTGTGTGTTCTCTTTTTCTACCTAATGCCTCTTCTTGCAGTGATGGAATCATGCCTTGATGGACTCTTAGTCAGCAAGTGTTCATGACTGTAATGAACAGTCTTCCTGCCAAATGATACTGGTCATGCTCCTATGAATTGGGAGTGTTTTGTTACTGCAACATAAAGTAAACTAATTTGAAGTTATACCTTTATAAATGACCACTCCAGAGTGCTTACCATTATATCCAAATTTAAAATAAACATTTCTAACTAGACAATTCAAATCTCTATTAAATTCAATAGCACCCAAATGAGAGAATCTTTATTCCATCCTCCAAACCTGACATTCTTCCTTCCATCAGTGTTCCTAACTGCTGACAACATGCTTTGGTATTCCAACAGAAGCTCCTCACTTTGGATACACATCTATATTAAGATATAGCCTGCATTAAGCTAAATAGACCAATTGTGACAAAAAGACTAGTGTCATATTGTATTATCTAATATTCATTTTGAAATAAAACATATTCTTTCCATTATTATAGTATCCTTTATTTATGCTATATTTCCAAGACTAATTTGAAAGAATCTGTGCTTGCCTGTGTTCATTACAGTGTTATTTACAATAACCAAGATGTGGAAGCAATCTAAGTGCCCATCAATAGAGGAGTAGATGAAAAAGCTGTGGTACATTTACACAGTGGAATACTACTCAGCCATAAAAAAGAAAATCTTAGCTTTTGCAACAGCATGGATGGACCTAGAAGGTATTATGTTAAGTGAAATAAGTCAGTCTGAGAAAGACAAATACCATATGATTTCACTTATATGTGTAATCCCAATATAAACAAACAAAACAGACTCATAGATACAGGGAATAGGCTGATGGATGCCACAGGGGAGGAGGTTTGGGTGAAAAGATGAAGGGTTTGAGAGGTAGAGATTGATAGTTACAGAATAGTCACAGAGATATAAAGTACCACATAGGGGATATAGTGAATAATATTGTAATTACTGTTTGTGGTGCCAAGTGGGTACTGGAAATATTGGGGAAACTCATTGTAAAATACAGGATTATCTAGCCATTATGCTGTATATATAAAACTAATACAAAATAATATTGAATATAAAAATATACTTTTGATTAAATAAAAAATACAGAACATAAACACCACAACATGATACACATCCAAATTCAGAATTACTAAAGAATACCATGATACCACATTGTTGTTTTTTTTCCATAGGATTTAAAACTATGGAAAAATGTCTTGATTTTCTATTATTAGTGTTTTTCTACCAAACACCAGATTATAATTTTGATGAAATTAGTGACCTTAGTTTCCATATTTGTCATCCTTCAATCCATACCACTTAGAAGAGTGCCAAGCACATTTTAGTCACTCATTTGTCCAATCAAATTAAATAAGTAAGTGATACTGTGCTTTTGTTTATTATCCAATATTTTTACATTAGGTAATATTCAAAATTATTCAGCCATAAAAAATTATTGTTTTTCAGTTATTTTTCTAAAGATATCAAGACTATTTCATTTATATTATAAATTCCAAGTAATATGAACCAAAAATAACCTATTTAATTGAAAAATGGCTCTCCACAAGAATATGGTAAAATTTAAGGAGGTAGTTTATAAAGTCAAATAATGAAAATAAAATAAAAACCTTTGGTTTAATTTTATTCCCTATTGCTCTTCAATCAGAAGTATAAGAATTTGCTCGGCTGGTGTGGCTCAGAGTTTGAGTGTTGACCTATGAACCAGTGGGTCAAAGTATTATTCCCAATCAGTGCACATGCCTGGGTTGTGGGCTCAATCCTGGTGAAGGGCATGCAGGAGGCAACCAATCAATGATTCTCATCATTGATGTTTCTATTTCTCTCTCCCTTCCTCTTTGAAATCAATAAAAATATATTTTAAAAAAGAATTATAAGAACTAACCTTATTTTAGAATAAAATTTCTGCCTTGGGATAATTAAATATTAACCTTTGCTGAAATGCACTGTCTGCCTTATTCTTCAAAACTTTTTAATTATTTATTTTACCAGACTATCAAGGAAAAAAATAATTGTCATGTCAGTTTGGGCTGCCATAACAAAATACCAAAGACTAGATGACTTATAAACAACTAGCGTTGAAATCTGGGTTTCCATAAACATCTAGATGACAGGATTGTATCTATTATTTAGTTGATATTTATTACATTTACCTTAAGATCAGGAACAAGAGAGGGTTGTTTGCTTTCACTACTCTTATTCAACATAGTACTGGAAGTTCTAGCCACAGCAAACTGACAAGAAGGAAAAATAAAGGAATCCAAATTGCAAAGGAGGAAGTAAATATGTTTCATCAAGATCTTTTATTTTGTTATATTTTTTAATCATATTCCCACAAGACATCCTGCATAGCTGATACATCCTGCACATCATACACAAAATCTTATGCTAACCAGCAAAACAACATTCTTGATTAAAAACATAATTTGCTCAGCTGGTTGTGGCTAAATGGTCATATTTCAATTCCAAGTTAGGGCACATGTCAGGGTTGCGGGTTCAATCCCAGTAGGGTGAATGCAGACATTGGGGATTAGGCATAGGGTAATTTTGTCCCAAAGTTGACTAGTGATGTTTCTCTCTATGCCTTTCCCTTTCTCTTTCTCTAAAAATAAATCAATAAATAAATAAATAAATTATTTAAAAAAATAACATATAATTAACAATACATCTCCCCAGGTCAGGAAACAAGACATATGCCTTAAAACAAAGGCCCAGTTAATTGTGCTTGCCATTAATCTCTAGTAGTATATATATAAAGAATATTGCAGAAACCAGGAGTCCTGAATCCTGCCTGGTCCTGGGGTGGCTTGACCACAGACTTTGGCTGACATTAAAGTGACTGCTCATCTGAATACAGCCACCTCCCCCTGATTTCTTTGTTCTGATTTCTCTCTCCCTCTTGATAAACAATCTTGTCTGCACAGAGTCGTTAAGATGGTTTTTGGGACAAGACTCTCCTATCTTCTCAGGTGGCTAGCACTTGAATAATCCTCTCACCAGTACCTGCCTAATGTGTTTGGCTTGTGTTGCAACAGGCAGCTGAACCCGAGTTCTATTATATTTTCTCTGGGATAAGACAGTTAAAGCTTACATTGATTGCAAATCTGAGGGATCTAGCCATCAACAGGGAGAGTGGTTTCCTGAACTGCAAGTTGGAAATTTTTAGCTATAGGTAAATGGGGCTATCCTAGGATCCTGAAAATAATAGTCAAAAATTGCTTTAGATCTCTTTATGTCCTATTTATTTTGGTTGCCTTACTCATTGAGGTAACTTGTTTTACTGGGGAAATTATTAATAACAAAAAATAAAATTTTAGTGCTCAGTGGCATGCCTACATGTTTAGAGTGTTGGCCTGTGCACCAAAGAGTTGAGGGTTCAATTCCCGGTCAAGGGCACATACTTGGTTTGCAGGTTTGATCCCCAGTCCCAGTTGGGGTGCATGTCGGAGGCAACCAATAGATGTGTCTCTCTTACTCAATGTCTCTCTCTCTCTCTCTCTCTCTCTCTCTCTCTCTCTCTCTCTCTCTCCTGTCACTCTCTCCCTACTCCCTCTCTCTAAAATAAAATTTTAAAAAAATAATAGGAAAAATATACTCAGGTGAGAATTAATAAAACAAATAAATAAACAAAATGTTTAATTACTTCCTGTGAATTGCCAAATAGTCAAGTAGAAAGCAGAACATAGCAAAGCCAGGTTTAGATGTAGAGATGTCATTTTTGTAGTATCATTTCAGTAAGCCAAACTCAGTGGAAGTTATGAGGATGCCTTATTTTCATATTTTCAATTATTTAAAAAAAGGTATTTTTAATTATTTTTTTCTCGCAGACACTAGATAGCCTCAAGCAGTATCAAGTATACAATAGGTTATAGAAATCATTGGGATTTTTGATGGATCCCCAGGTTTACTACAAATTCTGAAATTTTAGTAACATTTAATGCAAAGATTTTTCTTCCTGGGTATATTTACTTTGTGAATGTTATTTGTCTTATTTTTTGACATTTGTTTGTTAAGGAACTCAATATCAGGAGCTTTGAATTACACACACAGGGTTCTTCTCATGGAAAAGCCTCAATGAATTATCCATACTTCATTTCCCCTCAAGAGTCAGGAAACATAATACTATATATGCCATGACTCCTTTGCAGAGAATTTCCAACTCTGAGAGTCATTTCCTTAGTGCCACTCCATCTTTTGGATTCAAGAATACAGAACTGCTGGAGCACTTTGGGTAGAAACTGAATACACACAAGGCTTTTCTCAATCCTGGATCCCTGAGAAGTGATCTATCAATCTCTTTTTTCTTTCCATCTTTTTTTCCTTCCCTCCTCTCTCTTCTCTCCTCTCTTTCTCTCTCTTTATTCCTTTCTTTCTTCTCCCCATATTTCTTTCTTAAAGATCCTTAATAGCCCTAGCCAGTTTGGCTCAGAGGATAGAGCATTGGCCTGCAGACTGAAGGGTCCTGGGTTTGGTTCTGATCAAGAGCACATGTCTAGGTTGCTGGCTCAATCCCCAGCAGGGGGGCCTGCAAGAGGTAGCTGATCAATGATTCTCTATCAACATTGATATTTCTGTCTCTCTCTTCCTCTCTGAAATCAATAAAAATGTATTTAAAATTTGTTTAAATATCTATACTAATAAAAGAGAAAGAGGCAAATTGATCATACCTCCGCAATGCCCACCAGCCAATCAGGAGTGAGTATGCAAACTAATCCGACAAAGCTGGATGGTTAATTTGCATATGTGGGTGCCGAGCGGCCTGGGTCCCGGGAACATCCTTGGGACCCAGGCCACTCTGAGCCTGTAGGCCCACACATAGGCCTTGAGCAGCCAGGACCCAGAATACCCCAGGCCAAGAGTGGCCTATGGGCACCTACGTCAAGCGCACTGGGTCCACCCCACGCATCCTGGCGGACACAGTGAATATGGGGCAGGAACTTCTGGCACATCGCGTGTCGCCATGGCAACGTGGCGGAAGTTCCTGCTCCGTGGCCACTTGCGCATGAGCCTGTACTAAGTGGCCCAGGTCCACACTGCCCAGCCCGGCAGACACAGCAAACGTGGGGCTGCTAGGCTGGGGGGAATGCCCCCAGTGGCTGGGGACATGTTCCTAGCCCAGTGGACACAATGCAGGGGATCCTCTGAGCATGAGCTGCAGAAGAAACACCTTTTTTTTTAAATATATTTTATTGAATTTTTACAGAGAAGAGGGGAAAGGGATAGACTATCAGAAACATCAATGAGAGAAAAACATTGATCAGCTGCCTCCTGTACACTCCCCACTTAGTTGGAATGTGCCCCCAACTAAGGTGCATGCCCTTAACAGGAATCAAACCTGGGACCCTTCAGTTTGCAGGCCACCCTCTATCCACTGAGTCAAACCAGTTTGAGCATAAACACCTTTTCTGACTGCTCATTGGCTAAGCTTCCTGTACGCCACCACTTGCAGTGTTCTTGGTAACTTGGTTATAAGAATCCAAGAAGGTGATCTAGGGTTTTTCCACCACACTCCTGGAGAAAAAAACGAAGGTCTGCTGCTGGAGGGGCTAAGAAATGTCATATCCTGCTCTAGCCAGTTTGGTTCAATAGATAGAGCCTCGGCTTGCCTACCGCAGGGTGCAGGTTCAATTCTGATCAAGGGCATGTACCTAGGTTACAGGCTACTCCCTGGCCAGGGCCCAGGTCAGGGCTCATGCAGGAGGAAACCAATCAAAGTGTCCCTCTCACACTGATGTTTCTCTCTGTCTCTTCCTCTCTCTCTCTTCCACACTCTCTAAAAATCTATGGAAACATATCCTCAGGTGAGGAAAGAAAGAAAGAAAGAAAGAAAGAAAGAAAGAAAGAAAGAAAGAAAGAAAGAAAGAAAGAAAGAAAGAAAAGAAAGAAAGAAAAAGAAGAAGAAGAAGAAAGAAAGAAAGAAAGAAAGAAAGAAAGAAAGAAAGAAAGAAGAAAGAAAGAAAGAAAGAAAGAAAAAAAGAAAAGAAAGAAAGAAAGAAAGAAAGAAAGAAAGAAAGAAAGAAAGAAAGAAATGTCATATTCTATGAAAGACACATCTTGAAAGACACATCTTCCTAAAGGAAGTTGTCATTTTTTCATTGTGAAGGGACTGGAGTCCATGTTGATGAAAACAACTTGGTGGCTGTGGTGGCTGGCAGTGGCTGCAGCAGCAGGGTAATGTGGCTGGTGCCTTCCCCTGATCAGCCTGGTCGCCTCCTGCAGAGGGAGGCCAGACTGCGGCTTAGGCCTGCTCCCCATGAGAAGCAGGCCTAAGCTGTCAGTAGGACATACCCTGAGGGCTCCCAGTATGTGAGAGAGGGGCAGGCTGGGCTAAGGGATTCCCCCCCCCTTCCAAGTGCACGAATTTCATGCACCAGGCCCCTAGGCATTAATATTTACTCATGGCAAGCACTGTTCTAGACATTGGATATATGGCAATGAACAAAACTTTAAGTCTTACATCATGAGGAAGAGACAACAATATACATTAAAAAGATACAAATATACATATACTTATGTTATATATAAATGTTGTTCTGTGAACCTGTGCAAAATTAAATTCAGAAAACCTGACAATTACAGAGTAAATGGATTTCATTATAAATATCCAATGGGGAACATTTTAAATGAGTTACATTTTGACATAATGGAGTTAAAACTAACTTGCCAACTAATTTAAGCAAAATAATTCACTCTACACAAAAACATAATATGTCACTAAATCACTTCAATTGTCTTTTTACATTGATCAAGATAATTAAATTTCAAATGAAGTATTAGAGCTTTATTCTATTTTAATTCAGAAGACCAGAAATATTCTCTAAATTAAAGCTAAGTTTATCATTTCAAATATGCTTCCTACTCCTGTATATAATTCAAATAAATCAATCACCTCTCACATATCAATGAGTGAGAAAAAATTCAAGCTTAAAATTCATATATACACTCCTGAGTTTTCTGGCAAAAAGTATTATATGAACAAGAAAATATTCCTATTTTTACTTATTTTAGTCCACTGAATGATGACATTTATTATACATTGAAATTTTAAAACCTTGCAAAGTTTTCATTTAAATATATCTTACCAAATTTGTAACATTATTATAGTCCTAAAGGAAAAGATAAATAAAAACTTATTTGAGGTAGTCCAGACTAGGAAATTATTCTGTAGAATGTCTTGCTAGTATTTATTTCATAACACATGAAAGACTGTGACATTACACAATGGGAAGAGAAATCATTTATGTGTTTTAATACTTTTTTAGTGCTTGCTCTAAGCAGGTCTTCTCAAACTTATTTTATCTGGTTTTACCTTAAAGAAGAATAAGTATTTTAAGAACTACATCTGATTCCTTCAATTTCAACAAAAACAAAATAGTAATCAGTGACAGAAAATACTTGGCTTTTGAATATACACAGAATAAAATATGGGATTTAAAACAGAAACTCTATTAACCTAACAGTATTGTACACCAATAATAATATTGCTTTCGTGGTACATGGTAGGTTTTATTAGGTCAGATCTTTATCTCATGTACCTACTACTTTTAGGAGCATAAAGTATTCAATATGTCTGTATTGAAATAAGTTCTAACGGAAAATCTGTGTAGGCAAGAGCTTATTTAACCATTGGATTCTTAGTGGGAAAGAAAAAGAGGAGCATTCAGTCCATCACAGGATGATGAATGGTAAGACTATAGGTGGTACAAACTGGATTTCCTAAATTTACAGTTTTTCTCAAGATCTCTCTGGTTTGATTTACTTGAAAATAGTAGTAGAAAGGAAGCATTTTGGTTCATACCAAATACAAGCTAATCAGATGGGAGAACAGCTTAATTTTAACACGGTCTCTTCGTTAGTGATGGACATGAACAAATACACATTTTGTAAACCTACAAACATATATGTTGGACCTCTTGCACTCTAAACTTTTTTCTCTAGCAGTAAAATAGTTTGAAAGCTGAGTAAAGCAATGGCTCTTTCTAGTTTTCACAAACACATGATATATAGGGAGATGAATAAGAGAGGTGCCTGAAAGAGTTCATGAGTTTATATATTGCAGGGAGATTGAATTTTATTTGAAAGCATTGTGGAAGTCATTACAAGAGAAGTAAAATGAGTTTCAGAGCTTTAATGCTGTATATATAAATTCTATTTCTTTCTCCAAGAAATAGAATTTGGCATAAGAAGAAAAGAGAGTTTTACAATATACTTGCTTTTTGAATTTGTAGTAATTGTTGTCTGTTAGTGTTACTGGAACAATAAGGCAAAGGAAACATCACAGGCATATTCATTTAAAAGTGTCACTACATTGATGAAGATATTTGGAGAAAATGCCTGATAAAATATAAATTATGACTGGAAGAAGTCAAGCACAAAAGGTGAGCAAAAGCAGATATTATCCTGTTAATCACCTTTTATCACTTGAACCTTTCTTTTACTTTGGTTTTAGTAGAAACCACATAAAAGGAGTCTTTGGGTACATCTCTTGATATTTCTTTAAGAATTAATGATCAATTTTAATTAAGCCATGTTAATATTTGTAGTTGGCTTGCTCTGACCCTTTTAGTGTCTGAATAATCCATAATAGTGCACATTAAGTAGCCAATATGTTTGAACAATATCATATTTTTCTTTACCTAAAATAATCATCTTGTCTACTTAAAGAAGATACTTTTAAATATAAAGTTCATAAAATAAATAAAAATACTCTATCTCTATCTCTCAAATTGTCTCTTCCCCACTTGCTATATATATATATTCCATAACCAACTTAATTCTGTTCAGATACAAGTTAATTTTCAGATATTCAAAATAACATTTTATTTACTAGTATTTATTTATTTATTTATTTACTAGTATTTATTTATTTATTAAAATCTTTATTATTGAAAGTCTTACATATTACCCCCCTTTCCCCCCATTGTCTCCTTCAAGAATAACATTTTTGTTTGAGAAGGAAAGTATATTAAAATATATGTTTAAGCATATTCAGCTATATCTACAAGGTCAAAAACACACACACAGACTCTGAAATTATGGCAGCTTCAATATACAATACATTTTTCTATCATAGCTTTTGTTACATATTCAATAGAAGTTTTAGCCTATTGTTCCATTCCCAAATACATAAGTATGATGCATATGGATTAACCTGGGAAGCAGATTTTTGCTTGACATTACAGAGGGCACATTCTGATGAGTAACAAAGGCAGTTTGATGTGAAAATTCAAAAGTGTATTCAAAAGTGAAATTTTTAGAGAGATTGGAATGCAAACTGTTGTTTTAACACAATAAGTGTATTATATGTTTATTTCATCATCACCATCTCACCAACCTCTTCTTTGTTTCAATTACCTTTGAGATTGTAGGAACATAATCTCCCAAACTCTCTCACAGGAGGAAAGGAGTGGGGGCTGGTCCAAAATTCACCATCCTTCAGGCTAATTAGGCACTGTGTTTAGTTATGTTTGGTGCACTGAGCTGCAATATCTTAGGGACATAGAGTATCTTAAATGCAGCCAGGCTATATTCAGTCCAAAATAGTAAAAAGAGAAGGCAAACTTATTTATATAGTTAAAAGACCAAATTGGAATAACAGAAAAGATAAATTTTGAAGTGGCAGGAGACATTGGATTGCATATCTGTCCAACATTTCTTTGAAGAGCCAGGTCTCCCTCAATCATAGTTTGAATGCTGTGCTGGTTTTGATTCTTTCTTCTCACTACATGACTATATTAGTTGACTGAGGGTAACCTCTATACATTCAATCTCTTGGCCATAGTGACTGGTATAAGGATGGTCATGTGATCCAAACAGATCCAGGCAGAGTCCTATTTCTCTACATTTTCTGTTAAGGACAGCAGAGAAGATAACCTCTCTTTAATGATGCTGATATGCTAGAAGTAAGAAATAGGTATGCAATAGGAGGGAGTTGATGCCAGTGTATGAAGGGAAATAGAGCAAGACAGAGGAATAAAATCATATAAGCCACATAGGGAGTATTCTCTGGGATCAGAACTATTGAATTTTTTTCTGTTGTGTGTGCCATGTAAACCTGTCCAGAATTCATTTCTGTTTCATGTGTCTGGACTTGTGCATGCTAAAAAACAGGCAGATAAGAAGTTTACATACTTTGAAGAATTACCAGTACCCTCACTTCCATAGTGTTTATTTTTTTGTTTTCTGAGCAATCTAGAAAAACTAAAATGTGGATTTTAAAATATAAATATGCACATTTCAAAGGATAATTTTGAAGGTTTGGAGACAAGAAGAAACCCTTGACTGCCTACCTTAGAAGTGGCTGCAACATCTGCTCATGGGAATCCATTAGAAAATAGCTGCCCTGCTACAGGGTGAGGGAGCATCGCCGTGCTTCCCCATTGAGGTGTGAAGCTGGAAAGTAGAGATTTCAGGCCCCAGAAAGACATGCTCCATATAAATAGGAGGTTTAAAACAACCATCATTTCTAAGTTCACAATATATTGGGTTGGCAACTTGGATGATTTTTATATAGGACTCTTCTGGGTTCATTCATTCACGGGTAGGTCAATACCCATCTGTTGTGAATTAATCAAAATTATACCCATTTTTTTGTCAGATCATGCAATATAGGTTTTGGTGTGCTGCAGCATTTTAGCAATTAGTTTGTGTGCCATGAGATGGAAAAGGTTGGAAATCACTTGTCTAAAGTAATCTGGTGGAGTATATTTTGCAAAAGTGAACTCACCAGTCTGTGTCTGAGCCTATACCTGATTCTTACTGTGTGATATTGAAACCTGCATTGAAAGCTGGAGTCCGTATTTTCTTCCCTTGAATTTGCGGGGGCCTGTTGTAGATGCATGATTTCTGAGGCTGGGTTAAAAAAGGCTATAGAGTTTCTACCTACTTCTGTTTCTTGAGACACCCATTCTTCAGCCAACTAAACATGCTGAGAGGAAGACATAACCAGCCTGTGCAGAGAAACCACACTGAGTTCCTCACGGAGAGGAAATGATACACAGAATCTATAGTCACCATGGATCCCCAGAGAAGTGTAACTTGTCTGCAGGCTTCAAACTGTCCCCGATGGCAACTGAAGCAGAGTTGAGGTGTTCCTGCCCAGCCATTCCCACATACCATATTCTGGAGGAAAGCTAATATTGTTGTAAGCCACTTAGTTTTTGGGTGACTTTTCATGCAGCATGAGGTGAACAAAACAGATGGCTTCACTCATATGTCGGGCAGTTTTCATGCTATTGACTGAGGAGCTTCAATTCTACTCAAAGTGGTTTCTCAGAGTAGAGGCTAGCTCAGACGCATTCACATTTTGGTTTCACATTTCTAAACACAAAGGAAGAGGTCAAGCCTCAAATGCACAGGACCTTTTAAAGTGACAATTTGTGAGAGAAACAAGATGGCAGCATAGGTAAACATCTGAACTTGCTGCCTCGCACAACCACTTCAAAACTACAACTAAAAGATAAAACGGACATCATCCAGAACCACAGGAAGGCTGGCTGAGTGGAAATTCTACAACTAGAAGGGAAGAGAAAAGCACACTGAGACTCAGAGGAGCTACGGAAGTAAAGTGCAGAGGTACGGAGGCGCACACGTGCAGAAAGGGCTGGCAACTGAGGACGCTGTTGTCTTTTATCAGTCAGGAGGGAGACACAAGCTCCCAACTGCTCTGAACTGCAGTTCCGGGTAAGACTCTGGGGATCCAGACTCATACGGGGAGAAACTGGACCGTCTGGCATCAGGCCACAACAAGAGGGCAACTTTATCTCAGAGGGGCTTGCAGAGATTACCAAGGGACACTGAGACCTGGGGGCCTCTTAGGACAGGGCTGACTGGCAGCCATTGCTGTTTGCTCCGCCCTGTTGATTCCCTGAAACCCCGCCCCACCCAATTTACAACCCCACCCAAGCTGTGCACAGAGGCTTTTGCATATGAATGCCCTGGCCCTTTGCAATCTAGAATTACCTAACAAACTGCAGCTGGGTCAAAGAGCCCCAGAACTTCCAAAAAAGGCCCAAGGCCCCATAGCAGCTTGCATTACTTCACAGTTGGGCCTCATCTGGGCACCTCCAAACCCCAAACAAAGAAGAGGAATCTGCAGATCTCTCTGTAGCTCCTGCTGGGTGGCCTCAGGCAGAGGCTAAATTTGCACCTCTTTGGAGATCCAAGAACCAGTGTACCCTGTGGTCAGAGTGGGACCATCCAGATTACAACTCCTCAGATCCATAAGGGACACACTCAGGGGGCAGACACAGTGAGCACCAAAGCCCCACTGAAGCAAGTGTTGCCCCATAAGGGTGTCTCCAGCACAGAAGTTCTCCCATCATAGACACAACTGATCCTCACAGCCAACTGGCCTGGAGGTCAATTCCTCCCAGTGATACCAACAACAATTAAGACTTAACTACAACAAGACTGTGCACACAGCCCACAAAGGGGTGTACCAAGAGGGTCCACCTCAGGTAACTGGGGAGGCTGAGCCACTGGCCCTATAGGACACCTAGCACACAAAGCCACTCTATCAACACAGAAAAGCAGCCAAAATGCAGAGACAAAGAAACAGGTCACAAATGACAGAAATGGAGGAAAGCAAACTACTGGATATAGAGTTCAAAACCTTGGTTATAAGGTTTTTCAAGAATTTTCTAGAAACCACCGATAAATTTAGTGAGTCCCTCGAGGATATGAAAAAGGACTAACTAGAATTTAAGCATACACTGACTGAAATAAAGAATAATATACAGAGATCCAACAGCAGACTAGAGGATAGCAAGAATCAAGTAAAATATTTGAAATATGAAAAAACAAAAAAACACCCAACCAGAAAAGCAAAAAGAAAAAAGAATCCAAAAATATGAAGATAGTGCAAGAAGCCTCTGGAACAACTTCAAGCGTACCAACATCTGAATTATAAGGGTGCCAGAAGAAGAGAGAGAGCAAGATATTGAAAACCTATTTGTAGAAATAATGACAGAAAACTTCCCCTGCCTGGTGAAAAATAGACTTACAAGTTGAGGAAGCACAGAGAACCCCAAACAAAAGGAATCCAAAGAGGACCACACCAAGACATATCATAATTAAAATGCCAAGAGCAAAAGACAAAGAGAGAATATTAAAAGCAGCAAGAGAAAAACAGTTAGTTACCTACAAGGGAGTACCCATACGATTGTCAGCTGATTTCTCAACAGAAACTGCTGGCCAGAAGGGAGTGGCAAGAAATATTCAAAGTGATGAATAGCAAGAACCTACAACCAAGATTACTCTACCCAGCAAAGCTATCATTCAGAATTGAAGGTCAGAGAAAGAGCTTCACAGATAAGAAAAAGCTAAAAGGAGTTCATCACCACCAAACCAGAATTATATGAAATGATGAAAGGTATTCTTTAAGAAGAAGAGGAAGAAGAAGAAAAAGGCAAAGGTAAAAATTATGAACAACAAATACATATGTATCAACAAGTGAATCTAAAAATCAAGTGAATAAAAAATCTGATGAACAGAATAAACTGGTGAATATAATAGAATCTGGGGCATAGAAAGGGAGTGGACTGACAATTCTCAGGGGGAAGGGGTGTGGTGGGTGCGGGAAGAGACTGGACAAAAATTATACACCTATGGATGAGGATTGGGGGGGGGGGGGTAAGGGCAGAGGGTAGGGTTGGAACCTGGTGGAGGGGAGCTATGGGGGAAAAAAAAAGAGGAACAACTGTAATAATCTGAACAATGAAGATTTATTTTAAAAAATAAAAAAATAAAGTCACAATTTGTATCACATCCTCTAATGTTTTTCATTCACCAAGGCAACCTACCTCAGAATGTATATCATAGTCCAGTGCCTTGGTCATGGGTTTAGCAAGGTACAATATACATTTTGAAGGCATCTGGCACCAGATCCAATGTGACACTTAATTACTGCACATGCAATTCTTTTTCTAAGTACCACAATTTTTGGGGGACCCTGGAGATAAGAGTAGCTATAAATTTGGAAAATTTTAATGGATGCAATCAGTGTTGGCAGTTTAAATGTGATATAAAATAAAGATCAGAGATTTCAGGATATCATCAGATTATATATTGCCCTCTAGTATAGGTCTAAGGATTCTCATGCAAAGTAGCAGCTTGTTGACATTTTTTTTACTCATAAAGCTTTAGGGGGTTTGACCTAGAGTTGGACACTATCAATGCCATTCTCTAAGACTTGAACTATGACATAGTTTCCCACTTCTTTTTATAATATTTTCTTTTCTGGGGTTCAGGAAAGTTATTAGCAACTTATATAACAAGGGACATGGAAAACTCCTTCTGGAGACTGGAAACTCAAGTGCAAATTAAGTTTCTCCACAGCTTCTCCCAAAGAGGAATGCATTTCATAGAGAGCTAGGTATCTATGTAGTAAAAGCCTTTTAACTATAAATGCATGGTCACCAAACCTGGCTTACAAAGCCTAAGTCGTTTTCTTTGGAGCATTTAAAAAAATGAGATTTTGAAATAGATATTTACAGCTGTGAGTTGAGTCTGATTCATCTGAGGCTGGGAGCTGAGCCTCACAGAGGTAAAATCAGGATGTTATTCTATTCACCACAAGAGATCTGGTGAAAGAGCATTCTATCAGAGGAGGATGAGGAAGCGACAATCAATTTGTGAAAATGTAGGGGAAATAAAAGCTCTGGAGCATAGGATAGATAACTTTTGTGGAAAAAAATCACCGTAATATGTGCTGAGCATTGAGAGTATAACCAATGAATAATGTATCAGACCACACGAAGTTACCATTTTTTGTGGAATAAAAAGTTTGATTATTCTGTATGGTTAAATTTAATTAGGAAAAAAATGTAGGTATTCATATAGTCTCTCCTTCATCTTAATTACATGAGGAACAATTCTCCCCAACATCTGTGGAGTTGCACTGTTTCCTTTTTAATGTTTCCAGTGTATTCATGTGAGTTGCTAGGCAGATCCCTAGGTGTCTATTTGTAATATATACCTACCTACTGATAAGTCCTTAGCCAAAACAAGTTTATGTTTCCTGCCTAATACAAATGAATGCAAAATAATTTTGGACTCTGATGAATTAAGCAATCAAAAATCTTGACAGCTGCCAAATGTTCTAGAAACATTCCTGCAGTAGGAACTTGGTATACTTCAGATCATGGTAATCAGGTCTTAACATTATATAAATTGTCACTGCAGGGGACTGGAAAAAGTTATGACAGGCATGGGAAGAAAATATTTGGAGGAAATGAAAGACATAGATTCATAATGAGAGGCAGAGAAGGTTTTGATTAGAAATCCATTCAGTCTCTGCATCACACACACACACATATATATGCTTCTGTATAGCATTGGAATATAAATCAATGCATTGTGTTCAGGATGGATCTGATTGCCAGGAACACACAAGCTCCTGGAACATATATGAACATAACTGATGGAGGCTGTAATGCACTGAAGCTTTCCACATCTTACTGGGAAACAGAATGGCATATCATCAGAGGAGGGAAAATAAAAGAAAATATAGATGTTCTTTTAGAATTTCTATAGGAATTTGAAAAAACTTAGGATGATTTGTTTCTCACATGATCACATCAAAACAAATATATGTATTTATATCTTTGAGCAGCACATGTTATTGAGAGTAAAAATCAGTTATAATCCAAAAATGCTGAACTACACTTTACAAAGTTTGTTGCTACTTAAGCCTGTGTTGCTGTTATAATAAAAAAATCTTTTTTTTTCTAATTCTGGGTGATCATGTAATAATAATTGGGCCATATCACAGGCCTTTAATTTTCCACCAGTGTTAGGTGTACTTGATTTCATCATCACACATCGTGAGGGTGCTATATCAGAAAAAAAAATTACTTGAATTTTTAGATAGGTGAATACACTGTGCTCTATTAATAACAGGACCTATGAGTAACTAATGTATCTTCTACATTTTCAGTAATACAGATATAGAACAATAAAGAACAGATTTTTAACATAGTAAAAATTCCATTCCAACACAACATCTGACTTGTTTACAGAAAGGACCATATCAGGTCACAATCAACATCCCAACTACAAAACTGGGTGGTTCTCAAACTTTCTCGTGTTAGTCACCCTCAATGGATCTGGGTGAAATTTGATCTGTATTTATTGAACACCTGCTCTGTTCTGTGCACTATTCATGACATAGGAATGACCAACGTACCCATCAGAGCTTTCAATCTAGTGGGGACTCCAAAGTCATCTTTGACTAAGTAGGATTTAAGAATGAGTCCCATAGGTGTCTGAAGAACAATGATAAAAAATGGCAACATGAAGGATACTGAGTATTGCAATTACTTTTACAAACAAGTCCTTCTTTTAGTTATAATGTAAGAAGAATATAATTTTCATTAAAGACTGTGGGATACAATCTTGACAAAAATAGAATTTAGCTGTATGTTAGCAGATTGTTAAAAACAAATAAGCATAAATACGTGTAACAGAAAGTGTGATCTCAATTCCTCTTGAAATGGCATTTGTATATTTTATTCTGTATATTATCTCAAGGAAATTAGTACTAAAGGTTTACTATCTAGTGCAAGTAGTTAGACTTTTATTTGTGTTAAGATCTCCATCTTTGAGTACCACCGCTTTTCAAATGGAGACACCTGGTTTCCACAAGCTGGATAGGGAGCAAATCTCTAAGCAACCACATTATCTCTGTCCTGATAATGAAGTCCATTATCCTCTTGTCTTCAATTCTGTAGAAGAATAAAATATATTTTTACTCTTGTCTCCCTATTTTCTCTTCTATAACCCCACTGACTGACCACAATCACTATTTGCCATACAGCACATGTCAAAACATAATTTTTTAATATACCAGCCAGAGAACAAAATCAGGTGATGTCTATTAAAATAGATAAATGAAATCCACCTGTAAAAAGCAAGTGTTTTTCTGCTTCTTGCAGAGCATAACAACTTTTCCATGTTTATATTCCCTTCTGGAACACCTAATTCTTCAATGATTCCTTGTTGAATTCAACTGAATGCCATCATTCTTTTTACAAAAGGTTTCATTACAAGTAACATGGCCTCTCATAATAAATAGTAATTTTCAAAAACAATTTATATACTGATATTCAGGTGTATGTCTACTATGAAAATAAAACCTTTGTGTATAACTCCTCCTCACTAACAATATATAAAAGTCATAAATCTCATGAAAAATAAATTGCTTGTTTATATTTGTGTTTTAATCATATGCTGCTTATTCTTTCCTCAGTTTATTTATTAAGCAGGGAGCTCTCTTTAAACTGCCTCTACTCATATTTTCTCTCTTAAATCCCCTCTCTTTCAAATCCCAGCTAAGGATGTTACAACCTCCTTAATACCTTCCTTGACTCCCTTGTTAAAAATAATTTCTCTGCCTGATCTTCTAGAACACTTCATGTGCATGTTTGTATTCATTTAATTTTTCTTTATTTTGTACATTGATTAATAAATTTATAACAATAGCCCTGCAAGTTTTGAAAATAAAGAGATCAGTAAGACCCTAGAAAATTTACAAACCAGTTTTAAAAATAGAATTTAAGAAAATCATTATAAAGAAATGTGAAGAAAAAATCAATAGGGATGTGAACTTGATCTGTTTTTATATGTGTGTGTATGTTTCTTTCTATTCTAAATAATTACTTGAAAGCTTTATCTGGACCTTATATACCTGTAGTTTGAAATACATGATACCAATATCTTAACATTTTACTGTTTAATAGAACAGCACAAAAACACACAGTTTAAAATATTGAAAAGCAAACACCTGTGTAGTATCTACCCAGTGCAAAAAAGAAGAAGAAGAAGAAGAAGAAGAAGAAGAAGAAGAAGAAGAAGAAGAAGAAGAAGAAGAAGAAGAAGAAGAACATTGTCAGTAAATATTCCAGGATCCTTTGGCCTCCCTTCCTGATCACTTCCTACTTGAAGCCACTAATATCCTGACATATATGTTATCTGCTTTGGTTTTCTTTATAGCATTCTATACCTTATTATATATTCCCAAACAATCAATTATTTTTCCATACTAAATGAATGGAATAATAGAAAATGCATCCTTGTTTGCCTCACTTCTTTTGCACAGCATTATATTTTTAAGAGTCACCAAGTTATTATAGGTATTTCATTTTCATTGATGAATAGTATTATACCATGTGAGCCTAATGAAATTTATTTATTTCATTTTTTAATAAAAATCTAAGTTGTAATAAGTTTTTGTTTATTAATTTGAATAATGCTTAAAATATTCAGAAACGTAAGTACACATTTATATACAGTGAATACATAGAAATGAAATTGTGGGTCATCCTGTATAATAAAACTGCAATATGCAAATAGACCAAATGACAGAATGACCAGTCACTATGATGTGAACTAACCACCAGGGGGCAGATGCTCAATGCAGGAGCTGCTCCCTGGTGGTCAGTGCACCAGAAGCCGGGCTCATAGCTGGCGAACACAGTGGTGGTGGCAGGAGCCTCTCCACCTCCACAGCAGCACTTAGGATGTCCGACTGACGGCTTAGGCCTGCTCCCAATGGGACATCCCTCGAGGGGTCATGGACTGTGAGAGGGTGCAGGCCAGGCTGAGGCACCCCTGGAGGGCATGAATTTCATGCACCGGGCCTCTAGTAGAGTATAATTATGTATAATTTTACTGATAATTAGCATGTTTTTCCAACATGATTTAACCAATTTAAACCTCTACCAGCAACATAGGAGAGCTACCATGCTACACAAAGACTTCAACATTTAGTTTTCAGATTAAAACTGAGGGATGCATTGTGCTATTATATTTTAGTTTATTTTGAAGATTTTTATAAACAAATGAGGTTTATAGCTTTTCCATAAAAAGTGTTTTTATTGGTCATTTGTATTTCCTCTAATGTAAAATGCTGTTTAATTATTTTGTCTATTTTTCTATTGGGCTGTCATTTTAAGATTGACTTTTGAAATTTTGTCATATATTTTATAAATGAGCACCTTTTTGTTACATATATAGCAAATATATTTCTTTCACTATGGTATGGTTTGCTTTTTTATTAATAATATAGTTTTAAGTAGATGTTCTTAAATTTAGTAAAGTACAGTTTATTAATAGATATTTAAGCTGGATTAAAATGTCTTTGTAAGCCTACGGGGAACCACTGATTTTGACCTGGTCATCTATTGTTTCAAGATGCTGACCCAAATATAACACTGTATCCCATAGAATAGGAAGGTGAGGGTGACATCAAGGAATCAGCCTCATCTCGAGCAGTTATCTTTAGGGAGCATGTGGATAGGAGAAGGCACAAGTCAAGGTAAGGAGAAAAAATGAGCGGTGTTGTGATTTTTAAAACACACACGCACACAAAATGGCATAGCTTTAATTTTGATTGGAGATAGGAAACATCATCCTCAAAATAAATCCACTCCTATATTCTTTGCTACTTTTCTTTGTATTTTTTTTAATATATCTTATTGATTTTTTACAGAGAGGAATGGAGGGGGATAGAGAGTTAGAAACATCAATCAGTTGTCTCCTGCACACTCCCTACTGGGGATGTGCCCACAACCAAGGTACAGGCGCTTGACCAAAATCAAACCTGGGACCCTTCAGTTAACAGGCCGACGCTTTATCCACTGAGCCAAACCGGTTAAGGCTCTTTGTACTTTTTTTTTATTACCTAGATAAAGAGTGAGTGGTAGTTGAATAATCGCTATATTCAGCATTCTCTCCTTTGCTCCATTGCTTGAGCCATTAACATTGACATTATGATTTTCCTTGTCTGGAGCTCAAAGTTATATCATGAATACTTTTGTTAATTCTGGAGAGAATAGAACTATGATATAATATTGTACAAGCACACAGACAGACACACCTGTGAACTAAATTGCCCCTGCCAAACTGAACTACAATGTTTGAACCCAAGTTTAAGGGAAAGGAGATGCGAAGATTCAGCAGCCATTTTGCCGAGTTTAATTGGGGAGGATTAGAAATGCATGCCAGGCATATTAATACTTTCTAACAATAAAAAATATATATTTACCAAGTGTAGATGTGTTTTGGAGAGATAAGAGAGTGAAAAAATTGATGAATGCATTCTTAAAGAGTAAACCTTCATCTTTCTTTCTCTGTATGACATTCCACACTCAGTTTCTCTTTATGCTTTTATAACCACTTATATCTGTGTTTGTGAATATTCCTCTCTTTCTTCCAAAGCACTTACTAACAAAATTTCTGACTTTATTAGTTTATCAGACATTAAAATATGCATGAAGTTCAATAAAATACATTGTTAACTATGGGGTGAGGTAAAGCAAATGCTCTTTCTCATTGTAATGGTTTTATTAAGACAGAGATATTTAGGTTAAAATTAGTTATTAAAAAAACCATTGGGTTTAAATAAAGTTATTTACTTAATAAAATCCTAATAGTTTCCCAAATATAATCTCCAATATAGGTAAAATCTTTCAGGGAAAGATGCCATTTAGAAATGTATATAAAAACATTAATAAAAAAAATAACTTTGACCCAGTGATTCTGCTTTGAGAATTTTAACCTAATCTAGAGACACATGTATATTATTTTATGTATGAGTACTCAATTTTTAGTTTTAACACCTAAAAATAGGAGGCAACCTAAATTTTTGATGTATAAGGACTTAGCTATTGAAGAAACATCTATTAGAAACTATGTAAGAGAGTAAAGCAGTAATGTTGATGAAGGTTGTAAGCAATGGTATCAGATTTATTTTTTAGAATATGTCACAGTAAAATTAACTTGGATTTCCAAAGATAATGAAGGTAGAAATATAACTTATACACACATGTAGGACTAATAGTGAAATTCGGTATGAATTGAAAGTGTTCCTATATATTACCATTAAATACTGATAAAAATTAACTGTATTTATATTTATTTAAAATTTAATTAAAATAATATTTAACTGGAGATCTAACAATATATTTTAACCTTTTGTATTCTCTAATTAATTTTGCCATATTGATCATTGAAACTTCTGCTATAGATATAATCCCATGATGAGACATTAATTATGAAAGGTATCCTAGGCAAGTGAAAATCAACTGAAGAAAATTTTATATCAAATCCATCTATCTGATATACATTACCATAGCAATAAATGAACTTAGCCCATCTGCTATTGTATTTGGCCTTGTAGTCTTAGAAATATTTACAACTGTGACATTTCCTTTCATCAAATGATGCTAGTGGTAATAATCATGTCAAAATACATACGGCTATAGTACTTTATGGGCCACAAAGTAGGTACATGAATCATTGATTGTTAGCCTCATTAAACTATTGGGAAACAATCAAGGTTGACAGTACTATCCCCATTTTGAAGATGAATTAAATGAGGCCCAGAATACATAATCAGCATCCCAATGCCATAAAAATAATAAATGGCAAAATGACATTTTTCAACCGTTTTTTTTCCTAGTCCTGACCCCATTCATTGTGCAATCCTTTTGAAGATAAGTACATGAGAATTTATCAATCGTTGCTTTGTAAAATAAATTAATTGATAAAAATATTTATGCACATGTTTGTGTGTGTGTGTGTATCCATTAGTTAGTTGCTTTAAAGTGCTTATGACGTAGTTTAATTCAATGTATTACAAATTTTAATGAGTATACAAATCACTTAGAGATTTTGTTAATATGAGTAATTTGTTCAGAAGTCCTGGAATGGGGTATGAGATTTCACATTTCTAGCAAGCTCATTGCCTGTCCATGGGCCACACTTTAAAAAAGCAAGATCGTAATTTTAATATTTGTGATTTTTTTTTCAAAAATGTCAATATAAGAAAGAGTAAAATCTTCAATGTGACCATTTATGTTTTTCTTCTTTTCCATCCATAACAAAGAAAGGCATTCCTTACATTATTATCAGAGCAGACAAAAGGTACATTTAAGTATTTATTTTATTTTATTTATCCATAAGCAATGTCATATCTGAGGAATATATAGAAATCCCCCAGTAAAAAAATAGTTACTTAAGATGTAATTATGTTCAGATTTTTACATCTGCTGTCATAGCTCTTCAAGTTTTTCCCCTGTTGGTCTTCACCTAGAAAGTGTTTAGCAACTTGATTTTTCCCTAGTCTAGCCTGTAAGACTAAAGGTGGCAATGGTTCTTGAAAACTATTTTGTAACTAGAATATATGCTTAAATATGTGATTCCTTCCTCGAGGAGAAAGAATTATTGCAGGTGAGCTTAGTTGAATCCTGAATATTATATTTGGATCATGTGACAACACTTTTTTTTCAAAATGGAAGCCCATAACACAAGCAACATCCTATATAATAAATGCCTAATATGCAAATTGATCAGTAGCTATGATGTGCACTGACCACCAGAGGGCAGACACTCAACGCAGGAGCTGCCCCCAGCCTGCAGACCCCAGGCCAGCCAAGGTGGGTGCCAGCAGGGCCCCCCCCCCCTTATCACCCTGCTGGTGGCCTCACGAGGAAGGCGACCAGCAGCGGTGGCGGGGAGTGGGGCTGGCGAGTGGGCGGCACCAGGCTGGCCAAGGCGGGTGCCAGCGGGGGCCAGCGGAGGTACCTAGGAACCCTACCCATGCACGAATTTCATGCATCAGGCCTCTAGTTGTTATATAGGAAACTTCCTTTCTACTTAAGGACATTTGTATTTTACTACTAACTTCCTGACAGAATTATTTTTTGTTATTTTATTTTTCTACTAAATGTTTTTGCTTTAGAATAGTTTTAGATTTATGGAAAAATTATAAAGATAAAACAGGGAGTTCTCATACATAGCACACCAAGTTTTCTCTTTTAACATCTTACATTTGTGTGATATATTTGTCACATTAACAATTCAATATGAACATATCATTACTAACTAAATTCTATACTTTATTTGGATTTCCTTAGCTTTTGCTCTATAAAATCCTTTTTCTATTTCAGGGTCTCATTTAAGAAACCACATTATATTGAGCTTTCATGTCTCCTTATGATGCTGCTGGCTCTGACAGTTTCTTACTCTTTTTTTTTTTATGTTCTTGAAGAAGGTTTTGAGGATTACAGATATTTGTAGAAAATTACATGTACTTGTACCCAATCAGATGTTTTACTCATAATGAGACTGAGGTTAAGAGTTATCATAAAAAGGAATCCTCGTGCACTATTGGTGGGAATGCAGACTGCTGCAGCCACTGTGGAGAACAGTATGGAGTTTCCTCAAAAAACTAAAAATGGAACTCCCATTTGACCCAGTGATCCCACTTCTAAGAATATATCCCAAGAAGCTAGAAACATCAATCAGAAAGGATATATGCACTCCTATGTTCATAGCAGCACAATTTACAATAGCTAAGATTTGGAAACAGCCTAAGTGACCATCAGCAGATGAGTGAATTAAAAAACTGTGGTACTTCTACACAATGGAATACAACGCTGCGGTAAAAAAGAAGGAATTCTTACCCTTTGCAACAGCATGGATGGAACTGGAGAGCATTACGCTAAGCGAAATAAGCCAGTCAGAGAAAGATACGTATCATGTGATCTCACCCATATGTGGAATATAATGAACAACATAAACTGATGAACAAAAACAGACCCAGAGAAAGAGAAGCATCAATCAGACCATCAAACCTCAGATGGAAGGTAGGGGAGGGCAGGGGTAAGGGGGAGAGATCAACCAAAGGATTTGTATGCATGCATGTAAGCCTAACCAATGGACACAGACATCAGGGGTTGAGGGCATGAGTGGAGGGGTGGGGGGACAATGAGGGAATAAGTACACATATGTAATACCTTAATCAATAAACAAAAATATATAAATAGAGTTATAATAATAGTATGTTATTCTGAACATTGTAAAATTATCTTAAGCCAAACTAAAATTGAATTAATTATGTATTTATATTTTATAATAATGATGTCTCAATATGACCATGACATGAGATAAGTAGGTGTATTGTTCTTTAAAGCTATCATGAAATTGTATTAGATCAAGTCAATAGTATAGATAATTATTTACCCATCCATGAATTAACCAGACAGGCTCTGTGGTTTAGTCTCTACTGGAGATTGGATGCTACTAAGATTACTGAGCTGTGTTAAATGGGTTAAGCCAGTGGAAGAATTTTATATGTTGAACCTTTGAATGAGATGTGATTTTACATCATTCCATAAGTATGAGAGCTGCATTCTTTCTTTACAACTAATTTTCCTTTGTTTGTTTCTTTTGCTGCTTTGCTGTTACTTGATTAAAAGGAGTGGAAATAATGAATGATAAAAAGCTAATTAATACTCCTATGGCATTTGGATATTCTTTTATATCAAGGGGTATATATTCCCATATTTTTATATGGATTAGTGGCACATTTTGCCAGTCCCTGGTGGGTTCTGATTTGCTCAAATGAGGGTCAATTACCTGCGTATGTGCTAACTCAGTCATTTTAGTCTTTGAGTCAAATATATTCAGGCTTGCCCTAGACAATTTGGCTTAATGGATAGAGTATCGGTCTGCAGACTGAAGGGTCCTGGGTTCAATTCCAGTTAAGGGCACATACCTGGGTTGCCAGCTCCATCCATCCTCATCCCTGGTTGGGGTGCATGCAGTAGGCAACCAGTCGATGTGTCTCTCTCACATAGATGTTTCTTTCTCTGTTTCTCCTCCTCCCTTCCACTCTCTCTAAAAATCAGTGGAAAAATATCCTCAGGTGAGGATGAACAAAAATAAGTAAATAAATAAAGGCTATACAATATATTATTGCTTTTCCCCAAAACATGAATAGGTATTTCATTAGCCATATGCTTATAGCATGTTATCTGGGACAATTCAAGTGATATTTGAATCAGAGGATCCTATAGCAAATGAGCAATTGTATCAGAAGGGGCAGTTTCCATGTGAATCAGCTCATTTGGTTCTGTGGAGTCATTCTCAAAGAGGTTTGGTCCAGAGTCAGTTCCTTTAGCCTTTCCAATAGTCCTGACAGTACCTAATTCACCAGAGCTTTAGTTGACTATTTCTAAATAACGATCATAACAAAGAACCAAAATTATCCACTGGTATTCAACAACAAGCATTTAGTTTTTCACATGTTATGGATAGTTGGGGGTATGCTGCTTTGAGATCGGGCTTAGCCTGGCAGCACACCTCCAGGTGAATTACATTCTCTTAGGAGTGGCAGGCTAGACGAAGAATGCTTTTTCTCATGGCAATGGCAGAGATGAGAAACCAAGCTTAATAACCCAAGCATCATTCCACCCAATGCTTCTATTATACACTGAGTAGCCAGATTATTATGATCTCTGAATGCATGATAACCTAGCCACTCAGTGTGTGTGTGTGTGTGTGTGTATTAGAGGCCTGGTGTATGGGTGGGGTCTGGCCAGCCTGAACAGGGGGAGGGGACATGGGTGGTTGGCTGGCCTGCCTGCTGGTCGAACTCCTGGTGGAGGAGACAATTTGCATATTAGCCTTTTATTATATAGGATGTACACTGAGTGGCCATATTATTATTCATTCAGAGATCATAATAATCTGGCCACTCAGTGTATATGATGATATCCCATTGGCCAAACCAAGTCACATGATGAGCCCAACATCAAGGATTGTGAAATTAGTACCTTACCATGGCAGAAAATGAGACTGCATAATTCCATTATGAAGCAGGGAGAGAATGGCTGAGACTATAGCCCAGTCCATCATATTCTATAAATCTCTTTCCAATAAAATA
Organism: Eptesicus fuscus; assembly: GCF_027574615.1. NCBI lineage: Eukaryota > Metazoa > Chordata > Mammalia > Chiroptera > Vespertilionidae > Eptesicus > Eptesicus fuscus. Next base: position 51,541,640 of record NC_072488.1, read on the forward strand.
GCGCAGTTTAAGTCATCTGTAATAGGACACTCAATATTAAAGAACTTTTTTTTGTAAATTCAGTATATATTTAAGGTCTTTATAACTCCATCCTCATTAACTTACATGAAAGGTGACATACTTCCTTGAGTGCAAGATAAAAGAGTGGATTGAACATCAAAAGAAGAAACGTACTTGCAAGTGCATTTTACATTTGGAAAGTGTTTGTGAGTCCTTCAATCAGGACACTTTGGTAACTCTGAGGCAGGAGCAAGCTCAGTTACTAAGGTTCCTTCCTTGATAATTTTAACTATTAACCCCTAACACTTGGCACCAAAACTTTGAGCAGCAAAATTAGTTTTCCCCACCCCTAATCCTATCTGGCTTTGGCTGTTTCCAATCTCTGAGCAGGAATGCATACAGCACACCAGGCAGTCTGGAACATGCTGATTAAGGCAGGCTAATTAAGTAGCAAAATGTTAAAGGCCATTTAAATGTCAGTTTTTATGCCTTTTGGAGTTTGCAAACTGCCATTATTGATACAATTTATTGCGTGTCATGGGGTGAGGGGTTTAGTAATGGGACAGGAGCAATTACTTTCAGGGAAAATGGTATTGTCTTCCTGTACATAAACATATGTGAACAGAGTGGCAAAGAAAAATGATATAAAGGGGATAAACTTAATATAAAAATTGTGAGATTGTTTGTGTTTCACTATGGAGAAGTACACAGAAATGTAATCAATCATCATTCCTTCTCATCTCTGTTTCTAAGGCTTTTCCTTTCCAATTTTAAAAAGGCATTATGCCGAATGATAAAAGCTGTTGAACATCAAAATACATAAATCTCCAAATGTCCTAATTCTGTTGCTCTCTGAAGTTACTTTTAGCAAATTATTTCAATTCTTAAAGAAACTGAATGTATATATCTGAATAATACTTATTCATTAATATTATTGAATAATTTAATTTTTATATATTGATTTTATTTTTATATACTTTTAAAATTATTTTTATCATCTTGAAGGTTTAAAATATTTTGCTGTAGAATCTTTTTTACATTTTTTCTTTCTGTGTCCTTTCTTCAACTTCTCTTCCATTTGTTCCCAAGGAGTAGAAATAATATCGTGTGTCTTCATTTCTTACTTAATTATGGATTATTGCATACTTTATCAATCGATACTATGTTTGGGGGTCTTTGATTATTCTATCTACAAAAGCGTTTTGGCAAATTGTTTCCTTTTTTCCTCCTTTTTTTTTTTTTTTTGTTAATTCTCATCTAAGGATATTTTCCCATTGATTTATTTTTTAATTCTTTGTTGTTTAAAGTATTACATATGTCTCCTTTTCCTCCCATTGACCTCTCCTGGCCGTTTCCACCCCCAGCACTTTGATTTTTAGAGAGAGTGAAAGGAGAGGAAGAGACAGAGAAACATCAATATGAGAGAGACACATTGATTGGTAGCCTCCTGCACTCACCCTGACCAGGGCCAGGGAACCTGCAACCAAGGTATATGTCTTGACTGGAATCGAACCCAGGACCCTTCAGTCCACGGCTAATGCTCTATACACTGAGCCAAATTGGCTAGGATGATTTTTTTAAATGTATTTTTTATTGACTTCAGGGAGGAAGGGAGTGGGATATAGATTGAAATATTAATGATGAGAGAGCATCATTGACACGTTGCCTCCTTACATGCCCCCTACTGGGGATAGAACCTGTCAACCAGCCATGTGCCCTAACCAGGAATCGAATGGTGACCTCCTGGTTCATGGGTCGATGCTCACCCACTGAGCAACACTAGCTGAACCAGATTGTTTGTTTCTTATCATCAATGCATCTCCAGGAAGCATTTTCACCTCTCTAAAAAATGTACATCTTGTCTTTTATTTATTGTTATCACTTATTTTTTATTATTTTGATATTCATAAAGAGATTAGGTACAGATTGACATATTAGATTACTCTTCTTTATAATTTTTGAGTAATGTTTGTCTCCAAATCAGCTAAATTCTTATTTGAATAGCTTAAATAGTACTAGAAGAAAGTAACCTTATATATGATGAGAGAATTTGTGGTTAATAGTCTGTTTAACTACATTGTGTGTGTGTGTGTGTGTGTGTGTGTGTGTGTGTGTGTGTGTGTGTGTATTTGCCATTTTGAGCTAATGAATCCATCTTGAGCTACTTAGTCCAGTTCTTTGTCTTTCCACTAAGACTTAACAACATAGAGATATCTGTGAGTAATATTGTTGATGATCTTCCTTACCAATGTAAAAGGCCAAATAAATGGAATCAGAGAAGACAATATTGGGCATATGAATACCCCTATTTTTTTTTATCAATCTTCTTATTTAAGATCTTAAGCTATTTTCCAGATTTTTTTTCATTCTGAAAAGATAAGAATTTAAGCAAGGCCTAGCCAAAGTCGCACTTTGTTTCTCTGATTCCATTTAAAAATAGAATACATATCATGAAAAGCAAGACAAATTGCAGTGAAAGAGAAATAGCTAATATGAGCATATAAATTAAATAAAAGGGTAGTATTGTAACAGTGGAAAAGTGTAACCCACCCCACCATTCCTTAGACATTGCTTCTGTAAATGCAGATACTGACTAATGTGTACCTTGTAGATTATCAGCATGCAGGAGGCAGCCAATCAATGATTCTCTCTCATCGTTGATGTTTGTATCTCTCTCTCCCTCTCCCTTCCTCTCTGAAATCCATAAAAATATATTAAAAAACAAACAAACAAACAAAAACAAACCTCTCTCTTTTTTCTCCAGCTTCTGTCTCGCAAGTTTGGTTTTTGTGAAGACAGGCAGCCAAACGTGGGTTCTAGTTATAGTATTAACACTAATAACAGCCACCATTTATGCAGTGCAAGCTCTATACCAGACATCATGCTCACACCATCATCTCATTTAATCATCATAACCAGCCCATGAATGGGAATTTGTCCTCTCTACTTTACATATGAGAAGATTAAGGCTTAATTGGTTTATACCACTAATAAGTATTATATCATGGTGAAAACCAGAAACATTTTATTCCAAAGCATTTGCTCTTACCAGGCTAGGTTGCAAGTTCTTAACTGTGACCCACAGGGCTTCTGCATTTATTCCTAAATCATGGTTTTTCTATCACCCTGTGATAGCACTCCCCAACTCCAGTTGCTAAGGTTGGAATACAAACAGATTAAGATATTTGTTGGTATTTATCAAATACATATATTTTTTTTCTATTTCTTTTAGGGCAAGAGGGGATTTTTATTTTTTTTTTAGAGCAACATTTTAGGAAGCTATACTATTTAGTCTCAGGTTTTAATTATCTACACATTATTTAAAAGGCAAACCTAAGGGGAAAATTAATAAATGAAAACAGGTTATAGTTTGTCTAATTAAAATCCCTCTCTGGTGCTAAGAGAGCTTTATGGCAAATATGCAAGGGCATTAGATCACTGTATAAACAGTGCAATAACTGAACTAATAAAGTGTATTTTATCCTGTCAGCTCAGGTTTAGAACAGGCAAGAATGTCCCATGCAGGCCTTCTCATAATTTAATAAAAATGTCTGCCACTTCTCCAAAAACTTAACTAACCAGAGAATGAACTTTCTCTTTTCCTGCTGGGATCATGGATTGCAAATAAGTTTTCTCTGACCAAAAGCAATCACCTAAGCCAGTGGTTATGTGAGACTAGGGTAAAAGCAAAAAGCCATAAAAATTAATGAGCCTACCTGATGGCCAGGCTTTCAGACTATAATTCTGGGCATGAGAGAACTGAAGTCTTATTTGGTGCTGGCTCAGGTGAGTGTAGACTGCAGTTTATGCTAATGGTTTTGGAACTTTTGCTATCTGTGGACTACCTTTTACTGCAACTACAAAAGCAAAATTTAACAAAAACAAAAAAACAAAAAGGTTCCATTAGCAGAGTTTCAGTATATAAGTGAGGGGTCTTTTGGATATAAATAATAGAAGACTTTCTCAAACTGGCTCAGACAATAATATTGGCTTTTATAACTAAAAAGCCAAGTAGTAGGAATCACTTAACTTAGATTTGATGCAGAGTTGATGCAAGGCTAAAAACTGTTGAAAAAAATAGATCCAGAGACATAGAAGCATGGAACAGATTGTTGAATCTCAGAGTGAAGGCGGGGGTTTGGGGGGTGGGAGAGTAGGTGTGGGAAGAAATCAACCAAAGAACTTGTACACATATATGCATAACCCATGTTCAAAGACAATAGGGTGGTGAAGACATAGGATGGGAGAAGAGGTCAATGGGGAAAAAAGGGGGACATCTATAATACTTTCAATAATAAAGATTAAATCTACAGTAATAAAAAAGAAAGATGCAAATTGACCATATCTTCGTGACACCCACCAGCCAATCAGGAGTGAATATGCAAATTAACCCAACAAAGATGGAGGTTTAATTTGCATATGCAGGTGCCGAGCAGCCTGGGGTGAGGGGGGACACCTGAGTCGTTGTGGCGTTCCGCACAGCCCCAGGCGCTCTGGGCCGCTGGGCAGTGTGGGAAGGCAGAAAGGTGGCTCCAGCTGGAGCGAAGGTGGTGCTGACAGCCAGGGGAAGGAACGCCCATTCTTGCACAAATCTTCATGCATTGGGCCACTAGTAAATAAATAAATAAATAAATAAATAAATAAATAAATAAATAAATAAATACCTGAATTTATTTTTTTAAATGTCAACATTTTTTCCCTCTATCCCATCCCTTTGACCTTTATGCCCCACTCCTTCTCACTCCCACTTCTTTTCCTATGTTCTTCTCTGACTTTCATGGTATTTGTTTTACCAGAAGACTGGCTGGATTGCCTTGAGAGATCTCTGCCAGTAATTTCTAGGCATTGCATGTTTATAAGCTTTCTCTCTCCCAATTGTCTTTTTTTAATAACAGCAGAGTTTCTCTTTTCAAAACAACTACCCTCATCCATAGGTCACATGTGCTGGATATGCAGGTTTCTATTTCCTGAAGCTAAACACCATCCTTCCTAGAGAGTGGGTTACACATGGCTCACAGTGGTCATAAGGATGGAAGTGTGAATGCCCTATGGCAGTGGTCAGCAAACCGTGGCTCGTGAGCCACATGTGGCTCTTTGGCCCCTTGAGTGTGGCTCTTCCACAAAATACCACGTGCAGGTGCACATGTACAGTGCGATTGAATCTTCGTGACCCATGTGCAGAAGTCGGTTTTCAGCCTGGGCGAGTCTATTTTGAAGAAGTTGCGTTAGAACACTCAAGGGGCCAAAGAGCCACATGTGGCTCATGAGCTGCGGTTTGCTGACCACTGCCCGAAGGGAAAGCAAACTACTAGTATTATGGTTAAGCCAAAAAGGCCATGGATGATAAATGGTCAGAAATAGTCAACATCCACCAGAAACTGGAAGACAAATTGTTTTTCAAACTAACCATCAATAAGTGTTATTATACTAGTATTTGCAAAATTTTCTGCCGTATTTTATGGCTTTGCTATTGCATTAACATGCACTTGGCAGCAAATAGAAACCACCTATTTCAATTTCTTCTGAAAATCAAGGGAATAAAAAATATGTCATTGAATGTTTGCTGTAATATCTTTAAGCCACAAAATTAGATTTTAAGTTGATAATTTCTTATGTACATATGAAATATTTAATGGGATTAGAAAACATGTAGCTTTTTAAACATGAGCAAGCCTTTCCATCATCACCTGCCAGAGCTGATATAATTCCACTGAAGTCAGAACATTCCTAAAATTCCTACTTCACAGGTTTTAATTAGCTAATCTACATATATAAAACCCTAATATGCAAATAGACCAAACGATGGAACAATCAAACAATGGAACAACTGGTCACTATGACGTGCATTGACCACCAGGGGCGTGTGCGGAACATGGAGGGTGTCGGCCACAGCAGGTCGGCGGAGCAGGTGAGCAGGGGTGCCAGACCAAGTCAGGGTGCTGGTTGCTGTCATTGGGGCCAGCCTCTGGTGGTTACTGAAAATTCTTTGCTTCCGCACACCACGGTCCCACCTGGCGTTCACACCTGCTGCCAGCTCCAGCCCCACTCACACCTGCTGCCAGCACCCAGTGCCGGCCCCAATTGCTTGGCACCATCACGGATGCGAGCAGTTTCTCCACCTCCCCCTGCTCCTAAGGGGCAATCGGGGCTGGCAGCCACCACTTGTACCCGCTGCTGGAGACGGTCCCAATCACACCAGGTGCTGGCGCCGGCCCTGCTCGCACCCGCAGCTGGCGCTGGAGCCACCACTTGCACGCGCTGCTGGCACCAGCCCCAATCGCTCCATGACATCAGCAGGTACCAATGGAGCTGGCGCCATCAGTGTGTGGGAGCAGGGGCAGCAGGAGTGGGGCTGCCGGCAGATTGGACTGGGGACCATGGTGGGAGGGTTTGGAGGGGGCGTGTAGGATGGGCCAAGAAGTGCCCCTGTGCCCACTGCAGCCTTGCAGCCCACAGTTTCTTTCAAGGTGCACAAATTCATGCACTGGGCCCCTAGTCCTGTATAATAAAAGCCTAATATGCTAAGTGTCCAGTCATCTGGTCATCTATTCAACCAATCAAAGCATAATATGCTAATGACTAGTAGCCTGGTGCATGAAATTCATGCATGGGGGCGGGTGGCGGGAGGACGGTCCTCAGTCCAGCCTACATCCTCTCCAATCTGGGACCCCTGTGGGATCGGGCCTAAACTGGCAGTCGGACAACCCCCTTGCAATCCAGGACTGCTGGCTCCTAACCGCTCACCTGCCTTCCTGCTTGATTGCCCCTAACCACTCTGCCTGCTGGCCTGCTTGCCTCCAGCTGCACCCCCTGCCGGCCTGCTCGCCCCCAACTGCCCCCCACCACCAGCCTGATCACTACCAACTGCCCTCCCCTCTTGGCCTGATCACCCCTAACCACCTCTGCCTTGGCCCCGGAAGGATGTCCGGCAGGTCTCATGGTCTAATTAGCATATTACCCTTTTATTAATATAGACAGGATATGACATACTGCCATAACTATAACATATCTAACAGTATTACTCTATGAGAATACGTACTTCATGCAATAGGAAGGCATCTAATACATTACATTGTATATATTGTAAGTAGTAGGAAATACTGTATTCATAGCAATAATGTACACCCTGTGACTTCTTCAATCTCCAGGGTCTTGGCCTTGAGCAGGCGACAGCTCTCGGACACTTCGTCCTTGGCAGCGCACACCATGTCGGTGTTCTTAGCAGTGCTCTCAGTCAGCATGGTGAAGTGGCTCTTGTACCATTCTTCTGCATTCTGCACGTTCTTGGCAGCCAGCTTCTCGTACTGGGCACGGATGTCCTTGAGCATGGTGGAGTGGTAGCACTTGGAGAACACGTCCATCTCCATGAAGAGCTGAACATACTGGATTTGCGCCTGCAGCTTGGCAATCTCCTCTTCGTACACATTCTTCAGAAAGACGATTTTGTCCATCAGGCTATAGATGAGCTTTTCCAGTTCAGCACCAGCCTCCTCTGCACCTTTGCGTGCCTCCATCAGCCAGCCCTCGGCGTCCTCATGGTTTAGCACCTCTTTCTGGTAGCGTGCCTGCAAGTTGCTCCCCGTCCCTTCTGAGCCCCGGTGCCTCCTAACTGCCCACTGTCCTCTCCTCACCAGGGACCGGGCACGGTAGGGCAGGGCACAGGCATCCCATTTTCGTTAAAATGTTCAACCCGGACCTGCTCCACCGGTGTCCTCAGGCGGCCTGGGAGCAGACAGTGATCCCAAAGATGCTGGCCACCCCCGCTTGTCCGGTCCCCCATCGCGGCCTGGACCCTGCAGGTGGCATCTGGCACTGCCTGCCTCACCTGCCCGGTCCCCTATCATGGTCTGGACCCCACGGGTAGCATCAGGCACTGTCTGCTCTGCCTGCCCAGGTCCCTGATCGCGGCCTGGACCCCACAGGTGGTGTCTGGCACTGTCTGCCTCACCTGCCCGTCCCCGATCACGGCCTGGACCCTGCAGGTGGCATCAGGTACTGCCCGCCCAGCCTGTCTGGTCCCAATTGTTGCCTGGACCCCACAGGCGGCGTCTGGCACAGCCTGCCCTGCCTTCATATGCAAATTTACCTGCCATCCTTATTGGGTTAATTTGCATATCATTCCTGATTGGCTGTGGGTGTAGCAGAGGTATGGTCAATTAGCATCTTTCTCTTTTATTAGTGTAGATATGCTAAGGCCACTCAACAGCTCACTATGATGTGCACTGGCCATCAGGGGGCAGATGCTCCAACTGGTAGGTTAGCTTGCTGCTGGGGTCTAGCCGATTGGGACTGAGCAAGATAGGCCGGGCACTCCCTGAAGCCTCCCACAGCCCCTCCCCAGCTGGCCAACCTCCCACATAACCTCCCCAGTCCCGATCGTGCACCAGTGGTGTCCCTCCTCCTGCCCTGCACCCTCTCACAATCCGGGACCCCTTGGAGGATGTCTCAGAGCCAGTTTCAGCCCAATCCCTCAGGCCAGGCGAAGGGACCCCATTGGTGCACCGGGTCTCTAGTATTATAAGAAAAGCTCAAATGCAAAATCAAATTGATTTGTCATATCTGAGAATTTACTGTACATGCAATATGTCAATTGTTGTGAGGGAAACAAATCTTTAGATCATGTCCTTCAAGAACACATATCTATTTGGGCAGAAAATTTATTATGAATCTGATGTGATATTTGTAAGAGAAGCCTTGTAGAAGTCACTGATTCTCTTTTGACAATACAGATTCATAGAACGCAAAACATGAAATGCCTTCAGAAACAAGCATACTTGCCTATATATACAACCCTGAATCCTCTCTTCAGATATTGGTAGTGAGCATAATAGCCAGAAGAAACAACAATAATAGACTTATTATAATAGGCTCACTGTTCATATGTAATTTCACCATCTGCTCATGTTTTAGAAAGCCTTCTCCTCCTTTAGGTAATCCATTTCAAATCTTGTTTTGATTTTCTATTACTGGAGAGATATTTGATAAAATGATCAGATAAATATCTGACAAAGTTGACTTTCCTTATTTTTGTATTATGAAGGTCAAGTAATGGTAAATACTACATAATTTAATAATATGTAGAAATTGGATATATATATGTCTTATGAGTTCTCCTGGAAATGTATTCATGCTTCTCATTTCCATCTGAAGGTCTTATATAATACTTTCTTCTGTCTTTAGACTCCTAGTTTCCCAGAACTTCATGTGCTGAATTTAAGAAGAGCCTAGGAATTCTTTACTGTATTTACTTAGCTAGAAATTTTATATTTCCTCTTTCTACCATTCTAGAGTTACAAGTGTTGTTTTGAAAACAACATCATTATTTAATTGACAGTAAATATGTTGCAATCCTCTTTGCATCCTCCTCTCCCTCATTCTGGAGGAAAAAATTACTAGTGCCTACTGACTGAATCTTCCTCATTCATAATAAATATATGTGAGGTACGCAGACATGGATTTTTAAACATCATCAAATAATAAATTAATCTCTTATAACTATTACTATTTTAACTAGAGGCCTGGTGCACAAAATTTGTGCATGGATAGGGGCCCTTTCCTCGGCTTCCCACTGCTGGCCAGGGTCTTCCTTTGTTCTGCACTCCCCCTGGTAGTTAGCACACATCATAGGGATCAATCAAACTCCCGGTCTTTCAGTCAAACTCCCAATGGGACAATTTGCATATTAGCCTTAATATATATATATATATTAAGGCTAATATATATATATATATTATATAAGGCTAATATATATATATATATATATAATATATATATATATTATATATATATATTATATAAGGCTAATATATATATATATTATATATATATTATATAATATATATATTATATAAGGCTAATATATATATATATTATATATATATATTATGTATATATAATATATATATATATATCTTATATATATATATATATATATATATATGTTTCTCTGAAATATTTATATTTAATATATGTGAGAACAAACTGCATCAATAACATTTTGTGCATAGCTTAGATCCCTGTTCATTAATGAAGAGGGGGATGCTATTGCAATTTTGTTTTTAAAAAGTAATTATCAGCTCTTTAATATTTCTGTCTATACAGTTTTTCATGATTCTCTTAATCTTATTTTTGAGCCTTAAATAGCAGAATCATTTGAGGTGCTTTTTTAAATATGCAATTATCCAGCCCTCTTCCCCAGAAATTCTCACTTAGAAAGAGGCAAAACTATAAAAGCTACACATATGTCTCCTGAAAAACCACCGTGTGACTCTCTGTACATGGAGTGGGCCTTTTGTGTAGAAGAACCTCAGCTGATTTCCTTTGTTTGGTCAGAGGCCATATTCCCAGCCTTCTTTCTCCCAGAAAAATGTATCTCACATTTGACAACTGGGTCCAAGATTCACTTAAAGGAGACAGTGCTTTGATTTGGCAAGACTGCTCGAGGCTAAAAGAAACTATAATACAATACACAGGTTGATAGGTTTTACATAACATTTGACATTTGATTCTATCTGAAAATGAGGAAAAGAGAATTAAAGGGTACTAGAGACTCTAGAGATATGATTAGTTTCAGTCTTAAAATATTCATCCTGATAGAGAGTGGGACATTTCTCAGAAGAGAAGCTAGTGTGGAAAATTAGTATTTCAGAAATATAAAGCGAATAGTGATCTTATATTGAAATTAATGATTTATGTGCTCACTTTCCTTTGCCATTTTAGGTAGGACCTTATTCTATTGATTAATTAAAAACCAACTTTTGGCTTTCTTTTCTTTATATCTTGCTTGTTTTGAATTTCTTTAATTACTGCTCTTTATTATTTCCTTTCTTTTACTTACGTGTTTTAACCATACATCTTTTTCAGCTTAATTAAAATTAATTAATTTCAGCTCATTAAAATTAAATCCATATTCCTTTCTAGCAAGCATTCAGCTCTAAATTTTCCTCTAACTTCCATTTTAACTATACCCCACAGATTTTGAAAGATTGAATTTTAGTTCCATTTAGTTAAAATATTTTTTCACTTTTTTCTTTGTAATTCTTTGTTGATCTATGGATTCTTTAGAAGTGTGTTGTTTAATTTCCATTTTTTATGTGTTTCCTGTGTTATTTATATTATTTTTAAATTTATTTTTGGGAACATGCTTGTTAGATTTTAATAGTTTTAAATTTAATGAGACTTTTATTTATTTGTTTGTTTGTTTAATTATTTTGGCTAAACCTAAAATCTGCCTTGGTGAATAATTCCAAAAATTGAAAGTTTACTCCCCATTGTGGGCATGGTGCTTTATAAATGTTAATTAGTTCAAAGTGTTTCCTAGTGTTGTTCTAGTTTTATCCATCTCTTAATGACTAATTTTATCTTCAGTAGAGAGAATGTTAAAAATGTCTTATTCATTTGTAATTCTCTATTTTTTCTTTAATTCTATCTACTTTTTCTTCACATGTTGTGGTTATGGCATAAGAAAAATACATATTTATAGCTTTTATATTTCCCTAGTAAATAGAGCATATTATCACTATAAAATGTCCCTATTTATTTTTGGTAACAGTCTTTGTTTTGAAGTATTTCTTAATTAATATTAATATATTCATACTATGGTTTTATATTAATTGTTTGCATGAAATATGTGTTCTATCAATTTACTTCAGCCCATCTGCATCTGTGTCTTTTAGATAAAGTACACTTCCTGTAGACAATATCCCATTGGGTTTTGCTTTTTTATCTTTCTGATCATATCTATATTTTAATTGCAGTATTTAGTTCATTAATATAATTATTGATATAGTTAGTATTAAGTATATAACTTTATAATTTGTTTCATTTTCCCTTCTTTTCTTTGTATATCTATTTTCTCTTTTTCATACATTTTTTGGATTATTTGCATATTTTCCAATTCCATTTCAATATATTTATTGTTTTATTTTACCTCAATTTCCTTACTTTGTTTTTTATTCCTTACTCTGAGTATTGAAACTTTAACTTTTTAAAGTGTGTTTAATATTAATATTTTACCAATTTACAGAAAATTTGCAACCATATGGATCTATTTACCATCCCATCTGCCATCCTTTTTACTATAATTATCATATGCATTGCATCTGCATGCAATGTAAATATATAAGATAATGTTATGTTTTCTTATTAATAATCATGCATATTTAAAAGAAATTAGTGGAAAATAAAGAATTTCATATGAACTGATATATAAGCCATTTTCAATGTCCTATATTCCTATTGAAGACACAAGTTTCTTGGTAGTGTCAATTTTCTTGAACTTAAAGAACTTCCTTTAGTATTTCTTGTAGTGGCAATAAAGTCCTTTAGTTTCCTTTCATGTAAAATTGTCACTTTGCCTTTATTCTTAAAGCATGTTTCTACCAAATGTAGAATTCTGGTTTGATGGTTTTTCCTTTTTTCATAACTTGAAAGATGTCTCATTATCTTCTGGCCTCAATTGTTTCTAGTGTGATAGTCCCCTATTTTTGATGTGTTCTTTTTCTTTGACTTCTGCATTCAAAGTATTCTGTGTTTGCTTTTAAGTAGTTTGACTTGCAATTGCCACAGCATGGTTTTTTTCCCCCCTTTTTCCCCCCCATTGCCCTCTTCCATCCCTCTCTCCCTCTCAAGCCTTCACCCCTCACTGTCTGTGTCCTTGGGTTATGCATATCTTCATACTTATCCTCTTGAGGTTTGTTGCATTAACCTATAAATTTGCATCTTCTGTGAAATTTTTAAAATATTGATCATTATTTTAAAAATATATTTTCACTCCATTTTTTTCTGTCTCTATCTCTTTCCCTCTGTCCATCTTTCTCTCTCTCTCAACTTCTTCTGAAATTCCTTAAAATTTTACCACATTTTCCTGGAGCTCTCTCTTTTATAATTAACTAGAGGCCTGTTACATGAAGATTCGTGCAATAGGCCTTCCTTCCCCTGGCTGCCGGCACCGGTTTTCATCCGGCACCTGGGACCCAGGCCTTCTCTCTGGCCGCCACCTTCCATCTTCGATCCAGCTAGAGCCTTCAGTCTTCACTCCAACCAGAGCACCACTCCTACCACTCCTGTAGCTCCCCCCTACATCCCGTCCTTCCCCTTATAGCAGGTGTCCTACCCGGCCCACCCGGCCACTCCACACTTACATGCATGCTGCCCAGAGGCCTGGAGCGGCTGGGGGGTGGGGCTGCCTCCATCTTTGTTGGGTTAATTTGCATACTCATTCCTGATTGTCTGGTGGGCATCACAAAGTGATGGTCAACTTGCATATTTCTCTTTTATTAGTGTAGATAATATCTTTTTCTTTGTTATTCAGTTTGGATCATTTGTATTTATCTTTCTTCAAGTTTGTAATAAGCTTTTAATATCTATAATTATTTGTCCAGTCTAGAAAGTAGATAGTTTTCTGTGGCAGAGATAAGTTAATTATTAATTCTAGCATTTCTCTTTAGTTCTGTCTAGTTCTATCAGTTGCTTATAACACTTACAGCAATAACCACATTGCTTCCCTTTGTCCAATCTCCCCTCTCTAATGGTATATTATTACATATATATATATTATTACCTTAGAGAGTGTAGATAATTGTATTGAAAACATCCTTGTATGGGGTCATACCATTGTAATGTGAATTTAGGGACTTAAATATATTCTCTCCCCTCTTTTCCCTCTAAGAGAGAGAAATTGTGTCTCCCTATTTATCCTAGGGTATAGAAATGGAGAAGCTTGGTTTCTTACCATTTGAAATATAAATAAATATCTGAAGGTTAGGGAATAAAATAACCTACTCTAATTTACAACACCTGAACTATATCCATGGCTCCTTGTCTCATTTCCTTTTGAAATGTAAATCCATGACTCCTGGACAGTCTTTCAGCATTTGAATCATCCCTGAAGTTCCTAGTCTTGTCCATTGGTGCAACTCAAATAAAAGTTTTCCAGAAAATCCTAAGCATGCAGAAACATAATATTCACTGCCTTTTTTCACTGTTATGTTTATTTGGCTATGAAATCATTCTGATTATGTTTATTTCATTATTTCCTTTCATTTAGATAGGTATAGAGATACATATATTTATTTATTCTTCTGCTGAGATTTTATTTTTTGTAATTCATGTTTTTCTTTACTTTATTGCTTTATAATTTAGGTCTGATAATTCCAACATCTGGATCATCTTGGGGTAGACCCATTTTATTTTCTTTGCTAGAATGGGTAATATGTTCCTGTTTCTTTTATGTTGAGTATATCTGAATTGTATTCTAGACCCTGTGAATGGTATGTTGCCAGATTTCTGGATCCATTTACATTTCTCTAAATAATGTCTTTAATTTGTTTTAGCAGAAGATTAATGCAGTTAGCCTGAAGCTGCAAGTTCTGCCTTATCTGAGGTGAGTGGCAACTCAGATGTTATTTCAGTTCTTTTTGACGTCTGGTTGTGCTGTTTGCACAATATTCCATGCAGATGATCCAGACTTAGGTAGAAGTTTTCACAGAATCTGGTTACCTTTCTTTTTCAGCGAGCTCCCTCAACATTTGTGGTTTCCCTAGACTAGAAAGGTAGCATTTTTCCATTAGGTTTAAGCTATTCCATACCATACTCAACTCTAGCCTTTCCCAGACCAGTGCTATGAGGACAAGGAATTGAACTGTACTAGACCCTTCCTGCAAGATTCCACCTCCTCCAAATATGCCACCCACATTCTTGAGATCTTTTATACAATTTTAAGTTTTATATTGAGTTTAAATTTATATGTATGGGAGAATCAGTTTGCTGGCAACTTTATATGCCATACCAGAGATGAAACTCACACGTGGGTAAAGCTTGACATGTTTCTGTATAAATACTTTTCACAACTTTCATTAGATTTATTCCTAGACACTTGATAATTTTAATTGAAGACTAATTTACATAAAATGAAGTACAACAATTACTCCTTATCGCCAAGATTGCCAGATTATTGGTAACCATGGCATTCATTGTATGCTCCTCAAGAACAGAGTCTCTGTCTTATTTAGAACTATACTCCAAGTGAAGATTTAATTCCTGGTTCATATCAAGTATTCTGTAGATAGTTTTGAATGCATTGTTGATGCAGTTTTAATTAGTTGCTAAGTTTTCCTCTCATGTGTTACCTGTCTTTGGATTCAGTCAAGACTAACTTCACAATAGGGCACATAGCTCACAGCTACCCACTTTTGCTTGTTCTGCTTTAGTAGTTTTCAACTTTCACTGTATAATAAAATCACCCACAGAGATGATAAATAATACTGCTGCTCAGTCTGTACCCCAGAACAGTGAATGAGTCTGGGGTATGTCTCATGTACCAATATTTTAAAAAATATTTCCAGACAACTATAATATGCACTCCGGTTCTGGACCTTAGTTTGATTTAAAGACAATCACACAGGTCTGGTTTGCTTAAAGAATTTGAAGGGTACTCACTGTGCAAAAATGGCTAAACAATGGTAAAAAGATCAAGCCTAAGCAATTTTATATTCTTCCAGAACTTTATAATTTTTACATACATTGATATTGCTTCCTGCCTTCTGATCCATTCCTTTAGGAAGGTCCAAACATTGGAGTTATCAAATAATAATGGGAGGAGGAAATGCAAATATAAGATAGAGTCAGTGTATGGAGGGCATCTTATCCTAGATTTTCAGACCAGACTGGACTATGAAGTGACTGAAAGATTACACACACACACACACACACACACACACACACACACACACACACAAGTTCACTGATTAGAAAGAGGTTGGTTTTTAGACCAAAAACTTTCTAAGCTGGCCATAGGATGAGAGTAAAGTTTATTCTCTGGAGTTTTAATATAATTCTGAGTGTTCATTCTACAATGTATCAACTTCGACAGCAACTTGACATCACCCTTCTTTCCTGAGAATGGCCTTTGGCACATCTCTTCCTTATTTTAGGAGCCTCAAGGCAACTTAATCCCCTGGCAATGGATCTGAAGGTTAGAAACACTCTGAAGTAGCTGAAGAGTTGCTTAGGTATATTAAAGTCTTCTGGGAAGACAATTCACCTGCTCCTTTCATAATTTAAAAGATTATTGTGCAATGATTAGTAAGTTAAATCCTACTGGTTTAATATGAAAATCTGTTCAAAAGATTATGTCTTTGATTATTCACCAAGGACATTGCCTATTTTGGTTAAATGCATATGTTGCCAGGAGGTACTATACTTTACCTTCTATTGCTTTAGATGTTTAAATAAGTTCTCATCTTGTCAAATTTGATCATGTTGATACTCTGTCTTAAAGTTTTCTGTGGTTCTCAGGTTAAAAAATAAAAGCAAACCTCTTTGACTAGTAAGAAAATATTTAACTTAACTTCTTTTGCCTAAAATTCTGCCAACTACTCACTTGCCACACCCCACCTCCTGCCTCCTAATACATGGACAGCCATACCTATCTTCTTTATTATATTTTACACATATGTGTTTTGCAACACAGGTATTGTCTGCACCTGGAATCAAGTTACACTTTTTTTTTTCTTAAAAACTACCCATTCTTCACAAAAACATTGCAAATCATCCTACTGATTGAAAGATTTTCTACATTTTGATGCCATTTTGCATCCATAATCTCCTCTGAGCATAATAAGCATAGTTATGATTGTGAGGTTACTTAGTTCTCTTTTTTTACTTCCTGCAGTCAACCATATGCTCCTTGAAAAGAGGCAATATAACTGATTTTTCTACTTCCAAGCCAGCAAAATGCTAGTATAGGACACCATTGAAATATTTTAAATTAATTATTCATAAATTTTAATTACTTATATATTTAGCAACAAATGAGTTCAGTTTCTATGGGAAGTAGATATAGGAATGGTGAATGGCGGTAGCAAATATCAAAGCCAATCCTACCAGTATTATAATTTTGCTGGGGGCAATCTGAAAGACGGTCATGTAATGAATGGCAGGTTAAGCTACTGTGAGCCTACAAAGGAGAAAAATGAAGATTAAAAAAAAATGTTGTTACTTGCCAGGGAGCACAATTTGAATTAGTGGAGTAACTATAATAATCCAGTTGTTTGGCTAAATTTATAAGCCAGGTTTCCAATAAAAATGTTATCCCTCTTTCTCTCAGTTATTTCTGAGATTTTCCAATGAATGGAGTTGTTGTGTTTATTCTTGCCTCGGGCCTTTGAAGTAAGGATCAATCTTTTTGCCCAGAGGACTTACAGAGACAGAGTTTTTATGAGTGACTTACAACTAAAAGGAGTCATTATGACTGCAGATTCTGTGATCAGATGACATACACTATGCCTGGAGGCCATTCTCCCTGAATCTGTAAAGAATACAGTGATTCTGTGGTGTTTCCTAAGAAAGGAATTCTCATGGCCATCAGGGACAATACTGAGACTCAAGTAAGTGGAATTCTTGGTGGCAAAAGCCTGAGTTGGTCACAAAGAATAGAATCAGTGTTCTTTGGTGACTACTGCTCATGGGTACTAGTGTAAGGTGACCAGACGTCCCGCTTTTGGCGGGACAGTCCCGATTTTTAACGGTTTGTCCCGCAACCCATGGCGTTTTAAAAAAGTCCCGATTTTTGGAAAGAATGCACGTAGGGAACGGTGGGAGAACAGGAAGGGAATATACGGTTTTCGGCGGCCATGTGGCTATTTAGCCAGGATACGAGTTTTATATTATTTTTGTTAATTTTAAAATGTTAAACTTTAATAATAACAAATCATTGTTGAGAACTGATTATCGAGAACTGCTTATCAAAGTTCGCATTGTTGATCAGTTGTTAGAATCCGACCACCATTGTTTGGACTTAATGAACAATGGCATTTTTTGGGATTGGCAACGACGAAAACATTTTGTAACTGTCTCTCGGACAATAAACATCATACTGCATGCTAGTAAGCTAGTTAAACAAGTGATGTCATTACAAATAAGCTATTCAGATAATTTAGGTAAGTTATTTATTTATTTCATAAATACATAAATTTTCTTGAATTTAGCAGACAGTACTTGCATTATTTATATTTTATAGTGGCGGCAAAAAGTCTAGCGCCGGCCTTGAAAGTGACACGACTTATGTTACGGTAAATTCAGAGAAAAAATAATACAAGTTAGTATTGTTATTATTTAGAAAGAAATATAGGATTAAAATAATTTTTAAAATATAGTTACTTTATAACAATCTAATTTAATTTATAAACTAACAATAAAATATGTTCATGTAATTATGTACCTACTTACTGTGTTTTTAAGCAATATGTACATAATAATTTATAATATAATTTTAAATTACTTTTTTTAGATTTTTAACATAATGAGTAAGAAATGAGGATGCAAATTCAACAATGATCTAAGAAGTGAATTTCCTTTTCCAAAAGCGATTACAATATAGACCAAATTTTTAATCAAGAACCCCCTCAGGCCGAAACCGGTTTGGCTCAGTGGATAGAGTGTCAGCCTGTGGACTCAAGGGTCCCAGGTTCAATTCTGGTCAAGGGCATGTACCTTGGTTGCGGGCACATCCCCAGTAGGGGGTGTGCAAGAGGCAGCTGATCGATGTTTCTAACTCTCTATCCCTCTCTCTTCCTCTCTGTAATAAAATATATTTAAAAAAACAAAACAGGACCCCCCCCGCCCCCCGCGGTCAATGGTGTCCCGCTTTACCAATGTTAAAATCTGGTCACCTTATTCTAGTGGGAACCATGGGGTGCATCTTAGTGGAGATTTCCAGACATCAATGTGTGTGTGTGGGTGGGGGAATATCTGGGATGGGAAGCTTATAAACTATTTTTATTACTAATCCTCACCAGAGGACATTTTTCCATTGATTTTTAGAGAAAGAAGAGGGGAGGGGTAGAGACACAGAGAGAAATATGGATGTGAGAGAGACACATGGATTGGTTGCCTCCCGCACATGCTTCAAGCAGGGGCTGTTAGGGCTAGGGATTGAGCCTGCAACCAAGTTATATGCCCTTGGCTGGAATTAAATCCAGGACCTTTCAGTCTGTGGGCTGATGCCTTTTCCACTGAGCCAAACCATCTAGGGCTTTTATGAACTATTTTTAGCAGTTGTTCCAGGGAGAGTAGAAGCTATCAAAATTTATCATTAAAAATATATTGGGATTGACATAGTGAGAAGGCTAATCCATATTTTGTAATACTACTGTTTGGAATTCTCTGCTATTTTTTAGATGGCTTCTTATTCTGAAAAAAAAAATAAAATAATAATAATAATAATAATAACTTTGCTTTCCAGCCTGCTTTAGACTGCTTGAATAATGAGGAAGATAAACTTAGCTGTCTGACCTTGTAGGCCAGAGACTAGATATGCCCATACTCTCAATGCCATGCCAGGTGTATTTTTTAATTGGATAGAACTATGTTGTTTTCAAGACCAGCAGCAAGATAACCACTAAGCACACATAGGGCTGGCTCTTTAATAAAAAGGGATGTTCTGCTTGTAGCTTTGCTTAGAATTTGAATTCATTTTCTCTGAGCCCACTGCAGTGAATACAGTGTGACTCCAAACTCTTTGAGCATTGCTTGATTTATTCTGGTTTCCTGTAACAATAGGAGGAATGACCATGTGAGAGATCTTATTGATCTCTCTTCTTGAAGTTTCAACAACTTGAACAGCTATAACTCAACAAAGGATTCCCCACTCAATGCACAAATATTCCTAGAAGATCTCCACATTGAAACATCCAAAGGTGGGCAAGTAGAGCAACAATGGTGAGGGGCTGATACCAGCTAGGAACACAGTCCAGTGGCTAGAAGCTCATGGCCGGGCTCTGCCAAAGAGGGGTGAAATCCATTGTGGCTGATACTCCCTTCAGCTGGGAGGAGTAAAGAGACTTTGTGGTCACTCATGCAGGAGTGAGCAAAATTCAACAAAGAGCTTTTTCTTTGGAAAGATTAATAAAATTGACAGACCACTAGCTAGACTAAGGACAAAGGAGAAATTACTCATATAAACAAAATCAGAAATGAAAGAGAAGTTACTACAGAGATCACATATATACTAGCACTAGAATACTACGAAGGACTTTACACCACCAAATTCAATAACCTAGACAAAATGTTCCTTGAAATATGTAACCTTCCTAGACTTAATTTTGAAGAAATGGAAAATCTAAATAGACTAAGAAGCAATGAGAAAATGAAAACAACTATCAAAACCCTTCCCAAAAATAAATGTCTAGGACCAGATGGCTTCACGAGTGAATTCTACCAAACACTCAAAGATTTAATAACACTCCTCTCAAACTCTTCCAAAAAATTGAAGAACAGAAAATACTTTCTAACACATTTTATGAGGCCAACATAACCTTAATACCAAACTCTGGCAAGGATAGCACTAAAAAAGAAAACTGCAGATCAATATCTCTCATGAATATTAATGCAAAAATCCTAAACAAAATACTATTAAATCAAATACAACAATGCATTAGAAAAAATAGTACATCACAATCAATTGGTATTCATTCCAAAGGCACAAGGGTGGTTCTACATACACAAATCTGTCAGTGTAATACACCCTATTAACAAAGCAAAGGATAAAGATAACATGAACTTATCAATAGATACAGTAAAAGCATTTGGTAAGATACAACATCCATTTATGATTAAAACACTCAAGGAAATGTGTATAGAAGAAAAGTACCTCACATAATAAGGGTGATATATGACAAACCCTCAGCCAATAACATACTCAATGGTGAAAAAATGAAAGCATTTCCTCTAAAATCAGGAACAAGACAACAATGCCCACTCTGACTACTCTTATTGGACATAATTATAGAAGTCCTAGCAATCAGGCGAGAGAAAGAAATGAAAGGCATTCAAATTGGAAAGGAAGAAATAAAAGTGTTAGTTTTTGCAGATGACATGATTCTGTATATAGAGAACTCTAAAGACCACAAAAAATATTAGAAGCAATAAACAAATACAGTAAAGTTGCAGGATACAAAAGTGAATATACAAAAATCCACTGCTTTCCTATATACTAACATGAAATTTCAGAAGTAGAAATTTAAAAAAAAAACAAAAATAAAAAAACCACTCAATTTCTTCTGCAATTACAACCAAAAGAATAAAATTCCTAGGAATAAACTTAACAAAGGATGTGAAGGACCTATATACTTAAAACTACAAAGTATTACTAAAAATATTTAAAAAAGACAATGAAATGGAAAGATAGTCTATATTCATGGATTGGAAGAATCCACACAGTTAAAATGGCCATATTACCCAAAGCAATATACAGATTTACTGCAATCCTGATCAAAATCCAAATGTCTTTTTTTGTTGTTGTTAATCCTCACCCAAGGATTTTTTTTTCTATTCGTTTTTAGAGATAGAAAGATAGAGAATGATAGAGACAGAAAAAGAGATAGAGATAGAGATAGAGATAGAGATAGAGATAGAGATAGAGATAGAGATAGAGATAGATAGAGATAGAAATAGAGATATGAAAGAGATGAGAGAGAGAAGAGATTGGATGTCTGCTGCACATGCCCCAGAGCAGGGATTGAACCTGCAACCCATGTATGTGCCCTTGACCAGAAATTGAATCTGTGACCCTTCTGTGCATGGGCTGACACTCTAAACAGTGAGCACACTGGCCAGGGCTGTCTTTTTTTTTTTTTTTTTTTTTAATCCTCATCTGAGGATATGTTTTTTATTGATTTTAGAGAGAGAAAAAGAGAAACATCTATATAAGAGAGACATCGATTTGGTGACTTCCATATGCACCCCAACTGGGGATGGAATCCACAGCCTAGGTATTTGATTCCTGGGCTCTTTGTCCATTGGAGTCAAAGAATGAAACCACAGAGGAAGATGATATAGTAAAGGTGGAAATTTATTGAAGAACAAGAACAGACTCCCACGTGGGGAGGGGAAAGAGTCCCACTGAGTCCCTTTTTCCTAGGGTTTATAAAGGCTGCAGATCTTTGTACCCTGATATGCCCTCTGAGTGGTCACTATCCCCTTTGATTTGGTCCCTATAGCAACTCCTGGGCTCAAAAGTTGAACCTCACATGGGACACATGAGGCTCTCCTCCTCTCCTCCCTCATTGTTTCCCTATTCCTTCTGGGCTTTCTCCTTCTCTCTGTGAATGAGGGGCTTCCTTCCCTTTATTCTGTAAATGTACACCCTTCTGCAGCTCCCAGTCCCCTTCATCTATGGAAATGTGCCTTCTGCTGTTTCCAGCTCCCTTATGCTATAGAAATGTACCCTTTGCAGCTCTATAGCCCTGTGCTTTTTCCATAAACCCTTTCATTTTTTTAAGTTTCCTAAACCTTCATATTTTACCCCCCAAACTCCTATTTTAACCCAAAATCTCCTTGCAAGGTGAAGCAGCATAGAGCAGAGAAAACAAGGCAAACACGAATAGGGTCCTTGAGGAAACTACTAAGCACAAATTGCACCATAGATGTTTGTCTTATTTTTCTTGTTAGGTTTTTGAAAAATAGCTTTATTTAGGTATAATTGTTATACAAAAATTGCACACATTGAATGTGTACATCTTGGTAAGTTTGGACATATGCATACACCTATGATACACAACCATTAAGCATATTCATCACTTCCCAAAATGTCCTTATATGAGTGTGTGTGTTTGTATGTGTGTCTTCTCCATCGAGTTAGTCCTGAGGCTAGAGGGTCAGTCTTTTTTGCAGTTGGAAGTTACCAATCAGCACTTAAGGTAGCTGGGGCAGAGATCAGGGCAGGACATAGACATCCACTAAAACCCTATAGACAATTCCTTCCTGACTTGTCCTTACCTGTCTACCTATCTCTACTTTGAAGTCTATCACTTTGAGGAGGAAACTGGTCTTGTAGAACTTGTTATCTAAATGCAGAGGCCATGAAACTGTGAACAATGCACTGCCCTGCGGGGGTGGGGGTTGTTATGCTGGTGTCAGGATGGACCATCAGATGTGGCCTGACACCTGGGGGCCTTCCTGCAGGGCCATGAAGGGGGCAGGGGGCATATCTGCAAGACAAAGACCCCAGCGGGATATATATAGACAGGCTCTCTGCGTGTTTCTTCACTCTGATTTGGAAATTATTCCCGGAGTCCACTAGTGTTAATAAATGAGGTCCCTCTCTTTCTCTAGGAAGCGTGCTTGGTATTTCTTTGGTCTTCTGTAACAACTTGGAATCATGGGAAGGGAAGGAGTAAAAGGGTCTAGCAATGCTGGTTATTGATTGGCACCTTACCCTTATGTCCCATATTTAAACACTTTCATTAGAAACCTTTACAAAATGGTCACCGAATCTCCTCTATGCTGCCACCAGAAAGACCATGTTAAATAATTAAACTTTGGAATCTTGTACACAGGTGGTCACAAGGCTGGAATGAATTAAATTGGATACCATTAGCTCTTTACTCAGACTTTTGCAATACTTAATAGTGTCTCACTAGCGTTCAGAACAGTTCAGTTAACCAGGAGAGGGGTGGCTTTAATTAAAATAAGTCAGCTCTGTGTTATTTTGTCATTGTTCCGCATGCCAAGAATGCTTTATTTTATGATCAACTATTTAATTCACACTTTCATGGTCAATTTCACTGACAGTAATACAATATGATAATAAATAACTGAGCAAACCAATCAAACCACCCTTTTCAAAAATTGGCCGAGGGAGGAGTGTAGAATTAGAAATTTTATAACTGCACATAAAATGCACTGTATAAAGGAATATCTAAATGTTGATTAAAGGTTTTGGCCTTCAAAGAATTGTTTCTCACTTCATAATGGATGTAGCAGCAGGGGCGATTGGGGAAGGGAGGGACGGCTCAAGTGTCTGAAATTCACATACCAGTAAATATTTTGCTAGTTGAATGCCATTGATATTTAAAAACAAAAATAAAAACAACCTCCTCCCTCCTCTAATCTAGGGAAGTGCACAGAATGAGGGAGATGTAAAGCAGCCTGAGTTTCCTCTAAAACATAAGCCTAAGGATGGTGCATGTAGACCTTCCTGCGCCTTCTTCAGGAAACAGCTCACAGGCAAGAACATGATGAATTAAGCAAATCTTTATTTATATTCCTTTGGGATGGCCAGGGATGTGGTGCTTTGTAAATAAAAGTTTCTTAATAATAATTGCTGTAAACTGTCCCATTTAAAAACAAACATGTTTCATTGGTTTCAGAGACAAAGGAAGAGGGAGAAAGAGAAAAAATCCATCTGCTGTCTCCTGTATGCCCCCTACTGGGGATGGAGCTGGCAAGCCAGGCATGTACCCTGACAAGAATCAAACTGGTGACCACTTGGCCCATGGGACATTACTCAACTGAGCCACACCAGCCAGGACTTATCCCATAAGATAAACATTTTTTACTGCAGAGTGGCAAAAACAGTGCAAGTGTAATACTTTGAATTATGGTGCTGATTCTGGATATCTTTCATTCTCAAGAAGCTAAACAATCAGAATTCATTTCAGAATGATTTTACTGCTGAGCAAGTGGCAGTGTAACAGTATTCCCAAGTAATGTGGGAACCCTCATCACTTCTTATTCAAAACCAGCACAACCCTGCGGTGATTGGTCACACACAGGGATCTGCAAGACTGTCAGTCTTCATTTGGCCTTCAAATCTCTGTCTTCATTTTTGTGTAACAATAACAGCAACAACAATAATAGTGATAATATTTTAGCACCTATTTATATAAAAGCCTAAGTGACCAAACGACCAGTCGACTGGTTGCTATGACACACATTGACCACCAGGGGGCAGATACTCAACGCACAGGATCGGGTTCCCTCTTGTCCCATTGAGCCATCGGGGATCTGGCTGAAACCAGCTATCTGACATCCCCCGAGGAGTCCTGGATTACAAGAGGGCGCAGGGACCCCACCAGTGCACAAATTCATACACCAGGCCTCTAGTATTTTATAATAGGCACTAGGCTAAGTAATATATAGATACTATTCTATTTGATAAAGCACTTCCTTGAGATAATGTTGGTCTCCTTTTACAGATGAGAGAATACCTGTTCAAAGTTGTTAGTCAGACAGTGAATGAATGCCAAAGTCATAATTCTCAACTCCACCCAAACCTAAACCTCTATGTTATACCTTTTGCCCTCCTATTTGCTGCCTTAGTTTTCTGTCTTGTTTAACATTCCCTCTGTCACCAGGCTGGTGCTGCTCAGTGGTTGAGCATCAATCTATGAACCAGGAGGTCAAGGTTCAATTCCTAGTCAAGGCATGTGCCCAGGTTTTAAGCTCAATCCCCAGTGTGGGGCATGCAGGACGTAGCCAATCAATGATTCTCTCTCATCATTGATGTTTCTATCTCTCTCCTGCTCCCGCTTCCTCTCTGAAATAAATAAAAATATATTTTAAAAAATGTTCCCTCTGTTAGAGACATTAATTGGGTTATTTCTGGCACTGTGGCTGGTGCATCCCTAAGTAGAATCTCCTATAATTGTCTTAAAAAAAAAAAAAAAAACTTAGGGCACTCATTGGCATCACCTCAGTGTCTCCAAATAGCTACAATGAAAATGTACACATGAACCTACGTAATAATGGCCTATTCTTCCTCTCCAATTCACACCATCAAACATGTTATTTTGCCAGCTAATCTAGATGCTTTCCCTTAAACTCTGGCATAGGAAAGACAAAGCTGATTAAATGTCCAGGTCTGTGTGAGATGGGGGTTTATTACAAGCACCCTGTTTAGACACCAGTATGAGGATCCACAAAGCCAGAACTGGATGGGAAGCCAGTGCATAAGGCCTGCCATGTGATAGAGATCAACCTCCACTGACCTCCACTGTGCCCCTGGGCACCAGCTGCAAGGACTGGGTGGATGTCTACTTAATTTCTGCTAATCTAGAGACAAATGCTCGTATTCTTGTATTAACACATAATAAGGCTACCAATGGAGCACTCCCATGTGATTGATGTAAACACTAATCAAGCTTCTATGATTTGTGGAAGAAAGGAACTGTTGAGCTATGAGCTATCAAGATCAGTTTGTACTGTCATTCTTTATCTTAATCTCTGTAGTATAAGGTTTCAAGAGTAAGCTCCTCTCTCCATGTGTTTGAAGCATTGATTCAAGCATGGACATACAAGATATATATATTTTTTACTCCCATTGCAAAGAAAATCTTTTGATATAATTTATTATGCATAAATTATTTAAAGGCTTTCCCCCAAAAAGATCCTGTAACCAATTGAATGGATCAGAGGTCAAATGTAAAAATTACTTGAAAATCTGGTAGACTCTTATAAAAATATTGACATAAATATAACCTTATTTGTTTTATTGTCAGTAGTATGTATTATTGTCAGGAGTATGTGAAAGTGTAGGTCAAATCTAAGTAATAAATTTATTTATTAATTATTATCCCCATGGACATGTCCTTTGAAATGTATAAAAGAAGATAGAAATATAAAATGTCTTACATAATCTCACATAAAAGTGAATTCCTGTGCAACCTAGTAGTATTTTTCAATTTTCCAGCATTAAAGTATACATATAATTTTTATCATAAATTGTATGTGATTGCATGTCATATATCAGCTTAGGGCTCATATCTTCTATAATAGTTTTCAAATTTCTAGTAACCCAAAGTAAATCTTTGACTCCTGTTAAATTTAGTTTTCAAATATGATATCTTAAAGCTTAAAAGTGTTTCAATTAGTTCTGAATTTGGACAGAAGTAATTTCCATTAGATAAGAATAAATAATCTAATGTTTTCAAATTATTCACTTCAATCTGGATTCAAAAATATCCCTAAAACTATGATCACCATATAAGTTATCATCCAAAACAGAAGATTTTTGAAAGTAAAAATAGGCATAAAAATAAAAAAAAAGAGGCAGTATCATTAATTAAGCCAGAAAAATAAATTGTAAACTAAACTGTCCTGAGCAAACTAGATCACAGGGGTGTGGACTATATGAGACAAGCCAGACTCCTAGGGTTTGAAATGGAAAGAGGCATTCACTTTCAGGGTCTTGCACAATTTCTGATCCCATTGTCACACCCAACATGTATTGAACAACTAATATATTAAATAAATCCCTCCTAATGTTTAAATAATCTTTATTATTACTGTCTAATGTATTTTGAGCAAATTCCACAATAAGATTGTCAGTGGCTTACATGTGAGACATTTTTAGCAAATAGAGGAGAGTGACATTTAAAAATTCCAAGATCATCATTTATAGAGAGGCATACTTATTTACATATGCTTACTTCCTTTTTTTGCTTTTGTTTTTGTTTTCCAATTTCTCCTTCTACTTTAAAAGCCTCAGGGTATCTATTTATTAGTATATACAGTGAAGTAACATTCTGGGAGGCATAAAGCATGCTGTAATTTGAACAACATTCTGGGAAAACATCTGCAAAGAGCTCACAGTAAATACTACTAGCCGATCATTTCATTATTAGCTGTAAGAAAATGGACTTTAAGATAGAAAATAAAATCATTATAAATATTCATTTACTTCTATGGTAGCCATGAAAAATAAAAAAAGTAGGTGCAGAGAACGCAAGCGACAGCATTACATTTTCTTAAAGTGCCTATATGCAGAAGCATATAAAAAAGACAGCTGACTTTGTAGTTATTTAATGGGAAGAATAAATCTCAAGAGAGGCTTATGGGAATTCCATACGCCAAATTTTAGAGTTAGAAAAGCCTATTGTGTGTGTGTGTGTGTGTGTGTGTGTGTGTGTGTGTGTATGAGAGAGAATGAGAGAACAACAGAATAAGAGAGAGAGAGAGAGAGAGAGAGAGAGAGAGAGAGAGAGAGAGAGAAAGAGAGAGAGAGAAAGGTGGGGGAGAGAACCATCATTTTCATTTTAGGCTTTGGATTTGTTCAATTGCGGAGTGGTAGCCATAATAAAAATTAACAGTTTTAACTTTGTCAATAATAATCTCTCACAGTGTTTTTGAGTCCTGAGATAAAAGAGTGGTCATCATCTCCTTTACAATTAAAATGATAATAGTAATGCATGGCCACCTTTCACACAGCTGCAGTGAGTTGAATACTGTTTCCCTTCCCTTTTCTCCAGAAATTCATGTCCACTTGGAACCTCTGAATGTGACTTTATTTTGAAATCAAATCTTTGCAGATGTAATTAGTTTAATGTCTTGAAATGAAATCATCTTGGATTTAGGGTGTGTCCTATCATAAGAAATGAAGGGGACACAGCGATAGTAGAGAAGAAGGCAGTGTGAAGATGTAGGTAAAGATTGGGATGACACATTTATAGGATTGAAATATTAAGGATTACCCTCAAACACCAGAAGCTATGAGAGAGGAGTGGGATGGTTTTTTCCCTTAGAGTCTTCAGAAGGAACCAACCCTGCAGACAAATGTGATTTTCAACTTCTGGTGGTCTATACTGTGAGAAAATAAATTTCTTTTGTTTTAAGCTGCCCTGATTGGGGTATTTGTTATGGTACTCATTGGAAACTAATATTACAACTAATAAAGTACCAATCATTCAGTTAGCATATATGGGGCTGATATGTTTAAGGGCAATGCTTCAAATTATAATAGTCATATGAACCTGGGAAGCTTGTTTCCTGCAAATTATGATTCAGTGGGTCTTGGGAGGGCTCTGAGGTAGCACATTACTAAGAACTTACCAGGTGATACCTATTAGCTGATTCTAAAATGACATTTTTGGTACCAAAGCCATAATATGGTTTGTACATTCAGACACAGGGGAATGCCATGAGACTGAAAATGTATCTCCACAAACAGAGGGCAGGGAAAGACCAAAGAAAGAGGTTTGCTACTCCAGTCTAGTAATTAATAGAATACATTAAGAGACATTTATATGCAGGATGCATCTTGAGCAACTGCAAGACAAAATAAATCCCCACACCTCTTGGCAGGAGCCAGAGAATTATTCAGGGTAAAGGGATGGGCAATTACAGGTACTAGTACATTAATGCTACCAGTGTGGAACTTACTTTATATGCCTGACCAAGTCTGGACAACAACCTGTTCCAGGAACCAGCACATAGCAGGAGTCATGAGCGGGATGTTGATTTATGTCAGAATGAATATCAATTACAGTTATAATTACAATTATAGTCAGTAAGCAGTGTTTGCATAAGGCAACCTTCCTTCTGGCCTGCACCCAGGTCACAGGACAGAGTGGTCATGTCATGAAACATCTTTTTACACTGCCACATCAAAGAGCTCTATTCCATGAACCTCATTCTGTGGAGCTTTCAACTTAGTCAAAGGTAAATCATATTGATGTGAAAAGTTATGAACTACTGTAAAAGTATAAAACAGACAGTTATCAAGATAATAAATATTAATACACTTGAGAAAATCAAGTTATCAGTGACGGTTGGAATAATTATGGAAAATTTTGATAAAAAAGACAGGTTTGGGTTAGGAGTTTAAGACAAAGAGAATGAGCAACATCTTGACCAGACCAGTTAGTGCAAGTCCATGATAAGACAACACCAGAGAATGATATGAGAAAGGTCGAATAGTGCATTACAGCAATGTAATTATCATGTAACTACCATATTTGCTATGGATAGATGTTTATGGTAACCAAAACATATATATATATATATATATATATATATATATATATATATATATATATATCCTACCTATATATAAGAGAAAATGAACTGGCAGGAATTTAGGTATATATTTAAAATAAATGCTTTAAAGTCTATCATCTGTGCTCTCTCATAGACTGTTTTAGTTATGTACTTTTTATTCCTATGTGTAGGTCATACTTTCTAGTTCCTTTGAATTCTTCTATTTTATTGTTGAAAACTAGACATTTAAGATAATATAGGCACTCTACTTATTGTTTCCCTAATCCCCAAAGTGAGTCATTGTCTTTTTGTTTGTTTAATTGCTTAGTGACTTGGTGGGTGACTTTAATGACATTTATTTCTTGTGCAGCATGAATCCTCCCCTGTCACTCCTCGGAGTATAATGTTTGGGGCATTCCCACTTGCACCCTAGGGTAACAGTGATTT
This sequence comes from Eptesicus fuscus, assembly GCF_027574615.1. Taxonomy (NCBI): domain Eukaryota; kingdom Metazoa; phylum Chordata; class Mammalia; order Chiroptera; family Vespertilionidae; genus Eptesicus; species Eptesicus fuscus. The sequence continues at coordinate 51,571,622 of NC_072488.1, forward strand.
TAGCAAGACACTTGTGAGAGTCTCTTTCCCTGTCTCTCTGTGAAGCTGTCTGGCTCTGTTGGTTTCACACCAGCTCCAGTGCTCTCCTAATTGTTAGCTAATTGCTTACAGTTTTTGACAATGATCTAGGGCATACATTGTTCCACAGCCTCATTCAATTAAAATTAAAAGGTATAGTTTTCAAGGTTCATATCTGAGGTTTATTCTGACACAAGAAGTGCTCTTCTTAGCTGTCTTTTTTTTCTATAAACTAGCTCTTAGAGTCTACCTTGTTACTTTCATGGAGCTTGAAGAATCAATCTGATTACTCATCATCAAACTCTACTTTGTTTATGTGGGTGCTTTATGCTCAAACTTCCCTACACTTTATTCTAAATAAAGTCAATTCCTTTGGGGGAAACTGTGGAGCTTTATATGATTATGGCATACCTCTCCTGTACAAAATGTCTGAGTCTCTACTCCAGAGATAGGCTCACTGGCATGGCCTGGTTCACTCAGATTGACACCCCTGCTTTATGAGTAGGTTATTGGGGATGAGCAGTAAGCTCTGGTCTTCTTGGGTTGCATCTCTTGGCATAGAACCACTGCCTAATGAGCAAGGTAGATTGAGGACATTCAGGGTTCCATTATTTGAGACTTGCTTTATTTGCCACTTGCTGTACCAAGGAGCAGCTGAGTAGAAGAAACACTCACATGGAATTTAGCTTCTACAACATGAACTGGAGGTCTGAGAAACTCCACACCCCAGGTACTGCAGGTCTTGATTGGGAGCTGAGACTAGAAGACCTGCATCTTCTTGACATATCTTCAGAGAGGAGCTTATGCCATGCTGCAGAAGGAAAGGGAGAGGAGGAAGTGAATAGTGGTCAGGTGCCATAGACTCCTGCTTTTCTTACTGAGTTTTTAGTAGATTTTCTGTAATTTTTTCTCATTTCATATATATATACTTTTACCAGTTATGATCATTTCACTAGAGAACCATGCTGCAGAGCTTCTCTCACCACCATATATTATAGTGAATCTCTAACCAGTAATGGATTTTCTTCCAGTGCTTGCTTTTAGCCTAGAAAACAACTTTCATTAAAATTATTTCACAAAACCTTACATGTGCAGAAGTATAAAAATGATTTTTTATAATCTTACACTGATAAACTCTATTTATCTACATAATCTAAAATCAAGTGTCACTTTCATCACAGAATATTTTTTCTGACTTCCCAGGTTCAGTTAAATTGCTAGTATGTATATACTTTTAAGACCTATTATAGTGATAATTTTTCAATTTCCTGTTATTATTGCTTAATATAATTCATTTTCCAGTAAATTTAAAATTTCATAAAGATAGGATCTCAGGAGATTGGGATCCACTTGGTTTTAGTTTTCATGTGTTTTGCTGCTGCTGGTGGTATTGGTGCTACCACGTTATATATTAACACAAGAAAAATGTTTGGAGTCTAAAAATCTCTCAATAAATATTTATTGAAAGAGTGAGTTTGGAAAATGGAGGAAAAAAATTTTCTAAAACAGTTGTTTAAAACTAGTGTCCTGTATAGGATAGTTGCTTTTCTCTACCTTCAAAGTCTGTTTAAGCAGTATAAAAATCCCAAAAGCCAAAACCAAATCTTAGCAAGGAACTATTAAATGGATCTCTCTCTCTCTCTCTCTCTCTCTCTCTCTCTCTCTCTCTCTCTTTCTTTCTTTCTTTCTTTTTCATTTGTTTGTTTGTTTCTACAGTCATCTTCAACCTGGGGTAAAGAGAAGTTGCACTGTATGTGTGCAATCAGGACAAGTGAGAAGGAGGATGAATTTCAATACAAGGTTTTCTCAGATTGTCCATGTCTGGGTCTATGAATTCCCATTTAAGGTTTATTGCAATAGTGTGTGTGTGATTTAGCTTTTAAGTATGTTGGAGAGAAAATAAATTGAAAGAACACGGTAATGAACTGTCAATCAGGAGAGTGTTATTTAGGATTGAAATGAAGAGAAGCATCACATGTGAGGAATATTTGAATTTGATTGGCTAACTATATATTGTATGGGTATGCTAATTCTTGAGAACCATTTTCAAGATACCCTGCCTAAGAAAGAGGTAGCTTGGGTTTTCAGATCAAAAAGCAATACTCAATGTTTGAAGTTTGTTTCAATATATTTATACTAGTGGCCCAGTGCACAAGTTTGTGCACACTGAAAGAAAATTAATTAGAATAAATATTTTAATATCACTATTCACCCTTTCTCTATAATAGAAGTATCAACCAAATTCACTATTGACAATGACAGATTGAAGCATACGTGTGCGATTGGCACCAGCGAGAGCTTTATATGTATCGTGCATGCGTGAGTCAACTTAGCCTTTTATAGATATAGAATAAACTTGCTTAATTAGACCTGCTTTCTGATGTAGCTAAACTTTTCCAGTCCAGTGAAGCACCCCACCTTCTCTTTCAGGTAATTGTCAGCAACACAACAGTAAATATCAACATGAAGCAAATTATTATTGTAGATCATGCAGGAAGAAAAAAGGGTAAATTATTTAACTGCAGCAGTGTTTGACTATATTCTGCACAGTGAGAAAACCTGAAGTCATTTTCAAGGTCCACCATTTCTTACTTCTTTTAAGTTAATGAAAAGAAAATAGGATTCCACTGAGTCCCCTACCTACCTACTCCAGGACTTCTGTGGAAATCAAATGAGATGAGGCATGGGGAAATGCTTCACAGACATTTGGTTAAAGTGTAAAATGTTTCCACCTGGCTATAAAGCAAGTTGTATTCCTGGGCTGAAGAAACTCCAAGTAGGCTAGTTGCTAGGTAGAGGAAGCCAGGCGCTGCTACATGACATCATTACCTGGAACCCGCAGCGACCGTTTCTGGGCTGGGCTGGGCTGTGGGCAGCATTTTGCACCATGGAGTCTTGGCAGCATCAGCTGCGATTTGGTGGGCTGTCACTCTGGGGTGGTGGCGGGGCCTGTGTCCCACTTGGGGGAAGCTGAGTGTTGCTTTGTGAGTGCTAGGTCCTTGGTGCCATTTCTCTGTAAATGGCCAGTGCACATCACAGCAGCTCCTGCATTGAACATCTGCCTCCTGGTGGTCAGTGTACATCAAGTGACTGGTCGGACAGTCGGACACTTAGCATATTACCCTTTTATATATACAGATGCTCAAAATAAGAGTGTTATTGTTTTATACTTAGATACTCAGTGATTCATTAAGCACAATAGATGTTTCTTTGCTTAGCCTTTTCTCTGTTTTATTTTAAATTGCTTTAAACTATCTCCCCAGAATGTGCTTATTTAATATTTATTTTTTTTCTACAAAGTTTTGCTCTACAATTGACTAAAATATTTCTTGGGGAAAAAGGGTGATCTACCATTTTTTAAGAATTAGGTTTTAGTTGTAGAAGTATTAGTTATTTTCACTTAACTTTGAAAAGAACATAAAATCAACAGAAATGAGGAACAGGGTGCTGGCCTCTGAATAATTATGCTGTGATTCTATGTCTCTCCAATTAAGAAAACCACACTGAGGAACAGAATAAAAATTAACAAGCAGGTTGTTATTTCTTCATCTGGATTGACACCTTTAAAAAATTTCTTAGAGGGCAATCATTGCTACTTTCATTAAAAGATTCCTTGTTAGAAAAAGTAGGACATTGATTTTCCTTTTATTCCTAATGGAATATAGAGACATGCAGAATGAAAGCACAAATATAATGAGTACAATCCTGAATTCGTTCAGTGTAACTATAACATCCTAAAATTATTATCCATCAAGGACAAAATGTTTTGAGATATGTTTCCACAATAGTTTTCACATCTTAAAATTAGCAAAAAACTCACCAGATCAGACCATAATAATTCCCTATGGAGATAAATTGAACATTTTTTGTGATCTCTACTAAACTCAGGGCCATCTTTTATTTTACTACCCATAAGCAAGAGAAAATATCTTCACAGCATAATATAAATAACATGGCTAAATCTCATGTTTGTATGGGCTACCTTGATAATTTAAGCCTAAAGTTTGTCCAGTCTCTTCTTTTTCTCAGCCATTATTTAATGAAACTAACCTCAGAGGGACATCTTTTAACCAATCCTTAATTGCTTTGAAATTTATAGGGATACATTTCAAAATAACTAGCTCTAAAGAATTAATAAATTCCTGGGAATAGCATAATTACATTGGCATATCTCTCTTCTTTCAAACCTGCAGCATGAATTGCAAACTACACATACAAGCCAAATATTTATTAAAATACAAAGCCTAGTTAACAGTTTAGGTTAAAACATTATTTCATGTTTAAAAATTACATGTGTCAAAAGTAGCAGTTTATCTGTATAGTTTTTCTCCTGATCAGAATCACTTGGGGATTTTCCTAAATATTTATGTTGGCAAACTCTGCCTGAGGATTGTGATTCAATGCAATTTTTATGAATCTTCAGGTTTACACTGCAAGAAGAATGCCACAGGTCACTTCCTGTCCAGACAAGATGGCATAAGTCCATTTTTCCATGATCCTCCCCAGTAAATATAATTACAACCCCCTGCCCCCCCCCCCAAAAAAAAAATGATAGAAGGAACAACTGAAGACAAATCTGAAATGTGGTAAGAAGGGACACTGGAGGAATACTGCAGTAGCAGGTACCTTGCATCCAGCCTACCCATAAGGGGATGGCTACTTAGACCCAGCATTTCCTGATGTTCAACCAAGCAGCAGGAGAGGGCAAAAAATACAATCATTTATCTCCCAGATTGAATGGAAATCCCTCTGAACACGTTAGATGAGATTGACACACCAGATAAGGGATAGATATTGGGGACCTAGCCGAAAGGAATCATACAGGGAAGCACTCTGCCAAGCCTAAGACTTTCCTTTCCCCCCTCCCAAAGAACTGAGATTGCTGGCATTACCTCCCGGAGAGACTCAGCTGTAGCGCGAGATCTGGTGCAGGGAGCTTCTTTATTCTTGTGGGTCTAGAATTCTACTCCTGTCCTCAGAGAAATCTGGACAAGCAGGAAGAACTAGAAAGAGGAATTTAATCACAGCAATTTGGGCGATTTCATAGGATCAGTGACATGATCTAACCATCCCAAGTGACCCAGTCTGGGAAGTCCCACAGGCTGTGACTTTCCTCCCAATTTGAAGATACTGAGGCAGCCAGAGGCATTGGTAGGAATATCCTACCACACCCCTTCTTCACCGAGAGTTACCCAGCCTTGGGATACCTCTTACACTCCAGGATACATCCCAATGTCACCCTTTATCCTATGAACCAAGAGAACCACAACATCAGTGAAATGACAGACAACTGAGAGAAGCACTAAGTTGAACCATATGTTGAAATTACAGGACAAGAATTTGAAAGCAAATGTCTAAAATCTAGTCAATGGTTAAATACACATTCCATTGAAACAAAAAAATTCTCAGGAAAGGTATAGAATTTATTTTTATAAACACACAAAAATTATAGTACTTGAGGACATTATATAACATCAAATTATACAAAACCCCTCTGAACAGGTTAAATAATAAAGTGGAGATGACAGAGGATTGAATCAGTAAACTTAACAGAAAATAAAATTAACACAGTCTGGAAAACAGAGAAAATAAACTGAAAAAAAAGCAAGTGAACAGAAATCTGGTGTTTGGTTCCACCCACAAGGTGTTTAGAAGTCGTTGCTCCATCTCACAACAGTTAAAGAGCTGAAGAGACTGAAATATCAACGACTCTTTTAGGGGCTATAAGAAAGGGGAGGACACAGATCAAACCACTGTCCCCAGATTGGAGACACAGACAAGCAAATACAGAGAGTTAAGGCTTACGAGACCAGAGGCTCATTCATAGAAATAGCCGTGGGAAGTGGTGCCAGGGGAGAAAACCTGAATTATAAATGACAAATTCCTGGAGTTTAAATGTGAAACACTCTGAGGGAATAAAAGCTCCAGGAGGACACAGTAATGAATTGTGAGATGTATCTCCAGGAGCTGGATCAGATTCCCTCTACAAATATCAGAAAAACCTCCTCATCTTTGTGGATGATGGAGGGGAAGAGGAAACATCTTGAAATACATGGCAGCAACCAGTTCTTTTTAATAAGTGCAGCCCTCCTGTGAAACTAGTTGACCAGAGCTTAACGTGCTGGGTTACTGTACAAGCCTAACTACTGGGGCAAAGGTAATTCCCAAATCCGCTCAGCTCTAGCCTTCCAGATGGGAGATGAGAAGTAGCTCACTCCAGCCAACTCAACCTAAAGGAACAGAAAAATACTGAGAAACATTTGGGAAGTTCACAGCCTAGAGGCATTGGCTCCCTAAAACACTGAAACCTAATCATGGGACTACAGAATGCTCCCCACCCCCACTTCCTTGCCCACCTCATCACCTCATTTACCAAAGGCCTAATTACAGCAGTTCTTGTTACTGGTACATGCCTGACTATCAGGAAAAATTAAAAAGCATGCTAAAAGGCAAAAAAAAACAACAACAACAAAAAAAAAAACACCCACACAATTTGAAGGGACAGAACACGTATCAGAACCAAACAGGGCAGGGATGTTAGAATTATCATACTAGGAAATTAGAACTGTTGTTAATATACTTGACTCAATAAATTACATAGAAGAAAACATAGGTACTAAACTTATGGGTCTTGGTCATAGAGAACACTTTCAGAACTTGACCTAAAAGGCAAGGGAAGTAAATGTAAAAAAAAATAAATGAATGGGACACTCTTAAACTAAAAAGCTTCTGCACAGCAAAATAAACTGACAACAAAACAAGAAGACAACCAACAGAATGGGAGAAGATATTTGCAAACAACAGTTCTGACAAGGGGTAGATCCAAAATATAAAAATAATTCATACAACTCAAAACTAAAGAGACCAACAATCCAATTAAAAACAGACAGAGGATCTGAGCAAACACTTCTCCCAAGAAAACATACAAATGGGCAACAGATATAAGAAAAAAAGTGTTCACCTGCACTAGCTATTAGGGAAATGCAAATCAAAACTACAATGAATATCACCTCACACCTGTTAGAATGGCTATTATCAACAAGAGAAGTAATAACAAATGTTGGAGATGTTATCGAGAAAAATGAACCCTCATTTATTGCTGGTGGGAATGTAAACTGGTACAGCCACTATGGAGGGTAGTATGAAGGTTCCTCAAAAAATTAAGAATAAAGTTACCATATGACTAAGCAATTCCCCTTCAGGGTATGTATCTGAAAAACTTGAAACATTTATTTGCAAAAATATATGTACCCCTATGTTCATTACAGCCTTATTTATGGTGGCCAAGACATGGAAACAACTAGTTTCCTTCAATAGATCATTGGATAAGGATGATGTGGCACATATGTACAATGGAATCCTATTCAGCCATAAGAAAACATAAAATACTGCCATTCATGGCAACATGATGGACCTTGAGAAAATCATGCTAAGCAAAATAAGACAGAAAAAGTTAAGAACCATATGATTTCACTCATATATGGAATATAAAACTGAAAGCGACAAATGAGGGAAAAAAAAAAAAAAAAAAAAAACCTCAGACACAAACACCAGTATGGTAGTTACCAGAGGAAAGAAAGGTGGTAGGGATAGTAAAGGGTAAAGGAGGTCAAACACATGGAAACAGAAGATGATTTGACTTTGGGTGGTGGGCACACAATGCAATATACAGATCATGTACCATAGAAATGTACACTTGAATCATATAGAGTCTTATAACCGGTGTTACCTCAATAACTTTAATAAAAAGGGGAATGGGGAACCTTTTTTCTGCCAAGGTCCATTTGGATATTTATAACACCATTCAAGGGCCATACAAAATTATCAACTTAATAATTAGCCTGCTATATTTAGTCAAACATTTAATTAACTCACCCCTAATGCCTTGGCAGGGCCCGACCAAATGACTTCACTGGCCTTACAAGTTCTGAAGGTTGGACGCTCCCCACTCCTGCTTTAAAAGTTAAGAAGAAATACTTTCTCATATGAACTAAAATTGAGAAAGTTTGTTGCTAACATACTACCTTGCAAAGTATGTTCAAAAAGAGTGTATTGGAGAGAGTAAAAATGATATAGGTCAGAAACTCAGATGTACATAAAGAAAGGAAGATAAAGATGATATGAAGGCATATGTGAATGTAAAATAAAAACTTTTATTTATCATATTTATAATTGATGTCACAAATAACAGTTTGTCTAAAATAATACCAATCTTATCTAATAATAGACAAATATGCAAATTGACCATACCTCCGACACATCCACAAGCCACGCCCACAAGCCACACCCACCATCCAATCAGAGCGAGTATGCAAATTAACCCAAACCAAGATGGCTACAGCCACAGAGAGCAAGGTTTCCTAGGTAACAGAGGAAGCCAAGCTTTCTGCCTGCCCTGGCCAGGCCTAAGCCTCCACTCAAGCTACAAAGTTTCAATTATAGAAGGTAAACAAATTCAAACAAATGGCGGCAGATTGGAGCTTGAGAGAGCAGGCCAGGGATGCCGCCGGCAACAGGGGAAGCAAAGCTTTCTGCACACCCTGGCGGGGCTTACCCACTTAAAGCTACAAAGTTTCAATTGTAGAAGGTGAATTAACTGCCACAAAAATGGCTGCCGCCACGGAGGGAGCAACAGGCTTGGCTCTGCTCCAGGCTACAAAGTTTCAATTGTAGAAGGAAAATAAATTCCAGATACCAGGGCCTCTGCTTGGGTTGCCAGGGGGCGTGGCCGGCCTGCAAACCACCACAGGCCCCTCGCTCAGGCCACCCCACACCCCAAGGGAACCCCCACCTGATCCAGGACGCCCTTCAGGGCAAACCAGCTGGCCCCCACCCCTGTACCAGGCCTCTATCCTATCTAATAAAAGAGTAATCTGCAGATTGATCATCACTGCAACACACAATATCGCTGCCCCCATGTGGTCAAAGATCCTGCCCCCATGTGGACACAAGATGGCCACCACAAGATGGCCAGCAGGAGAGAGCAGTTGGGAGGCACCCGGCCTGCAAAGGAGGGCAGTTGGGAGGCACCCGGCCTGCAAGGGAGGGCAGTTGAGAGGTGATCAACCCTGCAGGAGAGGGCAGTTAGGGGTGACCAGGCCGGCAGACGAGGGAAGTTGGGGGCAAACAGGCTGGCATCAGAGTGGTTAGGGAGTGATCAGGCTGGCAGGCAGAAGCGGTTAGGGGCAATCAGGAAGGCAGGCAGGCAAGCAGTTGGGAGCCAGCAGTCCTGGATTGTGAGAGGGATGTCCGACTGCCCGTTTAGGCCCGATCCCAATAGGATCGGGCCTAAACGGGCAGTCGGACATCCCTTGAGGGGGTCCCATATTGGAGAGGGTACAGGCTGAGCTGAGGGACAACCCCCCTCCGTGCACGAATTTCGTGCACTGGGCCTCTAATATATTATATAGATATACAGCATATGTAGTATATTACATATACATATATACAAACATATACATACATATATAAGCAAAATGAATGACAATAATGATACAGTGAACAACAGGAAGAAAATAGTATTATTGCTCAAAAGTTCAGTTGCTGGTTTGTTTTATTATTGCATATTAATTTTTTTAGAGAAACTGCCATGTTCCACAGTGTGTGTGTGTTTGCAGAACATTTTTTAAATTACATAAAAGAAATAAAGATTATTATGCAAATTATAGATAACCCTAAATTATAGGGTGGGGATGGATAAATAAATAAATCCATATATATGAAACCATAAGCCACCAGTCGACCCTTTGACCTGCTGCTATGACACACACTGACCACCAGGGGGCAGAAACTCAACACAGGAGCTGAACCTGGTGGTCAGTGTGCTCCCACAGGGGGAGCGCAGCTCAACTGATGGGTGCCAGACACTGGGCTCACAGCCAGTGAGGGCCACTATAGAGGTGCAAGCCTCTTCTGCCTCAGCAGGAGCGCTACCAAGCAGCAGCAGCAGCAGTCACAACTGGGTGAGATGAGTGGGTGTGGCTTGGTGCCTGACCCTGGGCTAGGGCTAGGCTTCCCCGCCCTCACCCCCTCCCCACAGCCTGCTGATTCCCACACTACTGCATCCCTGGAGGAATGTCTGACAGCTAGTTTTGTCCCCATCCCTGCCTGGCCTGTAGTGATCAGGCCAAAACCAGCAGTCCAACATCCTCCAAGGTGTCCTGGATTGCAAGAGGGTGCAGGCCACGCTGAGGAAGCACTGGGCCTCTAGGGAAGAAAGAAAGGAAAGAAAAAAAGAAAGAAAGAAAGAAGGAAGGAAGGAAGGAAGGAAGGAAGGAAGGAAGGAAGGAAGGAAGAGAGGGAGGGAGGGAAGAAGGGAGGAAGGAAAGAAGGAAGAAAAAAATATTAGGTGTGTGTACTACTGTGTTTAATAAAATACTTAGGACTATGTTTGCAATTATGATATGATCAGGTGTAGGCTTTGGTCTTAGGTTTGTGCTAAGAGGATGAATTAAATTTAGGGTTCAAATCAGAGTTAGAATTTTTGTCTGTGATAGATTTAAGGCCAAGGTGAGTATTGAGATTAGGCTAAGGATTATTTTTTATCATTTTATTGTATCTTCTTTGTTTATTTGTTAGCCATGACTGTTTGTCATTACTTTAATCTGTGCTGTAGGATATATAGTATAAATATTTTAACTTATTAAAGTCTACCTTTCATGTGATAATATCCACTTTCTGTACCATATCAGATCTTACAAAGGTATACTTGCATTTCTTTCCTCTCAAACTGTGTACTTTTACTTTTTCACATGCTATACATTCACACTGAGATATAATTTTTTATCAATCACGATCACTTATTTTTAAAGTGATTTAAATTATAAGGAAAAGAAGTATATATTTTCCTGTGAAGTTATTTCTAATGGCTTTTCTTCTTTTGTGAAGATCCAGATACCCTTCTATCTGAAAAGCTTCTTTAACATTCCTTGTAGTGTGGTATCTGATCATGAATGCAGTCAGCATTTTTATGGCTAAACCATCTTTATTTTTTCTTTATTTTTCCAGAATATATTTTTTCTTAGTGTAAGATTCTAGGTTTATTTTATTTTTTTAAATAGTTCCTCTACTGTTTTTTACTTTAATTACGACAAGAAATCTGCTGCCTCCTTATGTTTGTTCTCCTTAACTTGATCCTTCGAATACATTTGTCTTTTCTCACTGGCTACTTTTAAGATCTTCATGTTAACACAGGTTTTAAATAATTTGATTTTCATTTTTGTTGCAGTTTTCTCCATGTTTCTTATACTTTGGTTTTTTAAATCTTTTTGGATCTCTGGATTTGTTGTTTCCATCACATTTGAAAAAAATTGACCATTATTTCTTCAAATATTTTTTCTACCTGATCCTAACCTACCCTGTGACTTTAATTACATGTGTATTATAACTCTTGAGATTGTGGTTTTTATTTTTATGAATAATGTCAGTGTTTTATTTTGGATAGTTTTTATTACAATATTTCCTATTATGCTGCAGTTCGTTTTATCTTAGAAGGTGCTTTAGTGATTAATGTTATAATAAATATTTTTCCTCTGTACATAATTTCCCTAATGTGATAAAGAGCTATGCATTTCATGTCTATTTTTGTATTACTACTTGAACAATATAGTCAATTATTTCTTATAATGTAATATGCTATAGACTAGTCATATATTAAATCTGTTTTCTTTCTGTGGAATGACTATATTTTAAAGGAAACACAAAGGGCAAAGACTTACAATAAATCCATTATTGTAAATCCAAAATACAATCTTATTATCCAAAATACAAGACTTACAATAAATCCATCATTGTAAATCCAAAATACAATCTTAGTGATCTAAATCTAAGATCCTGTTCTCTCCTCTCTTAAATTAAAATTTCTCCTACTTCTTTTTTTGTCTATGATAGAGGTTTCAGGAGAAATAGAAGCAAAGGAGATAGATGATATATATTTACATATATACTTTTTCTATACATATACATATATAATGTATATAATATATATGATATATTGATTATATGTTCTATTGGCCAATCTCTCTCTCTCTCTCTCCTCTCACTCTCCCAACCTCTTTTCCATTCTCTCTCTCTGGCAGAATTTAATAATGCTGCAATAATGAGGCATAACTTATTCTTCTCTAGGAAACCTCATTGTTTACTACTTTTTTTTAATAAGGCCTCAATTGATTGGATGAGGCCCACATTATGGACAGTAATCTTCATTACTTAAAAGCCTCTCATTATAAATATTAATCACATCTATAGTAATACCTTCATAGAAACACCTAGGTTAGAATTTGATCAAATCACTGGATACTCTAGGAGTACTAAGTTAAATATGGTACCCCCAAATTGAAGTCCACTCAAAACCTATCAATATAATCTTATTTAAAAATTAGCGGCCCTATGCATGAAGATTTGTGCAAGAATGGGCCTTCCTTCCCCTGGCTGCCGGCACTGCCTTCGCTCTGGCTGGAGCCGTCTTTCTGCCTTCCAACACTGCCCAGAGGCCCAGAGCTGCTGGGGTGGTATGGAACGCCTTCGTCGTTGCCCCACCCCTGGCTGCTTGGCGCCTGCATATGCAAATTAACCCGCCATCTTTGTTGGGTTAATTTGCATACTCACTTCTGATTGGCTGGCGGGTGTCGTGAAGGTACGGTCAATTAACAAGTTACTCTTTTATTAGTGTAGATAGGGTCTAGCCCAGTCAGTGTGGCTCAGTGGTTGAGCATTGACCCTTGCACTGAGAGGTCACTGGTTAGATCAATTCCAGATCAGAGCACATGCTGGGGTTGCAGGCTTGATTCCCAGTGGGTGACATGCAGGAGGCAGCCAATCAATGATCCCTCTCATCATTGATGATTCTATCTCTCTGTCCCTCTCCCTTCCTCTCTCTGAAATCACTAAAAATATATTTTAAAGAAAACGGAGACAGAAGCAAACAACTTAGGTATAGCATACATCCATCTGACCCTAACCTACCCTGTGACAGAAAGCATTGAGAAACCTCTCAGTTCACCTTCATTTATAGTTTTTCAACTTCATTATCCTGCTTTCAAGATACAATGACTCCCACACCAAATAAGTTTTGTCTATTTTATCATATAATTTGCCAACTCTTTACTAAACCTCATATGTTTGCTGAAGTATAATGTAGAAATAAGAGTACAGTGTTTTCAATCCTGACCTTAAAATACTCTTTGGTTTTAATCTTGGCTACTCCCTTACTTACAGGATACATTTAGTAATGCTGCACTAAGTTGTCTTTTGCTACAGGGAGGATCATTATCTCCTAGGCATTGCTTAAGGTCAGAGGAGATTATACATCCAAATGCTCACCAATCTGAGGACTAGGTTTTCTTCAGAACTGGTATTGTAAAGAACATACATTTTAATGAACTGTACTGTGACCATTAATGTTTCATATTGAATAAAATGAAATGGGATTTAGGAAAGGCTTTGTATGTACTGGTAACAAACAGGACCAAATCCCCCATGTCTTATAATTAAAGACTTATTTCTTAATTACATTAGATATTCATTGGAAAGTATTTATGCTCAAGTACCATTCTAGGAGAGGTCATCTAAAATAAATGTGGGCATGCATGTGTGCGTGTGTGTGTATGTATGCATGTGTTGTGGTTATTTGTAATTAATACTGATAACTGTTAAAAAGAAAAAGAAAGCAAAGTAAAAAGAAAATAGAAAGAGTAAGACAACATTAGATGGTGTGATATTCTGGAAGGTCATTCAAGGAAAATGGCCCAAGTCAAGGGTGGCTCACAATGGTACTATGTGTGTTGACAGGAAGTATTTCTCCATTTGTTATTGGTGTTGCTGATGATGTCTTCCAAAGAGCAGGCCATTCAGAAGGTGGCCATGAGAGCATATGGGGATATATGACAACAGAGAATATATGCTAATAGAAAGAGGAAACAAAGGCTGGAATGTGCTTACTTTATTCAAGGATTGTCAAGAAAGCCAATGTGGCTAAAACTGAGTTAAAAAGGTGAAGAGTGGGTAGGAAAAGATATCAGAAAATAAACCAGGGTCCAGATAAGGTAGGGTCATGTAGATTGAAGTTTCTGCAAATGACCAGAGTTTTATTTCTTTGTAAAAGTGATGAGAATTTATGAAAAAAAAAATGATCAGGAAGTAAATATTGTATAATTAAGAGTTTGAAATTATTTTCTTTTCTTTTTTCTGTTTTTTTTTTTTTTTTTTTTTTTTTGAGAATCTCTATTCTGTCCCTAGGAATAATTTTCATGCTGAATGGAAAATTGGCCTATCTTATTCTCTGGGTGTTTAGTCAAACATGATTCTCTTTTTAAAGCCCCACCACCATCGCCAGAAAAAAAAGTGTGTAGAAAATAATGCTGATCCTGTGAAGAAAACAGCAGTATTTGCAGTTGCTTAGTTCAAATCTGTCAAACTCATTTCACACATTAACAAGCTCTCTAATTGGGTTGATTCACAAATTCCTAAGACCAAGGGGAAAGTGGTTATCCTCTGAATAGCACCTGTCAGTATATATTCAAAAGGAAAGTAAGGAGAACAATAACCAGTCAAATATTTCTAATTACTACTGGCTGATGGGGCAAAAGCCTGGTGATCTTGAATCAACACCTATTTCTGGTGATTTAAATTGAAAATGACATCAAAATTTTAATTACAATCAAAGTTAAAACCAAAGGACAGCCAGTAAAACTGGAGCATCCCCTTAGGCGATTAAAGACTGCTTCCTGATTTATTAAATTTAACTAAGAAATTAGCCAAAGCATTTTGTTGTCTTGTCTTTTCCATTACCCATAGCTCATGTTACAAGGAATGTTAAGTTCCCATTAACTCTTCTGACTCTCTAGCAATGTCAACAAAGCAAGACTGTGGATAGTTATAAAGATTTGAGAACAGGTTCTTGATTTTCTCAAAGTTGGCTAGTTTATGTACATTCATCTGAGATTACTAGTACCATTACCATGAGTACATAGATCCAGGATTATGTCAAACCAGTGTTTTAAAATTAATATGTGTACATTACACAACTTTCTATTGATTTTTGTGACTATTTTAGTATATATATTTTTATTTTTAACACAGTCACTGATACCTCAACTGATCCTAGATCATACAACTGAAAGTATGATGAAGCATAATTTTTTTCTATATTTCATCGACTGCATATTTTCATCCATCATTATGAAAATGATAATATAAAAATTAACTAGAGGCTTGCTTTTTTGAGGAGTAAAGTGATATTATGAAAAAATTCACCTATAAAGTTTTAAAAATTTTGAAATGTATTTAACTCATTTGTAAATTTTCCTGAATAATTTGTTATATATTCTGTGGATAAGCTATTGTAGTAGAAGCTTGATGTACCGTTGGATTTTAGGGGGAAAAAATCTACAATTAGGAACTCAATTTGAATAGGCTTTGTCATTGATTTATTATTGTGATTATTGCAGTTGCTTACTATATTAGACATATATATATATATATATATATATATATATATATATATATATATTTTAATGAGTGGAAATGGAAAAGATTGAAATAAAACCAGAATTCTCTATAAATTGAATTTACCATTTAGCCCATTAACAGAAAGAGAAAGAAATTATGTTGTCTGCCTTTGTACTACAATTATCAAGAAGTACAAGAAGTACCTGACATTCAATTCACATCAAAAACAGGTACTAAATATTTATAAAAGTGTTCTGATTTGCATAGAGATTTTCCACCAAACAACTCAGCCACATTTATTTTACAACATTTAGTTCAGCAGGAATTTACTGGATGTATTTGCATTATACTAGTTGCCACATAAAGTACAAAAGTAGTAAAATCATATTGTAAGTTCTCACAGAACTTACAATAAAATTGTGTAGAAATTATATATAGCCCAGCCAGTATGGTTCAGTGACTGAGCATTGACCTATGAACCAGGACATCACAGTTTGATTCCCGATTCCAGATCAGGGCATAAGCCTGGGTTGTGGGTTTGATCCCCAGTAGGGGGCATGCAGGAGGCAGCCAATTGATAATACTCTATAATCATAGATGTTTCTATCTCTCTCTCCCTCTCCCTTCCTCTCTCTAAAATGAATAAAAACATATTACAAAAAAAAACAAAAAACAAAAAACAGAAATTACATATACACTAGAGGCCCAGTGCACGGATTCGTGCACCAGTGGGGTCCCTCAGTGTGGCCTGCAAGGATCGGCTGAAACCGACAGTCCAATGCCACCTGCCACTCCTGCCTGCTGCTCCTGCTCATCCTGGCTCCACTGCGCCTGCTGCCACCACCACTCAGTAGCACTACCACGTAGGCGGGAAAGGCTCGTGCTGCCATAGCTGCGCTCACCAGCCGTGGGCCTGATGTCTGGCACCCGTCAGTCAGCTGAGGGGTGCTCCAGCTGGGAGAGCGCACTGACCACCAGAGGGCAGCTCCTGTGTTGAGAATCTGCCTTTTGGTGGTCAGCGCACGCCATAGCAACCAGTCGACCAGTTGTTTAGTTGTTTGGTCATTCAGTCGCTTAGGCTTTCACATATATTATATAGATGTGAAACTGTAACCAACCCAAGGCAATATCTGATTAAGTATTATATTAGACTAGAGGCTCAATGCATGAAATTCATGCATGGGTAGGGTCCTTAGACCTGGCTGGCAATCAGAGATGATCTATGGAGCGACCAGCAAGGCGATTGGAGCCCCCACTGGCACCCGCCTTGGCCGGCCTGGCGCCGCCCACTCACCGGCCCCAACCCCTGCCACCGCCGCCAGTCACCTCCCTCTGCAGGGCAACTGGTGGGGCCAATGGGGGGGGGGACCCCCTGGAACCCATCTTGGTTGGCCTGGGGCCTGCAGGCTGGGGGAAGCTCCTGTGTTGAACATCTGCCCCCTGGTGGTCAGTGCATATCTTAGTGACTGTCATTCCACCAGTCATTGCATATTAGGCTTTTATTATATAGGATGACACAGCATGATTGATAGGGAAATGATGGAAAAACTAAGATCATTTAAGTTGAAGAAGTCAGATATATTTGCTTGGAGGTGTTGAGGGAGAGAGAGACCTTTTATTCTGTCTGCTTAGAGGCAACGTCACAGAGGAAAAAGATGACTAGCTTTCAAATCCTGGCATCGTCATTTATAAGGCAGGAGACTTCATCTTTCTACAACTTTATTTCATCATATAAAAATCAAGTATAGTATACCTATATAGCAGGGTTGTAAAAAAGAAAGTAAAATACTAGCGATGTCATAGCAAATAATAGATGATAGATACTCCAAGAACAATTATTCTCCTGGAAAGAAATTCAAAATACATATTCAACTTATATGACTGTCTATTATTTTATAAAAAGACACTTTAGCTAATGTAACACTTTTGTCTTTCACCCATTTTCATATCTTAGGACACAAAGGAGACTCATCTTAGGGTTTAGCTCTTGTGGGAACAGAAGAGTCAAAAGTACAAAGACTTAAAAAGATGCACATGAATGGAGAGGTAAGTCCTAGAGGTGGAGACTAAATGGCAATTTTCTCGAAAGATGATAAATGTAACAATTAAAACATTGCAAATACCTTGCTGATCCAAGAAAGTAGTGGGCATGTAGGAGGTTTTGATCAGTGATACTGCAGTTTTCTTAATACAAAAATAAGCCACTCAAAGGAAAAATATAAATATGAGTAAGCACATGTGTGTCAGGAAAGCTTGTCACCATGTTGTGAGTTTCTAGTCAATGGATTGAGTTGCAGAAGTGCAACCCAGCTGCTGGGAAGAATAACCATTAGAAAAGAGAGTCAATTTTATTGAAACTGGTATATTGGGCACAATATAAAGAAAAAAACAGTCAGTGATAATAAGCTGCATATAAAGTTGTTTAACAGGATTCAAGAATAAATTCTGGGTTTTTAAGGAAAAGTCTAAAGCTCAGATGTCAAAAATAGAGCCAAATTCAGACATACAGCAAATATGACTTAAAATTTACCTATGGCTAGTGATGTAATAATGGTCTTCAAGATTCAAAAAGGACATGTTTTTTTTTTTTAAATTGTAACGGAAACATGGGCAAACAATGGAACTGTTTTCTTAAACTGTTATGCAAGGTGCTTCTAAGTCCTGCTTGATCAGGTCCCAGGCCTGGAGTGGCATTGAGCTTTCTTCATGTGACATAAGGCCACCAGGACAGTCTTAATACACAAAGACTGGTTATTGGAAAAATACATATTAACATAAATTATTATGGTATGCATGTTGACAAGATTATAAGATTTCATTTTGGGGGTCAGAAGTTATATATGATTTTCCACACATGGAGGTTGATACCCTTAACCCTTTGCACTCACTTGCTTTTTTCTCGATTCCTTTATTCTACTCGGGATTTAATTTTTTAAATACCCCAGATTTTACAAAGAGCAGCAGTAGAATAAAAAACTGTAGTTTCTTTTCATACAAACTTATTTATTTGGATTTTTTTATATTTCAAATTATTGATACATTCAAAGAGTAATTTGCACTCGACATCCAAGTGCAAAAGGTTAATCCCCACACTGTTCAAAGACCATCTGTGTATGTATATATGTTTACCTATATATATAAAAGCTTAAGTGACCGAATGACCAAACAACTGAATGACTGGTTGCTATGATGTGTACTGACCACCAGGGGGCCGATGCTCAACACAGGAGCTGCCCCCTGGTGGTCAGTGTGCTCCCACAGTGGGAGTGCTGCTCAGCTGACAGACGGTACCAGAGGCAGGGCTCAGGGCTGGCAAGTGGCTCTGGGCTGCGTGAGCCTCTCTCTCGATCTGAACTGACTAGGCATGAGCCTGTGGCAGGCGCAGTGGGGCCAGGATGAGTGGGAGTGGCAGGCAGCATTGGACTGCCAGTTTCAGCCCAATCCCCAGAGGCCATGCTGAGGGACCCCACTGGTGCACGAGTCTGTGCACCAGGCCTCTAGTGTGTGTGTGTGTGTGTGTGTGTGTGTGTGTGTGTGTGTGTGTGTGTGTGTATGTATATGTACCTTTGTATTGAACTCAATGCATTCAATTTGCAAGTATACCTATCAGTTTTTATTTTTTCTCTTATAAATTTTTCAAATTTTTAACATAAAATATGATGTATCCATAAAATTTGTCTTTGCATTTAAAACCATGTGTTTTATATAGGGCATGTGGCTAAGCCTTGCTTTTATGTCCTATTTGACAATCACTGACTGTAAAATACACATGCACTTTAAAAAATAGGGGTTCTATTTCAGTGAAACACAATTATAGCTTTGTCAGAAAACTGAGGGTCCCACAGTTAGTTTGTAACTGAACTTGGATGAGAATGTATTGATGTGCTTTCTCCTGTGTAAAAATATGCTTGTCTATATCAAAGCAAGAATAAAAGGCATGCTGAAAAAACTGATTTTGGTTTGCATTGGCAGCAGAGCTGGATCACTTTAACAGCTGATAAATCCTTCATTTCATTTTAGTCTGTGAAAGTCAAACGCCACCATACTGTGAGCCATGGTCTTTGCAATGTGTTTGATTTTAAAATCCCGCAGTACTTTCACAGCTTGCAAGCATGTCAAACTCATTTGGGAATCAGGTTATGGCTATTTTACTCAAAGGTACAAAAAGCAGTAGAAAACAGTTTAAAATGAAAGAATGAGAACTAAGCAGAAACATTTTATTGTGGGGGATATAAGGGTGCTTGGTTATATTCTTGCAAAGTCATAGTATTTTGAAGTAATATTAAAGCTTTAAGAATTCTTCCTTAGAACTGATATAGCATAGATTTAAACTGAAGACAATTACTTGAAATTCATAAGTGCCAAACTGCAAATATTTATTTAGGTATGAAAGAAAGGAGAAACATTGTTTATTCAATGTTTTTAATCTACTAAATATATTGAATAACAAATGAGGTCAATTTATTTAACCAGAAGACAAATTTACGGACAGGGAAAACAAAATGAAACAAAGTCAGAAAATAATCATAATGTCAATAAAACAAGTTTAGGTGTTAAATTGTGTCTCCTAATTTTAAGCAATGACGTGATTTCATTGGCAACTATGTATGACTATGTTAATAATCTTTATTTTAGTCTTAGCAAAGGAATAGCTATCTATCAAATTGTCTATTTTCATTTGTGTAAACAAAAATCAAATTAGTAAATGTTATCTACTTCATTTGAACACCTTTAAACTTTGCCTTAGATTTAAAACTTGATTAAAAACAAACAGAAAAACAATGATAGTATAATTTTATGATGACAAATTTCACATATCCCTCAGGCTTTGTCAGTTTTATAATATTTTTTTAAAAATATATTTTTATTGATTTCAGAGAGAAAGGGAGAGGGAGAGAGATAGAAACATCAATGATGAGAGAGAATCATTGGTTGGCTGCCTCCTGCACCCCCCACATTAGGGATGGAGCCCTAACTGGGGCATGTGTCCTGACT
Organism: Eptesicus fuscus; assembly: GCF_027574615.1. Classification (NCBI taxonomy): domain Eukaryota; kingdom Metazoa; phylum Chordata; class Mammalia; order Chiroptera; family Vespertilionidae; genus Eptesicus; species Eptesicus fuscus. The sequence goes on from NC_072488.1 coordinate 51,592,082, forward strand.
GGGAATGGAACCATGACCTCCTGGTTCATAGGTCAATGCTCAATCACTGAGCCACTCCAGCTGGGCAGTTTTATAATAATTCTGAGGAATGATCAGGTGAAACATAAATTTGTTATTTTTATTTATTGCCTAAAGTAATTTCTGGTCAATGCAAAAGATCAAACAATTTAGAAGTGCAGAATTAAAAAAAGAGGTAAGTAGGAAGGGAGCAGAGGAAGGAATGGGAAAAGATGAGAGGGGAAAAAGAAGAAAGGGAGAAAAAAGCAAAAGAGGGAAGAAGCAAAAAGCAAAAAGAGAAAAGGAAGGAAGAAAAGAAAGGGAAGAAGAAAGAGAAGGAAAAAGATGGATAGAGAGGACCTTCACAGCTTGAGCACAGATTAAAACTGTTAAGATTTGTTAGGTACATATCGGATTTAATGTGAACAGTGTGAGGTAGGATTTGAGCTTAATTTTATCCTAATGGTTAAGTAATAGATTTAGCATTATTGGTAAAAGTGCTTTTCATTTCCACAATTAATTGGTTTGGGGTCTTTGTCAAAACTCAATTGACTTGTCAAGAGTCATTCTATTTTGGACCATCTATTGTGTTATGTCAATTATACAGTATTTTCCAACTTAAACCAAGAACACATTTTCTTGATTAATATAGCATTAGAATAAATTATAAAGTTAGGTGATATAAGACCCCTTAATTTTTTTTTTTTGGCTACTTTGCATTTCCATGTTAATTTTAGAGAGTGCACATCAATTTCTGTATGTGTTAAAAACAAGCAAGCAAACATAATGGGTAGTTGTATATTGTTGACTCTGAGGATCAATAAAGGGATAATGGATTTTTCAAGCAATGCCAATTCTTCCAACCTATGGAAATTGTATATTTCTTCAATTATTCATATCTTCTTTTATTTCTCTCAGCAATATTTTATAGTTTCAATGTATAGTTCTTGCATGTCTTCTCAATGTATTTTAATGCCTTATCTTACTGTAAATGGTGTTTCTATTGCATTTTTATAATTGTTTATTGCTAGTTTATACAGTTGGCACTTGAACAATATTGGTTTGAATTGTGCAAGTCTACTTACATATAGTTTTTTTTGTTTTGTTTTTCAATACAAATACTAGTACCACCAGACCAGGGCCAGAGCCGCACTTTGCTGAACATCCCACATGTCCCCTTGTATCTTTCCATCCTTGTTGGATATGTGAATTATAACCCAAGCATGTAAAAGGTTCCAAAGTAAAGTTTCAGCAAGAAAATTTAATTCACAAAATATTCAGTTGTAGAACTCAGTCTTGTATATTTTATACAACATTATCTAGTAATATGTCCCTACATCCCTTCTTTTTCCCCTCTTTTGTTTCTTTTGTTCCTCTCTCCCTCTACCCACTATAACTTAAAAAAAAAAAAAAAGTAATGCTTAGGGTCAGTGATGAGTAAGAAGTCTTTAGCAAATACCATTAGTTTATTTTACTCAGCAGGACAATTAACATGAATATTATTCTAAGTCTTGTGATTTCTACTATTTGTCTCTGGTTGCATTTCCAGTTGGCGTGAATAAATATGTTGTAGGCTAGTTGCTTTAACTCATTCACTGAGTCATTTTTCCTCTGTAGAAATTAAGAGAAAAATGTCTTGTATTACCAGCATATTAATACTATTCCCAGTGGTTTTTAATTTTTAATTAGTATCATTTACCTTAGATATACAGAATGTTCTTATTAATTTATTTCAGAAAGTATTTGTCACTAACAGAACCACATATTTTTTGTTTCTGAAAATTAATTACTTGCTGGATATATATAGATTTCTAGGTTAACTTTTTTTTTCTACTAGCACCCTATAGATGTCTACCCATCATCTTTACCATATCTTTTTCATTAAGAAAACAGATATAATTAATATTTTTGTCTTCCTGTAGCTGGTATTCTTCCCCTTTATATCCACATTAAAAATCTATCTTTATTATTGTTCTTCAATTTTTTTTTTCTTTTATATGCTTAAGCATGGACTATCTCTCACTCTCTAGCTCCCTCTTTTCCTTGTTATAGGCCCAAAGTTCATGTCCCAGTGCTTAAAAAGGCCAAAACTAAATATGTCCGAGTTTGGAATAAGAAAAGGTTTCTTGATCTAGAAGGTGCCAACTAAGATGGGAGACTTATTGGTGCTTCAGTTTATTATCTCACACTGGGTAGTGTTCCTGAGTAGATTTCTTGTCTGTTCTGAGGGGGGTAAGTCCAGAGTTAGGATTCTTTCATGTCAAGCAATGGGGAAATGGAGGGGCAAGGATTGATTTATGACCTATGACTGCAGATATCTGGGCATTAGCAGGGGTCCAGAGAGGATTGTGCTTAATCTACTGACCTTAATTGATATGAGAACTGTCCATGAGGTTTCTGCAATTATTTGATAAACAGTATATCATTTTTTAGCTCCTCTGAGCAGGTACTGTCTCTTAAGGAGCTGATTTTTTGTTTTGCTTCATTTTTTGTTTTTAAAGTGGAATTTTAAAAAAAAAAGTGTTTTTTTTTTTTGTTTTGTTTTGTTTTTTTTTTTTTTATTTCAGAAAGAGGAAGGGAAAGGGAGAGAGAGAGAGAAAAAAATCCATGAGAGAGAAACATCAATCAGCTGCCTGGTACATGACCCCTAATGGGGATTGAGCCCACAACCCAGACATATGCCCTGACTGACTAGGAATCAATCAAACTGGTGACCTCTCGGTTCATGTGACAGTGCTCAACCAACTGAGCCACACTGGCCAGGGTAAAGGGGCTGTATTTATAAAACTCAAGCCACAAACAGAATTCCTCTGATTAGCATAGCTATATGCAAGATTAAACAAAAGGTCTTGGACAAAGCAGATTACGAGTCAGAGAGGCTGAGATTTCACTCTGTTACATTTTCACTCTTGCTCTCACTCATAAAAGTCTGATTATTTATTTATTTATTTTGCTTCAGGATTTGATATTCTTCCCTCTGTGAGTTAAGGATTTTCATATTTGAAAAATTATGCCCATAACCCCACATCTTTTTGGCCTTTTTCTTACTTCCTTTTCCATCTGTTTCTACAATGACATGTAGACTTATGGTAACAGCAACATTTGGAACATATGGTATTAACTCAAAAGTCACTCAGGCTATACATATTTTTCTCTCCAAAATATTTATGTCCCTGCTTCCCTTTAAATAATACCTATTGACCTATGCTCCAGTTCGCTGTTTTTTGTTGTTTTCTTTTTGTTTGTTTTTATTTTGTAATGTTTAGACTGTTGTTAAGCCCATTTAATGATTATTTTTATTGCTTATTTTAAATTTAAAATATTTATAATTATCAAATTTCCATTATCATTTTTATTTTCACAATTCCACTCCTCTCAAAAGTACTCTCCTGAACTACACCATCCTTCAACTTATTAAACCACCCCTTTTTTAAAAATAATATTGATAAAGTTGATTCTTTCTAAGGCACACAACTACACGATGCCTAAACAACCTACAGAAAATGTGAGATAATAAATGCTGTTTCAAGGTTTGGGGTCATTTGCTTTGCAGTAATAGATAACCAATACAGACTCTATTGATTGTAACTAATAAAGATGCAATTTGAACTAACTTACACAAATAATCAACTTTATTGGTTCACAGAGCTCAAGAAAAAGTTGAAAACCAAGATGCTTGTGAACAGCTCAAGGTGAGATTCTCACAGGTCTCTGGGGATTTCAGTTACGTTTTTAAAGAAGTGCTCTTATCTTGCTCTTTTATTGATCTTGCAAATCTTGACAATTCACACATATTAGTTTTCTTCTAGAGAAAGTTATAATCAATCTGACAATACGTCTGTTACTGTAGTCAGCTAAATATTAATAAGCAGGAAGCAAAGGGAATCAGACACTGTTGAGCCTAATTGGCTGGGGAGTGTGAGCTTGTTTATTTCACACATGCTCCAGGGGACTGCTGCAAGGAGACTTACCCACCTCGGAACAGACAGGAAATCTACTCAGGAACACTGCCCACCCACCTGTAATGGATTGTCAGGGGTAGAGGGGGCCAGGGGAGATTTGTGCTTGTGGAATAAAAGTCAAAATGGTGCAGGAGGAGGTGCTTGACCACAGTGGTCTGCCAGTCTAACCTGGGAAAGGAGTCATTGGTGAGTGGTGGACCCATTAGAAGACCATGAAATCTCAGGAAGTTGAAAAAGCTCCTGGTGCACACCAAGCTCAAGAATATGTAAACCCAGCTTAACAAAGAAGCCCCCCCCCCCCTCTCTCTCTCTCTCTCTCTCTCACTCTCTCTCCTCTCTCCCACCTGGTAACGAATTTACCCATTTGTTTGAGCATCCTCTCTGGCCCAGGAATAAGTGAATATACAGGTCTAGCAGGCAACTGAGACCTCAGCAGACCACACAGGCTCCTAAGGACTTAGCTTTACTATGAAACAGGAACTCTGGACAATGGCCTCTGTTTCGGTGGAGTGGAAGACATGGTTGGACTTTTTTCATGTTGGGACTGAAGGAAAAATAATCTCTCCACAGCACAATCTCTGTTTGCTCTGGTCCTTGGAAGGCTTTCCTAGCGATCCCATGGAAGAGCCCTATTTCCACTGACAACATTTCCACTGTTAAATTCCCTACTTTTTTAAAAGAAATTAAATACATTTATAAATTAATCTGGAGAGAATTGACAGATTTGGAACAAGTATTCCTATTCATGAAAATGGAACATCTCAACTTTTATTAAGTATTCGGTTGGGGCATATCTTTAAAAATGAACAGGTTTTTTTTTTCAGAGTTCCTTCACATTTGTAAGTAACATTATCTCAAGTGCTAATATGTCACTTGCTTTTGTTTTTCTATAAAGATAGGAACATTTACATATATATACATTCTATATAAAGATAGCTACATTTTTGCATTCATATAATAAATCTTATTTTGCCAGAGTCAATTAATTTCTTAATGTAATATGTGTTTTGATGTAATCAGTATTTTTTAAATACAATTCCATGTGAGATTGGTCCATAGCAGAAATTGGCAAACTTGTTCATTGCAGTGTTATTTACAATAGCCAAGATTTGTAAGCAACCCAAGTGTCCAACACTAGATGAGTGGATAAAAAAGCTGTGGTATCCTACCTAATAAAATAGTAATATGCAAATTGACCACACCTTTGCTACTCCCAAGCCACACCCACCAGCCAATCAGGGCGGGTATGCAAATTACCCAACAAAGATGACAGTTAATTTGCATATGCTGAGGGAGGGAGGAGTGAAGACTGACGACAACTTAGAAGGAAGAGGGAGGAAAAGCGGAAAGCAAGGTGGCTGCCAGAGGGAAATCCCGGGTGGGGCAGAGCGGGGCAGGCGGCAGCGGCGCGCACGTGCAGGTGAGGCAGCCCCAACGGCGGCGGCGGCAGCAGCAGCGCACACGACCACAGTGGCTGCTTGCAGGATTCTTCCTGCAAATAGGTTACTAGTATTTACATAATGGAATACTACTGGACCATATCAAGGAAGAAAAATTGACCCTGTGTGATAGCATGGATAGATCTGGAAAACATTATGCTAAGTGAAATAAGCCAGTCAGAGAAGGGTAAGTACATATTATTTCACTCATATATGGAATCTAATGAACAAAATAAATTAGCAAGCAAAATAGAGACAGAATCATAGATAGGGGGCCAGGGGGCTGGGTGGGATTGGAGCAAAAAAGAAAAAAAAAGAGAAAAAACTCATAGATGTAGATAAACCTGTGATGAATGTTGGGGAGGGAAGTGGGTGGAGGTGGAGGAAGGTATAAGGGGATAAATGGTGATAGAAAAAATAAATAAATAAAAATAAAAAAACACACAAAGAAGTATCTAAAATAATAAAAAGGGTAATATGCTAATTAGACCGGACATCCATCCTGACAACCTTCCAGACAAAGTTGTGGCGATGGGTGCCGAGCCCCTTTCATGAATTTTGTGCATTGGGCCTCTAGTATAGAAATATTATTGTGCTTAGTACATGACAATTTTTGTAATAATTTGAGAGATTAAATATATAATGATATGTTACATTAAAAAAAAAGATCTCTGACCAACAACCTTTGTATCAACCAGTCCAAGAAGTCAAACCACAAACTCTGTAGCAATCACTCAAAATAGATGAATTGATTAATAACTGACAGTTCCATAATTTTGTCCTCCCTCCTCCACTTCTAGCCAGGACCAAACTGAAAAAGCCAAAAATACGCCCCTAAACCATCACAGAGTATATATACCCCACTGTTGATTAGCCCACCTCCAGCTTCCCTATGCCAAATGCCTCCAACCAAAATATATTTACCTGAAGCCTTGGCTTTTTTCCACTATAAGGCTTTCCCTGTTCTCTGCCTGACTTTGAATCTCTGCCATTCACAAATGGTGGCTGACTTCCTTGTTATATCAAGCTCTGAAAAAATAATCTTTGATTATTTTCATTTGGGTGGTCTTCGTTGATTTTTACAAATTCAGTAGATATTTGATAAGAGTACTTTTCTCTCCATTGTGATGTTAATGTTCAATAACCATAGATTCATTTATGCAATATAAACACACTCACACATAGCAATCATATGCACACATAAGTGCAAATATGTATTCATATATGTAAACTTTTAACTATGTGTAGAAAAGGAGGCCACCTGTATTACTCTGTCTCATAGGATATAGGTAAGGATGTTTGAAATCTTAATTCTATGGTCTAAAGAAACTCCATTCCTCCTCTAGACTTCTGGAATTTGCAGAGAATCTATTATCTGATGTGAACTGCAGAGTGAGATAATTTATAACTTTGTATTTGATATTTAATTTTTTTAATTTTTTATTTAACTATTCTTTTCTGTAGCATTTTTTCTTTCCTTTCCTTCTACATCTCCACTCCTCTCCTGGCTCTTCTGTTCTTTAACAGACTTCCTCTCAAAAACCCTAATTCCACTCAATCAAACTCCTTCAAATGCTCGTGTATGTGCGTGTGTGCGTGTGTGTATTTGAATATGAACAACACCTATAAGCTCTTGGTACTGAGACAGAGGGAGGGTGCGCAAATGCACATGTTACATATAATCAAGTAGTTGTGTTATTCAAATCCCTATTAGATCTGTCAAATTCTAAGTGTCATGCCTAGATTTTCCACTGGATTATGGTTCTGTCAAATGGATCTTTTATGTTCCCCCCTACCTTTTATTCTATTTTTAAGTAATAATCCATGCTCAAGGGCTCAGGATCATATCAGGAGAAGAGGATGTTGATATGTCTTATTACTGGTGATGTTAACCTTCATCTCTTTAGTTGATGTCTGCCTGATTCCCACACTGTAAAATTACTACTTTTCTCTTTTTAATTAGCCAGTATTACAGGACATATACTTTGAGACCATGTGAGTCCTTTGTTTCTCCACGAGCTTCCATCCACTATGTTTTTTATTCATTAATAAATATGAATCTTGCCTGCAAAAATTATCAACTGTTATGTACTTAATTGAAGAATTTATATATTTTTATTATTTTTGTTTATTAATTGGGACTCTTCTATAAAGAATAGCTTCCCCTTATCCTTTATTAAATTATTTAATTTAATTATATCAGTATTGACTCGTGGAGATTTATTTTACTTTGGGGATTTTAGGGCAATATGTCATTACGTCATTAATTATTTAATTAACACATTTTTCCAGCTATGGCCATTTAGCACTGCAAACTTCCATCTGTGTAAATATATATATCACACATAAACATATCTCTATCTATTTATGCACACATTAAAACAATGAGTTCATTCTGATAACTGTGATTCCAATTGAAACCACAGGGGTGATTTAGCATTCTCCATTCCTTATCTGTACCTACTTTTGTCCAAATCTGAGAAATAGCTCTCATTACATATGTTCTTATTTTTTCAATCTTACAAAACAACAAAATTAGCTTCAGAATTCCTATATAATTCTCCTTGGAGAAGCAAATTTACTAACTGGTGCACAGAGTTTGTTACAGCTTGTGTTTTTATTCCTATAATATCAAATCACATTTTCCAAGTTACTTTAGTTCTTTCCTCACCCATTCCCTTAAATGTAGCTAGATTATTCATATAGTTAAGTCCATGTGTTACAGTGTGAATTCTGCTTTAGGTTTCTACACAGAATGATTGATTTTAATTGATTATGTTTTGATTAAGGGGAAAATCACCATGGTTCTTAGAGTCAGAGTTATACAAAAAAGCTTATTCAGAGAAATGTCACTTGTTCCTCATTCCTATTACACAATTCTCATTCCCCCTTTTTTTCTGCCCCATTTCTACCTATTTTATGGTGGGTAACTGATTTCATTAATATCTACATTTTCATTCCTATATTCATTGTCTTCCTTTTCAGTGCCCTGGAATAATTTATACAGCATTGGCATAAATCTAGTCTTTGAAGGTTTTATATATAATCGTTGTGAAATTTTCTGGGATTGTCTGTCAATTTGTCTTTTAAGACTTTTAAAAATCTCTTGTTCCTGTTGTTGTTTTCTCTTTGTCATTTTTTATCACCTGTATGTATACTTTCTTCTCTTTATTTCATCAGAGTAGCTAATAGATTATGTATTATTTTTTCATAGAAAATAAAATTTTAATTAATATTCTAAACTCTTTATATTGTATACCTCATTAATTTCTGCTTTCCTCTTACATTTCTCTTTGTGGATAGTCTTTTAATTTATTTTGTTGTTATTTTATTAGTTTTCTGTACTTGAAATTTAAATACTCTATTTTCATTCTTTTGTTTATTATAATAAAAGTGTTTCATGTTAATTAATAATTTAAATATATTGCATAGATTCTAATATGCAGTGCTTTTGTTATCATTGTTTTTTTTTGAAATATATGACATTTGACTTTATATTTCTTATTTAACTGGGTTTTTTTCTATAAGATGCATATTATTTCATACATGTATATGAAATTATGAGTAAATATATGAAAGTACAAATACATATATTTATTTTTTACACTTACATTTTAAATTACCTCAGAAACCAGTTTTTTTATTTAACCTTTTACTATCTGACTTATCAATTTTTTAAAAACATATTTTTTATTGATTTCAGAGAGGAAGGGAAAGGGATAAAGAGATAAAAACATCAATGATGAGAAAGAATCATTGATCAGCTGCCTCCTCCATGCCTCACCCTGAGGATCAAGCCCACAACCTGGGCATATGCCTTGACCTGGGATCTTACCGTGACCTTTTGGTTCATAAGTCGAGGTTCAACCACTAAGCCAAGCTGGCTGAGCTGACTTATCAATTTTTATCAGTATTCTTTAACACCCATTTCAATACAATGAACTTACTCTGTTTTCCTTTGGTCAACTCCCTTTGCCCTTGCATTTTTTACTTACATTATTTCTTTGTTACAACGCATAACATTTGTACTTTTGCACCTTTCTTTAAGTGTTAAATGTACATTTTATATTTTCAAAAGCTTACTTAGTCCATTTGCTGAAGTTTTCAGTTATTACTTTGCTGGATAAAGCTCATCTCAAAGGTGACACATCCTTCCAGAAGGGTTATAAATAGAGCATTCATCTCTCTCTTTCTCTCTCTCTTCCTTCTCTTCCCCACCCCTCCTCCTTCTCTCTCTTTGTAATTTATTTTAGAGTAAAGTGGATTGTCTTGTAAACATGTTCACAGTTTGATGCTAATGATCTCCTCTCCCCACGGTATAGTTCAAAAGTCCTTCTGCCCTCTGTATTTCCTGTAAATTGAGAGTTCAATAGAAAATGAAAGAATCTTGGTCAGATTCGGATCCATTTTTAAAATATTGGCCTCTGCTTAATGTTCACTGGCGAATCATTGTTGATGTGATGCTTGAACATTGACCCACTAAAGTGGTTTTATGGTAATTTTGGTGCGAATATCTATTTATTCACTGAGTAATGCATGAGTAAATAAATAAAGTATATCTGTGATAGTGTAAAGATTATTGTATATTTATTATTCTCTAGCATTATTTTATCTCATTTAATTTAGTATGAACTCAGGACAAAAACATTAAATTACTGACTCTGGGTGATCAGATGGATGGGAAAGAACTCAGGCTTGAAACCGGGTGACTTTTGCTGGGGGCCACATATTGAATCACTGTGCTACCCTGCTCTTTCCATTTCACTGTTATTGGCATAATATTCATATTGCATCTAACAAGTTTCATATTCTATCTACTCGCAACCCAATTTACAGGCTGATATAGAGGAGAAAATAAAATATGTGTCAAATGAAAAGTGATTTTATGGTTTCCTATGTCTTTGTATTAGCAGCTGCCTCTCTTCCAAAAAGAAGCAATGTCCCTTCATTTTTGGCCAAATGTATAAGAAAACTCAGTGGGATATACTCCAGGAAGAGTAATATGCATGCCAGTGGAATGAGGGTTAGGGCTAGAATTAGACTAATGGATCAAAAATTAAAATCAAGTCTTCAGCGAAACACAATATATTTAATTTATAACTTTATAGATCAAGAAATTGTCTAATCTTTGAATCAGGGTAGAAATACTGTTAAATCACTGATTTTAAGAATAAAGAAGGAAAGATTTATTTGAAATCTAGAAATTGATACCTAAATGAAATTGTAGGTTTCAATCAGATGACTAGAAAATGAGGAGAATTCATCTTTCTGTGACAAGGCTCTGACAATGAACAGACTGTGGTATGCCTAAAATCAAAGACAACTCTACCATATGAGGGACTCTCATGTGGATGTTTAGGAGAGATGGCAGACCCAGAAGCAGTTTACATGCAACAGACATCTCTATGTTCAGACATGGTCAGTTCAGATAATTTTTAATCTGCAACCCACTTGGTGACTACAGAGAGGTGAAGAGATTTCATTTGATGCCAAAAAAGTTGTCTGCTATGAAAAAGAGCAGGGTAGCACAGTCTGTTATTTAAAGCAGCCTGATATCAATTTTGCAAAAGCAAACAAATTCTCTTAGTGAAGAGTTGTAAAATCATAAAAGCCAGCATTTCAGTAAGGGCCTGAGGTCAGTTGAAGACAAGGTCAGTTGAAGACAATTAGAATAAGCCAGCCAAGAATGTTGAGATAGAAACCAGATAGCCATCTATGGCTGGGGGGAACCGATACCAAGAGCTTGTGTATACCTAAAGAAAAATGTTTGTATGTCAACAGACTTAATTGTCTTAATTGTTCCAGGAAGCAGAAAACCACAGTAGAAAGTTACCGGGTTGTAAAATGGAAAGACCCTGCCCCCTAAAGTGTATTTAACCTGTGCTCAAACCCTGCTTCGGGGCCCACAACCTCTGCTCTGTGTTCAGAGTATGTTGTGGGACCGGGCATGCCTGTACCAATAAACCCTTTGCTTTTTGCATGAGAGGCGTCTCTTGGTGCTTTGTGAGTGCGGCCAGCGTTCCGGGCGTTACATTAGAAATGGATGATAAATGGCATTAAGTTTGAGCATCCTCCCCTTTGATGAGGACTCTTATCTTTAGTCTATTTACAATGAATTGATCCACAGTCTTTTAGGATGTAGAAACCTGAGAGGTTCTGTTTATTATTTCACATGAGTTCAAAGTTGGGCTTTGAATTTATGTTTCACACACCAAACAAATTTATGGAAAATTTATTTTATCATTATTTTTTAAACTATAACCACAAAACTGAAAAATGAAAAAAATTTTCTGAATTCAACGAGTGTTTAAAAATAACCTAAAGTAATTTGGATGCCTACTATGGGAAAGTTTTTTGTTTGTTTTTTTCTTAAAGTTGGCCAGCCATATGTGTATTTGAATTCCAGAAAAGTAAAGTTTCATCCTGGAAAGGAGGCTATTTTATTTTTGATGTTTTTAGGTGTTTCTTTTTTGCAACTAAGATGTGTATTTACAATGAGAGCAGTAAAGATAACTGTGCCTTTGTCCCTGATATAATTTGAATAAATCAGTGGGCCTTCTGAAAGTTTATTGTTCATATCTAGTAAGAGTTTTGTGAGTTATAGATACTAGAAAATGTAGACAAAATAACTATGTTCTGGGAGTTTACTTCCTTCTTATTTTTTCCTATGTCTTTTGCGGAAGTCAGTATAAGAAATTATTTCTAATCATTCCTTTTTGGAACAAATTATTATGCTTTCATGACACATAAGTTAAACTTCATTTAGGGGTTCAGGGAATCTCAAAAAATTCTCCAAGTCATGTGTTATGAGAAAATTGGTTTGAAATGTAAGCCATATGGATTAGAAAATAGATAATACCTTGAGAATTTTTTAGATTACATGATAAATGCATAATTAATCATGACCTATTGAACTGGAGTAAAGAGCTAATAAAACAACATAAAGTACCAAATTAATGTTAGTTGATTTAAGCTAATTGCTGCTTTCTCTGACATAGCCAATAATGCAACAATTTAAAAAGCAATAAACGCTGAAAACAAAAAAACATTCCAAAAATATTATCTTGGAAGAAAATCGAGTTTTCTCTAATTACAAAAGATATAAAGTTGAACAGGTCTTCTTAATATCAAATATATTCCCCCATTACTTTTTTTTTTTTTTTCTATTTCCACTTCATTATCATTCAATCTCTCAACTTTGTGATTTGGATCTTACTGCTTATTCAAGCAAGGTTTTGAAGTTCCTCAACTCTAAATTTCTATTAAATTACACTTGATTATGATTGCATATCGGTTGCTAAAAAAATATCAGAGATACACATGACACACAAACTTACTCTAATTATGGAATTCATATATTTCTTGTCTCTAGTGAGTATTTACCTATCTCTAAGTGGTGTTACAGTTAAACCCAATCTTAATCCTTCCTAATGGCTTCTATTATATGTCTTTAAATAGGTTCTCTTCCTCAAGTCCACAGTGACTATTATTAATATAAAAATCCTGCAACCTGTGGATATTGATCACAATCTTTTTTTTTTTTTTTTCTTGAGCTGGTTTTAGATTTCATTCACTTTTCCTCGGTTAGATATTCTTAAGCTTTGTTTTACACATGTAAAGTCATGATGGGCTTCATGTCTAGAACATAACAGGCTGTCATAAATGCTGGTTAATGCTTCATCTGAAGTTTGTGAAGGATAAAAAGTCTTGCAACCAATTTGGTGTGGGCTTTATTCTGTATCTTAGTTTTTGTTAGATCAGGTCTTCTGGTATTCTCAAATGTCTAATTTTGTATCAACTGAATGGTTTCATCTAGTAATGTGAACCTACCATTAGGATGGTGGAAATAATCTAATTTACTCTTTTTGTTTTAAAATAATAATGAAATTACCACCAAATACCACAAATGACAATATATTCTAGGAATTATATTATTTCATTTCAGCTTCAAGAAATGCTGTGAAGCAAGAAGGCTCATTATTGTCAGCCATTCTGCACCTCATTTTATTGGTGAGAACACTGCAACTCAGAGGTATGAACTGATTTGCTCAAGGTCAGCCAGCCAACGAGTAGCAGAGACAAAACTCCAGCTCAAGAGTTTTAGCCCCTGGCGCGGTGCTGTTTATACTACAGTGCACATTCTCCTGGATCACCAGCCCACGATCCTTAAAAAACACTGGCCTAAGTTACACTCACCTTCTGCCCACTGTACTCTGGTTTAGATTCCTGTAATTGAGAACTTCAAAAATGATGATGATTCATCTAGCCCAAGTTCAGAGACTAGAATTTTGGCAAATCAAAGCTCTTCGGCAGGAAATTAAGGAATCAGTAAAAGAACAATCTGTTTCAAGTTTCTCAAGGAAAAGAGAACAAACAAATAAAACACACTCACATAAGGCAAATTACCTTTTGACAACAATCCTCACAGTGAAACGGAATCTTTGGACTGGAACCCGGATTCTTTGTCTGAAGGCAATCGAAGAATGAATCCACGGACAGAAAGTGGTATAGCAAAGATGGAGAATAATTGAGGAACAAGTACAGACTCCCATGTAGGGAGGGGGAAAGAGTCCCACAGAACTGACTCCCATGTAGGGAGGGGGAAAAGGGTCCCACTGAGTTCCTTTTCCCTATGGCTTATAAAGGATGCAGATCCTGACGCCTTGATATCCCCTCTGATTGGTCACTATTCCCTTAGATTGGTTACTATAGTAACTCCTGAACTCCAAGGTCAAACCTCACATGGGAGATGTGAGGTTCTCCCCCCCCCTTCCTTATTGTTTTCTTATTCCCTCTGGGCTTTCTTCTTCTTCTGAATGAGGGGCTCCCTTCCCTTTATTTTGTAAATATAGACCCTTTGCTGTTCCCAGCTCCCTCATTCTATGGAAATGTACCTTCTGCTGCTCTGCAGCCCTGTGCTTCCTCCAAGGTCCCCTTAATTTCCAAAATTTCTAATATTTCCTAAACCTGTCCTATTTTACCCCTAAAATTCCTGTTTCAACAGTATTGATGAACCATGAGGTATGATTGAAAGGGGCATTTGAGGTCAAATAAATTAATTAAACCTCTACATAGTGAGACGATTTCTAAATATTAATTGGCAGTAACTGTGGATTTAAAATATTGTTAACGAAAAAAAACCATTGAAACCTGTAAAGAATTTTAGTGAGTTTATTTGAGCCAAACTGTCGACATATGCCGGGAAGCAGAACCTCAATGAATTGAGATAATGCTCCGAGGAAATGGTGGGTTACATCTGTATTTATACATTGCCATCAAAGGAGGGACATAGGTCGGCTACATGAAACTCATTGGTGATGGATTAAGGAGGTGGGATAAAGTCAAACGGTGGGAAACCCCTGGGATTGGATAAAAAGTAAAATGATGGACACATACTTAGGTGGGTACAGGAACAATTAACATGATAATGAAGGAATTTGAAGTATCTGTCCTGGCGCCCACCACATTTGGTTGTGCCCCAGGGGCTCCAGCAAAAGAAGGAAGTTACAAGTTACCCAGACATCTCACAGATATGTTATCTTAGAGGCAAAAAGGCAAATGGGCTCAGTAAGGAAGATCTAAGTTGATCTTTGTCAGGGAAGATATCGGACTAGGACATGACTACCCACTATAACCTGTTTGTAGTTAAATATTTAATTTTCAAACCATCCTTTGTGGTTATTTCAGGTCTCTGAGTTTGCAAGACTGCCACACAGGCCTCCCCTGAGCTTGTCAGGTTAGCATGTGGCTCCTTTCGTCCACAATATATTAATTCCAGACTTATCTGGCTATATTAGGAATGCATTCAGATAAAATACCAAAATACATCTGGGTGTGAGAGAGAGAGAGGGGAGCCTTAAATCCAGAAATCAAGGGAGAGGAACTCGCAGCTGAGACCACTCCAGACACGGAATGCTCCTTTAAGATCACCCGTTCTAATGTTCTCATTGCACTTATAATAAAGCCAAAGGCTGCAGAAGGAAATGCCTACAGACCAAAAATAAAGACATGCCATGGGCAGAAATAGGAATAAAACTCTGACTTCTGCTCCTTTAAAACAAAAACTCCTAAAATATAATACCATGCTGCCTCTAAATGTCACTCCTTCAGAGAATCCTCCAAAATCAATGAAAAAAAAAAAAATACTACTGCCAACTTGCAGCACCCAATTGAGAATTAATTGATAATTCATTCAAAAATCATTTATTATATTGAGTGCTTTGGAAATAAAGACCGTACAAAGGAGAAGCAAAAGTTATTTATTCAGAGGTGGCCATAGCAAAGGAGTCAGCCGCCACTCTTGTGTTTTGTCAGAGACTCAAAGGTAGAGAAGAGAGAATGCTTTGTAATGGAGGAAAAATTCCAGGATGCTTTAGGTATGATTGAAGACTATTATGGGGAAGCTGGATATAGGCTATTTAGAAGTAGGACACCCTTTGATTTTGGTTAGGGATGTTACAGAAGACCAAAGGAATACCAAGCATGCTTCCTAGAGAAAGGGAGGGACTCCATTTATTAACACTAGTGGACTCTGGTAATGATTTCCAAATCAGAGTGAAGAAACACGCAGAGGGCTTCACTTTTTATAACCTTCTGGGGGTCTTTGTCTTGCAGAAATGGTTCCGCCCCCTTTCTTGGGCTTACAGGGAGGCCCCCAGGCCATATCCAATGATCTGTCCTGGAACCAGCATAACAACCCTCCCCCCCGCAGGGCAGTGCATTGTTCACAGTTCCATGGCCTCTGCATTTAGATAACAAGTTCTGCAAGACAAGTTTCCTCCTCAGGGGTACATCTTTGTCTTTCTTTAATTGGTCCTAAATTGGAAATGGAGTAAATATTAGGGAAACTGTCAATTATTAATCAAATAATGACCATTTGGGGGTTATTGCTCTATGAATTACTGTTCAGCTTCATGGACTGGTTGCTATAGAGAGTAACCTGACTGTATGGTTACATAGATAATAGATTGATTTCCTGTAGATCATGGGTCAGAGTTCTCTACTTATATAAGATCTGGCCATTGATATTTTAAAAAATATTTTGTCTTTCAGTCTCCCCTTTGATCAATTGCTAACTTGCAAAAGGTTGAATAATTTCAGGAGTGCTAGAGATCCATACCTTCAACACTCAGAGATTGTTCAATCATCTTTGCAGCCAACTGACCTACAAGATCGTTTTGACTTTTTGTTATTAGATTATCGTGGTCATCACCTGATGACAGAATGCCTGCATAAAAACATTTAAGACACTGGATAGCATGCAACAGACCAGCATTCTGGCCACTATGACAGGAACAAGAACAACTAATAGTCCCTATAACTTGCTTCAAATGTTATTTGCCCAACCCAGGTCAAAAGAACAAATCCCATAGGCCACGAGGATAAGCCTTATAAAGCCCAATGACATTTTCCTTGAACCTATCCCATCTTGCCTGTTTCATTGATCCAAATACAATAAAAGTATTAGCAATGGCACAGCAGCACCATAACTAGTCAACAAGTAACTTAGAGTAATATGATTATCCACTACTACTGGTGCCAGTGAATTGAGATTGATCTATATTTCATGTAGGGCAGAGATGGTCATTAATAACTTCATGAGAGTTAGTGATAGGTGTCTTACAGTCATTTCTATTTGTATGATTCTCATCAATAGAAATACTGCTCCAATTGTTTGCATAAACTATGAGTAATTTCCTCAGGCAGCATGTATGAGTAACCAAGAGGGGTCTCATTTTACAGCTCCTGTCTAAATTGTAACTTGTACTGAAGCAGGAATTTTAGGGGGACATAGGCAGGCTCAGGGATTTTTTAGAATTGGGGTCCATGGGAAAAAGCACGGGGCTGCAGACTGGGAGAAGGTACATTTTCATAACACAAGGAAGCCAGGTGCAGTTACATCTCCATAAGACAAGGAGGCAGCAACAGGTATATTTACATAAGACAAGGGAACTGGAAGTAGCCAAGAAAGGTCACATTTACAAAATAAAGAGAAGGAAGCCCTTCATTCTGAAGGAGAGGAAGAAAGCCCAAAGGGAATAGGAAAACAATAAGAAAAGAGGGGGGAGAAACCTCACATGTTCCAAGTGAGGTTCAACCTTTGAGCCCAGGAGTTACTATGGTAACCAGTCTAAGGGAATAGTGACCAATCAGAAGGGATATCAAGGCACCAGGATCTGCAGCCTTTATAAGCCATAGGGAAAGGGAACTCAGTGGGACTCTTCCCCCTCCCCAAGTGGGAGTCAGTTCAGGGACCCTTCTCCTCCTTCCTACTTGGGAGTCCCTTCTGTGGGACTCTTCCCTCTTCCCATATGGGAGTCTGTACTTGTTCTTCAATAAATCTCCACCTTTGCTATACCACTTTCTGTCCGTAAATTCATTCTTAGATTCCGGCGGACAAAGAATCCGGGATCCAGTCCAAAACTTCGGTATCAGTACTTCATATGATTTATGGACTTAGAATTAAGGTCTGTGGGTATACATAAAGTCTCAGAATATTATTCCTAAAATATATGACATGATAGTCTGAGGCAAACTGGTCCAGGAATTCTGGCAGCAAAAGAAGTAGTATTTATAGGGGGGCATGTGGAGATCCAGAAAAATAGGTGTTTACAACATGAATCTAGAACCTTGTTTGTACATTTAGCAGGGTTGCTTAGTTGTATCTCTATTAGTCTCTTCCAGGTGGTATTTGGCCCATTACACTATAAAGGTTGTTTAATTAAAATTTAGAATTATTTATAGTTTGATCGATAGATTTGATAATAGTTTTTAATTCCTTTTCTGGGAAAGGCAGACACTATTGTGTCACAGATTGATTTAATTGAGTTAAATTGCCTTCACAGGTTCAAATGGAAACACCTTCACCTATAATTTCCTATGGTCTTATTTGATGAAAGGAATTAGCCAGAAGTTCCTATCATGGTGATCTGGTGATAAATGGAAAATCCAACACTCATTAAGATTGAGGAAAGTGCTACTGATTGGGATTAGAATGATTTAATATACATACCAGGTATATATAAGGATGATATTAGAATAAGGTGACCAGATTTTAACATTGGTAAAGCGGGACACCATTTACTGGGAGGGGTGTGTGTGTGTGTGTGTGTGTTGTTTTTTTGTTGTTGTTGTTTTTGTTTTTTTTTAAATTATTTTATTGATTTTTTTACAGAGAGGAAGAGAGAGGGATAGAGAGTTAGAAACATCGATGAGAGAGAAACATCGATCAGCTGCCTACTGGGGATGTGCCCGCAACCAAGGTACATGCCCTTGACCGGAATCGAACCTGGGAACCTTGAGTCCGAAGGCTGATGCTCTATCCACTGAGCCAAACCGGTTTTGGCCCGGGGGGGGGGGGGGGGGAGGGGGGTTTCTTGATTAAAAATTTGGTCTATATTGTAATTGCATTTGGTTTTTTAATAAAAGGAAATTCACTTCTTAGATCATCGTTGAATTTGCATCCTCTTTACTTACTCATTATGTTAAAAATTAAAAAAATAATTTAAAATTATATTATAAATTATTATATACATATTGTTTAAAAACACAGTAAGTAGGTACATAATTACATGAACATATTTTATTGTTAGTTTATAAATTAAATTAATTTGATTGTTATAAAGTAACTATATTTTAAAAATTATTTTAATTGTTCATTAAGTCCAAACAATGGTGGTCAAATTCTAACAACTGATCAACAATGTGAACTTTGATAAGCAATTCTCGATAATCAGTTCTCAACAATTATTTGTTATTATTAAAGTTTAACATTATAAAATTAACAAAAATAATATAAAACTCATATCCTGGCTAAATAGCCACATGGCCACTGAAAACCGTATATTCCCTTCCCGTTCTCCTGACGTTCCCTAGCTTGTCATGCATTCTTTCCAAAAATCTGTTTTTTAAAATGCTGTGGGACACGGGACAAATTGTTAAAAATTGGGACTGTCCCGCCAAAAGCGGGAAGTCTGGTCACCTTATATTAGAATGATTACGTTCTTACTAATGGTTATAATAAAGAATAAAAAGGAAGCCAAAGCCTGTTTGGCTCAGTGGATAGAGCATCGGCCTGCGGACTCAAGGGTCCCAGGTTTGATTCCGGTCAGGGGCATGTACCTTGGTTGCGGGATGGAGGCAGCTGATCGATGTTTCTCTCTCATCGATGTTTCTAACTCTCTATCCCTCTCTCTTCCTCTCTGTAGAAAATCAATAAAATATATTAAAAAAAAAAAAGAATAAAAAGGAAAAAGAGCCATTAAGGGTGGGCAACAAGGATTCTACAGAAAATGAGAAGAAGGATTATAAGCAAACAGATTAAAAAAATAAACAGACACAGAGGAATTAGATAGGAATCTTGGCCTGACATGTTAGGTAGAAGTTGTCCACTATCCATTTTCATTTTCTTGTTCCAAAGGTCCAGGCTGAGCTCTATGCTTCTTGAAATCAGATCCTATTGAGAATTTCTGAGAATCTTCAGTTTGTGGTGCTCTGTTAGGGTCATCTTCTGATTATGTGGAATTCAAAACTTTTCAAGTTGTGAAATGTTAATCCAAAACTTGATTCCTAGAGTTTCACTGCAGTATTTGTTATTAGTAATACCTGAAATTCACCCCTTCCAATGAAGTTCAAGAGCAGTTTTTCCCTAATGTTTCTCCCAATGTACAAAGTGTCCTGATTAGAGATCATGAACAGGTTGTTAGGAAGATGTTTAGGTAGGTGGCCTCAACTTGTTAATAATAGGACTGAGTGTAGTACATGAGTCCTTTGCAATATTTTGCCATGTGTGCGTGAAGTAGGGAAAGTCTAAAATAAGAGGCACTTTCTATAGACGCATTGGCCTTTGTGTTCGCATTTCATAGGAATAGATCTTTCCATTTGGCTATATGGACTAGTGTGAGTATTTTTGGCCAAGGGAGCTCAAAACTTTCTGGAAGTTTTGCAAATTTTTATTATTGTGCCATTGGTTCTTTCATTCTTTCCAGAAAAGTGTGGATGTGTGAAGAGTGTAGTTTATGACTAAGGGGTAAGGTCTTCCAGAGATTTTTTTTAATAATGGTTCCTACAAAGTATCTGCCTCAATCACTTGATATAAAATTTAAGATGCCCCAGGTTGCAAACACAAAATTAACTCGCTTTTCAGTAGCTGTAAGAACTGTACATTTTGGCAAGAAATGTTTCAACCCATACTGAAATATACATAAATTAACTAAAACATATTCAAATCCAGTGTGGGTGGATGTTGGATAAAGTCTGCATGATCATTTTTAAAGAACCCTTGTTCCATTTTTATAGTTTTTTTAGGATTATGTTGTTGACAGGTGACACCTGCCTCTAAAATAATCTCAGTTGCTATTGTAAAAGTGTCCCAATCAATGTTGATTTAAGATATTAAGAAAGTTTTCTATGTCATGGCTATTTTATGGAGAAACTTAGCTAACATTTACTTGCAATCATCTGGTGCCCCCAAGCAGTCATCCTGATATTGCCAAAAATCATCTGAGAGAAGAGTCCAGCCAGATTTTTTTCTATCATTCCTCTTCAAATTCATATTTTAGAATAGACTCTTTTGATAGATCCAGATATTCTTGACAGTTTAGATAGAATAATAATCTTAGTTAAACTGACTTATTTGGCATAATGATTTTCTATATAATTTTCTTTATTTTTGTATTTTTTTTTTAACATGGGTCTCAACATTTATAATAGTTATTCCTTTAGTAAAAGTGAATCTAAAATTTCCTTAACTTTTCTATTTTTTAGGAGGGTTCTTACAGGGGTGAGAAATCCCCATTGTTACCAAAGCACTTTAAAATCATGTATTACTAAAAAGGTATACCTGTTGTCTGTATATACGCTTACTCTGGTCTTTGACTAGTTGACAAACCTATTGCAAGTGCAATAAGTTCTGTCACCTGAGCTGAATGTCCCTTGGATATAGCACTATACTAAAGGAGAACTTAGGTTAGTGATGACATACCTTGCTAGTTAACCTCCAGTTTCAGTTATAAAGTAAGATCAATCAACAAATAATATTAGGTCAGGGTTTTTAATAGTATTCTCTAATAAACCAGAGGGAGGTATAGATTGTTTCCTGGCATAAGTAAGACAATCATTAGGCTCCTCTTCTGGTAGAGGCAGGAGGATGCAGGATGCTGTAGTGGTGAAAAGTAATGTGAAGAAAAGACAGTCACACAATCTCACAAGAAGTCAATCAACTGACTGAAAAGTCTTGGGTTCTCAGTCCACAGTCATGTGGGTACTGCCTGAAGAACCATGACTTTAAGTTAGCAGACTAGAAGGAGTGTATCAGAATCAAGTTTGCAGCAGCAACTGTTTAAGACAAGGCATAATCCTTTGCAACTGGGTCAGATGTAAGACTATATAGTAGATTATGCATTTTGATGGTTCTCATGAAATTGAGTCAAAACCCCAAGGGTTTGACTCAGGGCACCAACCAAAGGTGTGGGACTACCCAGAATAAATGCTCCAAGGGAGGCAGAGCTGAGGTGCTTGGGGAGGAATAAACATCAACCAGGAGAAAATAAACTAGAATATATTATTTTTCTGAAATATTTTTAAGGTGTTCTGGTCAAGATGGGTGCATAGGCAAACATAGTACTTGAATCCTCCCATAACCACATCAAAATTACAACTAAACTACAGAACAACTGTCATTCAGAGCCACCTAAAATCTAGCTAAGCAGAAGTTCTACAACTAAGGATATAAAGAAGAAGCCACATCATGACTAGTGGGAGGAATAAAGATAAGGAATGGGGGCACACACACACACACACACACACACACACACACACACACACCTCACACATGTGTGTGCTGATTAAAAATTGGAATGGATATCTCAGCTGAAGAAGTGCCTTCTGAGGAACAATGGAGTTTTAGCCCCATACAAGGACACCAGCCAACATCCCAGTGCCAGAAAGAGAAGTTCCCCTAACTTCTGGCTGTAAAATTCAGTGGGGATTGTGGCTGAGTGAGACAGAGGCTGCTGGAATCCCGGGAGTTCTTCTAAAAAAAGCCCACACACAATCTTACTCAGACTCACATCCTCTGAGCTCCAACACGGGGGCAGCAGCAGCTCAAAAGGCACCAGGAATATAGAGGTAGGAACTGAATTGTCTGGCATCAGGGTGAGGGCTGGAGAGGCAGGTTCTCCTGTTACAAAAAAACGGAGAAGAACCAAGCAACGCTTAGAGAGATGGAGTTACATTTATTACATGCAGGCCCAGAGGAAAATTTCTCTCAAATTCTGGACCCCAACATGGAGGAACTTTCCCTATTTATATGTTTTTACCTTCTTTGTCTCCCATATATGGGGTGTTTCTGGCCCCCTTTTCAAATTCTTAAAGAGCACCCATGTGCTAGAGCCTTGAGACTTCAACCAAAGACTTGGCCTGGTGCCAGCACTGATAACTTTGTCCGGGGAAGGTTTAATGGCCTCTCTGAAGTGGGAGTAGTCTTATTTTCCTTAGTATTTAAGCAAGCAAGCATTTACAGAAGCCAAATAGCAGGGTTAAAATTTCAAACAGCAGTTTTTATATAAGATGGATGCTTCACCCCCAGACAGATGTTTTGGCAGAGGCCATTGTTCCTTTGCTGAGCCCTCCCACCACACAGCCAGTAGACAGACACCATATCTGATCCTCCATTAACATGGCTAATACATTTGCCGTGTCCTGGTAATTTGCTAAGACTCCACTCCACCCAACTTGCAGGCCCACCCAAACTACTTCCAGTGGCTTTTCTATACAAATCTCCTATCTTGGCTCAGGTGTCAGACTTTCCTAAAACCTCCCAAACAGGCAGCATCTGGCCTTGACATGTCCTGTACCTCTTGTTAAGTTTTCCCAGGCCTGGCACTGGTGGCCTGGGAACACTTAGCAAGTAAAATAAGCCAGCCTTATTTGACAGCTTGGCCTCTACTAGTACCTCCAAGCCCAGGACAGGTAACAGACATTGCAGATCATAGTGTTACTCATGCTGGATGTCCCTGGACAGGACACAGGTGGCAGCTGACCTTGGTCTGTACCTTCTTGGAGGACCCAGAGCTACCTCTGCAAGCAACACACTCAAGGAGCAGAGTCAGTGGGCATTAAATTCTACTTTGTAGGGTAAGCCACTGCACAGCTGATTCACAGCCATTTCTGATAAGCCTGAAGGTAATCCCTCCCATTGACCTGACAACAGCAATCAAGGTTCCACTATAACAGGAGAATATATACAGCCCATACTGGGGACACACTTGAAGGGCCTAGCCCTGGTGATCTGTAAGAATATGGCCACTGGACCCTACAGAACACCTACTGCATTAAGCCACTCTACCAAACTTGGGAGATGTAGCAGCTATACCTAATACATAGAAACGAATATGGAAAAAAACAAACAAACAAAAAACTGTCAAAATAAGGAAACAAAGAAATATGTTCTAAATGAAAGAACTTCAGAAAAAGAACTAAACAAGATGGAGACAAGCATCTAGCAGATGCAGCATTCAAAACATGGGAATATAAGGATGCTCAATGCACTTAGGGGAAGAGTAGAGGTACTTAGTGAGAACATCAAGAAAGTGATTAAAACATAAAAATAAAACTAGAAATCATAAAAAACAACCAGTCAGAAATGAAGAGTACATTAACTGAAGTGAAAAATACATTATAAGGAATCAACAATGGAGTAGATGAAGCAGAGTATTAAATCAGAGATTTGGAAGACAAGAAAACAGAAAATACCTAATTAAAACAACAAAAAGGGAAAATATTTTTTAAAAAAGAAGGATTGTATAAGAAGCCTCTGAGAGAACTTCAAGCATACCAACATTCTCACCATGGGGGTGTTAGAAGGAGAAGAGAGAGCAAGGAATTGAAAACCTGTGTGAAAAAATTAATGACAGAAAACTTTCCTAACTTGGTGAAGGAAATAGACATATAAGTCCAAGAAGCTCAGAGACTCAAACAAGATAAACCAAAAGAGGCCCACACCCAGACATATCATAATTAAAATGTTAAAGTTGACAGAGAAACCAAGATGGCAGCATAGGTAAACACCTGAACTGCTGCCTCACACAACAATTTCAAAACTACAACTGAAAGACAAAACAGACATCATCCAGAACCACAGGAAGGCTGGCTGAGTGGAAATTCTACAACTAGAAGGAAAGAGAAAAGCACACTGAGACTAAGAAGAGGTGCGAAAGTAAAGGCAGAGGTACGGAGGCGCACATACGGAGAGGGCTGGCAACTGAGTTCATGGCTGGCTTTCTCAATTGGGAGGGAGACACAAGCTCCCAACTGCTCTGAACTCCAGTTCTGGGTGAGACTCTGGGGACCCAGACTCATACGGGGAGAAACTGGACTGTCTGGCAGCAGGCGAAACTCAAGGGTAGCTTTCTCTCAGAGGTGCTTGCACTGATTACCGCGGGACACTAAGACTCAGGGGCCTCTTAGGGCAGGACTGACGGGAAGCCATTGCTGTTTGCTCTACCCTGAGATCCTGCCTCACGAAGCCCTTGATGTTTGCTCCGCCCTGAGACTCCACCCCACCCCAGCTGTGCGCAGAGGCTTTTGCATATGAATGGCCTGGTCCTTTGAATTCTAAACTTACCTAACAAATTGCAGCTGAATCAGTGAGACTAAGAACATCCAAAAGAAGGCCCAAAGCCTTGCAGCAGCTTGCATTGCTTCATAGCTGGGCCTCATCTTGGCTCCTCCAAAACCCAAACAAAGAAGAGGAATCTGCAGATCTCTCCGTAGCTCCTGCTGGGTGGCCTCAGGCAGAGGCTAAATTAACACCTCCTTGGAGATCCAAAAGCCAGTGTACCAAGGGGTCAGAGTGGGACCATCCAGATTACAACTCCTCAGATCCATAAGGGACACACTCAGGGGGCAGACTCAGTGAGCACCAAACCCCACTGAAGCAAGTCTTGTCTCATAAGGGTGTCTCCAGCACAGAAGTTCTCCCATCGTAGACACAGCTGATCTTCACAGCAAATTGGCCTGGAGGTCAATTCCTCCCAGTGATACCAACAACAATCAAGGTTTAACTACAACAAGACTGTGTACACAGCCCACAAAGGGGTGCATTAAGAATGTCCACCTCAGGTAACTGGGGAGACTGAGCCACTGGGCCCTATAGGACACCTAGCACACAAAGCCACTCTATCAACTCACAGAAGCAGCCAAAATGCAGAGACAAAGAAACAGGTCACAAATGAAAGAAATGGAGGAAAGCAAATGACTGGCTATAGAGTTCAAAACCATAGTTATAAGGTTTATCAAGAATTTTCTAGAAAAGGCCGATAAATTTATCAAGACCCTCGAGGATATGAAAAAGGACCAACTAGAAATTATGCATACACTGACTGAAATAAAAAATAATATACAGAGATCCAACAGCAGACTAGAGGATTGCAAGAATCAAGTCAATGATTTCAAATACAAAGAAGCAAAAAACACCCAACCGGAAAAGCAAAAAGAAAAAAGAATCCAAAAATATGAAGATAGTGTAAGGAACCCCTGGGACAACTTCAAGCGTACCAACATCCGAATTATGGGGGTGCCAGAAGAAGAGAGAGAGCAAGATACTGAAAACCTATTTGAAGAAATAATGACAGAAAACTTCCCCACCTGGTGAAAGAAATAGACTTACAAGTCCAGGAAGCGCAGAGAACCCCAAACAAAAGGAAACCAAGACACATCATAATTAAAATGCCAAGAGCAAAAGACAAAGAGAGAATATTAAAAGCAGCAAGAGAAAAACAGTTAGTTACCTACAAGGGAGCACCCATATGATTATCAGCTGATTTCTCAACAGAAACTTTGCAGGCCAGATGGGAGTGGCAAGAAACATTCAAAGTGATGAATAGCAAGAACCTACAACCAAGATTACTCTACCCAGCAAAGCTATCATTTAGAATTGAAGGTCAGATAAAGAGCTTCACAGATAAGAAAAAGCTAAAGAAGTTCATCACCGCCAAACCAGAATTATATAAAAATGCTGAAATGTATTCTTTAAGAAGAAGAAGAAGAACAAGAAAAAGGTAAAGATAAACATTATGAACA
This sequence comes from Eptesicus fuscus, assembly GCF_027574615.1. Lineage (NCBI taxonomy): Eukaryota > Metazoa > Chordata > Mammalia > Chiroptera > Vespertilionidae > Eptesicus > Eptesicus fuscus. The sequence continues at coordinate 51,618,561 of NC_072488.1, forward strand.
ACAAATGCATATCTATCAACAAGTGAATCTAAAAATCAAGTGAATAAAAAACCTGATGAACAGAATAAACTGGTGAATATAATAGAATCAGGGGCATAGAAAGAGAGTGGACTGACAATTCTCAGGGGGAAAGATGATTTTCAAATATGAATAAGTATATATTCATGTATAGGCCTAGCATATCTAATTATTTAAAGAAAAAAAAAGTGTCTGTCAAGACAAGTCATACACAAATAGATGAAATATTTTTTTGTTTTATTTTTTTTCTTTTGTCAGGATTTCTGAGCATTTATTACATGTGTCAACTTGACTGGACCATAAGATGCCTAGATATTTGGTCAAACATTATTTCTGGCATTTCTGTGATAGTGTGTTTACATGAGATTAATATCTAAATCAATAAAATGAGTAAAGGAGATTTCCTCCATAATGTGGTACACTCCATGTAATCAGTTGAAGTCCTAACTAGATCAAGTTGACCCTTTCTCTAGAAAAAGAATAATCTCCTACCTGAAAGCCTTCAAACTGGAACATTAGCTCTTTCTGCCTGATGTCTTTCAAATAGTGACATGAGCTTTTTCTGGTTATACACAGCCTGCTTGCCTTCCTGCTCAAAATGGGCATTGGTTCTGAAGATATTGGACTATCCAGATTCCATAATCTTGTAAACTAATGCATTATAATAAATCTCACTGTTTTTTCTGTCTTTTCATGTATATCTCTCTCTGGTCTCTCTCTCTCTCTTTGTACATATTAATACATATATAAAAATATATACATGCACATATATATCCCATTGGCTCTGTTTTTCTGGGTAACTCTGACTAAGACATATTTTAGTACCAAGAGTAGTTTTAGAAGAACAGAATCTTAAAGATTAATTATCTAAATTCATTTAGGGATTTATGGAATAAGCTTTCTAGTCTGATTAGATTTAATGACACCAATTACTCTATTTCTACTAATAAAGAGAGCACTTAGAATCCCTAGCATAATCTGTCAATAAAGGAACACAAAATATCTCCATTGATTATTACTGTAGTTGAGAGGAATATTTGAGAGGAAGGATCTAGGCAACCATTTACATGATATTTTTGAAAATTGTCAAACTAATGAGTATAAAGGGATTATCTGGTTGCTCCTAATGTTGTAAACAAATTGAAGAAAGAAAAAAAAATGAGCTTAGTGATTTAAATCCCCTGTTCCAGTGCCACATAAATGACCTGAAAGCTTCTATGTCTGCCTTAAAAGACATCCTTATCCCCTATAGCTGTAGAGCTGAGATTGTTGAAAACCAAGCCAAGCATCTCATTTTACAAATGGCTGAATTACAACACAAATTGAATTCCTAGCTTCACAGAGTGTGTACTGTTAAAAATGTTGATTGGAAGAAATTGGATGCTGAAAATTAGAATTGTGTTGTATTGTAAGACCTTGAGGGAGCTGAGCAAATTGAGCCCCCAAATTCTGATGAAGCTTCTTTGCCTGTAGAGGCAATCTCTCCACCCCCAGTCGAACTGATCTCCCCACTTTCTCTACCCTCATCTGAAGGGATTATCTCTGCATTGTCTGAGGAAACTGTAATGGACTCCCCTGAGTTACTTGTTTATGAAGACAAATAAGCAATTCTCCTAAGAACCCCCACCACCCCTTTTTGCTTCTAGACATGTAACTAGACTCAAATCAGTATGCTGTTAAAGGTGAGATACAAAGTGTAATCCATGAAGAGTGCACTATAATAGTAATAAAAAAAGAAAAAAAAAACTACTTGAGTTATCTCATTTATGCAGACAGAAATACTCATAATATATGTGAGAATGAATATTCATGGATGGATAATGGTGGAAAAATATAAAATTGGGTCAGGCTGAGATTATTGATACGGGCCCACTAAACAGAGATTCAGCATTTAATGTAGCAGCTCATGGAGTTAGAAACTGATCTATCAATATGTTTGTTTGGTTGGCTGAAACGTGAACAGAAAGGTGACCCAAATGGGTACGTTAGGAAAGCCATACTTGCTTTGGTTTAACAGATTTAAAGACTTTGGGAGATTGAAAAGTTAGAGTGGATTTGTCATTTAAGACCTACTCACCCACCCTGGAAGGGTCCAGAGGCATATATTTTTTCACCACAAAAGTGAGAAATTAATTTGTGAGTGAAGCCCAAGTAACCTTGAAGAGCTCTCTGATCACTATTCTCTGTAGGCCAGATGTTACAGGAGGAATTATGGTTATTGAACTGGAAAATCTAAATATCAAGGAAGCAATTAGGTCCTAAGATATCAGGGGCCAATTGGTGACTTTCAATCACCAAAGGAAATGTGAGCATGGTTACCATAATGGACAGCATAGTCAAAGCAGAAGTCAAAGTGGTCTTATTCTTGCCGACATATGCATTGGCTAGTTGATCATGGTTTTTCTAGAAGTGAAATATATAGGAAGCCTACTAAATTGTTACTCTATCTGTAAAATTTTAAAAGTTCTAGGTCAAGGGAACTGAATCATAAAAACAAGGAGTCATGGTGCCTTAATTAATTCACAGACTTGAGTCAGTTTACAAACTCAGAATGAAGGGAAGTCTAGGTCTCCTTGAGGAAAGACTCAGGTACACTGGCAAAAATTTAAACTATTAATATTTCTCCTAGACTTCTCCAAAGGGAACAAGTCTTAGAATGATATCTGTGCATTAAAGAAAAGGAAATAATGATAAAAAATCAATGTCTATTGGTCACTGGCTCTAAACTGAAACTAATTCTAGGAGATCCAAAATGTCACCATGGTCCACTGGTCAAAGTAAGTTCTCATGAAGGTCAGATGAACTGTCAAGCTTTAGCTCACATCTGTGTCAAAACAGGTTCAGGTGGTCCCTAAACACATTTTGAAGTTATTTCCCAGATCTGGAATGCATACATGGAATAAACATAATCAACAGCTGGCAGAATCTCAACATTGGTTTCTTGACCTTTGAAATGAGAGCTATCATGAATGGAAGGCCATGTGGAAATCACTAGAACCACCACTAACTGGGAAAATAATAACCAAAAGCAATTCTGGATACCTGGAAAGATTGCAGAGACCGGTGTTCCATCAATGGCTTAAAAGAAGTAGTAGTGGTGATTCCCACCACTTCTCCATGGTCTGTAGAATGATAGACAGATCTTAGAGAAAGATAGTGGATTATCATAAGTTCAACCAGGTGGTGATTCTTAACACAACTGTTATGCCAGATTTGATTTAATTGCTTGAGCAAATTAACACATACTCTGGCACTCACTATGCAGCTATTAATCATAAAAATGCCTTTTTCTCCATATTTTTAATAAAGTCCACCATAATTAGTTTGCTTTCAGCTGGCAGTCATAATAAATCTCCAGTGTTGTACCTCAGGCATATATTAGTTCACCATATCTATGAAATAATTTAGTTTGTAGGAAAATTGCCTTTCCTTCTACTATCTATCACACTGACCCATTATATTGTTGACATTATGCTGAGTGGTGACCAAGAAGTAACAACTATTCTGGATTTTCCAGGTTGCCCAGTCATAACCTAACGGGGTCATGAACAAAATTGCCATAGTGGCAGGGGTAGACATTAAATTTGGACTAAGTTACATGGATTTTCACTCATCAAGGCTGACTGGGTAACATCAAGGATGACTAGCTAAGGCCAATTCAGAATGCCAATATCCCAGCAACAGAGATGATCACTGGATCCTTAATATGGCCCAAGTCTCCAAGTGGGTCAGCCATATACCTGGTGGCAGATTGATTACATTGGATCACTTTATTTATGGAGAAGGCATTGTTTTGTTAATACTGAAATAGATACATACTCTGGGAATAGATTTGGCTTTTTTACACACAATGCTTTTACTATAACTATTTTTTGTAGACTTGCAGAATGCCTTATCTATCATCATGGTATCCCACACAACATTGCTTTTAATCAAGGAACTTACTTCACAGAAAGACAGAAAGAGAAGAAATAGGCCCAGGGCTATTGAGTTCACTAGTCTTACCATGTTCTGCAACATCCTGAAGCTGCTGGCTTGATAAAACCATGGAATGACCTTTTGAATACTCAAAGACAGTGCCAACTAGATGACAGTACCTTGCAGTCTGGGGTAAGGTTCTGCAGAAGGCTGTATGAGCTCTGAACCTGTGTCAATATATTAGTAAAGCTCTGTTTCTCCCATGACTGGAATTCACAGTTCCAGGAACCCATAGATGGAAATCAAAGTTTCACCATTTATTATTTTTCCTAGTAACTCACTAGCAAAAATTTTGCTTTCTCTTCCCATGATGTTATGCTCTGCTTGCCTGGAAGTCTTAATTCCAAAGGGAATAATACTTCCAGCAGGAGACACAACAATGATTCTATTGAACTAAACGTTAAGACTGCGGTGCAGCCACTTAGGGCTTCCCATACTTCTGAACAAAGAAGGAAACACTTTTACTGTGCTAGCCGAGGTGATTGATTATGACTCCCAAGAGGAAAATGAACCAGTACTTCACAATGATGATTCCTTAAGCTGTCTCTTTGCTTACCGTGTCCTCTGATGAATATCAATGGAAAACTACAACAACACAATTCAGGCCAGACTACTATAGCACAGACCACTCAGGAATAAAGGTTTGCATCAATTATTGTAGCAGGGTAGTGAACACGACCAGCTGAGGTGCTTGCTGAAGGCAAAGGGAATATAGAATAGCTAGTGAAAGACCATTACTGTGTATACCAGCTATAGCTATATGACCAATTACACAAAGATTATAATAGTCATGAGTATTTATGTAGTATTTTGTTATTAATGCTTGTGTAATATCTCTATCATCTATATATATCCATCTAACTGTTTTTCCCTCTCTTATCCCCTTTTTATATAACATACATTGAGTTTATGTCATAGTGTTTAAGTACTGTTAAATTTACATCATAGCATTAAGGTTATAAACTATCAAAGAGAAGAAAAAACACAACTCAAAGACTTTAACTTCTCTTCTCAGAAAGGGACTAGTGTATTTTCAGTTGTATAAAGGAAGATTGTATCATGTTGTTCAGATGTATGTTTAATATTACAATTCCATTTACAGAGTAAGTAGCTCTTTATAAATTTGCAGGAGTTGTATGAACAGAAAGGATTGAGTTTCTGTCAATGGCACAAGAAAATGATTAAAGGGCTAGGGCAGTGGTCGGCAAACTCATTAGTCAACAGAGCCAAATATCAACAGTACGATTGAAATTTCTTTTGAGAGCCAAATTTTTTAAACTTCAACTTCTTCTAATGCCACTTCTTCAAAATAGACTCGCCCAGGCCGTGGTATTTTGTGGAAGAGCCACACCCAAGGGGCCAAAGAGCCACATGTGGCTCAGGAGCCGCAGTTTGCAGACCACGGGGATAGGGGATAGGGAAAAAAAAAACCTGTGGATTATTTGAAATAACGACCACCAGAATAAATTTTTTACTCGCAGGAAGAGGTTGAGAAAAGGTGGCAGGGATCAATGTAGAGAGAGTTGCATCTGCATATTATAGGAACTGGTGAAAATAACCACCCATATTTATAGTTATTTCACCTTGAGTATTTAAGTTTATGAGGATAATGGGTGTTTTTTTTTCCCATCTCAGGGCATTCTCATTGATATAAACTAAGAAAATTTTTCTTTGTCTTGGTTTTTCTTTCTAAGATAGGATGATCTTTTTTTCCAATTTCTCTTCTCTTTACAATATTTGCAAGTGTTCTTGCCAATAGGGGGTTGGTGAGAATGTGGGCTGCCTAGCTTTTTGAATTGAAGGGCCACAACTTTGTGTTCTGTTTTGTTTTTGTTCTAAAGCCCTTTCAAAATGTTCCACTCAGTGTTGCAGGTCAGCTAAAGGGATGATTTCTAATTATAATTTCTGTGGGTTTTTTGTGTTTTTTTTTAAGTGTTTATTTCAGGCATAACTCCATTTATAATCTGAGATGAGAGGGCTGCTATTACATCAATACTCTATTTAACTTCAGAATATAATTGGAAGTATTGTTGTTGTTTTTCTAGTCTATTCTGAATATCTCCTGTAATTATCTTTTTTAAAAGTTGTTTCCATGTTTGAATTGCAGTTTAATTTATTAGTTTTAAAAATATTTTAGGCATTTTCTTTCTTTCTTTTTTTCCCTTCTATACTATCTTTATTTGACTCGTGCTTATTGTAGAAAGTTAGATCTTTTGCGGTCAGTCCAATCAGCTTTGTCATTCTGGAGTTAGCATCTGCAGTTTTGACCAACAAATTGACACAGGTCAGGTAACTGAGGCATATACGCCCAAAAGGATATTAAATACTTCTTTGAATGTTTTCTGGTCGTGTTTAACTTTAGGAGAATTTTAATTATAGCTATTAATTTGGTTTGAGTCCATGGTTTAGATTCTACAGTTAACTTTATACCTATATCATGGGAGGGACACATTTTCAGAGGCAATTTGCATTTTTAATTTTAGGAGAGGTGTTTGGAATAAGGTAGGGGATCTGGACAGAGAGAAGAGGAGGATGGGGTACACAGAGCTGTGGAACAGGAGAGACCAGAAGGGTAAGGGGGACTAGGAAGGAGTGCACATAGGGGCATAATTGGAAGGCAAGGATAAGGATGCATACCAGGAGAATGTGCCTAGTTTATTCTTGCTTAAATTTGTTAAACTAATTATTAGCTTTGGCCAAAGAATATTTTAGTGAAGCTATTTTTTATTCAAAGCATGTTTGGTGCCTTTGCAAACCAATAAAAAATTTTTTCCACCTTGGGCATGTGAAATCTTTTCTCTTAACTTTTCTAAGAGATCCCTAAAACAAATAACTTTGTTCACATGAAATGCTCCTCAGGGTGGCCACTGAGGTCCTGAATTATTTTTGATTAACTTGTACCATTTGCAAATACAAGAGTGGGTTTATAATTCTTCTTATGGAAAATAATATAATAATTAAATAATAATACAAGATTAAATTTATGTTATGCATACTCACAACTGTAAACTTACTTGTGCCAATTTCTGTATAGTTGCAAGAACTGGGATTATAATTAGAGTAGATATAGAAGCAAAAATATTTCCAGAAAGAGGAGATGATTTATATCTTGACGTAAAGATATAAAGCTAGCAATAGTCAGTAGGAATATAATATTTATGCACCTCATGTCCCAGGCCCCCCAATTTGATGATTAGTCACCTCAAAACACAGACCCAGCAATTTGGCATGGGGGAAAATTTGAGAGAATTTAAAATAAAAATGAGATTAAAAAAAAAAAAAGAACTTCATGCTTTATTGGTCCCACAGCAGTCTGTCCAAATATATATCATATCTATCTGGTGAGAGCCTGAAACCCACCAGTGAGGCCAGCTTGTTATAGGGCCTATAACTATGTTCTAGGCTATGTTTTTCCTTCTTATGACAAATAACACTTTTAACAGTAACATGAATGAGAGCACAAAGGGGAAAGATCTAAGTTTATAATATAATTATAATATATACTGTTATATATGCTATTATATTCCTAACTTCCTCCCAAAAATATTTTTGTTCATTTATCCCTTCCAATGGACTAGATTCACCATCTACTTTAAAGATAACAAAAACACTAATACCATAAAATCTTTCATTTGTGCAAGAGTAGCCAGTTCTTTTTGTAACAAAACTTCAAGCACACTGAACTATTTCCTAACTCCATAAATGGCACGTAAAATACCTGACATAAGAGGACTTCCCACTAAGTTTCTTATAAAGGCATATTTTTCCAACCTTTGAGAAAAATGAGGAGTTAAAGTAATAGACCCTTGATCTCCTCAAAATGTTGTCTAGCAATTGTACTACCCCACAGAAAGTAATTTAAAATTGATCAGACAGCCTAAAGAGGAAAGTAGGAATCAAGCCAAACCAAAATGAAAGAACCCAGCATAAAACTAATCTGAAGTAAGAAAAACCTCTAAATGTAGCCTAACATCTAGATATTTGGGAATATGATAATGCTCTCCAATAAAAATATTCTACACAAAAACAAAATTTAAAATTAATGTTGAAAATAATATATGATCTTACTAGTTAATGTTACAAAGTTAGGATATTCTTGAATAAAGAGCAAGACTGCATTTATGGATCTAGTAGAGCCATAGATCGTAGGTAAAGTCTTCACCAACAATTATACAATTAGTACCATAGGATGCAAAAGGAAATTAACCCAGGAGGGGGTTGCACACAGCTAAAATCTCCTCTGCCAGAAAAGCTTGATTGTCTCCCTTATTTAATGTTACCCAATGCTGTGTATATACCAATTTATGACTATTCACTTTTAATGTCATGCTTGTATATTTCTTTCACTATCTGCTAACTACTCCATTGTCTGCAGTGGGTGCCATTTTATTTATTTTTGAACCTAATATTGACATTGTAATTGGGAAAAATTAAACAATCAAAATCCATTGATTCAATGAGGAGTTTTCCTGCCACAATCACAGTCTTCAATGACCATTTCTTGTTAGAGTCTGATGAAGTGAACTATTTCTGTTAGTTCATTTGAAATTCAAATCTATGCCATGAGGTAGGTCAGTGAAAGTTTTTGGCTCCATTTGATATGCCAGAAGACAGACCTAAGCATTAAACTAGCTTTTCAAGTTACCATTACAAGAAAGTGAATTTCTAAACTGAAATAAATGTTGTTTAATTCTTGATGGGCTTCTTTCTATCACTTTACTAGGCAGAAAATGGACAGCACAACATTAAGAGTGTTGTCTCTCTTACTGTCTTAGACAATGAATAATGTTATACTATCAGTTCAGCACTGAAACCACTAAGGGTAAATATTCAAAACTAAACAAAACCTGTTGCTCTGATGAGTTTGTAGAACTTCTAATATTAGCACAGATGTTTGTCCCCTTGTGATTATATAATTCTTAATAATGCACTTTAATGTACTATCACCATGAACTGTATGGGTCTCTGAGGGAGGAGGCCATCTAATCTCCACATTATCTTGGGGAATAACAAGGACTAGGAAATTAAGACTATGTCTTCCTACAACAAGACCCTTGAAGAGAAGACTGTGGATTTGTCACCAAGCCACTTAAAGGCACCATAGCACTTAGGTCATGGCCTTTTTGTTTTATATTCTACTGTGCAATAAAAACTTTACATTCTTTACTAGTGGTTTATCAGGATTTCCACATATCTCTCCTCTGATTAAAATTCTCTGGCATATCCCTCCCCCAGTATAACATCCTCTTATTATCTTACTAGAGGCCTGGTGCATGAAATTTGTACATGGGGGTGTGTGTTTTCCTCAGCCCAGCCTGAACCCTCTCCAATCTGGGACATCCCTCTCACAATCGAGGACTGCTGGCTCCCAACCGCTTGCCTACCTGCCTGATTGCCCCTAACTGCTTCTGCCTGCCAGCCTGATCACCCCCTAACTACTCCCATGCCAGCCTGATAGATGCCTAACTGCTGCCCTGCCGGCCTGATTGGCCCTAACTGCCCTCCTCTGCCAGCCTGGTCACCCCTAACTGCCCACCCCTGCAGGTCTGGTTTCCCACAACTACCCTCCCCTGCAGGCCTGATTTCCCACCAACTTTCCTCCCCTGCAGGCCTGGTTGTGCCCAACTGCCCTCCTCTGTCAACCTGGTCACCCCTAACTGCCCTCCCCTGCAGGCCTGGTCCCTCCCAACTAACCTCCCCTGCTGGCCATCTTATGGTGGCCATCTTGTGTCTACATGGGGATGGCCATGTTTGACCACACGGGGGCGGCCATCTTGTGTGTTGTAGTGATGGTCAATTTTCATATCACCTCTTTATTAGAGAGGATCCTAACTTCACTACTAGGCCGCAAACCAAAAATTTCTTCCATCCACAAGCTCTGATGTTCATTTAGAACAGTCCATTCACTCTCCTTTTGATTTCCAATCCTATTCCCCTCTAATACTTTTTACTCACCTTTTTCTATTGGTATCTGATCTATTTCTTTTTTTTTTTTTTTTAACATATTTTATTGATTTTTACAGAGAGGAAAGGAGAGGGATAGAGAGTTAGAAACATCGATGAAAGAGAAACATTGACCCGCCTCCTGCACACCCCCTACTGTGGATGTGCCCACAACCAAGGTACATGCACTTGACCAGAATCGAACCTGGGACCCTTGAGTCCACAGGCCGACGCTCTATCCACTGAGCCAAACTGGTTAGGGCTCTGATCTATTTCTTGAAGACTATCTCCTTTCCTACTTCTATGAACAGTACAGGGCTACAGTTTTGCACAGTGGTCACTTTCACTGTGGATTTCACAATTGCCTCAGACGCTACACATTTCCTTCTAGTACTTTAATGAATCTTACCATGAAAAGACTCTAAACTCGTGAGGAGTTGGTTTGTGTTTTATTTGTCTTTTCTCTCAAGGACCTTAAAAAGGGACTGAAATTAGGAAACACAAACATATGTTTTTTCAGTGAATTAATTGATTGTCCCATGTCCCAAAAGGTAGCAGGGTAGCCACATAAAGTGAAAGGACAGGCAGACTGTTGCACTAAGGTTAAGTCATGGGCTTTAGAGCCAGATGTCCCAAGTTTAAATTCTGCCTCTGTGGCCACCAGCTATGTTTGGAGTTAATTAATCTTTTCATGCCTCAGTTTCTTCATTTCTAAAGTGGACAATATCGGTGCCTATTTCATAAGGTAATTGTAAAAAGAAAAATAATTAGTATATAAATTACACAATTTTAACTAATATTTGGTGTTATTACAGCTAATTATTTTTTTTAATGAATTAGTGCATAAACAATAGAGGATACTCTTCTCTTTTGCAGCAATATATCATCCCTGTGTAATTATTATCTAATTAATTCATCAAGGCTCAAATCAAACATTTTCTGTGTAATTATTATCTAATTAATTCATCAAGGCTCAAATCAAACATTTTCTGTTATTTCAAGATATTATCTATTTCCTTTGCTGTTCAATACTGTGTCTGTTAAGTACATTTGGATTTCACATCTCAATTAAAAATTAAATTGAATTGAGTTCCTCAGATGTGATAGCCACATTTCAAGTATTACATAGCCACATGAGGCCAGTGGCTATCATGTTATATAGGACCAATTATAGATCATTTTTGTCATTATAAACAGTTATATTAGACAGTGCTTTATCTAAGATTGATTGGAAAAATTTTCAGTGAATTTATTCAATTTTCTAAAATGTCATATATTATGCATCATTGCATTTATACATATGCACACATGTGCATATATACTAATATTTATATTCACATATATCTATTTATGCACATGTATGTATACACATTATGTATGTGTGTGTGTGTATATATATATTCCCAAAAGATATATGCACAAAATTTTTTTTTGTTAATCGTCACCCAAGGATATTTTTCCATTCATTTTTAGAGAGAGTGGAAGGGAGGGGGAGAGACAGAGAGAGAGAAACATTAATATGAGAGAGACACATCGATTGGTTGCCTGCTGCACAGGCTCTGACCATTGAGCCTGCAAACGAGGTTTATGCCCTTGACCAAAATCGAACCAAAGACCTTTCAGTCCACAGGCCAATGCTTTATCCAATGAACCAAACTAGCTAGGGCTGCACATACATTTTTTGATAGCTCAATTGATGTTGATTTCTTTTCAGATTTAACTCATGGGAATTAATAATGATTCAAAGTATGTATACATTATTTGGGGACACCCTATATTTATAAATATTATCTATAATAATAAAAGAGTAATATGCTAATTTGATCAGACATCATTCTGGATTCCAGACATCCTTCCAGACGAAGCTGGGGCTGGAGGGAAACCAAGGTCCTGGGTGCCAGAGGGAAGCCAGTGCCGGTAGCCAGGGGAAGGAAGGCCTACTCTTGCACTAATTTCATGCATCGGGCCTCTAGTATATATATATATATATAACACAGAACTATCTAAGAGATATATCTATATTTATACATCTATATCCTTTTTCAAAAGTATATTTTATTGATTTTTTTACAGAGAGGGAGAGAGGGATAGAGAGTTAGAAACATCGATGAGAAAGACACATCAATCAGCTGCTTCCTGCTCACCTCCTACTGGGGATGTGCCCACAACCAAGGTACATGCCCTTGCCCTGAATCGAACCTGGGACCTTTCAGTCAGCAGTCTAACACTCTATCCACTGAGCCAAACCGGTTAGGGCTATATCTATATCCTTTATACTAGTTTTTGTGTTCCTCATGGTAAATGAAAATATAATTAATTTTGTATAAAATATCTTATTAATTTGTGTCTTAGTATCCAGTAGAGTTCATGATACATATAAAAGCACTTCAGCCTAGCTGGTATGATTCAGTTTGCTGAGCGCTGACCTGTGCTCTAAGAGGTGCTGGTTTAATTCCCGGTTGGGGCACATGCCTATGTTGCAGGCTTGATCTCCCATAATAGGCCTGCAGGGCGATTGATATTTCTCTCTCATCACTGTTTCTATCTCTCTCTCCCTTGCTCTCTCTCTAAAATTAATAAAAACATATTTTTTAAAAAGCACATCAAAATAGTAATTATAAAGTCAGCAAATGAGTTGGTAAATGAGTGGTAATTAAATAGAAAAAATGTTAAACTAAAAAAAAAGTCTTTGGATTTCTTATAAAAATACACAATCCAATGAGTAAAAACTAAATGCATAGAGTGAAGCAATTGATACCATAACATGGCATTGAATTCTTATCCTAATGACATATCCTGGAGTATATACAAAAAGTTTTAAATTTTTGACTTATTTCAGTAGTGTCTTAAATACTATATTGCATCATTCTACGTTATATACAGTCAAGTAGAACTCATCTCATAGAACAATCTCTTACTATGTGTTCATTCCTTGCAACTGTAATATTTTTTAAGCTTGAACTTATATGATCCATAGTCATGCACCTTGAGAAAGTCAAAATGACAACTTGAAACCTGACCTGCACTGCAGTATCTAGCCCACCAGTGAAATGCTGGCTCCACAAGAGAAAGCCAGAAAGGGGTTGATCTATGCAGAAAGACCTAGTTTAGCAGGAGAAAATTATAGGGGTAAGTGTTAATGAACAGTTGGGGTGTTCAACTTTTCTCTGTACAGAAACAAAGGCATCCTGCCCAAGCCACTCATCTGATAGCCTCTCACAGTCGAACTCCCAAAGAGCCAAGCTGTTTGTAGGATAGCGTTTCTCTCCCTTTTAAAAATGCCTTGACTTCAAAGAAATAAAAGTAGTAATCCATTTAGAAAGTTATAAGTAAACATCCAACTACCAAGCATTACTTAAGAAAGATTTATCTTTGAAAAAATGAAGGTTAGAAAATATATTTTTGAGCATTACCTAAAATAGAAGCAGACCGAAGGGATTGTTTCTGCTAATACAAATCTCTTCAGTATATTGTCACATATGTTCTGATAGCCTGCCACATTAGAGTTTCCAAATTCTAAATTTCTATAATAAAATATGTTTTTCATGGTGTTTTTTGTGTTATATTTAGGTTACAAAAACATTATTTGCAATGGTGGCAGTATAGAAATTACATTTAAATACAAAAATATATTAGCATTTTATGTACTGAGGTATACAACCCATGCTTTAAATAAACAATACTAATATTAATTAATCCTCTTCATATTTCTTTTAACATCACTCTCACCTTGTTTGTTTTTTTTTTAAGATATATATTTTTATTGATTTTAGAAAGGAAAGGAGAGAGGGATAGAGAAATAGAAACATCAATGGTGAGAGAGAATCACAGATCCGCTGCCTCCTGTATGCCCCCACCACTATGGGATTGAGCCCATAACCTGGGCATGTGCCCTTGACTGGAATGGAACCCCAGACCCTTCAGTTTGCAGGCTGATGCTCTTTCCACTGAGCCAAACCAGATAGGATTCTCACCTTGTTATTAAAAATACATCTATCAAAATCTTTCACCAGGAATTTGTGAGTGAGAGAAAGGTTTTTAAAAATCTTATTTCCAATTCATTTTCCTTCAATCATATTCAAGTGTAGAATCTGCTATAGAGTAATCTAGATATTATGTAATTCCATTTATTTTAGAGCTGAAAAGTATCAGTGCAGCACTTATCAGACCCAGACTCAGGGGGTAGAATAAAATGAAGATTTTGTATTTATAAAAGAAATGGTGGCATTTGCTATAGACCAAAGCTTCCTTCTTTTGAGGGTGGAAATTACTGTATGTCAGTTTTAGCCAATTAGGAAATCCAGGTGGTAGGTGATTCATATTTAACTCTCTCCTTTTGTTATAAGATGATCTGAAATGAATCTTTCCTTTAATCCATTAATGTATAAACCCCTTTCTTACTAGACCAACATCACACAGATACCTCAGGCCTCAAGGTACAATGAACCTTAGTATTGTCAACTGATGATTGCTGGTGTCAATTCCACACCTACAGGAATCCCTAACTCCCGGTGTGATGAAGAGGGAAGTTTATTCAATGCTAACAGCTCAATTGTACTACAGCACAGCTGTGAGAACAACAACACTCAACAGCTAGGTAGTATTACAGCTCAATTACAAAGCAGCACACAGATGAAACAACATGGCTTTTACTGCTGTGTGATGAGGAAAGTTTACAGTCTTCCAGAGAGGTAAAGTGGGCCTTCCACCCCAAGGAGAACTGCCATATATAAACACCAGTCCCCACCTCTGGTCTCTGATTCATCCGTCCTCATGCAAATGAGGACTCCAAATGCTCCCAGTTTGATTGGATCCAAAAGATACTGTCCCGATTGTTCAGAATGGAGCCATTCTGATTGGTCAATGAAAATGTTGATGAAGGCTGTAGCTGTGCAGCTCTGATTAGACAAGAAAAGCCTCAGTCCTATTGGTTGAAATATAATTACAAAAACTCCTTTATAAGGGTTGGTTCAAGTGGCAGGGACATAGTGCAGGCTTTTCCCTGAGGTGTGATTTGCATGAGAGGCCCCTGTGTAGAAATGGCTGATAGATCTGGCTTTTTAAATTTGAGACCAGAGAAGCCACTGAGAGCCCTTTTTAGTAGGTATCTTCTTTCTCAGGGGCCACAGTAGCTACCAGTCAGCCCTTTTCTCCATAGGGCCTTATTGCTTGTTACTAATCTCTATCTTTTGTCAAGTAACAAGTATGTATCTGTAAACTATCATGTAGGGGGTCTATATTATTTCAATTCAGGTTGACTTGATTCAATTTATCTCTCTCTCTTTTTTTTTTTTTTTTTACTTTAAATTTATTTTTATTCCTTTTTACTGAAACAGGAATTTTAGGGGTAAAATAGGACAGGTTTGGGAAATTTTAGAAAATTTTGAGATTGAGGGCACCATGTAAGAAGCACAGGGCTGCAGAGCAGCAGAAGGTATAATTCCATAGAATGGGGGAAACTGGAAAGCTGCAACAGGTACATTTCCATAGAATGAGGGAGCTGGGAACAGCAAAGGGCCTATATTTACAAAATAAAGAGAAAGAAGCCCTTCATCCAGAAGGAGAGGAAGAAAGCCCAAAGGGAATAGGAAAACAATAAGGAGGTGGTGGTGGTGGGGGGAGAACCTCACATGTCTCATGTGAGGTTCAACATTTGAGCCCAGGAATTACTATGGTAACCAGTCTAAAGGAATAGTGACCAATCAGAAGAGATATCAAGACACCAAGATCTGCAGCCTTTATAAGCCATAGGGAAAAGGTGTTATAGAGAACCAGAATAAATCAAGCAATGTTCTGAGAGTTTGGAGTAACACTGTATTCACTGCAGTGGGCTCAGAGAAAATGAATTCAAATTCTAAGCAAAGCTACAAGCAGAACTTCCCTTTTTATTAAAGAGCCAGCCCTATGTGCGCTTAGTGGTTATCTCACTGCTGGCCTTGAAAACAACACAGTTCTATCCAATTAAAAAATACACCTGGCATGGCATTGAGAGTATGGGCATATCTAGTCTCTGGCCTACATGGTCAGACAGCTAAGTTTATCTTCCTTATTATTCAAGCAGGCTAAAGCAGCTGGAAAGCAAAGTTATTATTTTTTTAGAATAAGAGGCCATCTAAAAAATAGCAGAGAATTCCAAACAGTAGTTTTAAAAAATAGGGGTTAGCTTTCTCAAAGGAACTCAGTTGGACCCTTTCCCCATCCCTACGTGGGAATGCATTCTGTGGGACTCTTACCCTCTCCCCACATGGGAGTCTGTACTTGTTCTTAAATAAATTTCCACCTTTCCTATAACCACCTTCTTTCTGTGGATTCATTCTTCGATCCCGGTGGACAGAGAATCTGGGTTCCAGTCCAGGGGAACACCGCATGTTCCAGTCCAAAAATTCCATTTCAAGTGATAGATTAGAGAGTAAGGGTATACTAGTAAAATGGTATAACATTTTAATTATCATATTTCACCTACAGTCTCTAGAAGTTATTTTTCATCTGAAATCATTTCTGATTAATGGAATGTTAATCTAGAAATCTTATTTTTGTTTGGTTTCTGGTTACTGTAGAGATCCCTTTTCTCTCTTGCCATTACCATCGAGATTGAGGTAGGCAGCAGCTGTTCTAAAAGCAATCCCCATGAGGTAATATTTCACACATTGGATTCCAGGGAATGAGAGCTCTTCTCTTTTGTTCCTTATCTCCTTTTCAAACATGGCAAAACCACACCAGACCCTCAAAGGACATGGGGAGATAGCTAGCTGTGAGTTGGTCTTTTTCCAAATTATTTGGGAAGGTATTGGGAAGAAAACTAAACATTTTTTTAATTTTTTTATTTTTTTTATTTTGGGACCTATTAGTGCTCATTCTTTAAATACTACAGACTATACCCATTATGAAGGGGGAAAACTGAACATAAAATACATAGTTAGGTAAAAAATCCTATCTAATAAAAGAGTAATATGCAAATTGACTGTCACTCCAACACACAATATGGCCACCCCCATGTAGTCAAAGATGGCTTCCCCCATGTGGACACAATATGGCCGACACAAGATGGCCGGCAGGGGAGGGCAGTTGGGAGGGACCAGGCCTGCAAGGGAGGGTAGTTGGGGGCAATCAGGCCTGCAGGGGATGGCAGTTGGGGATGACCATGCCTGCAGGGGGGGGGGCAATTGGGGGTGACCAGGCCTGCAGGGCAGGGTAGTTGGGGGTAACCAGGCCTGCAGGGGAGGACAGTTATGGGTGACCAGGCCAGCAGGGGAGCAGTTAGGCATCTATTAGGCTAGGAGGGGAGTGGTTAGGGGGTGATCAGGCTGGCAGGCAGAAGTGGTTAGAGGCAGTCAGGCAGGCAGGCAGGTGAGCAGTTGGTAGCCAGCAGTCCTGGATTGTGAGAGGGCAGTCAAACATCCCTCAAGGGGTCCCAGATTGGAGAGGTTGCAGGCTGGGCTGAGGGACACCTCCCCCATGCATAAATTTTGTGCACCGGGCCTCTGGTAAATAAATAAAAAACATTTTTTCTCTCCTTATTTTTCCACTCCCCCTTTATAGACTGTATCTATTACTATTTTTGAGGCTCTAATTGGTATATTTGCATATTGACAGTTTAATTCTGTGATGCAGTTTCCTTGCAACAGAAGGTACTTGTGCTATTTTCATTGATCTAATTAGAAAATTTACATATTGACAGACCTTAGAAGACTCTACCTGGAACATTTCCTTTGCATTTCTTGGAATATTGTTCTAAGCCTGGAGGCTCTCTGTCCTTTTAGGTGTGATCTAGTTTTCAATTAGTTAGCATTCCCTGGAGGTGTTTCAAGTCCACTGTTTTTAGGAACTTGATACTTGATTGATCTCACTTTGTGAATAACCTATCATGTATAATATAGGGTGGGAGGCAGGGAGCTCAGTGCTGCTGCTTGGTTTGACTAATAAACTGATGTACAAGTGATGCTGCTTTCACAAATGACTTAAATCAAGAAAATGTGTGCAGGAAGCTCATTTAATACGATATGGTTTTAGATTGTATTTTATGGACCTGTATAAATTGCATAAACCATAAGAGAATACTAAAGAAAAATGAACAAAATCTTTTCATTAAAAGTTTCACATAATTTCAATCCTAAAAGTGCCAGCTAAACAAAATGTGGACAGCAACTTCCATTTGCATCAGTATTTCTTTTGTATGAGCCTAAGTACAGTCAGGACAGAGTTTACAAGATGTTTTCTTTCAAAGAAAAGAACAGATAATACAATATATTGTTGTTTGTTAGTGCACCTGAGCTATGAAAGTTTAATAATCTTGTATATGAAGAATTTTCTTTATGAATTATTATATAACAAACAATTAGCAAGTCTATATTTGAATGTTCAAAAGAGCTGAACAAATAACCAACAGAAAGAAGAAAATCTTAAAAAAACAAACAATAATAGCCCTAGCCTGTTTGGCTCAGTGGATAGAGCATCAGCCTGTGGACCAAAGGGTGTCAGGTTCCATTCAGGTCAAGGGCATGTACCTTGGTTGCAGGCTTCTCCCTGGCCTGGGCCCTGGTCAGGTCTTCTGAAGGTGGCAACCAATTGATGTGTTTCTCTCACATCGATGTTTCTCTCTGTCTTTCCCTTTCTCTTCCACTCTCCCTAAAAATCAATGGAAAAATATCCTAGGGTGAGGGGGGAAAAAAAAAGCAATAATAAGCAATTCCTTCTTAGATCATGATCAATAATTCTACAAGTCTATAAGTAAGCCTCTAACATAGGATGAAACTGTCAATATCCATAGGTTAGAAGCGAGTTCACCACTTCCTCTTTCTAACAAACTGATTGGTAAAGTAAAGGATATTTTAATATCCAACACAGATGCCTAGCCTTTTTCTAGGTACAGCAAAAGGAGCCCATAGAAGAGATCGTGTATTTGACCTATATAGCTCTTGTTCTCTCTCTCACAGTTTGTTCTTTAGGCTTCCGTTTCCTTGTTTATTGTATCTTCTCTCATCACTACTAAAATAATCTAGGAAGAGCTTCTTCTTATTTAGAGGAAAATGTTTTTGTCTCCCCATCCTCTCCCCCTTTTGTCAATCTTCCTGAAAATCTATTGTTAGCAAGATCAATGCATAATGAAAGAAGACCTAGGATCCTCCCTATTTGCCATTCCCTTACATTTTTGTAAGCTTACTTAGCCTAGAGCTCTGAAGCACCTGCTGGTTTAGAATTTCAGTTAAAGGATCAGCTAGTAGTTGAACTTGTATCAATGCCATATATTTCATTAAGAATATCATAGAGTTATTAGTGGAAGCTAGAAATCTGGGTCAGATTGGTTCTACATCTTGCTTATTGAAATCTCTTCTTTCAATATTTTTGCAGCTCTATAAATCAGAATATTCCACTGAGCTTTCAGCCCTATGTTATTAAATTTAGATGATTTTATATTTACCTAAAGTTAACAATTTCAATTTAAACTGTAGCTATTCCATAATGGAGAATATTAAAAAATCATTTTTTACAATGAGTTAACACATTTTCTTGATAATTTCATTTATCCCACTCTCTTTTGCCTCCCATTGTAATATATTATTCTCATGGTTCAGAGATCAGAGATACAAGAGATATTTCATGTTTTAGTGAAAGATAAAATAATACTTCAACATGTAAATGGTTATATGGGCTCAACTGCAATCTAAAGATAATACTTATTTAGGAAGACACAACTAAAATGACAAAAAATGAAAGTTCTACCTCATTTTGACTAGAGTCATGTAAGCATGGCCTTAAAAGATGTTTGTAAAATTTCAGAATTTTGACTAGCTCATATCTTTTGGTATGCCTTTTTCAAAAATAGTTTGAAACTATTTTTCAAACCATGCTGTGATTGATGACTTTCTTGTTGAATACAGCTCATTTCGGAGGTGCTTTTTTTCTCTTCTCATTTCAAGCATTCTGCTATCTGTTAGATGAAGCCATTCATAAAGGTTTATGTGTAAATGAATCATGAAGTGAGAAAGTAAATTCACCACTCAATATTCAGGAGTTTAATATTCAAAGAAGAATATGTCTAAAAAGAAATACTGTTTTCACATGGCATATACTTCCATAGAACTCGAATTTTTGTGCACTGACCTTCAATACTTCTAATATTTGAACCTAAATTTGAACCAAAGTTGAGGTATTTATTAATATAAATATGTTTGAAACAGTATACTATTTTAATAATTATACATAAGTTTTATAGAGAACTAGAATAAAATCAAGTAATGCTCGGAGAGTTTGGAGTCACACTTTATTCACCGGTGGGTTTAGAGAAAATGAATTCAAATTCTAAGCAAGGCTACAAGCAGAACTTCCCTTTTTATTAAAGAGCCAGCCCTATGTGCACTTAGTGGTTATCTCGCTGATGGCCTTGAAAACAACACAGTTCTATCCAATTAAAAAGTACACCTGGCATGGCATTGAGAGTATGGGCATATCTAGTCTCTGGCCTACAAGGTCAGACAGCTAAGTTTATCTTCCTCATTATTCAAGCAGGCTAAAGCAGACTAGAAAGCAAAATTATTTTTTTTAGAATAAGAGGCCATCTAAAAAATAGCAGAGAATTCCAAACAGTAGTTTTACAAAATAGGGGTTAGCCTTCTCATAAGAATAAATTATCTACATAAGTTATTTTACACAAAATATGATATTTCAAAAGTAATGGTGCCACATAACCCACATCAACTGATGAATTTTAGGGCAAGGAATTTTTACCATTTCTGTAATTCTTCTATACAAATCATTTATCACTTATGGAAATCAGTTAAAGTAGTCAGGTAGCTGAGAAAATGAAGAATAATCCTAGCTTTTGTTCCAGAAACTCCTTTCCTTATTTCATTTTATCTGATGAAGGCTTTAAGAAGAATTTATTGAATCTCAGTATATGCAAACTGTTTCTCTTTAAGCAAAAAACATGTAATGGAACAAGAGAACCACTCTCTGAATGGATATATGAAACAAATTATTTCATGAAGATGAAAAAATCTGGGTTCTAAAATAAGAATGCTGGCTTTGCAGAAAGAAAAATAATATTTTTAGAAGATAATAATATTACAAATGTATATGGCACAGGTATACATTTATCAGGGCTGTTCAGTGTCTAAATTTGACGTCTTTGTGAGTGTTGATAATATGTTCTCCCTTTCAGCAAAAGTCCTCTTGCTATGCACTAACACATAGGTGACTAGTTTCTCTCTGGTAACTTACATGCCACCTAATGAGAACTGTAGAGATATAGTAGGTTGGGTATTTTTTAATATATATTTTTATTGATTTTAGAGAGGAAGGGCGAGGGAGAGATAGAAACCTCAATGATGAGAGAGAATCGTTGATCAGCTGCCTCTTGCACGCCCCCTACTGGGGATCAACCCTGCAACCCAGGCATGTGCCCTTGACTGGAATTGAACCTGGGACCATTCAGTCCATAAGCTGATGTTCTGTCCACTGAGTCAAACCAGTCAGGGCTGGTTGGATATTTTACATCCTATTTTGCAGGGTTCTGATAGTTACCCTCTACCCATTCTGACAAAAATGAAACAACAACTGAAAACACCAATACCACTACAACAATAATAACCAACACCACAAAAATGCCAACAGGCTCTCAGATTATATACTTCGGTAGAGACTTTGGGCATAATCATGACTAATTTATTACAAAAAGTATGTACTCAATCAAGTCAATGTATAATAAATTCCTCTCTATCTCCAACTATCTTGCTATGATTTCCCATATATAGTATATAGGATATACTATTTTACCAGGAAACAAGATAGGGTAAAATTAAAACTTATAATAATTTCACTTTAGAGGAAATAAATATGATTCAAGAGAAAGTAGACAATATTTAGGTTACAATATGTACTGTTGAGTAAAGGAAGAAAACACCCACATATGTGAGAACTGAAAACAGCGTTCCTTCCTGTCCCTAATTTTAACAATTTGGGACCAGACATATTTTTCTGTTTCTCTGATAAATAATGCAGAGAAAAAGCAAAAAATTAAATACAACACTTGATCCAAGGAAGTACCTGCTAATGGAAGATAAAACTGTGAACCGAGTATTATGCTAAGCGAAATACGCCAGTCAGAGTAAGATAAATATCACATGATCTCATTCATTTGTGGAATATAATGAACAACATAAACTGATGAACAAAAATAGAACCATAGACATAGAAACATTGAACAGACTGTCCAACCTATGAGGGAAGGCAGGGGGAGGGCCTGGGGGGGGGGATAAGAGATCAACCAAAGGACTTTTATGCATGCATATGAGCATAACCAATGGACACAGACAGTAGGGGGTTGAGGGCATGTGCTGGGGGATGAGGGGTGGCTGGGGAAAGGTCAATGGGGAACAAAGGAGACTCATGTAATACTTTAAACAATGAAGAATTTAAGTGAAAAAAAAAAAAAGGAAGAACTTTTTCATCAAGCCTTTTCTTAAGACCCTGACTTTACTGTTCCCATAAACTCAAAATTATTATATCATAAAATCTGACCAATCACAAACAGTTCCCCACCATGCAAGACCTGCCCTAAAATCATCCAACCCAGGGCCTAAAAATAATATAACTTCCCTCACTTGGCCCTTCTGAGATCAATTAAGGTTTTGTAGAGGCCTAATAAGCTTATCTATGCTTGACCAAATGGGCTATTCTAGTGATCTTTTGGTGAGCTGATACTTGACCATCCTGATCCTCAAGGTTCTACCAGCATTCTTTTAAGACAGCCACTCTGCTATAGCTCTAGGTCAACTCCTTTGGTTTAGAAGAGCTCATGTGTTCCTGAGCCTCTTTCTCAGGGAGATGTGTTGTAACGTAAGTTAAGCAGACTACATTAGATTTGTTATTTAATTTCTCTTCATTAACCTCCCATATTATAAGTTTACTTGGTTTTCTAGGAATAACCAACAACTTTAGCAATTATTTGAATAACTTATTAGATTTGAAAACTCTTCTCCTTCTTAAAAAATGCCTTGTTACTAACATCACTGCTATTTTTCTCTCTGCATTTTTTTTAACCTTTTGTTGTAAATTAAAAAAATAAATCATAACAAAGAAAATGAACATAGGTCTGATAAGTCTATGAGAGCTGGCCCTGAGGGTTGATAATGTCAGAGTTTCTCATCAAAGTAACATCTTTATAAGGACAAAATTTTTCTTAGGTCATCTATCAAAATAGCATGAAAAATGTTTTCAGTCATTTCATATTGTCTATGAGAGTCTTATTCAGTCAAAGATCTCTCCAACTTTTCTTCTAATAAGAATTGCAGGTTTTATGGGTCTTCAATTGGAGATGGCTAAATGTGTTAGCCTAGAGGTCTAAGAAACACAAGCAACATATTCAACAGACTATTGCTTACATTCTTGAATTCATCCTGGTCTAGGTCTGTGCTCAAATTGGGCCAGACTCCTGTGACTCAAATGCTTTTGAATGAAAATTATAATTCATTTGCTTATCTTCCTTTATGTTATTATAAAAGAATAATGATAAAATTAGAGTAGTTATTTGGAAAATTTGAACATGCACACAATTATTCATTGAGGAGGCTTATTAGAACGAAAAGAGAGATACATTTCAAAAATTTCAAATCTCCAATAGTCTATATTTTTTATTGGAGTAAAGATACTTCCAAAATAAATACAGAGTCAAATATTCTTCCTTAATAAAGCTTACACCAAAGGCAAATGACAATTTGGGAAACTAAAACTATTTCTATTTTAGATCCTCCCTAATCATAGCCTGAGTTTCATTGCCTTTGTTTCATGATTCCTCTTCTCCTGTGTATGTCCTCCATTACCTCCTGCTCTTAGCTCCCTTATATTTCCTTTTGGTTAACAAGAAGCCCAAATGTTCTACTGCCTTGTAGTGAATAACTCTGTTTAAAAGAGAACAATCTATTTGAGGCTGATTTTTAGGGATAGTTTTGGTGTGAACTGAGAGCCACTGTTAAAAATGTTCTAGTGCCCATACCAGTAAACAGAATTATCCAGAGGAATTTATTTAGCAGCACATAATCTTGGGATCCCAATCTATGTTTTTGTTTCATGTTAGAAGAACCATCAATAGAAATAATTTGATGGGGGGGAAGGGTGACCTAGAAAACTTAAGAAACCATAAATTTGTAGAAAGCAAAGTAGTTTAAGAATGGTAGATGTCAGAAAAGGAGTTTTAGAGCCTATTTCCAAAATACTTCCAGTGAAAATTGATTAGACTATAATTCAGTCAAGAGAACAAAGAAAAGCTAGATGGATTATAATAATTCATGGACAGGCTCCTTAACAGCTAAGAAAGCACTTAGGAGTAGCATCTATGACCACAGTCTGTCCCTTATATTTTGTGAACAGTCTTTAGCTAGAAATAAGTGAATTAATGTGCAAGTTAAAAAAAAAAAAAAGATAAGAGAATGAGACATAACCCCACTAAAAATCACTTATTTGATCATTTCAAATTCACAAGAGTAATCAAAACAAAAGGCAATGAAGATTCAGAATAAACATATGGCCTTAAAACTAAAAAAGCTAAATACTTGCTATCTAATTATTAAATCCAGAAAGTACTCCCTTCATAAAGGGACATGTATAGCTTTATGCAGGACATTTGTTTCCTAGTTCTGCTGTAACGAATTAGTATGAATTGGGAGGCTTAAAACAACACAAATTTATTCTCTCACCGTTCTGGAGATCTCAAATCTAGGTATCAGCAGGCTTGGTTTCTTCTGGGGATTCTGAGGGAGAATTTGTTATCTGTCACTCTCTGAGGTTCTGGAATTTTCTGGGAATCATTGGAGTTCTTTGGCTTGTGGCAACATAAATTTTCATTTTTGCCTTTGTTTTCATGTGACCTTTTTCTCTGTGTGTCTCTGTATCCAACTCTCCCTTAACTTTCTAATGAGATTTTTAAAATCCCATTTCTAAATGAGGTCACTTTCTAGGTTCTAGAAAGGCATGAATCTCCAGTGGATATTATTCAAAACACGATAAGCTTAAAGGGCATTGTCCCTTTAAACACAATTGTCCAGTACTAGCTAAAAAAACTGAGGAAGGGGAAATTGGCCAGTTGTTTAATGGAGATCTTCTCAGGAACAGCATCACTCCCTATTTTCATTCTACCCTTTAACTCAAAAGAAGAAAATGTCTCTAAATATATATATAAATATATATATATAAATACACACACACACACTTTACAAACCTCTGATACATGCCTTATATATAATTCTATAAAATCTTCCATTATTGCACAGTCTGTACTTCAGAAAACAAACAAACAAACAAAAAAAAACTTCATGATTATCTGTAATAAACTTAACATTCTCTAGATATTAAGAGACAACTGCCCCCCTCAAATCCTTTTTTCTTTTTCTTTTTAGATAATCCTCACCCCAGGATATTTTTTCCCATTGATTTTTAGAGAGGGGGAGAGAGAGAAAGAGAGAGAGAGAAACATAGATGTGAGAGAGACACAACGATTGGTTGCCTCCTGCATTTGGACAAATGTACAATACATGTATCCATCATTACAGTATCACACAGATTATTTTCACTGCTCTAATTTTTTTTAATGCAACAGATTTTGTTGTTGGCAATGAAACCTCAAAGAAAAAACAAAAAACACAATAAGGTGTTACATAAAACCGATGAACAACAAAGCAATACTTAGAGAGATTGAGTTACATTTATTATGCACGGGTCCAGAGGAAAATGTCTCTCAAATTCTGGGCCCCAACATGCAGGAATTTTCCCTATTTGTATGTTTTTACCTTCTTTGTCTCCCAAATATGGGGTGTTTCCGGCCCCTTTTGCAAGTTTTTAAAGAGCCCGTATGTGCTGGGGCCTTGAGACCTCAACCAGAGGCCTGGCCTGGCGTCAGCACAGACAACCTTGTGGAAGGTGTAATGGCCTCTCTGAAGTGGGAGTAGTCTTAGCAAGCAAGAATTTACAGAAGCCAAATAGCAGGGTTAAAATTTCAAACAGCAGTTTTTATATAAGATGGATGCTTCATTCACCACTGGTTTTATGTACATGAGTCAAATCATTGACTCTTAGTCATTGTAGTTATATTTACCCCTGAGAACTATAATCTTAATTTTCTGCCTAATAAAGTTAGTGGGCCTGTTTATAAGATAAGGGCCCAGAATGAGGGCCAGGAGCAATTTTTAGAGAGTCCGAAGAGTCCTGGACTCTCAATTTTTCCTGGGCTGTCTTAAACCGGGTGTGATGAAGCCACGTTGGAATTCTGTTGACCTTGACTGCTGTGGAGGTGGTCCTTTCCAGGTAGGAGTCAGTCCTTGGGTGGCAAATTTCTTTACCCAAACAGAGTCACCAGGGTGGAAGGGATGAAGTTGGTACAGGCAGAGCATCTCAGATGTGCTTCTGGATTGCTTCCTGGGTAGACTGTGAAGCCTGTAAGAACTTGAATAAAGACTGGTTATGGATTTCAGCTTTTCTAGATTGGGTAGTTCAGGGTATGGAAGAGTCACTAGAATCTGTAGAGGCCCCACTGGTTTTAGGTCAGCCTCCCGGGCAGCTTCATCTGTGGCCCGGTTCCCTCTTGCTTCTGTGGAGACCCCTTACCTTGTAAATAGCACTGTGTATGTGAGTCACTGTAAATGCATACCTGCTATCAGTATCAATTGTTACTGATTTTTCTTTTGTCCACCAGAGAGCCTGAAACTGGGTGACTCAAGTGTTTGACATCCAGTGCTCTAGTGTCTTCCCGGAGTAAAGCCTCGACCTCATGTGGGGCAGTTAGGATTAGTTACTGCTCTGGGGTTTGGCTGCTACTGCCTGGAGGCAAGTATGCCACCCAAATGCAAAGGGGTCAAGTCTTTTGGACAAATAGGCTACTGGCCTTTTCTAAAAGCTGAGACTTTGGGTGAATACCTTTTTGGCTGTGCCCCTTGTCTCACATACATAGAGGTGGAAAGACTTAGTTACATCTGGTAGTGCTAATTGGCCCATCGTCCTTGCTCTGCTCATATCTGTCTAACTGCCTAATATATTACTTCAAGGATCCTGGCTCTGAATTATTTTAGGGAAAATGGATGTTGAATGTCTTCTGTAGCTGCTTCGTGCTGAGGAGGGATGAAGTTTTCCCTCAGAGCCAAGAGATCCTTGCTGTCTGTCAGAGGGACGATGAGGCCTGGGCACAGAAGGAAGTGGGCTTGTGACCTGGCAGAGACAAACTGTAACAAATGGTCCCGTGGAAGGGAAAGAAAACATTTCAGTTTCAATAATCTCTATTGAAAATAGAGTTTTTCTCCTCAAAATTACCCCCATGTTTATAAAAAGAGCCAAATCAAGATTAATTTATCTATTGTATTTAATTTGGCCTGATTGTTTGCATAAACATAACAAGAATGGTAACTGACTGCCTTTGCCAGAATTTCATGATTGAATCTTAATATGCCCCATAGGGCCAGGAAGCCAAGCCATCCAGCTGCCATCAGGCCTGCCCATAGTATCTGCTGAGTTAGGTGAATCCTCACCTGTAGTGGTTCTACCGGGCCCATGACCTAGGCTTCAAGGCCCATCTCAGCCCTCCTACTCGTCGCTGCTCAGAGTGCATGGGGGTCTCGCAGGGACGCAAAGGTTCCCTTATTGCTCCCCTTCTACTCTGACCAACCGCCAGTGATGGTAGGGTATGGGCCTGATGCTCCAGCACCAGCCATTTTCAGGGCTACCAAGCAGGATACCAGGCTTTCTCCATGGCACTCTTATTGGCTTCAAGTCTTCAGAGTTCAGGCAGGGCTCTTTAAAACATGATACTCCAATCAAAGTTTCTGGTCAATAAAACCACTATTAGAAACCGGTCTTATTGAATTTATGCAAAGAAATGTATTGCCATGATTTATTAAGCATTGCCAAATTTCAGAGGAATTATATAAGGAGAAAAATATACTGACCTGCTTTAAGATCTTCTGATTTTCCTTGTCAGTCCTTACTATGGATTCTTCAGAGTAATATAACTGTCTTCAAATGACAAGGAGAAATTCAAAATGTGCATACATTTTGTGCACTGGGCCCCTATTATGTATATGTGTGTGTGTGTGTATATATATATATCTTTAAAGCACTCAGAGCTCTGACCATCCAATGTGCTTGAGGCTTGAGCTTGCCTGTATCTGTCAGATTCAGAGCTCTGCCAGACTTCCACCCCACAGGAAGCATGCCACCACTGGAGCTGCCTGGCTTGATACCTACACTTCACTCAAGCTACAAATGGCCTGCAGTGACCACAACTTTGCAATGGATGCTCTCTTTGCTCTCTTCTATCACATAAGTTCCTGTTCTCTGTGTGCAACCTGCATGTGACTCTTGGCTAATTGGGGAGGTCTGCCCTAATAAACCTGGCATTGTGGAAACATACAAATGTGTGAGTGACTCATTTTGGGGATGCTCCTTTGCTCATGAAAAAAATTCACCTACATTATACAGGCACATACATACATACAAACATATTCAGATGATAGATACATCCATGCATACATATATACATGCACATACATATGTGGGAGTACATGTATTCTGTGTATGAAAGACACAGGGTATATATTCTGTGCATGAAAGACACACTGCAGAGGATAAAGAGCAAAAATATTATAAGCCTGGCTTTTAAGAAGGCAATAATCTATTAAGGGACACATGCAACTAACCTAAAATTACAATAAAATGCCTAATAGAAGACCTGCAAACTAGGTTCAAGAGTAGCACTGAATGATGAAAATTTGCCTAAGGTTAAGGAAAGAATCATTAAAAGAAGAGAAATACTTTGGGTAGAATATGAATAAAAGTTTTTAAAATGGGTGTATAGTGGAACAGTTGTGTTGTGGGAATATAGTTCTGTGAGTCATTCTGGTAAATCATCATACCTGAGGGGTATCATGGAAACCCTGTTTTTATAGTCACTTGATCAGAAGTGCAGGGAGCAGGGGACCCACATGTGGCTGGCTTCTGGAGGTGGAAGTCTTGCAGGACCATGTCCTTCAACCTAGGAATTCTAGCACCATTTTCAAGTGGCTAGGATCAGAATTTAATTGTGTTTCAGCACAACAGTTGATATCTTATAGTTGACAGTACTGCACTGTGAAGATTTGAGAATAAATTTGACTGAACTTTGAAATATCAGAAACACTGATGATTATACATTTTGCTGGACTTTAATATTTTAATTGTGATTGGATTGGACACATTTCCTCTGCGTACAATGAACACCTCTTTAAAACATGGAAAGTATTCATTGAAAACAATTAAAAATGGAATATAGAAAGAGTAGCTTTATCTAGATTACAAACATAAACTCTGGGGGAGTAGGAATATTTGTCAGCTAAATATAATCATTAGACTAGAACACAAATAAGAGTATAATGCAAATCATTACTACAAATGCAAATCAGCATCACAATGAGATAGCACCTCACACCTGTTAGAATGGCCATTGTTTTTTTTAACTTACGTTGAATTTATTGGGTGATATTGGTTAATAAAAGCATATAGATTTCAACTATATAATTGTATAATATACCATCTGTATACTGCATTGTGTGTTCACCACAAGTCAAGTCTATTTCCATCACCAATTATCCCCCATATACCCTCTTCTACCTCCCCTAATCTCTCTCTCCCTCTCGTAATCACCTTACTGTTGTGTCTGTGAGGTTTTGGGGTTGTTTTTGCTTAATCCCTTAAACTTTTTCACACAGACCCCAAAATCTCCTCTCTTCTGACTACTGCCAGTCTACTCTCTGTATCTATGAGTCAGTTTATTTTTTGTTAGTTTTGTTTGTTAGATTCCAAATATAAGTACCAAAATCATATGGTGCTTATTTTTCTCTGACTGGCTTATTTCACTTAGCATAATACTCTCTAGGTCCATCCACACTGTCACCAATTGTAAGATTTCCTTCCTTTTGGGAGTTGAGTAATATTCCATTGGCACCAATGCTTTTTTATCCACTCACCTAATGATAGGCACTTGGGTTGCTTCCAAATCTTGGCTATTTTAAATAATGCAGCAATGAACAAAGGGGTGCATATATTCTTTCTAAGTAGTGTTTCAGATTTGTTTGGATATATTTCCAGAAGTGGAATCAGTGGTTCACCAGGAGGTAGCACATCAATGTTTCTCTCTCTCTCCCCCTCTCCCTTCATCACTCTAAAATCAATTAAAAATCATATATAAAACAAAGTTAACGTATGTTTAACAAAAACACCCTGACAGCCTTGAACAATGATTCCATTGATTCTAATGTGTGTCCCCAAGTAGCAGCATCACCAGCACAGTCCTAGGAGTTATCACTTTGGAAAGTAATAATAGCACAATTACTACATGGAATCAATATTTTCCAGATTAAAACATTTATTAATGTGAACATTAAAAACGGGTCACCATTTAAGTCCTGTCTGGCACTTCTCAGCTGGACCCTGAGCAGGGTCTCTGTGGCACTGCTGGTGGGTGGGGTCGCCATGCGGGTTCCATCCATCAGCTACAGGTGGCTGTGCATCAGGCAGGGCTGCTCAGCTGTCCTCAAAGGTGTGAGAAAGCAGCACTTGGCCTGTGTGGACACCTCTCTGCGCCTGCGCACACAGTGGCGACTCCCCCAACATGGCATCCTTTCGTTCTCTTAAGAGGCCTGTAAGGTAAGCAGGAGGGAACGAGGCCTGTCCAAGGTTGCTCAAGGGACCTCGGACCCCAGGCCTTTCTCATCACTGTGTGCCCAGAGGCCTCGTGGGAGCAGGAGATCAGGTAGCCTGAGCACGTCCCACCTCCGTTCTGTTTGTAAGACCTGCCCTATTTTTTTGTTGTTGCTGTTTGTTTTTTGAATATTTTTATCACAGTAAAATATACACAAGGAAATTTACCATTGTAACTATTTTTGATGCACAATTCAGTGGTGTTGAGCTCACAGTGTTGTGTGGTTGTCAACACCATCATCTCCATCACTGCTCCCATCTTCTCCAACTGAAACTCTGTCCCCACTAAACAGCACCCTACCTCCTCCCCCACCCCTGGGACCCTCCATCTTACCTCCGTCTCTATGACTGACAGCTCCAGAGACCTCATGTGAGCGGGATCACACAGTATTTGTCTTTCTGTGACTGGCTTGTTTCACTGAGCATCATGTCTTCAGGTTGCAGCATGTGTCACAATGTCCTTCCTTTTTTTAAAATTGAATTTATTGGGGTGAGATTGGTTAATAAAATTTTAGAGCTTCCAGGTATGCCAATTCTATAATACATCATCTGTGTCTGTATTGTGTGTTCACCGCCCCCAGTCAGGTCTCCTTCCATTACCATTATCTTTTCTATACCCTCTTCTACCAACACCTTTCCCTGTGGTAATCACCATACTGCTGTCTGTGTCTATGAGGTTTTTTTCTTAGCATAATCCCTTAACCTTTTTCACCCGGTTCCCAACCCCCTTCTCCTCTGACAGCTGTCAGTCTGTTCTCTGTATCTATGAGCCTGTTTCCATTTTTTTTTTAATTTTATTTTTGTGCACTAGATTCCACATATAAGTGAAACCATAAGGTACCTGTGTTTCTCTAACTTATTTGAGAACTTCACTTATTTCACTTCACTTAGAATAATAATACTCACCAGGTCCATCCATGCTGTTGCAAAGGGTAAGATTTCCTTCCTTTTTACAGCTCAGTAGTATTCCATTGTGTTAATATGCCACAGCTTTTTTACCCACTCATCTACTGATGGGCACATATCCTATTGAATCAGTGTTTCAGGTTTCTTCAGATATATTCTCAGAAGTGGAATTGAAGAGTCATAAGGTGGTTTCATTTTTAATTTTTTGAAGTAACTCCATACTGCTTTCCACAGTGGCTACACCAATCTGCATTCCCACCGACAGTGCACAAATATTCGTTTTTCTCCACTTTCCACCAACACTTGTTGATTTATTGATGATAGCCATTCCGACAGGTATAAGTTGTAAGATCTGCCCTATTTTTTTGTTGTTTCTGTTTGTTTTTTGAATATTTTTATCACAGTAAAATATACTCAAGGATACTTCATTGTAGTTTTAATTTCCATTTCTGTAATGATTAGTGATGTGGAGCATCTTTTTATATGTCTGTGGGCCATGTGTATGTCCCTCTTGAAGAAGTGTCTATTCATGTCCTTTGCTCATTTTTAAATTGGATTTTTTGTTTTGTCAGTTCTTCATAAATTTTGGATATTAGCCCCTTATCAGATATATCATTATTGAACATATTTTCTCATTCAGTGGGTTGTCTTTTCATTTTGTTTATTTTCTTTGCTGTGTAAAAATTTTTAGTTTGATGTAGTCCCATTTGTTTATTATTTTTTGTTGTTTCCTTTGCCTGAAGATATATATCAGAATAAAAAATATTGCTATAAGAAATATTCAAGATCTTACTGCTTATGTTTTCTTCAAAGATTTTTATGGTTTCAAATCTTAAATTTAAGTCTTTAATCTATTTTTAGTTTATATTTTGTATGGTGTTAGAAGGTGGTCTAATTTCTTCTTCTTTTTTTTTTTTTTTTTGCAATATATCTGTTGAATTTCCCCATCACTTATTAAATAGACTAGCTTTACTCCATTGTATGTGCTTGTGTCCTTTGTCAAATATTAACCAAAAAGCATGGGTTTATTTTGGGGTCTTCTATTCTGTTCCATTGATCTATATGTGTATTTTTTTTTGCCAGTACCAGGCTGTTTTGATTATTATGGCCTGTAGTTAATTTGATATCAGGTAGTGTGATTCCTCCAACTTTGTTCTTCTTTTCCCAGATTGCTGTGGCTATTCAGGATCTTTTGTGGTTCCATATACATTTTTGGAATATTTGTTATAGTTCTGTGAAGTATGCCATTGGAATATTGATAGGAATTGCATTGGGACTGTAGATTCCTTTAGGTAGGCTGAACATTTTAATGATGTTAATTCTTTCTATCCATGAACACAGTCTGTGCATCAGCTTATTTGTATCTTCATCACTTCATTTATTCAGTGTCTTATAATTTTCTGAGTACAGGTCTTTTGGTTCCTGGCTTACAATTATTCCTAGGTGCTTTGTTTTATTTTATTTTTATAGGATCCACAATGTCTCTCTTCTTCTTTTTTTAAATCCTCACTTGAGGATATGCTATTGTTTATTTGAGAGAGTTGAGAGAGGAGGGAAAGAGAGAGAGAGAGAGAGAGAGAGAGAGAGAGAGAGAGAGAGAGAGATCAGTTGCCTTCCAAACACACCCTGACAAGGATTGGAACCCACAACCTAGGTATGCGCTCTGACCAGGAATTGATCCTATGACCATTTGGCATACAGGATCATGCTCCAGTCAATTAAGCCACACAGACAGGGCCTTAGGTGTTTTTTTGTTTTTTGTTTCTTTTGTTTTTTTTTAATGCAATTTTAACTGGAATTGTCCTCTTAGTTTCCATTTCTGATAGTTTATTATTGGTGTATAGAAATGTAACTGCTTTCTCAATATTTACTTTGCATCCTACTACTTTACTGAATCTATCAATTCTATTAGTGGTTTTTTTGTTTTGTTTTTTGGTGGAATCTTTAGGGTTCTTTATATACAGTATAATGTCATCTGCAAATAATGAGTTTTTCTTCCTCCTTTCCAATTTGGTTGTTTTTTATTTTTTCTTCTCGCCTGACTGCTGTGGCTAGGATTTCCAGTACTATGTTGAATAAGAGTGGTGAAAACAGACATTCCTATTTGTATCTGATCAGAAGAGAAATTCTTTTAGTTTTTCTGGTTGAGAATTATGTTGGGTGTGGGTTATATATAGCTTTTATTATGTTGAGGTATGTTCACTCTATTCTAGGACTTCACTGAGAGCTTTTATAATAAATGGATGCTGAACTTTATCAAATGCTTTTTCTGTATCTGTTGATATGTACAGGTGGTTTTTATCCTTCATTTTGTTTATATAGTGCATCATGTTTATTGATCTGTGGATATTGTACCAATCTTGCATCTCTGGAATAAAGCCCACTTGATCATAGTGTATGGCCTTTTTAATGTATTGCTGCATTCAGTTTGCTAATATTTTTGAGGATTTTAGCATCTATGTTCATCAGGGATTTTGACATGAACTTTTCTTTTCTTGTAGTGTCTTTATCTGATTTTGAAATAATGCTGACCTTATACATGAGCTTGGGAGTCTTCCCTAGTCTTGAATATTTTGGGATAATTTGAGGACAGGTATTAGTTCTTTGAAAGTTTGGTAAAATTCACCTGTAATGCCATCTGGTCCAACACTTTTGTTTGTTGGGAATTTTTGTAATACTGCTTCGGTTTCATGAGTTGTAATAGGTCTATTCAGATCTTCTTCTTCCTGATTGCATTTTGAAAGATTGTATATTTCTAGGAATTCATCCATTTTCTTCAGATTGTCCAATGTGTTGGCATATAGTTGCTTGTAATGTTATCTTACAATCATTGTATTTCTGTTGAGTCAGTTGTTATTTCTCCTCTTTGATTTCTGATTTTATTAACAGGGGTCTTCACTTTTTTTTTTTTTCCTTGATGAGTCTGGATAAAGGTTTGTCAATCATGTATTTTTGTTTTTTGATTGCTTTTTTGTTGCTGTTAATCATCACCAGAGGACATCTTTTTCCATTGAATTTTTTAGAATGGAAGGGACGGAAAGAGAGGAGGAGGAAGAGGATAGATAGATGATAGATAGATAGATAGATAGATAGATAGATAGATAGATAGATAGATAGATAGATGATAAATTGGTTTCCTCCCTCCTGTGAGAGAGACTCTTCAATTGGTTCCTTCCTGCACATGCCCAAGTAGTGTCAGGGATTGAACCTGCAAGCCAAGTACATGCCGTTGACCAGGAAATAGAACCCGTAACCCTTTGGTGTGTGGACCCTCTAACCACTGAACAACTTTAGCTTCATTGATCTTTTGTATTTTTTTAGACTCTATTTTATTTATTTTTGCTCTGATCTTCATTATTTCCTTTGTTCTCATTTTGACCTGTTTGTTTTTATCTTTTCTAGTTCCTCTAAGTGTAAAGTTAGATTATTTATTTGAGATTTTTCTTGTTTTTGAGGTAGGCCTGTAATGTTTTGAAATTTTCTTCTTAGAACTACTTTTGCTGTGTCCAATAGATTTTGGGTTTTTATGGTCCCATTTTCATTTGTTTCAAGTTAACTTTTGATTTCTTTTTTGATCTCATTGTTAACCCATTCATCAGTTACATGTTATTTAGTCTTTGTGTGTTTTACATTTTCTTCTTTTTTTATCTTATAAATAATAACCTTTATTATGGCAAAATGTATATAACATAAGATTTACAATTTTAACCACATTTAAGTATACAATTCATTTGTATTAAATACATTGATGTTGTGGAACTATCACCAGTATCCATCTCCCGAATTGTTTGTTTTTCTTCTCATTTTTTCTCTTTTCTTCTTTGTTGGATTGGGGAGACATGTTTTAGGTGTGTACAATTCTATAATATGTCACCTGTATACCAGTTTTTTTCTTCTGATTGATTTCTAGTTTTACGTCATTATGGTTAGAGAACATTCTTGATATGATTTCAATCTTCTTACATTTATTCAGACTTGTTTTGTGTTCTAACATGTGGTCTATCCTAGAAAATATTCCATGTGCATTTGAAAAGAATGTATATTCTGCTGCTTTGCAGTGAAATGCTCTGCAGATACCAATTAAATCTACCTGATCTAGTATGCCATTTAAGGTCACTATTTCCTTTTAGTTTTTCTGTCTGGCATATATATCCATTGATGTCAATGGGGTATTAGGATCCCCTACTATGCCTGTATTGCTGTCAATCTCTCCCTTTATGTCCATCAAAATTTGCTTTATATATTTAGGTGCTCCTATGTTGGGTACATGAATGTTTACAGGGGTTATATCCTCTTGCTGGATTGCTCCCTTTATCATTATGTAGGGTCCTTCTTTGTCTCTTAAGATAGTCTTTGTTTTAAATCTGTTTTGTCACATATAGGTATTGCTTCCCCAGCTTTTTTTTTTTTTTTTTTTAATTCTCATTTGCAAGAAATATATTTTATCTCCCCTTTACCTTTAGTCTGTATATTCCATTCTGAGGTAGGTCTTGTTTTCCTATCCATTCAGCTACTATGTTTTTTAATTGGAATATTGGAGCCATTTACATTTAAAATGACTATTGATTGGTATGTATATTTTGCCATTCTATTCTTTTAACTATATTCCTATTTTTTCCTCTTCTTCTTGATCATTTAACAGTTCTTGTAATACTGGTTTGATGATAATTAATTTCTTTAGCTTTTGGTTTTCTTAGGAAGCTCTTTATTTCTCTGTCAATTTCAAATGATAGCTTGCTTGCTAGAGTAGTCTTGGCTGTAGTTCCTTGCTTTACATAACTTTGAATATTTTGTGCCAATTCCTTCTAGCCTCAAATATTTCTCTTGAAAAATTAGCTGACAGTCTTATGAGAGCTCCCTTGTAGGTAACTAAGTACCTTTCTCTTGCTGCTTTTAAGATTTTCTCTTTGTTTTTAATCTTTTCCATTTTAATTATGATGTGTTTTGGTGTGAGCCTTTTTGAGTTCATCTTGTTTTGGACTCTCTGTGCTTCTTGAACTTGTCTTTTTCCTCACCAGGTTAGGGAATTTTCTGTCATTATTTATTTTCATAGGTTCTCCATCTCTTGCTTTTTCTTTTTTCTTTTACTTTGTTGATGCATTGCATGTTCTTAGGATTCATTTTGTCCCAAAGATCCCTTAAACAGTCCTCATTTGTAATTATTTTCTTTTTGCTGCTCTGATTGTCTTCTACTCCCCTATCTTAAAATCACTGATCTTCTGCTTTATCCAATTGCCTATTTCTTCTAGTGTATTCTTCATTTCAGACATTGTATCCTTTATTTTTAACTTTTAAATATGGCTTATATGTTCTTTTACATGCTTACCATCTCTTTATTGAAGTTCTCACTGATTTCATCCATTCTTCCCTTAAGTTCCTTTAGAATCCTTATAACCATTTTTTTTTAATGCTGTATGTGTTGTTGCTTGCCTCTACTTCATTTAGTTTTTCTGTTTTTGTTTTTGAAGGTGTCTTCTGTACTTTAATTTGGGGCATATTTCTTTGTTTACCAATTTGGCTGTCTCTGTGTATTTGTTTCTATGTATTAGACTATTAGACACCCAATCTGCGTTGTGTGGCTTTATGTAGTAGGTGTCCTGTGGGATCTAGTGGCACAGAATTCTTTTTTTCAGAGCTGAGTGTTATAGGAATCTCCCTTGTGTGTGTTATGTGGGCCGTCCTGTTGTGTTGAGTCTACATTGCTATAGTTTATTCATGGTTGACCTTCAGGCTGGCTGATTGTGAGGATCAACCCTGATCTCTCATTGTAAGAGCTGCTGTTCAGGTGCTGACCACATGGAGCAGAATTTGTCTGATCGTGTCCTGGTGCCTGCCAAGCTCTCTCTTTGGACATGCTGCATATTAAGCTAATGGGATCATGCTCTGATGTCATCTAAAGTTGGCCACTGTGTGTTGGTCCTGGAAGGGACTCTGGTGCTGGCCGATTTCAGATGCTTCCTGTGACTGGCCCTGGACATTCTATTTGGAGCTTCAAAGCAATTCGCAGTTTGTGGCTGCCTCTGCTGGGTCAGAGTGAGTTCAGGAAGGTCCAAGCAGTGCACCAAAGCTGACTTTTACCTGCACTGGGACTGAGGGAAGGTCAGCAAAGTCCCAAGTCACCCCTGAGATCTGCTTCTGCTTGCCTCCATCTGCCATGTGCTTGTTAAGCTCAGTCACTGAAAAAGCTTCTGGAGGTATTCAAGTAACATGAGGTGACTTCTCAGTGAGTTCCCAGGTAGAGTGAGTGGTGTTCACCAGATTGATGCAGGTTCAAACTTCTAGTCTGTGCTGGGTTTGAGGCCACTCAGCAAAGGTTCCAGGGTATACCAGGCCTAGCTTCCATCTACTGGGTCCTCACACACCTTTGAGAAGGTTACAAAAGACCCAGGACTGGCTTTCTTTGTAAGAGTAGAAGTAAAATGTCAAAACAAGCTACTTCCTAGGATCTAAGATTTCTTGGATGCATAAGTCTGAGATCAGCTATGTGAGCTCAAGTGCTTTGCCGAGGGTCTGTGCGTTGTCCGAGGCCATGAAGCTGCTTCTTGTTGTGGGTGATTCATGGTCCCATGGGCTGCAGAGGGGAAGTGAGATGGTGATGGTGTCCTGCAGCTCTGATCCCATCACTGTGTCAGAAAAAGTTTAGTCATCTGGTATACCTGATCCTCACAGATGCGACCCTCCATTTCCATCCTAAGATAACTGCAGCTCTCTTCAGATGTCTGACCAAATGCATGGTCACTGGCAGCCTGTGCAGAACCATCCCTGCCTTCTTTCCTCAAGGCTGGGTGAGCCAGGCTGGCTGGGGTGCAGGAAAGGGCAGATAAAGGGCCCTTGGGTGGGTTGAAATGCTATTAGAACCATTAAGGCTTAATTTTTTTATTTTATTTTTTTTGGTGTGTGTGTATGCTCCCACACTA
This sequence comes from Eptesicus fuscus, assembly GCF_027574615.1. Lineage (NCBI taxonomy): Eukaryota > Metazoa > Chordata > Mammalia > Chiroptera > Vespertilionidae > Eptesicus > Eptesicus fuscus. The sequence continues at coordinate 51,657,035 of NC_072488.1, forward strand.
CAACTAAACAGCCAAAGTAATGTTTAGTTCGCTCTCAAGGAAGCACAGTTCAGCCTTGCACCAGTGCAACATGCCATCTGAGCAGTGAAGGGGGCAACTAGAGGAAAAAGATAGGACATTCCTCTCCCAGCAGGGTAACACCATCACAGGCATGATTTGGTCTGTAGAGCTGACCACTGCTGGAGCACTTAAGGCTTTTAGGCACAGAGTGAAATGATCTGATTTATATTTTTTAAAGATCACTCTGATTTGCAATGTTATTTTTATTAAATTTTTTTTTTAATTTAATTTTTTTTTCAATTAGAGTTGACATTTAATATTAGTTTCAAGTGTAGAAAATAGTGGTTAGACATTTATATAACACTAGAGGCCCGATGCATGAAACTCATGCAAGAGTAGACCTTCTTTCCCCCAGATGCCGGCACTGGCTTCCCTCTGTCACCTGGGACTCAGGTTTCCCTCCGGCTACTGGCAGGCACCCAGTAACCGGGCTTCCCTTGTAGTCCCAACTTTGTCCGGAAGGTCATCTGAAAGGACATCTGGTCTAATTAGCATAGTATGCTTTTATTATCATAGATATAAAGTGATCCCCTGATAAGTCTAGCATGGGGTCCCTTTTAAAAGGTATTAATCCTATTATGAGGGCTCCACCCTCATAACCTAATCAACACCAAAAGGCCCCACCTTTTCTTTATTTTTAATCAAATTTATTTTGGTGACATCTATATAAATAAAAGCCTAAGCAACAGGCCAACCTGGCTGGTAGCTATGATGCACACTGACCACCAGGGGGCAGATGCTCAACACAGAAGCTAGAGTGACACCAACTTTGCAGAGTACCCTCTATCACTCTGGAATACCTTGTGGGATGTTGGATTGCCAGTTTTGACCTGATTCCTGCAGGCCAGGCTGAGGGACCGCAAAAGTGCATGAATCGGTGCACCAGGCCTCTAGTTTATTAATAAAATTGCATAGGTCAGGTGTAAAATTCTATAGTGCATCATCTGTATATTGTATTGTGTGTTCACAACCTCTAAGTTAAGTCTCCTTCCATCACCATTTATCCCCCTTATGCCCTCTTTTCCCTTCCTCACCCCTCATCCCCCCACCCTCCCACCCTCCACTCCCCACTTCCACCCCCACCCCCCTCCCCCTGCTTGTGATTTGACATTTGAAATGATATTTGAGATGTGTCTTGAGGGCTCAGGTAGGATTCAGACAGATGAAGAGGGTGAGAATGTGCTTCAGGTACAGAGAGTGGGCACACAACCTGGAGGCAGGAGAGATGAAGACTGGAAAGACCAGAGCATATGCCCCTCAGGTGCCTGTGAGTGAGGGGCCAGGGTAGGGAAACAGAAGACCCTCGATGGAGGGAAAAGGCAGAGGGGAAAGGGGACCAACCACAGAGTGGTAAGGCAGGGGGCTCTCAATTGGAAGACAGGGCAGGGGGACAGGGGACCACGGGAGGGGTCAGTGGACAGATGGGAGATGAGACCCTGTGAAGGGGACAGGAAAAAGAAAAATTGGGAATGCCCATGTCCCAGAGGACCGTCCATGGAGGGGCATGAAAGGGGGAAAGGGGACCCTCCATGGCAGTGAATGGACAGGGATAAAAGGAATCCCCTTTGAGGAGCCAGGGGAGGGGGAGGAGCAACCCTCCATGGAGTGGAGACAGAATACCCTCAATGGAGAGGACTGGGAGGAGGGAAAGATGATCCTCCATGAAGGGGAATGGGCAGGGGGATAAGGAACCCCCCTTTGAGGAGAAAGGGCAGTAGGGAAGGGGCACCCTCCATGGAGTGGGGACAGGGGATCCTTAATGGAGAAACAGGGCAGGGGACAAAGGGTCTTCTCCAAGGAGGAAAATGGTCAGGGTGATAGAGATTCCCCCTTTGAGGGGCAGGGAAGTGGGGAGAGAACCCTCCATAGAGTGGGGACAGGGATCACGCCATGGAGGGGATAAAAAAAGGAGATGGGGACCCTCCATGGCTATTCCCCTGTCTCCACCCCAAGGAGGGTGCCCCCTCCCTCCTGCTCTGTCCCCTCAAAGAGGGATCCCTACCCCCTTGCCCATTCCTCTTCAAGAAGAGTACCCTTTCCCCTGTCCTGTCCCCTCCATTGAGAGTCCCTTGTCCCCACTCCATAAAGGGTGTCCTCTCCCTCCTGCCCTGTCCCCTCAAAGGGGAGATACCTAACCCCTGCACATTCCTCTCTAAGGAGAATCCCTTTTCCCCTGCTCTGTCCCTTCCATTGAGATTCCCTTGTCCCCACTCCATGAAGGGTGCCCCTCCCCCCTGCTCTGTCCTCTCAAATGGAGGTTCCTTGTACCCTTGCCCATTCACCATCATGCAGGGTCCCCTATCTCCTCTTCATGTCCCTCCATGGAGGGTCCCCTGTTCCCACTTTATGGAGGGTGCTCTCTCCCCCATGTCCTGTCCCTCAAAGGGTGGGTCCCTATTCCCCTGCCCATTCCCCTCCATGGAGGGTCTCTGTGATCCCTACCATGCTCATTCCATGGAGATTCCCTTGATTTCCCTTTCCTTCCCCCTGAAATGAGGGGTACCCTATGCTCCTGCCCACGCCCCTCCCCCCGACAGTCAGAGGGGAGAGGGCAGCCTCCATGGAGGGAGCATGGCATTGTCTTTCTTCCTCCATGGAGGGTCCCCTCTCCCCCCTACTCCAACCCTTCAAAACGAGGTTCCCTGTCCCCTACCCTTGCCCCTCCAGGGATGGTCCTCTTCCCCTTCTCCCTGTCCCCTACATGGAGGGTCCCCTATCCCTCCTCCATGGGGCTGCCCCCACCTCCATGCCTGTGTCCTCAAAGGGAGGTTCTTTGATCCCCTGCCCATGTCTCCGGGGACCCTCCATGGAGGGACAGGACAAGGGGTAAAGGGGACCCTCCATGGTAGTGAATGGGCAAGGGTACAAGGAACCTTCCTTTGAGGGGCCAGAGAGAAGAAGAGGATAACCTCAATGGAGTGGGGACAGGGGATTAGCCATGGACGGTCCCTTATTGCCCCTTCTTGACCCCTCCATGGCGAGTTCCTTGTTCCCACTCTATGGAGGGTGCTCTCTGCCTGCTCGTTCCCCTCAAAGGGGGGATACCTATTCCCCTGACTATTCTCCTTCATGGAGGGTCTCCTTTCCCCCTGTCTTGTCCCTTCATGAAGCGTCCTCTGTCCCTACTTCATGGAGGTTGCCCCCTACCTTCTGCCCTACACCCTAAAAGGGGGATCCATATCCCCCTGCCCGTTCCCCTCCCTGGAGAGTCCCATGTCCCCTGCCCTGTCCTTTCCATTGAGAGTCCCTTGTCCCCACCCCATGATGGTGCCCCTCCCCCTGCCCTGTCCCCTCAAACAGGGGTTCCTTGTACCCCTGCCCATTCATCACCGTGGTGGGTCCCGCATCTCCCCTCCTTGTTCCCTCCATAGAGGGGTCCCCTGTCCCCACTTTGTGGAGGGTGCTCTCTCCCCCATGCCCCGTCCCTCAAAGTGGGGATTCCTAGCTCCCTGCCCATTCCCCTCCATGGAAGGTCCCTGTGTTCACTACCATGCTCATTCCATGGAGATTTTCTGGTTCTCCCTTTCTTGCCCCCTGAAATGAGGGGTGCCCTATGCTCCTGCCCATTCCCTGCCCCCAGGCAGAGGGGAGAGGGCAGCCTCCATGGAGGGAGCATGGCATTGCCCTTCTTGCCCTTCTTCCTCCATGGAGGGTCCCCTGTCCCCCTGTCCTTTCTCCTCCAGGGATGGTCCTCTTTGCCACTCCCTGTCCCCTACAGGGAGCATTCCCTATCTCCCCTCCAAGGGGGGCCGCTACCTCCATGCCTGTCCCCTCAAAGGGGGTTTCTTTGTTCCCCTGCCCAAGTCCCACGGGAGCCTCCATGGAGGGACAGGACAAAGGGGAAAGGGGACCCTCCATGACAGTGAATGGGCAAGGGTACAAGGAACCCCCCTTTGAGGGATCAGGGGAGAAAGACGGGACACCCTCAATGGAGTGAGAACAGAGGACCCTCAATGGAGAGTATGGGGAGGGGGGAAAAGATATCCTCCATTGAGGGGAATGGGCAGGGGAATCGGGATCCCCATTTGAGAGGGCAAGGCAGGAGGAAGGAGCACCCTCCATGGAGTGGGGACAGTTGACTCACCACAGAGGGTCTCCTAACTCCCCTCCTTGTCCCCTCCATGGTGTGTCTCCTGCCCCCTTCTATGGAAGGTGCTCTTCCCCCCTGCCCTTTCTCCTCAAAGGGGGATCCATATCCGCCTGCTCATTCCCCTTCATGAAGAGTCCCAGGTCCTCTGCTTTCCCCTTCCAGTGAGAGTCCCCTGTCTGAGAGTGCTCCCTCCCCCTGCCCTATCCTCTCATAGGGGGGTTCCTTGTATCCCTTCCATTCACCACCATGGAAAGTCCCCATCTCTCCTCCTTGTCTCCTGCATGGAGGGTCCTCTGTCCCCACGCCATGGAGGGTGCTCCCCTGCCCTTGCCCTGTCCCTCTAAAAGAGGGTTCCTTGTCCCTGCCCTTTACTCTCCATGGAGGGTCCCTGTTCTCCCTGCCTTGCTCCCTCCATGGAGATTCCCTTGTTCCCCCTTTCCTGACCCCGGAAATGGAGGGTGCCCTATTCCCCTTCCAATTTTCCTCCACAGGCAGAGGGGAGAGGTCAGTCTTCATGGAGAGAGCATGGCATTGCCCTTCTTGCTCTTATTTCTCAATGGAGGGTCCCCTGCCCCCCCTGCTCTGTTCCCTCAAAGAGGGGCTCCCTGTCTCCCTGCCCTTTCCCCTCTAGGGATGGTCCTCTTCCCACCTCCCTGTTCCTTACATAGAGGGTCCGCCATATCCCCTTCATGAGGGGTGCCCCCCACTCCCATGCCTGTCCCTCAAAGGGGGGTTCCTTGTACCCCTGTCCATTCTCCTCCATGGATAGGATCCTTTCCCCCCTGCCTTGTCCCTCCATGGAGGGTTCTCTCTTCCCTCTAACCTGTCTTCTCAAAGGGGGTTCCCTGTCCCCCTGCCTATTCCCCTCTATGGAGGGTTCCCTATCCTTCATGTCTTGCTCCTGCCATGACCAGTCCATTTCCACCCGTCCTTGGCCCCACAAAGGGGGGCTCCCTATCCCTTAACAATACCCATGTCCCAGAGGATCCTCATGGAAGGATAGGACAGGGGGGAAAGGAAACCCTCCATGGCAGTGAATGGGCAAAGGTACAAGGAACCTCCCCTTTGAGGGGGAGGGGATACCCTCCATGGAGTGTGGACAGAGGACCCTCAATGGAGAGGATGGTGAGAGTGAAGGGGATCCTCCATGGAGGAGAATGGTCAGGAGAATAGGGATATCCCTTTGAGGAGACAAGGCAGGAGGGAGGGGCACCCTCCATGGAGTGGGGGCCAGAGACTCTGCATGGGGGAAAGGGCAGGAGGCAAAATGTCCTCTCCATGGAGGGGAATTATCAGAGGGATAGGAATCCCCCCTTTGAGGGGACAGGGAAGGGGGGAGGGGGAGAGTACACTCCATAGAGGAGGGGTAGGGGACGTGCCATGGAGGAGACAAGAGGAGGAGGTAGGGGACCCTCCTGTGGGTCCCCTGTCCCCACTCCATGGAGAGTGCTCCCTCCCTCCTGCCCTGCCCCTCAAAGAGTGGATATCTATCCCCTTGACCATTCCCCTTCATGGAGGGTCCCCTGTCCCCTGTCCTCTCCCTCCATGGAGTGTCCCCTGTCTCCCATCCATGGAGGGTGCCCCCACTCCATACCTGCCCATCAAAGTGGAGTTCTTAGTACCCCAGCCCATTTTCCTCCATGGGGAGAGTCATTTCCCCCTGCCCTGTCCTCCATGGGGGGTGCCCTCTCTCCTCTACCATGTCTCTTCCAAAAAGGTTCCCTGTCCCCCTGCCTATTCCCCTCCCTGGAGAGTTCCCTGTCCTTCATGTCTTGCTCCTGCCATGGACAGTCCATTATTGCCCTCTTTGCCCCCTCAAACAGGGGACCCCTATCCCCTGCCCATTCCCCTCCTTAGAGAGTCCCCTTTCTCCCTGCCCTGTCCCCTCCATTGAGAGTCTCCTTTCCCCACTCCATGGATGATACCCCCTCCCCTGTCCTGTTCCCTCCTAGGGGGTTTCCTTGTACTCTTGTCCATATCCCTATGGGGATAGGGGACCCTCCATGGAGGGACAGGACAAGGAGTAAAGTGGACCCTCCATAGCAGTGAATGGGCAGGGGTACAAGAAATCCCCCTTTGAGGGGACAGGAAAGAGGGAGGAACAAGCTCCATGGAGTGGGGACAGAGGACCTTCAATGGAGAGGAGGGGGGAGGAGGAGAAAGGGGGGAGGAGATCCTCCATGGAGGGGAATTGATAGAGGAATAGGGATCCCCCTTTAAGGTGACAGTGCAGGGGGGCAAGAGCACCCTCTATAGAGTGGGGAGAGGGGACCGTCAATGGAGGGACAGGACAGGGAGCAAAGTGTCCTCTCCATGGAGGGAAATGGGCAGGGGTATAGGGATCCCCACTTTGAGGGGGAAGAATGAGGGTCAATGGACTGTCCATGGTGGGAGCAAAACATGGAGGACAGGGAACCCTTCATGGAGGGGAATAGGCAGGGGAATAGGAATCCCCCTCTGAGGGGACAGGGCAGGGGGGAGAGAGCACCCTCCAGAAAGTGGGGACAGGGGACCTTCCATGGAGGGGACAAGGAGAGGAGATAAGAGACCCTCCTCTTATCTGGTATGGAGGGACCCCTATCTCCCCTCCTTGTCCCCTCCATGGAGGGTCCCCTGTCTCCACTTTCTGGAGGGTGCTCTCTCCCCCCAGCCCTGTCCCCTCAGAGGGGGATTCCTATTCCCCTGCCTATTCCCCTCCATGAAGGGTTCCCTGTCCTCCATGTCTTGCTCCCACCATGGACAGTCCATTGACCCCCTTTTTTTCCCCCTCAAAGTGGGGATCCCTATACCCCTGCCCATTCCCCTCCATGGAGAGGACACTTTGCTCCCTGTCCTGTCCCTCCATTGACAGTCCCCTCTCCCCACTCCATGGAGGGTGCCCCCTCCCTCTTATCCTGTCCCCTCAAAGATGGGATCCCTATCCCTGTGCCCTTCCTACTCCATGGAGGGTTCCCTGTCCCCCCTGCCCCACCCCCTCCATGGAGGGTCCCTTCTCCTCCCTGCCCTGCCCCCTCCATGGAGGGTCCCCTCTCCCCTTGCCCTGTCCCCTCCATGCAGGGTGTTCTGTTTCCCTGCCCTGTCCCGTCACTCACAGGCTCTGAGAGGTATGTGCTCCGGTCCCCAGTGTTCATCTGTCCTGCTCCAGGCCGTGTCCACTGTCTGTACCTGAAGCACATCTCACCGTCTTCATCTGCCTAAATCCTGCCTGGCTCTCAGGACACATGTCAAATATCATTTCAAATGTCAAATCACCGAGTGATCTTTAAAAAATATAAATCAGATCACCTTATTCTCGTGCCTAAAAGCCTTCATGTTTGTGATAGTATTTTCAACCCACCCTTCATTTGCCCACCCGCCCTCTCCTGCCTGCCATCTCCTGCCCCAGCCTGGCTATCCCTGCCCTGGAGGCACTTGCTGTCCTGTTGGTGGTGGCTTCCTGAGTTCTCCATGTGGCAGGCTCTGTCTCAACAGCCAAGTCTGAGTTAAATATGACAAGATCTTGGGCAGCTCTTCCCTGTGTCTCTTGGGGCATCACACTGAAGAGGCCTCAACCCAGGCGTGTGGGGTATAAGCTGGCAACAGGTCACAGAGCTAAGACAGGTCACAATGGTAAGACAGGTCATAGAGGTAAGCTGGCAACCACTGAGGTCAGCCAGGTGGGCCAATGTAACCAAGTATTTTTGTGTGGTTGTGTGTGTTTTTTTTTAATCACTGAATGAACATTTATTCAGCACCAACAAACCCCAGACCCTCTACAGAATGTACAGAAGGTGCAGCTCGACCCCGAGGTCCTGGCCCTCAGTAACCATGTGTTCTTGAAAGTGGGATGTAGGTGATAGGGTGGGTCACAGATGCTGAGGGAGGGCTCAATCTGAGTTGCTGGCTGGAGGAAGTTGAGGCTGGAGGAAGGGACCAGGAGCCAAGATTTTCTGGAGGCCCTGGAACTGGGCGTGGCTTTGGCAGGGACACAGAAGGAAATTGCTCTGTAAGGAGAGGGTTCTCCCAGTGCCCCAGGAGCAGGGAGCAGGGGCTCCCAGACCTTCCAGGGAGGAGCTCAGCTGGATGCACCTGCCTCAGGTTTCTGACCCACAGCACCTGTGATCACACACTTTGTGGTGAGGGCCACTCCGTTTGCAGTCATTTGTTAGGGCGGCAATAGGAAACCATATCGTCCCTGCCACGCCCTCGTCATATCACCAAGCCTGCTTTCTCCACGGCTTGGGCTATCTTCTGAAATAAAGTGTGGTTCTTGTTCTCCTGTCTGTCTCCCCACCCCTCTCAGCTCCTGAAAGGCAAACTGTGAAGGCCCTGCCCCCAAAGACCCAGGTCGAGGGAGGGACACAGGGGCACACATGTGTTCAATGAGTTCGGGAGTGAAGGGCTCTTTTCTGATTTCATAAAATTTTATTTTTGTAATAAACCCGATTCATTTACATATAAATACATATGGTTTTTAAAACCTCTTTAGGACATCCCAAATATATAAATTCACAAATGAAAAAAATATTTTTTTGTCAAAACCTGTGTTTTAATTTTTGGCTCAGAAATGCAGTAGCTGCTTTGTGAGCTGCCTCAGAGAGGGAGAGGATCCTGACAGCAGACCCGGTTCACACTAGATGTGCCTCCTGTCCCCCTTTCCCCACCAGCCAGCCCTCAGGCCTCCGGTGGCCAGTTGACGGGCCGTGGTCCTGACACCTCATCTCATGTTCACCCGCCTGGTACTGCTTCCGGTGGTGCCAGGGGACCCCATCTCAGGGCTGTGCATGTGCTGATGATCCTAGATCCTTGAGCTCTGGTTCACCTCTTAGTTGGGACCAGGAATTGTGACCATTGAATGTGGGGCAGCTCCCATGCTCTTAGCTCCTGGCTTCAAGCCTGCGGGGGGAGCAGGTGGTGTGGGTCAGCCCCTCCCGAAGCCCCCCAATAACTGGCCTGTTACCTGGTTACCCCTCCTGGATAGCAGCTCCCCTCCTGGCTGCCTTTGAGATTCCTGGGGACTGGTTCAGGGAGAGACTGATGGGTGTCTGGATGGCTCCCCCTGGGATTAAGAAAGCAGGTGCTTTGGAAAGAGGAGAGGCAGACATGCTGTCTACGGGGAAGTGCTGTTTCTTCTTGGTCAGGAAATTCCAGCAAATCCAACAGCAATTCTGCAAGGGATGAATTACATCTTCCAAACAGTGTGAGCGCTGTTGAGAAAACCCACATACAACTGTTCTGCAGAGCGGGTCTCTTTGATGAGTTCTGCGCCACGTGAGCCTGAATGGTAAGTGTATGACAGGCCTGGCGGATGTCAGGCACAAAGTGTCCACTTTGTTCGCTGGCAGTTCAGGTGCTGCTGCCTAGGACTCTATGACTCCAGGCCGGAGGGCTGGTGGCCCAGGAATGCTGGAGAGGATGTCCTGTCTGCCCTGCCGGGTGTTTGTTTCTTTTGTGTGGCTGGACCTGGCTTAGCGGAGACCAGGTGCCCACAGCTGTCCCCATGTCACTGAGGACTGTCGTGCTGAGCTCAGACAAGAGCAGGGCCCAGGGCCCCCTTCAGGCTCTGTTATCAGCAAAGGGTCAACCTTTGTTTCAAATAAATCACCTCCCAGTTAGCAGCCCAGGGATTGGGCCCTCATTTCCTCCCCTAGGTTGATAAAAATAGTCTCTGGTTTACTGTACAAAGCCAATAACTCCAGCAAAATTAAAGGAGTCATCTCTCTAGGAAAATAATATTGTAATCTCACTCAACCTCATCTCCAGCATGAATCACGTTTTATGTTTCTGAGTCTCTCCCACCTGGAGCAGCTTTTCATTTCCTCTCTGCCTGTTTCTGTCCCTTCACTGCATAAATCAGGTTGTGATCCTCACAAGTCCTGTGTATGATCTGCACAACCCTCTGACCTGCACAACCTCCCTCTCATACGCACAACTTTATTGGGAAGAGACAGCAGTAGCAACGTAGGCCCATTTTACAGATGAAGTGTTATAATAAATTTATATAATTTGGCCCAGCCTGGGTCTTTCAATGGCAATGGAAAAGCCCAGAGGGAACCTTGTTCCTCTTGTACAAATCTTTTGACACCAGGACATTTAACCTTTCCCTCTCCCTCCTCCTGCCATCCCCTAGAATTGACACCATGTACAGTCGGGGCCTGGCCTGTCTTGCGCCCTGGGACAGTGCTGCCCTCCTCAGGCCCTCCCTGGTCCTTGCTGAGAGGATGGACTGAAGGAATGCAGTTCTCATTCATCCACATTTCTCAGCCCTGATGATCCCTAATCTACGCACAATAGGTTCCTGATGGAAGAGGGAGAGAAGAGTCATGTTTGGGTGAGGTCAAATCCAGAGCAGGGTTGCAGGGGCAGAGACAGAAGAGAGAAGGTGCTGTCACCATGGGTGAGACTGGAGGTCATGACAGTGCTGGGCTCTGGGACATGGTTCTCCTTCCTGGCATCACCATGATGGAGGGCTAGGATAAACTCTTTGTGGCCCTCTGATTCCTGGGAAGGGGAGCACATATGCCTTGGCTGGGTGCTGAGCACCTCTGGCCATTTACTCTTCATGGAGCTTTAGTTTCTTTACCTGTGAAATGGGCTGGCAGCCCTGCTGACCTCAGGATCACTGTGATGGGAGGAGGTATGAAGCTTCTGCTATCATCTCTGTTCCTATGTCAAGTCTTCAATTGCATAATAGGTCATTTGTGTGGAGATCCACTTGCTGCATGGGCTGGGATGAAGGCTGGAGGTGGTGGGAGAATGCACCAGAAACACTTTCCCACTTCTCCCTTTGCCTAGGAATAGGCTGACAAGTTGCTGATGATTAGTTATTTTTAGAATCCTCCATCTTTTTCCTTCACCAGATGAGGGAAGTTTCCAATCATTATTTCTTTAAATAGTCTAACAAAGTTTTGCTCTCTCTTTTATCCTTCTGGAGCCCCTGTGATGTGGATGTTGTTATGTTTTATGTTGTCCCAAGCATCCCTTAAACTATTCTCATTTTTAACAATTTGTTTTTTATTTTTGCTGCTCTTGAGTGTTTTTTGCTACCTTGTCTTCAAAATCACTGATTTGATACTCTGCTTCATCTACCTGCTGTTTATTCCTTCTCATGTACTCTTCATTTCAGGTATTGTATTATTCATTTCTGACTGGTTAGTTTTTATTTTTCTATGTCATTTTTCATGCCATGGTATTTCTCACTAAATTCCTTAAGCATACTTGTAATGATTTTTTAAAAACTCTATACATGGTAAATACATTGGCTCCATTTCATTTACCTCTTTTTCTGGAGAGTTTGTTATTTCATTTGGGGTGTATCTCCTTATCTCCTCATGTAGGCTGCCTCTTTGTGTTTGTTTTTGTGTATTAGATTAGGTCTGTTATGTATCCAAGTCTTGGTAGTTGTTCTTTGAAAACCAGTGGTGCATTCTCCTTTAACACCTGAGCAGGGAGCTCCAGCAATGTCCCTTGGGTGGATTTGTTGTGGAGCGAACGCGAGTAAACAACCATTGGAGTCCAGACCAAATTAAAATTTAGGGAGCCTTTTAATAACCGACCAGCTGACTGCTCTCTCCACACAGCCCCGAGAGCAGCCCCGACCCTTTGTGTCCAACCATATTTATACCCATTCACTACCTCCTGTTTTTGCAGAGCAAACAATTTTACAACAATTTAAATAAAGTAGTTTTTCTTAGGTAAAGTCAACATGTCATTTATATGGGGTCCTGGCGCCTGGTGGAGTAAGTAACTGCATCCTGTTATCAGGAATGTTGACAGTGATCTATCTTGTAAGGCTTACTGACATCCTATTCTCAAGAAAACTGACAATGATCTATCCTATAAGGCTATTTTGTTAGTTGCAGCTGGGATTTATGGCCAAGTTGACTAGGAGGAAGCATGCTCAAAAATTCCCACTCTCTAACATTCCCTACTGGTTTTATGTACATGAGTCAAATCATTGACTCTTTTGGATCATTGTTATAAGATAAGGGCCCGGAATGAGGGCCAGGACTAATCTTTAGAGGGTCCGAAAAGTCCTGGACTCTCTATTTTGCCTGGGCTGTCTTAAGCTGGGTGTGATGAAGCCACGTCAGGATCCTGTCGACCTTGACTGCTGTGGGGGTAGTCCTTTCCAGGTAGGAGTCAGTCAGAGTCACCAGGGTGGAAGGATGGAGTGGATCAGACATGCTTCTGGACTGCTTTCTGGGTAGACTGTAAAGCCTGTAAGAACTCGAGTAAAGATTGGTTATGGATTTCAGCTTTTCTATATTGGGTAGATCAGGGTCTGGAGGAGTCACTAGAATCTGTAGAGTCACTAGAATCTGCCCCAATGGTTTTAGGGCAGCCTCCCAGGCAGCTTCATCTGTGGCCCGGTTCCCTCTTGCTTCTGTGGAGAACCCTTACCTTGTTGTAAATGCGTACCTGCTATCAGTATAAATTGTTACTGATTTTTCTTTTGTCCACCAGAGAGCCTGAAACTGGGTGACTCGAGTGTTTGACATCCAGTGCTCTAGTGTGTTCTGGAGTAAAACCTCGACCTCATGTGGGGCAGTTAGGATTAGTTACTGCCCTAGGGTTAACTTATTTGCTTTTTCAATAAGCATAGCTGTGGCTGTTACCGCCCAGAGGCAAGTAGGTCACTCAAATGCAAAGGGGTCAAGTCTTTTGGACAAATAGGCTACCATCCTTTTCTAGGGGTTGAGACTTTGGTGATTACCTCTTTGGCTATGCCCCTTCTCTTAAATACTTAGTTACATCTGGTAGGGCAAGTTGGCCCATCATCCTTGCTCTGCTCATGTCTGTCTAACTGCCTAATATATTACCTCAAGGATCATGGCTCTGAATTCTTTTAGGGAAAATGGATGTCAGTGGGCTCTTCTAGCTACTTCCTGCTGAGGCGGGTCAGAAGTTTCTCTTAGAGCCAAGAGATCCTTGCTGTCTGTCAGAGGGACAATGAGGCCTGGGCACAGAAGGAGGTGGACTTGTGACCTGGTGGAGACAATCTGTAACAAATGGTCCGGTGGGAGGGAAAGAAAACCCTTCAGTTTTAATAACTTCTATTGAAATAGAATTTTTCTCCTCAAAATTACCCCCATGTTTATCAAAAGAGCCAGATCAAGACCAATTTACCTATTGTATTTAATTTGGCCTGATTGTTTGCATAAACACAACAAGAATGGTAACTGACTACCTTTGCCGGAATTTCATGATTGAATCTTATTGTGCCCCATTGGGCCAGGAAGCCAAGCCATCCAGCTGCCATCAGGCCTGCCCATAGTATCTGCTGAGTTAGGTGAATTCCTCACCTGCAGCGACTCCACTTGGGCCCACTCTCTAGGTTTTAAGGTCCATCTCAGTAGCCCTCCTACTCCTCGCGGCTCAGAGTGCGTGGGGGTCCCGCAGGGCCGCAGAGCACCCTTTTTGCTCCCCTTGTACTCTGACTAACCACCAGTGATGGCAGGGCATGGGCCTGATGCTCCAGCACCAGCTATTTTCAGGGCTACCAAGCAGGATACCAGACTTTCTCCATGGCACTCTTATTGGCTTCAAGTCTTCAGAGTTCATGCAGGGCTCTTTAAAACATGATACTCCAGTCAAAGTTTCCAGTCAATAAAACCACTATTAGAAACTGGTCTTATTGAATTTATGCAAAGAAATGTATTGCCATGATTTATTAAGCATTGCCAAATTTCAGAGGAATTATATAAGGAGAAAAATATGCTGACCTGCTTTAAGATCTTCTGATTTTCCTTGTCAGTCCTTTCTATGGATTCTTCAGAGTAATATAACTGTCTTCAAATGACAAGGAGAAATTCAAAATGTGTCTATATTCAAGTAGACAATTATAGCTGTCCTTGTAGTGGGGTTCCCCCTACTTGACTTGTCCTTAAAATTTTATATGGTCTCTGGGAGGGGTGACATGCCCTCTGAGAAAGGACTAAGGGAGCTGTATTGCTTTACACGGTCTCATATGTCACAGGACCTCACGGGGTCTGTAATTCCTGTAACAAAGGGCTGGTACTCACCACTCCCCTCTGTTCCAAACAGGCCTTCCCCGGTTTCCTAAAGTTGAGGTTTTTGCCACCCCTGACATGGACATGGTCCCACAGGCCTGCAAGACAGTATACAGGCTGCCAACTGTCTTTTAATAGAGACCAAAACCAGATGGGTATTTTCCTTGCCCATTTGGGCACCTGCCCTTTTGGCAACTGCATTCAAATCTGTAAGGTTAATGCAATATTATTAGCACAATGAAGTACAATATTGGCACTGTGGCCACCTTAGGTAGCCAAATCTTCTGCTACCATATATGACACATAGTAGGGCTATACAAATATCTTAGGGAGGTCACTAAAGTCAATTCTTGACCTTCCCACACAAAGCAAAATTGTCCTTGTCTTTCTGGAGTCATGTCCATGAAGACGCAGGCATCATCTAAGTCTATTATACAGTTTTCTGCAGGCCACTGTTAAGGCTGTGCATGGTGGCCAGTTCTTCTTTCTAGCCACAAACACAGCCTGTCTAATTTCCCTAAAATTTATTCTGGCACAGGAGAAAGTTGTTTTGCTGTAAACAGGCAGCTTAACCCCTACATAACTGGGTTTGGACATGTGCCTAGAAAGCTGTAATTTATAAGTTTAACATGTGGCCTTAGGTCCTTCCAACCCAGCAGGGTCTCTGCCATCCCTCAGTCAGACTCCTCCTCTCTTGGAGAATCTCAAAGTCCTGAAGGCTCCCCGGTCCAGGGAAAGTGCCTTTCCTTTGCTCTTTGACTTTAAGCTGCCAGTCCCAAACAGCCACAGTTGTGGTTAGAAACAGCTTTGCATATTGCAAAGTGCTTCTGTGGCAGTGGCTTAGGTATTAGGCCCCTTGTCATCCCGCCAGTCCCCTTTGTGGCAGAGCAGCGACCAGGCCTCTCCCAAGGGAGTGCACTGGAGGGGGATCTCAGCCCTTCCTCTTCCAGCAGCAACAGGTACTGAACTCTTTCAGTACATTTGCAAACAGGGAGCTTTCACTAGCTCTATCTGCTGCTTTCACAGATCCCGGACCTGCTGCTCTATTCCTGGGGCTGCAGGAAGGCTAGTAGCAGTCACTGGCTTCTGGTTTAACTGCTGTAGCCAACAAGCCAAAGGCCTAAGTCTTGTATTGCTTGTTGTAAAACACTCATTACTCACTGGGCAGCAGCGGGGTAGCTCTAGTGTCAGGTAAATGTCTGCTGTCCCCCGCTTTTCTCGCTGCTGCTGCTGCTGCTTCTTCCAGGCCATTGCAGGCAGCTCGGGCATCTAGCCCCCCTCACCCCCATCTTTCATCTGGCTCTTGGGGGCTGAGTCTGCCTAGCAACCAGTTTTAAATCACCAGGGCAGCTAGATTAATTATGCTTTCAGAAAATTTGTGACCTTGAATCTAGTGAAGTTCTGATAAGACACCTGGACCACACCCCTCTGCCAGCAGAGAGGTCTGCAGCCAGTAAAAATAAACAAAAACCTATCTCTCCCAGCTTCATAATTAACTGCTGACACCCCCACCCTTTTCTGCATTAACCATTTACTCTGTCCTTAGCAGGGGAAATAAGGCAAGTGGTCTGAGATCCTGTATAACCAGGCTTTTTACATTTAAGGATACTTTTTTTTTTCTTTCTGTAATCGTTGTTTTCCCTCATAGATTTTTACTCTAAGCCCCTAGACTCCCAGAGGATCTTAAATCCTCATCCTTTACCACTCTTGATTTCTCCGACTACCCCCTCCCCACCCCATCCTGTCCCCCAGTCCAGTTGCTTGTCTCCCTTTCCAATTGTGAGTCAGAGGAAGACAATTCCTACAGAGGGGAGAAATAGAAACAGTGGGAGTTTTAGAGAAAACTACAGACTACCGCTGTAGTAGTCCTCCCTTTCGAAGGCTGAGATCCGACCTATGGAGAAAAATGACTCTTAGTCAGCCTGGAAAGATAGCGGATGAGGATAAGGGTGTGTAGGGAGATTTCTTGCTAAATGAAAGCCTGGATGGCCTCCTTAAAGAAAAGATCTTTAATCCAGTTACAGATGCTATTAGAATCAGGATGAGAGAGGAAGGGAAAGACCAGGTTATGTCCTCTATGAGGATCCTAATAAATAACTGAAAACAAGTCAAACAAAACACATAACCACAAAGACAAGAGACCACACAAGACACATAACTAGGGTTAACTTGGTCCATAGATAGTTAATAATAACTTCAGCCTTAGTTCCACGTTGGACTATGATGTCACAGGCAGGGACAGGGCCTGTAAATCTCTCCGCCCTGCGGAGCTGTAAGCCCTGCCCCTGGAAGTCTCTGACCACCAAAAGAGATAAGAAAGCCATAAATAAAAGTTCTTTGTTCTTTGAAATATCACAAATTTATACCTTTAAATTAACCTTAGGACTTTAAAATTTCAATTTAATATAGCAAATTCACAAATCAGAGCAAACTGAAACTCTTACTTATACAAAATTAGAGAGAAATTTTTATTAGCTAAATGGGCTGATTCCCTCCCACTGTGATAGAGAGCAAACATCTCTGAGAAAAATAACTCAGCAGCGCTGCTTAAGACCATCACAGCAGGTCCGCCCTTTTTTTAAACAAATTAAACAATAGAAAGAGATAACAAATCCAGAGTCCCACATTTCTATACTAGCTAGTCCAAGTTTTTGACTTCTACCAGATATTTACCCAGAGTTTCCTGATTCCTGATTAATTTGCCTGAGGAAGCCCTATGGCCTCTGGGGAGGTGATCAAGCTCCCCCTTCCACTCACTTGGAGTGGGCTGAACTGATGGGGCCCCTACCTTACTGATTCTGTTGACAGGTCCAGAAGTGTCCTCACTCTCTCCAGATGCCGGGTTGGTCCTGGGCTGAGGTCCGGGAGTGCCTGGAGTCCCCCGGTTCAATTCTGCTAAATCAGCAGAGCGGCACCTCCCGGAGGCCTATCCAGCTCCCCCGGGCCCCAAACCTGGCCCATTCGCCAGAGGCCAAAAAGGCCAAGCACAGTTGTTCCCTGTCAGGGAATCAATGTTACAGAAAACTGAAAAAGAACAAAGTAATACTTAGGGAGATGGAGTTACATTTATTATGCGTGGGTCCAGAGGAAAATGTCTCTCAAATTCTGGGCCCCTACATGCAGGAATTTTCCCTATTTATATGTTTTTAACTTCTTTGTCTCCCAAATATGGGGTGTTTCCGGCCCCTTTTGCAAGTTCTTAAGGAGCTCTTATGTGCTGGGGCCTTGAGACCTCAACCAGAGGCCTGGCCTGGCGCCAGCACTGATAACCTTGTCTGGGGAAGGTTTAATGGCCTCTCTGAAGTGGGAGTAGTCTTAGCAAGCAAGAATTTACAGAAGCCAAATAGCAGGGTTAAAATTTCAAACAGCAGTTTTTATATAAGATGGATGCTTCAAAGGCATTATTAGCAACTATCATGGAAACTGGAGAGTAAGAGCCAATAATTTTTTTTTAACTCTTTTAGAGTGATAAGGTAGTTTTTACCCAAGTCTTCCAAATTAAGGAGTTGACAGCATGAAGTAGATAGCTTTCCACATTATCCTTAAACAAGATCCAGGTAACCAGGCTATATGATGCATATTTTATTTTACATGCTTTTGTTCTCTATCATTGTAGCTATTTTCTTCCCTCTTTGGTGGTTTAAGATTGTGGATCATTACTACATTTTATTCATAACAATCTATATATATAAAAGCTTAAGTGACCGACCGACTGGCCCACTGGTAACTATGACATGTACTGACAACCAGGGGGCAGACACTCAATGCAGGAGCGGAAACCACAGGCATGGAAACATGGAACAGACTGATGAACCTCAGAGGGAAGTGGGGAGGGAGGAGGGTGGGAAGAGATTAACCAAAGATCTTATATGCCCTCTCACAATCTGGGACCCCTCAGGGGATGTCAGACTGCCAGTTTTGACCCGATTCCCACAGGCCAGGTGGAGAGACCCCACTGGTGCATTAATCCATGCACCAGGCCTCTAGTGTTATCAATAAAGTGCCTATTTTTAATATTGCTAGATGGTGACCTGGGAAAGAAAAAGTACCATTAGAGCCTAGTCCCTTTCCCTCTGCTGCACACCACATCCTCTGACGGCAGAGTTCCCTGAACTCTATATGTGGGGTATCTCTCCAGGAGTTTTATGTAGGGATGCTATGGAAGAAATGATGCTACAGAAGACCAGAGAAAACCCATGCAACGTCCAGAGAAATGGAGTTACACTGTTTATTACACATGCGGGCCCAGAGAAAGATTTCAAATTCTGAGCAACAACATGGAGGAAGCTGTCCCTTTTTATATCTTTACCAGTCCTTTGTCTCCCAAATATGAGTTTTTTCCAGTCCCCTTTGCAAGTTCTTAAAGAGCCCCATGTGCTGGGGCCTTGAGACCACAACTAAAGGCCTGACCTGGCACCAGCACTGATAACTCTGTATGTGGATAGTTTATGGACTCTCTAAAATGGGAGTAAACAGGTCTTGTAGGACCAGACAATTAAAGGGGCAGTGGCTAGACTATAGGCTAATAAGAATGTACATTAGGTTAATGGCACAGATTCAGATTGCTAGCCCCCCAAAATGTCTCATTTTCCCCATCAGGGACATTCCTTAGGATGGCATCTCCCATGGTGGTGATAATACTCCACACAATGAAGAGTGAAAAGCAAAAATGGTCTGTGATATAAAGGGAAGAATGGGCTACATCACCTTTATTAGAGGGAATGGTTTTTTACTAATTTATTTAGTTTCTCTTTTAAAGTTTTAGAAATGTATTCCTTTGACAGTAGCAAAAATATTTAGAAGTACTGAAAATATATTTATTTGTTCTTAAAAAACTTCAGGCTGAATAGCAGTAAGATAATTTATCATATTGGAAATGTGAAAACAGTAAAAAATATGTACTGGGTATAGATATATTATTTCTGTTGCTACTTTCATTTCCTTTGCTACTACATAACTCTAATTTTGCTACTGTTATGAATCGTAATGTAAATATCTGTGTTTTCCGATGGTCTTAGGTGACCCTGTTAGAGGTTCTCAATTTTATGGTTGGGGGTCACCACAACATGAGAAACTGTATTAAAGGGTCATGGCATTAGAAAGGTTGAGAACCACTGTAAAGGATTAACATATGTTGATTTATTTAAATTTTTTCACGAGTTAATGGTAATAAGTAAGAATATTCCATTAATAAATGGAGAAGCCAGGACTTGAAATCAGGAATTTTTTCCCAGATCCAATTCCAAAAATTATAGATAGATAATAGATAAATAGATAGATAGGTGATAGATAGATAGGAAGATAGATTTATATTTATTTAACAAATAATTACATATGTAAAATGTCTTTGAGTAGTAGAGATCACAGAAGATGTTTGTTTTCTATGTAGTTTTTTTTTTTTAATTTTTGAGTTAACTAATAAAATAATCAAAATATTCCATTTTGCCAAAATATTCATAAATTCTGAGATGCAAGCTATAATCTAGGCACTATTGATTTTGTTGAGTAGTGATTGGATACTGATTAAGATTTTATATTTTATCATAATGAAAATGGGGAGCTGTTAAGGATAAGGGGCTGATTAATATTTTAAAAGATCTAATTTCAAAGTGGTGTGGTAGAAGAAAGAAAGGCTGATTCCAGGAGAACAGAGAGGATCTTATTGTAACTTCCACAATACTAGTAATTACCCTAACTGGTTTGCCTCAGTGGATAGCGTGTTGGCCTGCAGACTGCAGGGTCCTGGGTTTGATTCCAGTCAAGGGCACATGCCTCGGTTGCAGGCTTCTTCCTGGCCCAGGCCCTGGTAAGGGTCCATGCAGGGGGCAACCAATTGATGTTTTTCTCTCACATGGATCTTTCTCTCTGTCTTCCCCTCTCTCTTCCACTCTCTCCAAAAAGCAATGGAAAAATATCCTCAGGTGAGAATTAAAAAACAAATAAAACATAATATATAATATTAGTTATTGAGGGTTTGGGCTACTAAAATGGCAATGGAAAATTTCAAGAATCAATGGGTAGAGGGGAGATTTCCAAAAAAAATATGACCAAAGTTGAGTGTACTTTTTTAGTAGATAGGAAAATGACTCAAATTTCTCACACTGTTAAGCAGGGCTTTGGTGAAGTGTCTCTCATAAATCAGCATAGCCAGCCCCTGTCATTAGAATATCAAAGTCCAATTTGACAACACATGAAGAATAAGAATCATCAACTGACATTAGCAATGACAATGTGTTAATGTACTCTTGTGCTTCACTAATGACAATTTGTTAATCTGAAATTATAAATAGAATTTCTGAGAAAATATTTTAATCTCTCTTAACATTGCAGCAATTTGGTGCTGATAAAATCTGCATGGGAAAATGCAGCCTAATTAAAACTTTCCAGATGAATACAGAATTTAAGCCAGGGTGGTTAATTATATGATTTAAATACTCAGTGACATGAGCTAAAATAGAGTGACAAATCCACCTCTGAAGTTATCTCTATACTCAGACCAGTGGATCTTTGTGCCCAGAGAACTCTCCTTTGGGGGTGGAGGATGGGTAAGTGTACTGGGTAGGTGGATATTTTTAGAAAAGTGATGATAAAAGGTCTCTGTAACAACTCTTATTCTCTGTTTCAATAATTGTGTACACTACCCATAGCACTTCTGCTTATATATTTCTTTTTAAAAATATATATATTTTATTGATTTTTAAAAATATATATATTTTATTGATTTTTAAAATATATATATATATATTATTGATTTTTTTTACAGAGAGGAAGGGAGAGGGATAGAGAGCTAGAAACATCGATGAGAGAGAAACATCGATCAGCTGCCTCCTGCACACCTCCTACTGGAGATGTGCTCGCAACCAAGGTACATGTCCTTGACCAGAATCAAAACTGGGACCTTTCAGTCTGCAGGCCGACGCTCTATCCACTGAGCCAAACCAGTTAGGACACATTTATATTCCTTAAATAAACTTAAAAAGCTTTTACAGTTAAGACCATCTAGACTGTGGATTACTTGAATATCTACTGTGATTTTCCATTTCTTGGCTTTGATCCACTCCGAGTTGATTTACTTTCCTGCTCAGCAGACAGTAATGGAAGCTGTCCTTTGACTATGGTGAGGATAAATGAATTAATATGTATATATAACTGCTTAAAGACTGTCGAGCAAGGACAAGCATTCTGTAAGTATTTGTTATTCTGATATTATTATAATTTTATTCTATTTTTCTTAAGTCTTTAGGGATATACTGTTACAGAACAATAGTACTGACATAGGTTAAAGGTCACACTCCTTATCAACAAGGAGAATGGTTACATCATTTAAGGAAAGCACAGAAATAATGGTCAGATTGATGTGTGACTTTCAGCTGTGCTACTTACTAAATGGGAGTACCTGAACAAAGTACTTAACCTCTCTAAATATAAATCTCATTTTTTTTTTTTTGCCTGAAAATGTGGTCTGACTTCCTTTCCATGCTGTTTGGAGGACTTAGTATATATATATATATATATATATATATATATATATATATATATACACACTTGCCCATTTCTGTGCATAGTAGTTATATTTAAAAGAAAACAAACAAACAAAACACAACTTTAATGTTATTCATTAAATGTGAAGCTTTCAAAAAATTAAACGTGCTTACAAATATGTAGCACAGATTATTAATTGTGTATATTTCCAAAGTTCTAAGATAACTGGAGAATGATATCCATACTACATACTGTAAACCATTACTCTCTTCTATGAGGAAAGCATGATATGCTAGCAATTTTTCTGTTAAAAATGTCATATGTGGCCTGGCCGGTGTGTCTCAGTGGTTGGTCATTGACCTATGAACCAGGAGGTCTTGCTTCAATTCCAGATCAGGGCACATGCCTGGTTTGCAGGTTCAATCCCCAGTGTGGTGTGTGTGTGTGTGTGTGTGTGTGTGTGTGTGTGTGTGTGTGTGTAGGAGGCAGGCAATCAATGATTCTCTCTCATCATTGATGTTTCTCTCTCTTTTGCTCTCCTTCCTTCCTGAAATCAACAAAAATATATTTCAAAAAAATTTCATACATGGATAATTTTCCTACCTTCTCAACAAAAACAAAGCTTAAATTCCTTAGCCCAGTCAGCCCAAACTGGATCTGTTGAATTGGGACTCAGAGAGACCTAGACAGTTAATAGTAGGTCCTGGGCCTCTATGCCATCACAGGCTCAGGAGCTATTGACACCAACCATAAGCATCTTTTTGAAATCAGTAAAAACAAGCAGAAAACAAACAAATAAAAAACAAACAACAGGCAGAGGGGGAAAATAAGGAAAAGTAAGTTTCATGAATTTCAGTTAGACTTTTTTCTCTTGGATTTGTAAAATACTCCTACATCCTGGAAATAAATCATCCTCATATGAAACCCCCTTGAGTAAATCTTTGTGTGTTTGCTTTGGTTGTTTATTTACAAACAAATTATTCCTGACTAAGGTTGTTTGTCTACATTATCATGTTTCAATCTCTGCACATATTTGGAAAGCCAAGGGTGTTGTGGGCAAAGGGCATGGTTTGAGATAAAGCACTGAGGCATGCAACATTTATTCTGGTCAGTGTTATAAGGGCACATGGTGCAAAGCAGGAAGTCACAGGAGCTAAAGGGAGTTGGGTGCACCTCATGGATTGTTTCATTTGCTATGCTAAGTTTGGTTATTTTTCCTCTGACAGGCAGGAATAGTGACATGAATAAATTTGCATTTTAGATAGACTTTTCTGGGAGCAGTATAGAGAAGAGTGTATGATAGTGTATGAGATTGGCAGAGATAGATAAATATAGACTTACTAGAGGTCCGGTGCACAAAATTCGTGCACAGGGGTGTGTGTGGGGGGGTGTCCCTCAGCCCAGCCTCCACCCTCTCCAATCTGGGATCCCTCTCACAATCCAGGACTGCTGGCTCCCAACTGCTCACCTGCCTGCCTTCCTGATTGCCCCTAACCACTTTTGCCTGCCAGCCTGATCACCCCCTAACCACTGCCCTGCCAGCCTGATTGATGTCTAACTGCTCCCCTGCCAGCCTGTTTGCCCCCAACTGCCCTCCCTTGCAGGCCTGGTCCCTCCCAACTGCCCTCCCCTGTTGGCCATCTTGTGGTGGCCATCTTGTGTCCACATGGGGGCAGGATCTTTGACTACATGGGGGCAGCTATCTTGATCTTGTGTGTTGGAGTGATGGTCAATCTGTATATTACTCTTTTATTAGATAGGATAGAGGCCCAGTGCATGGGTGGGGGCCAGCTGGTTTGCCCTGAAGGGTGTCCCAGATCAGGGTGGGAATTCCCTTGGGGTGTGGGGCAGCCTGGGTGAGGGGCCTGTGGTGGTTTGCAGGCTGGCCACGTGCCCTGGCAACCCAAGCGGAGGCCCTGGTATCTGGGATATATTTATCTTCTACAATTGATACTTTGTAGCCTGGAGCAAAGCCAAGTCTTCTGCTCGCTCTGTGGCTGCCGCCATTTCTGTTTGGATTTTTTTACCTTCTATAATTGAAAATTTGTAGCCTTAAGTGGAGGCCTGGGCTGGCCAGGGCAGGTTGAAAGCTTGGCTTCCTCATTCACCGGGAACAACCCTAGCCTGCTCTCTCCAGCTGCGTGGCTGCTGCCATTTTTCTTGGGATTTATCTTCTATAATTGAAACTTTGTATTCTTGAGTGGAGGCCTGGGCCCACCAGAGTGTGTGGAAAGTTTGGCTTCCTCTATTGCTGGGGAAACCCAAGCCTCCCTCCTGCTCTCTGTGGCGGCAGCCATATTGGTTTGGGTTTATTTGCATATTTTCTCCTGATTGGCTTGTGGGTGTGGCTTGTGGGCGTAGCGGAGTTAGGGTCAATTTGCATATTACTCTTTTATTAGGTATGATAGATAAATCAAGTTATAGAAGGTAAAGTAAGAACATTGGTTTATATATGCCAGAAAAAAATAGGAACATTATTTTATTTACTTCTCACAAAAATCCCTTGAAATAACTATTATCAGCTTCTGTTTTATACTCGATGAAAGACTCTCATGGTTTAACTGGCAGCCTAAATTTGCATAACTAGTCTGTGACCAATAATTATTTTGAATTAAAAATTCTCACACTTTCAGACATGCATCCTAGCGCTATAGAAAATGTTAATACTATGTTTTCTCATTTTTAGAGAGGTGTGCGAGGGGCCCGCACAGCAGCTATAAAGGACAGGGAGGGATTGGGGACTGGTTAAATTTTTAGCACTTTGATAGAGTCCTTTCAGAGTTTCACTTTTATCTGATATTTAACATTGTGTTTCCACTTAAAATGTCACTTGGGGGGAAAAAAAGAATTGGGGTCAGGATGGACTCTACTGCTCTTAAAATAACAAATATGTAAATATACCAAAAACTCAACAGAGTTAAAAAATCAAATTTTTGAAATCTACACACTAAGTACTGTGATGTTTAAGCTGTTGTTTAAACAAAATGCCTTAAAGCAGGCAATAGAGAGAAGGAATCCTTAAATGCTGTATACCTCCAAATTGAAATAGGTCAGCTTCCACGAGGGAAAGAACTAATGTAGAAAAAAGAGACTAGAACCCAATTGTTAGCATCACTGTTTTTCCTCAGACTGCATGTCAACAATAATTAAAACCTAACCTTAAAACATTCAGGTTATAAATTAGCCAAAAGTATATCTGATGTGTCTGCTTTTGAGTGTTTTAAGTAAATGGGGTATTTTAGCTAAATATTGGGTATGATGATATAGTCTTTAATGGAAAAATAATTTTTCCTAGAAATCCAGGGATCATTTCAACTGTAGAGGAAAAACCTCAGTAAAAAAGGAGGATGAGAGGAAGACCCTGGCACACTCTATTTGCAATTATATTGGAACTAGGGGCCCACTGCATGAATTTGTGCACCTTGAAAAGAACTGTGGGCCATGAGGCTGTGGTGGGCACAGGGGTGGGTCTCAGCCCCCCTGCCGTGGACCCCCTGGCCCCTGTCTGCCCCTCTGTCTGCTGGCAGCCCCGCTCCTGCTGCTGCCACTCTCTTGTGCTGATGGTGCCAACCTGCTCACTCCTGCTGATGCAGAGCAATTGGGTCCAGCGCCCTCAGTGGGTGCAAGTGGCATTTGCTGTCCTTAGGAGCAGGGGGTGGTGGAGAAGCCCTCAGGTGTGATCGGGGCCAGCAGCCACTGCTCACACCTGATGACATTGCAGAGCTATAGATACCGGCCCAGGGCACCGGCAGCAGGTGCGAGTGGTGGCTCCAGCACTGGCAGCAGGTGTGAGCGGGACCTGCGTCGGGTACAAGTGGTGACTTTGATGCCAGCAGCAGGTGCGAGTGGGGCCGTCACAGGCAGCGGGTGCGAGAGGTGGCTGCTAGCCCTGATCGCCCCTCAGGAGCAGGGGAAGGTAGAGAAGCCCTGAGGGGCAATTGGGGCCAGTGCCAGGTGCCAGCAGCGGGTGCAAGCAGCAGCTCCAGTGCTGGCTGCAGGTGTGAGTGGGGCTGGTGCCAGCAGTGGGTGCAAGCAGTGGCTCTGGCACCACCAGCAGGTGTGAGCGGTGGGCAGGACCGCAGCATGGGAGCAAAGACTTTTCAGTAACCACCTGAGGCTCACCCTGATGACAGCGACCGGCGCTTTGCCTTGGTCTGGCGTCTCTGGTCATCTGCTCCACCATTCCGCCATGGCTGACTCCTGCCATGTTCCACTCTCTGCCTCCTGTGCCGACGCCCGCCATGTTCCATGTGCGCCCCTGGTGTTCAGCTCACGTCATAGCAACTGGTTGTTTGGTTGTTCCGGTTGTTCCGCTGTTTCGTCTATTTGCATATTAGCTTTGTATTATATAGGATTATTATATAAGATGTTGTCAGGGCACCACTGTTCAATAGAAATAGTGATGTAAGCCATATAGATCATTTGAAATTTCCTAGTAGCCAAACAAAAAAGCAAGAAAAAAACAGGTGAAATTATTATAACACTTTATTTATTACAATACATTCAAAATATTATTCTAACATATAATTAAATAGCAATTATTAATGAAATATTTCACTTAGAATGTATTTAAATCTAGACATTTCATTTTTATTGGGAATTCTTGATCTGTATTTGATTCTATGAAATTTACAATAGCAAATACAAATTCACATGACCAAGTCATTCCAAACATGCTTAAGTGATTTCCAATAATTAAATCTAGTTTCATATTTTAAATTTGAACAAACTAAAATTAATCAATATTAAAAATTAAATTTCTCAGTCACACTCACCACATTTCCAGTGCTCAGGAGCCACTGTGGCCTGTGACTATTAAAATGAAAATGATCAAGAAGCGGAGAGTTCTAACTAATTAAATACTTTTGGTACCAAAGTATGTCTGTATTGTCATGCTTATTATAAAAAATATTTCACATTTTCTGAGCTCCTTTTTTTTGCCTTGATCTGGCCAAATTATCAGGCATTTCATGGTCACAATTTCATTTAAATATTCTCATTGTTGAAGATAATAGCTGAAGATACCGGAGGTTTAGAAGATCAGAAAGACTAAAACTTGAAACCAGAAAACGATAGACCTTATTATCTGCTCATTCACTCTTGTTTGCTGTAGTAACCTTGGAACTTACCAGGTTGTTTTTGTTAGGAGTTTTTTTTTTAATCTTTTTTTTTCTTTTTTCCCCTTTTGTTTGTTCTATCCAAACAACTGGTGGCTAAATCACTTGGCTCAAAAGAGATAAATTATATTTCTGGAATTCTATTCTAAGAGACTTGCTCCATCTATAATAAAAAGTGTAATATGCAAATTGACCGAACAACCGAACAGCAGAACCACCTTCCAGACAACCTTCTGGATGACCATGCTATGACACATACTGGTGCCAGGCCAGCCAAGGCATGTGAGATGCAATTGGTCAGGGGGCCCTACCAATGCCCCACGATTGCCCCACAGAGAGAGGCCCAGGCCACCTGCAGAGGGAGGCCCAGGCCAGCGAAGCCATCACACCCCATGCCTGTGGCCCTCAGAGGGTGGCGACAGGTGGTGGGGGAGGAAGGGCAGTGCTGCACAGATGGCAAGTAGTGGCAGTGGCGCGGATGGGGCCAGCTGATGGCAGCTGGGGGAAGAAAAGCCCCAATAGGCCCTGATCACCTGCCAGGCCTAGGGACCCTATCCAAGGAGTCCTGGATTACGAGAGGGCACAAGCCAGGCTAAGGAACACCCTCCCCCAAGCATGAATTTCATGCACTGGACCTCTAGTAAGTAAGATAATACTTCACTTTGAATCCATATAGTCCTCTGATTTGTTTTTCTATTAGCATATAATTTTTAGAGCAACTTTTTGTTTATAGAAAAATTGGAAAAGTACAGAGATTTCCATATATCCCACACCTCTTCCATTATCAACATCCTCCACCGCCAGAATATTACGTTAGTTATAGTTGGCGAACCTGCACATTTACATCATAATCACCCGAGTCCATAGTTTACATTATGGCTTCCCCTTGGTATTCTATGTTCTATGGGTTTGAACAAAGTTTAATGGCAGGTAT
The DNA here is from genome assembly GCF_027574615.1 of Eptesicus fuscus. Lineage (NCBI taxonomy): Eukaryota > Metazoa > Chordata > Mammalia > Chiroptera > Vespertilionidae > Eptesicus > Eptesicus fuscus. Next base: position 51,684,710 of record NC_072488.1, read on the forward strand.
CTAATAATATGGTGTTATGTAGAGTATTTTGTCTGCCCTGGAAACCTTCTGAGCTCTGCTTATTTATCCCCTCTCCTTCCTCAACTCCTGGCAAAACCTATCTTTTTATTTTCTCCATAGGTTGATTATTCTGGAATTATACGGTATGTAGCCCTTTCAGGTTGGTTATGATCATTTAGTGATATGCACTTAAGGTTCCTCAATGTCTTTTCATTGCTTGTTAGCTCATTTCTCTTTAGTGCTGAAAAATATTCCTTTGTCTGGCTATACCACACTTTGCATGTTCACCTTCTGCAGGTCATCTGCATTTATTCCAAGCTTGGCAATTCTGAATAAAGCTCCCATAAACATCCATGTGTATGTTTTTGTGGGGCTATAAATTTCAAACCCTTTGGGTAAATGCCAAGAAGAACAATTGCTGGATCATATGGTATGAGTATGTTTAGTTTTGTAAAAAACTGCCCAACTGCCTGCCAAAAGGGGCTGTTCCTTTTGCATCCAACCAACAATGAATAAGAGTTCCTATTGCTCCACATCACTCAGAGCATTTGGTGGTGTCAGTGTCCTTGATGTTAGCCATTCCAAGTAGCCTTTTAGTGGAATGTAATTATTGGTATTTTGTTGTTGTTGTTGTTGCTGTTGATAATCCTTACCGGAGGATATGTTTTCATTGATTTTTAGAGAGAGTGGAAGGGAGGGAGGGAGGGAGAGAGAGAGAGAGAGAGAGAGAGATGTAAGAGAGACACACAGATTGATTGCCTCCTGCACTTGTCCTGTCCTTGGCCAGGAATCGAACCTATAACCCTTCCATGCTTGGTTTGATGCTCTAACCATTTAGATATGCCAGCCATGGAGATTACTAGTATTACTGTTTTAATTTGCATTTGCCTAATGGCAGCTGTTGTGAAGCATATTTCCATACACTTATTTTCCATTTGTATACCTTCTTTGTAGATGTGTTTTAGGGTCTTTGACCTTTTTTAAAATCTGTGTTGCAGCCCTCTGATTTTAATGTGCTGCTAGCTAGAATTTTTTTTTTTTTTTTTGATGGGTGTTATTTGATAGACTATTATTGCAAAGTCAACGTGAAGTTCAAGTTGGTAGATGGGAGTTATACTATTCCAGCTGCTTCTGCATATTTCTGAAATTGCTCATAGGTCACTTTTCTGGGAAAAGTCATGAATAGAGTTGGTATTTGAACCCATTAAGTCTTATCTTTACTTTTATACTACAACCTTCTTTGTACTCTTAACTTACACAAAAATTAAGGTATGCATTTCTGGGTTATAAATGCCTTTGCAGAATTTTTGATTCTTAAGTTTGTTCCTTCAAATAAGTAGGTTTTTGCACAGCATACATTTTTTTCCTGTGTAATGACCTTATTTATTAGTAAGTAATGTAGGTAAAATGAATAAGGAAAAGTAGAGTTTATACCTCTTCTGTCACATGCCAAGCCCCGTTTAAATGTTTATCTGGGAAAACTTATGCAATATTTATAAAAAATATGTGAGGGAGGTAAAATTATATTCACTGTGCTAATGAGGTAAAGAGAAATTAACACCTTGTGCCAGCCTAAGCCAGCAATTGATGAATCCAGGGTTCAACAAGAACAATAACTCTAGGGATTCCACACCATTAAAGGATGTGGAGCCCTGACTTGCTGCATGGTCCCTGTAATCGATTAAAGCCATTCTCCAAAGTAGGTGACTATCTAACCGAAGAGAAGCCTGCAACCTATTCAAGACGAACTGTTTAAAAGCCAATGCAATTAAAGCAAATACTATGAAAACAATAATGAATAAGGGTTGACGATTATAAGGAGAAATAGATTGTTAGGAAAAGCTTTTTGTAAAGTTCATAGTAGCTGAGCCTGGAAGGATGAGAGAAATTTGATTATAGGGAGGAACAGAGACGATATTCCAAAGAAAGGTTAAAGTTTAATAATAGTGAAGAAATATATGCCTTTGTAGGGCAGTTGGGGAGAAGAGTTGATTATAGCAGAACTACAATTTGGGAAAATAGTAATTTTAAAACAATTATAATCCAGATTTCCACAGAACACTTCTTCCTGTGGGTACAGAGGCAGTATCTATTGTGTTTTCAATAGATTTTGTTTCTAAGAGTACGGAAGCTCACCTCCCAGCAGTCAGCAATTGTTACTGAGCACTTATATAGCTCTTTTGCTCATGATCAACTGTTGTCTGATCTCACAAGATGTGTACTATTTTCCTCCTTTCTCAAGACAATCCCACTTGCTCTGTTAAATGTAAGCACATTTCACCTAGTCATTTGTGGGAACCTCTTTCACGCCCCGCGTGGTTCAGGGTTCCGGTTCAGGGTTCGGGTTCTGGAGAAGGCCGCACACAAATGAAAAGAGACTAGAAAAGTATTAATTTGGGAATATTGGGGGCCAGGCGGGAGCCCGTCTCTAGTGGGAGGACTACCTGCTGCTCTGGCCTTGCTACCCCTTTTATTGAGACTATGGGATACACCCATAGCCTTTAGGCAGGAAACTCAAATAACAGAAATTTACATAAGACAAACAGAGGTGGAGGCTGCTTCAGCTAACAATGTTTCAACTAAACAGTGAGTGAACTAGCTCTGACCTTTCAGACCAATGAAGGTTGTTGACCAGCCTTCCTGGTTCCTTGTCCATATCTTTCTAATTAGTGAGACAATGATCAGTTTCCGGCAGTCATTCCTCTTCTTAAGTAACAAACTCAAACCAACAATAACAAATGCTATGGCAGATCCATATAAACAAATAGTGCCTGGTAAGGCTAGAGGTACCTGAAATATGTGGATGGGATACTAATTATGCTAAAGCCCAAACCACAGCTGGACTTCCTTTGTGTAAGACCCCCCTCTTGGCCATTGACTAGCAAAATATAAGTTCTGAGAAACTTGTTATTTAATAAGAAAGATACTCATTTAGACCTGACTTATACAGGGCACTCTGTGGTTTAAAAGGATAGAAAAAGGAATGTTGTGCATATTCAGAGCAGGACTAGACTATTTGGTATGAATTAAGATAAGGAGTTAGGCTTGTAAAGTAAGTTACAAACAAATATGGAGATAATTAATTCTAAGGGTTAGTTTGTGATTGTATATTTAGGCAACAAGTCACACCACAGAAATTTGGAGTGTGATCCAAACTATGCTTTACCAAATTTCACTTGATATCAGCATAAAATGACAATTTTAAATGTTAAAATTATTATTATTTAATGGGTGGGGAAGAAACATGAGGCATAAGAATAATTTATCCCAATACAATCAGAATTTACGATGTACTTGTTTACATATAAAGTTGTCCATGATGTCATAGGGACCTGACGGTTGACCATAGAAAAACTCTTTCCTGTAAGTATTCAAAGTCAATAGTTCAAGTTCAGGCTTAACAATTTCATTTTTTGTAGTAGCAATTATGCCATACTTTTGTATAAGAGAACTGTTAGACTAAGGATCTCAATTCTCATCTTTATTTTGTCTGTGGAGACAGAGCCCAAGAAATAATTATTAAAAATCATGAGATAGTTATGTGCCTGTCAAGTTGTGGACCAAACTCTCATAATTTCAAGGGATTATATATTTTAAAATATACTAAACTTGTGGCTATTGTTATCCAGTACACTAAGCTGTTATTCTTTAATTTGGAGAGGACTTATTCTCTATGACACAATTTATTTTTCTCCATTCAGATATAAGAATGGCCCATATACCCAAGCCAAAGATCCTGATGCAACTTTTCTAGTGAGGACTACTAATGAAATTAATTTTCTGCATTGGATATCATAATAGTATATTTTCAAAGCAAATACAAACAAAATCAATAAAAATATTTACTACATATTTTCAACATATAGCATATTGCCCTTGACATAGATAGAATACTATAATGACATCTATGGCAATTGCATATCAAGAAATTTCTGACTTTAATGAGCATATAATCTTACTGTGAAGAAATAATTTAGAAATATGAAACAAAGAAGATACTAAATCCTATTTATAATCATAAATTAGGTAGAGCATGAGTTCCAGAAAGTACTTTTTTGATGGTTTAAGTAGTTTCCAGAGGGAGTTGCCTTGAGAAAATTCTCAAAAGCTGAAGAGAAAGTTTATAGGGAAAGGAAATGAAGAGCCAAAGAAGAAAGGAAAGGAAAAAGGTAGATAAGCAAGAATAGAAAGGAAAGCAACTATTTTTAGTACCAGGTGCACCATAACCTCATGTCTCCAATGTAGATATTATGATTTTGAAGCTCAGTAGATCAGATAAATTGTCAAAAGTTATACTGCTGGTAAGTGATTGAGGCAAGGTTTGTGCTAGGACTGCCAAGTTCTTTTTATTTATTACACTCAAGTAGAGATAGGAAAGTGAATTCAAGTGAATATGAATAAACTATACTTTAAGCTCACATAATATTACTACTCGAAGTTATATAAATAAGCCAACATATTATTGATGGCTGCAATAAGGACTCATCAAATTTGTCCCCACTTTATAACAACTATCTAGATAAAGAGATAGAGATGATAGATCAAGATATTAAATTAGTATGCTAAAACGCAAAGTCATTACATATATTAATTCTATAAATATGTACAAAAGAAAACATTCAAAGACATTATGAAAGCAATTGTGTCATAAAATTTTAGCATAAGAAAAGCAAACAGCAAGACAATAAAGATATGCTAGTAGAAGACAAGTTCTTTATGATTGGAAGCTATGATCATAAGATTATAAAACCAACTTAGAACAACAAGAAAACAAATGCCTAAGGTGACAACACACCTTTTATTTTTTATTAATCCTCACCTGAGTATATATATTTTTTCCATTGATTTTTAGAGAGAGTGGGAGAGAGAGAGAGAGAGAGAGAAGTATTGATGTGAGAGAGACAAATGGATTGGTTGCCTCCCGCATGCTCCCCAACCAGGGCCAGGGATCCAGTCTGCTACCAAGGTATGTGCCCTTGACTGGAATTGAACCTGCAACCCTTCAGTCCAGGGTATAATGCTCTAACCACTGAGCATACCTGCTATGGCAACCACACACATTTTAAATGGTGATGGAAGGAGACTTGACTTGGGATGGTAAACACAACATACAATATACAGATGATATAAAATGTACAGCTGAAACCTATATAACTTTGTTAACCAGTGTCACCCCAGTAAATAACAGACATTTTTTATCCCTGGAGGTCACTTTGAATGTTGAGCATACTTAGCACAAGTTAACAGGATGTAGAAAAATATGATTAACATTTTACTTTTCAAAAATTAAAAATCTTGTGAAGAGTAAAGAACAAGGGTTAAAACTAATATTACAATTTTTATATAGAGATCACATACTTAATAAATACTTAATAACAAAGTCAAATGAAATGTAATAACATTCACAACTGACTAAAGTACCTTTACCCTAAAGAGATTCATATAACATTTTCTGACTTTTTTAAAAAATAAAATATGCTGACACGTCATTTTAAATGGAAACATGAGATCCGAAGGCATGGTTTGGAATGAAGCAGCAACATTTCAGAACTACGGATATTGAGTTAGAGAGAACTAAAAGGGATACAAAAGGAAATCAAGCAACATGTAAGAGGGGTGGTGGGTCGAGGGTTGCTAGAAAAAAAAAATTGTCAAAGAGAAATTACATTCCTGGAAGTGACTTAAAGATCACTTGCATCTAATATTAAAATTAAAAGTAGTTTCAAATGCAGCCTAACATCATTCATGTGTACTAAGCACACTCATACTGTGATTTTGTGCCCTTGAGGGGCTTATGGTCCAAATTGACCCATGCACTAGAAGTGAAACCCTAGTAAGAATAAGACTAAGCAAGAAGAAGTAATGAAAATCAGAGCATGCAAGACTCTGGGGATTTCCAAAAATCTAGAGAAGGGCTTGGACTTCCACTAGATACCAGGAGGAGGTTAAGAACAATTTTATGTAAATCTAATCTTTAAGCTCTCATATAGTTTATATTTGAATAGAGAAAAACATACACACACATCTCTCTGCCCATTTGTACATCTACCTTGGGCTATTTAAGAGGAAACTAATTCCAAATACTGTTAAAAGTGGTGGCTTGCTCTCTCCTTATTTTATTCAAGCAAATTAAATCAAAATCAATGTTTGAATTTGTTATAAGGAACTAACATTTGTTACAGGGAACTTCCCTGTGTTCTATCCAACTTAATCTTCATTGTCACTTTGTGAGTTAGATTTTACTATCTATTTTTATTTTAAGGAAATCAAGCTCAGAATGTCTAAGTGTCATGACTGATATAAATGACAAATTTGGTAGTCAAACTTAGGGTCTCTGATATTGACATCTTCATTATTTTATGTTGATGTCACTGCCTCTCTTGATGTCCTACTTGGCCTCACTTTGCTTTATTCTATATAGAACAAGATATGATTACCCTTAGAGAAAATTACATAGAAGCTGCCATTTCCTCTATCACCAGGTCTGTTTTATGTCTTAGTTGCAGTCCATCTGTCATTCAGCTGCCTATGACTTCCTGAAAAATTATTTAACTCAAGTCTGTATTTCTCCAAAATTGCTAGTGTCTTTGGCTTTCTTATCTAGGACTAGAGGGGTTGCTTGGCCTGGCCTGTGTGGATCAGGCCAAAACTAGGGTCCCGGTTTGTGAAAGGGTGCAGGCCAGGCTGAGGGACCCCACCAGTGCACAGATTGCACTGGGCCTCTAGTATGCATATAAGATATTTTGTTAATCTCTTCCTGCTCTCCCCTCTCTCCCTTTCCTCTGAGATTCATCAGTCTGTTCTATCTTTCCATGTCTGTGGTTTCCACTCCTGTGTTCCGTGTCTTCCTCCTGGTGGTCAGTGTGCATCATAGCTACTGGTAGGATGCTCAAACTTATATAGACTTATAGATAGATAGATAGATAGATAGATAGATAGATAGATAGATAGATAGATAGATGATAGATAGATAGCTTCTGAAAGTAAACTTGTTCCCACCACAGGACCTAATATCTGCTTATTGAATTAGTTGCTGTTTATTGAATTAGTTGCCTCTAAAAAGTTATCCTCTGCATTAATGAGGGGATAATAAATTAAGCAGAGGGCACTGAAAACTCTCCAAGACCTTTTCCTCCCACATAATATTCATTTTATACATTTAATCTAACATTGGCCTTCAGATGTCATTTTTTTAACCCAAAGGGCTTACACATTTAATAAGGCAGGTCTCAGTCTTCATTCAATACCTAGAAACTATGTAAATGAGGTCATCTGACAAATGAAAATCTCCCTCGCCTTGGGTACCTCTGGATGGCTAAGGGGAATATTTTTTGGGGATAATTAGAGAAAATTAATCCAAAGCAAACAATGTACTCAAACTGCAGTTACAGATTCACTAAACATGATTTATTTTGGGATGATTCCTTATTTTTCATTTTAAATAAATAACATTTATTAGGTAAATTTCCAAATCTATTTGGAATTTTTTATAGCTATTTCTGATATCAAAAGTGATGAGATAAATATAAGGTAGATTTTCCTAAAATTCTGAGAAAATGACATTTAGAAATTAGTTTTTGTGTATCTGATGTTCTAAAATTTAAAATATAGAAAAACAGAGCCTAGTTAAATGTATAACTTTGAACAATAAGCTGCATGTCTGTTTTATACAGAAATCATCCTAACAAAGTTTTTCTGAATAGAAATCCAAATTAGTAGAGGAAGAAATTCTAGAACATTTTCATATGTGACCTTTAGTAAATATCTTTTATGAAATTTGATTCCATAAACTAATTTAAAAGGGCTTAGTTTGGAATATGTTGTTGAAGAGAGGAAAAAGAACTTTCCAGGCTACAAAATACTACCAAAGGGCAATGAATAAATCAATCACGGTGATAAAATGTCAAAGAATATGAGTCAGAATCAGCACTGCGGAATATGAAGTCAGGTGTTACTGAACATCTCCATTAAAACCTTAGAAAAGAGAATTGATTGACTTTGGGAATTGGAGTTGGTCTCTGCACAAAACTATTTAGATAACACAGATGCTAGTGTTGAATTATAATGCACTCCTTTATTTTCAAAAGTAGAAGAAATTGGATTTCTCAACAGCAACTTTGCAGGCCAGAAAAGAGGGGCAATAAATATTCAAAGTGATGAAAAGCAAGGATCTACAACCAAGATTACTTTACCCAGCAAAGCTATCATTTAGAATCAAAGGACAGATAAAGAGCTTACACACACACACACACACACACAAAAAAAAAAAAAAAAAAAGTAAAGGAGTTCATCACCATCAAACCAGTATTATATTCTGAACCAAACTCCAGGATGGCAAATGGTGAAATTTTACAAAATAATTGTAAGCACTCACCATCTATACTTTAAAATAAAAAGAACTCCTGGAAAGAAAAATAACTTCAAACCAATAAAAAAAATAAATATTAAAAGACAATTAAAAGGGCTGTGATTGTTGCCTTGACATTGTTGCTACTCATTCTCATTCTAACTAATCACTTCTTGGGTCCCCAAAAATTCTCTGTAAATATGGATTAGCCTCCCAGATTACTCTTTGTGTTCTTAAAAAAAAAAAAAAAAAGCATTATTCTGAGGTGCTGAGTTAGACCTATTTACTATGCTCAGGTATTTATACTCCAGCTAGGGAGAGAACTACCTTTAAGTTGTGAATAAACTTAATCACATACTTAGGATTTGACAAAATTCTTTAGTTTTTATCTTAATGAATGCCCCAAAATATTCATAAAGTAACAATAATTAGAAAGAGCTACATAGGTATGTGCACTACTCAGTACACTATTTAAGTAGCTCTTTAAAGGGAGATATGTTAAATCAAAGTGGTTTTTCTTTATTCTGGAGGATACTCACATTTTCTTCCTCATGGAAAACAAACAAAAACACAGAAAAGAAAAACAACACAATCTTGCAAGTGACCTTCAGATTTTGGTAGTTTCCACCTTTGCAATTATGTTTGCACATCCAATGGCTGAATACATCAAATGTCAGAGAATCAGACAGTTATTCCAAAAGAAGTGTTGCCTTTGGCCCACCCAGCATGGCGCAGTGGTTGAGCATCAACCTATGAATCAGGAAGTCAAGGTTTGATTCCTGGCTCCGACTGTGGGCTTGGTCCCCAGGAGTGGGTGTGCAGGAGGCAACTGATCAATTATTACATCTCATCATTGATGTTTCTCTCTCACCTTCTCCCATCCTCTCTGAAATCAATAAAAATATATTTTAAAAAAGAAGTATTGCCTTTCAAATAATATTTTTATAAAATTAAAAAAGCTGTGTTTTTTTTCTTCTGATTATGTGAATGCCACAAGTTAAATTATTAGCTCCTTGAACCTATGTTGTTCTCTTGGAGAAGAGTGTTACCTCCATATTAATAGAGAAGTGAGGGAAACATAATTCTAATATCTAAAAACATTATCAGAGTTACATGCATATACAGTAGCATGCAAGCAACTACAAAGTCTGAATAAAATTTCATAAAAATTTATACAGAAAAGTAGAAGAGATAATAAAAACTTCTTTTCTCCATTGTATATTCTCAAGAGAAGTTTTCATTATCTCTTTGACAAACAATCCAATGAAAAATTGGGCAAAGGACCTAAATAGACATTTCTCCAAAGCAGACATACAGATTGCCAAGAAACATGAAAAAAATGTTTAAAGTCACTGATCATCAGAGAGATGTAAATTAAAACAACAATAGGTATTACCTCACACCTGTCACAATGGCTACCATCAACAAATCAACAAATGACATGTGCTGGAGAGGATGTAGAGAAAAGGAAACACTAGTGCACTGCTGTTGGGAATGCAGACTTGTGCAACCATTACGGAATACAATGTAGAGTTTTACCCAAAAAATTAAATATGAAATGCCATTTGATCCAGTGATTCCACTTCTAGGAAAATATCCTAAGAAACCAGAAACACCAATCAGGAGGAATGTACATAGTATGCACTCCTACGTTCATAACAATGCAATTTACAATAGCTAACATCTGGAAATAGCTCAAGTGCCCATCAGTAGGTTAATGGATAAAAAAGTGGTGGTAGGTACACTTACACCGTGGAATACCATAAGGCATATAAAAAAGAAGGATCCCTTAACCTTGGAGACAGCATGGAGGGACCTGGAGGGTATTATTCTAAGTGAAATACACTAGTCAGAGAAAAACAAGTATCACATGATCTCATTCCTATGTGAAATCTAATGAACAAAATAAACTGATGAGCAAAATAGATCCTGACATAGAAGTATGGGACAGACTGAGGACTCTCAGAGAAAAAGCAGAGGTGGGTGGGTAGGTGGGAAGTGATCAACTAAAAAACTTGTATGCATATATGCATAACCCATGGACCCAGACAATAGGGTGGTGAAGGCCTGTGGAGGGAGGGCAGGAGCAGGCTAAAAGAGGTCAATTGGGGGAAAGGGAGGACATATGTAATACTTTCAACAATAAAGATTAAAAAACAAAATGAAATAAAAACTTATCTGACATACCTTGTGATTGTCATGCGTTTAGCTTGTGAGAGAGCTCTAAGTTAATTCTGGAAGATTCCCAGGATTGAAGCTCCATGAACATTTATTTTAAAATCAAAACATTAACATTTTTTTTAGTTGATCTATTAATATTCTTAAGGAAACCCCATAAATTGGAGGAAATGTGTCAGCAACAGTTTCAAGTCTCATCATTGTACATTAAGAGTTTTAAAAAATGTTTTTTAAATGACTAATTATTTAATACAATAAATTATTCATTCTTCTTTATCATTCATTCATTACAAAATTGTTGCTTATATGGACATAACTCTATTTAAGTAACAATAATTATTGAATATGGTATCATTTCTTACTGTGCAAAACAAGAAGATAAAGATACTTTAACAAGTATCATAAAAAGAATTTGAAATAAGCAAATATTGTTTTTAAATTGATTATTTCAAACTAAAAAATAATTTTCAATAAATAATGAGAGACAAGGAAAGTGAGAAGTTTGAAAGTTATTGTTCTATGATAAGCAAATATGTGATTTTAACATAGTCACAGTCACAAATTACCCTTCTAAATGTAGCCAAGGGATTTGCATATTTAAGGAATTATAAATTATTGAAAAGTGCTCAGGGCTAAATTGGCTAAGAGTGCATATTAAGTGAGCAATCAGGGTCTGTCACACAAAATAGCTCAGAGCCAAAAGTGAATTATTTTCAAAGTGAAATTGAAGAGTCAGTTGAATGGCAGACCATTGTGTATCTTTTGCCAACTCATTCTCTTCATGATTAAGAACATCATGTTGGCAAATGAATGGATTGCTTCAGGCAACCTTAGAGACTGTTTCAACAATAGAATTGTAGGTCACAAATTGAACATGTTGGGTTCCTTTTTCTGTGATTAAAATTGATAATAAAATAATTCATCATATAAGGTTTAAAGCTATTACAAACATTTTTAGTATTTTTGATCATGAAAGATCATGACAATTAATTATATTTCAAATTAGCAGTAGCCTATGCAATTTAGAATCTTTAGTACTATGAATACGTTTATAAGTAAATGAAGTAACAAATTAACAAATGCAGTAATTTAATATTTTAAGTGTTCTCTTTAACAGCAGTTTAAATGTGATATAGATTCATTTTGGAGTAGAATGCCAGGAAACAGTGAAGTGGGACTATAACAATAAGCTATATTTAGAAAGACAGAGACAAAACAGACAATGAAGCAATCATCAGAATAACTTTGCCCCTGAATAACTTAGGGATTAGGCCAAACTTTGTCAGTATTATCTATGAGGTTACTAAAATATTGTGCGTGTGTGTGTGTGTGTGTGTGTGTGTGTGTGTGTGTGTTTGTGTTTAGGCTAAAAAAGAGAGCATTTAGCTATCACTAGGCCAATCCATGATGATATTGTAAAAATAATACTGAACCAGAAGGGAAAATAAATTAATGAAAGTAGAATGGTTGAAAGCCAGGAAAGTAAATCAACCAGTGGGTCAAATTAGAGGAATTAAAGAGAAGATTTATAATAAAGCAAAAGATGGTGAGAGTGATATAAATGAAAGCTTGGGACATAATTCTTCCATGCTATTTAATATCAGGAATCACTTTTGTACAGGAGAGTCACAACTTTCAGTGAACACATGACCTTGGGACGGGCATAAACCTCTTCAAGGACACGTACTTCATAAGGCTGTACATGGCAAGTCTGCTGCCCCACTACAGTTGAATGCCTTTGAGGCTATATCTTCATTATTAAATTCTTACATTAAAATGGCAATCCCTGATTTCTTCAGTATGTTTGATATGATGGATTGGAAACATCTTGAAGCTATCCATATATGGTTTTGTGTCATTAAAATTTTAATAATTAATTTATACAACTTTGTAACAAATGTTTCCATTTAATTAGAACCCTTTCCATTTGAGGAACTTTATGTGCCTTTCTGCTCTTTCATAAAAAAAAAAAAAATTAAAAGGTAAGAGAACTAAAAGAAGGAATCTCTTGTCTAGAATCACACAACTTGAAAACTGCTCCTCCAGGATCCATTCTCAGGTCTGCGTGCCTCCAAAGCCTAAGCTCTTGACTTTATTTTGACCTCAATGCTCAGCAGAAATTGGATTAAAAATGTGAACACATTCAGAATCCTTTGGTATAAACCTTAGAAAAAATATCCAGAACAAGCAATTAAGCATATGAAAAACTCTCCCCACATGTCCTAAACTGAACAAAATGACTCAATGACAAGACCATCTAAGAATGCCCTTTGATAAGAGCTGTGACAGAGACTGCCCCAGGGTAGAACTGCCTGCATTGTCATTCTTTTCTTGTTTTTTTATTCTTTCTTTGAGTGAACTTGAACATTAAAATGTTCACCCTGTGTTTAGATATGTAACTAAGAACAAAATTAGGGAGGCCAATTGTTCCCTTTGTGTGTGAGCTTTTTTCTGTTTTAGCACCGAGATTTACATGTTCCTGGAACACCCTCAGAAACTTGAATGATTGGCCACACTGCTTGAAATACACCTTAAAGAGGGAAAGTGTCAGTATACATCAACTTAAAAAAAAAAAAATATATATATATATATGAGAGAGAGAGAGACAGAGAGAGAGAGACAGAGAGAGAGAGACAGAGAGAGAAAGGAAGGGAGGGGGTTGGGAGAGAGAGATCAATTCATTGTTCTACTAATTTTCGTATTCATTGATTGCTTCTTGTATATGCCCTGACTGGAGATCAAACTGGCAACCTTAGTTTATGGGGATAATGAGCTACCAGGCCAGGGCTACATCAGATTTTAAATGAAAAGCATCAAAGAGGAGGGATGGTGCTTTCAAGTTCATGTGGTTCAACTTAGTGGCAGTTTACAAACTTTGACTTAACTTATTCTACAATGAAGTCAACAAATAGAATAATTGGATAAAGAACATTTGATTTTTGGATTGCAAAAATAACATGTTTCTTCCTCTTGCCTATATTATGAAGCAAACTGCTCAGACCATAAACGTAGAGCTTTGTCCCTAAGTTAGTGGAATGGCCATAATCTCTCCCCCCTTTGAAATTTTCTCCCTGTAACTTCTTGAAAATACAAAAATTTCAAAAACATTTTAACATTCATGTTTTGCTGTGTGTGTGAGTGTGTGAAGCAACTGGAATTGCTTTCTCCATGCAGGAAAATAAAACAAAATCACAAGACTTGTTTTAGAATGCTGGGAGAGGAAAGGGGAGAAGAAAGGAAACATGATCAAGACAGTCAGTAAAAATATTTGGTAACATTTGAAGAAATGTTTCAGTGGAAGATTATTCTTCCTTATTGGACAGTAACACATTCATAAATCTTGATGCTTATCAGAATTTAAAGATGTAGAGGTACAGCCAAAAGTCTTTAGGGGCTAATTTAATGTCATGAAGAGAGACTAAGAGCCCATTGTTTGAAGATATATTTGTTATCCTTTTTTTTTCTTTACATATTCCTTTTATCATTTTGTAGATCAGAACAACAACATTAAATGATTTACTCGCTCCATAAAAAAAAAAAAAAAAACCCACAAAAACCTTAATCCTATGAAGCACAAACCTATTTCATTGCAGAGGATATAGCTGAGATGCATGATGTAAATAACTACATGATTTTATAGAGACACCAGTTGATTAATAATCCCACGGAGATTTTGTGTATCTTTTTACTAGGTAAAGGATTTCTATATCCTTTTATTATTCTTTTTTATTTCTTTCAAGTCATTCAGTTTTTGAGAGCAGTCATCTTTGTGTGATTTTCTTTAGCTCTATATATTTTATTAGCACAGTTTGAGTTATTTAGGCACTTCTTTTGAAATACATACATATATATGTGTGTGTGTGTATGTAAATATTATTAACCAATTGTATACATTTCAAGCAAAATTAAATTCAGAAATCAAAGGCAAAATACCTTTATTTCTTACATCAAGAAAAATAATCCCCCATTAAATATTTTAACTTGGTTTTGCAATCTGTTTTCTTCACTTAACAGGATATTATGAACTTGTTCTCAAGTCAGTAACACATATACATACAAAGATGAGGAGTGACTGCATTGGGTACATAAAGTATGAATGCCTGGCAGTATTAGAATACAACCTGTGGCTTGTGGTCTTGAATTTAAAGTGAGATGAATCAATATGGTTATGTTTTCTCCTCTCCCTCCCCTCTACACCCATATACATAGACCTATCTAGGTACAAGAGTGGAGTTTAAACCCTCTTGGATTTAGTCAGGAATGTGGTTTTGGAAAGAAAGTTGGTTTAATTGATGGGGAAAATATTCAAGGAGTAGGTAACGGAGTGATTGATGTAATTTAGTGTGAATTTTGAGCTAATTAAGGAAAAATTGAGGACATCAAGAATGTGAGTGACTCTGAAAATCATTTAACCAAAGTCATTGATTGTTAGTATCAAAATCCTAAACAGTGAAAGTGGAAAAAACAGAGATACTAGTTGGAGAATACAATGTATAAAATTAAGATGAATTGATTGTTAGTATTGAAAACATGACAAGTATAAGCTATGTCTTATGAAGTGATATAGAGGTTATGATTGTTTGGAATTGATGAACTCAAGGATCTGGTAAGCATGACCATAGAAAAGATAATCTATCTAAGACTGAATTGAAACACACAAGATTTAACTAAAATGATAGTAGTATTGGTGAGTCAATGGGTATACATTTGAATAAATTAAGAGAAATGGCCAGGTTGCTATTATTTTATGGTAACATTGATGGGTTAAAAATAAGTGACATAATATATATGAATATGTTTTTAATTTATTTTTATTGAATTTATTGGGGTGACATTGGTTAATAAAATTATATAGGTTTCAAGGGTACAATTCTATAACACATCATTTGTATTTGTATTGTGTGTTCACCAACCACAATCAAGTCTCCTTTCATTGTCATTTATTCCTTCTTACTTTCCCTCTGATAATCACCATCTGCTATTGTCTGTGTCTATGAGTCTTTTTCTTTGCTTAATCTCTTCACATTTTTCTCCCATCTCCCCTCTCCTCTTCCCTCTGACAACTTTCACTCTGTTCTCTGTATCTATGAGTCTGTTTCTATTTTGTTTTTAGTTTGTTTTGTTCAATAGATTCCACCCATAAGTAAAATCATATAGTATATTTCTTTCTCTGACTGATTTATCCACAAGGTTCCGAACTAGTAATTTATGAGGAAGAAGGAAGAAAAAAAGAATCTTTAAACAGAAGTAAAATACACCTACCCCACCTCCAAGTTATATGATACTAAGGGTATAAAGAAAGCTAACAAAATAAAACAAAACAAAACAAATAAGCCCCAAATCAGATGGCAAAAGGCAAAGCAACAATTGTTTCTGAGACATAATAAGATGTTTTATGCCTCTCAGACATAGATGATCTCATGCCTTTTCTCATTCCTGGAATATTAATTTATCCATTTATTCACTTATTGACAAAATATTGGATGTCTAGTAAGTGATAGCATCTGAATATATAACATTGAATAAATAAAAGTCATTGCTCAACACGGTGATGCACACCAGTGTTGGAGACAGATAATAAAGAAATAAATAATTAACTATAATATGATCCTGATAAGTAAGGACAGTTGAAGAACAATAGAACAAAGAAAGAATAGAAAATAGAGTAAAAATTTGAGCAGCTACTTATACAGTGTAGACACAGAAAGCCTTTAATATTTGGAATAGAAATAGAATTCAGAATGAATTAAGAGAGCAACCCCAGGTACAATATGGAGTAAAATTACTCCAGCACAAGGAACAAGTTTGAACAAGCACTAAGACCTGAAGTGGAAATAGATGAGAGTAGTTACAGCAAAGAGGGTTAGCAGTGATTACGATAGAAGGTTAAGTCAAAATGGTAGTGAGGCACAAGATCATGTTGAGTCTTGTCAAAAAGAAATTGCACCATACAACTGTTTAAAGGAGCAAGTCTTTATTCAAACTATTGCAATAGTGGAGAGATATAAAACTCAATTCCACTGAAGCATGAATTAGAATAAGTTTTAAGTAGGAGGGTGAACTAGAAGCAAAGTACTACAGGATGTCTAGGGTAGATTGTTCAAGTTATCAGGCCATCTGTGTTTGATAATTGGTACTAATGGAAGTCAGGCTCCAACCCTCCACTGAAGCTGCGAGATAGGGTCTATATCTTCCTCGATGGTTAATATTAAAGGGATGGCTCCCAGGCACTTGGAAAAGGCATTCCTGGGTTATAAAACCAACAAGAGCCCAGGAGGGTTCTACTTCCAAGAAGTAGAGAAGTAATTTACAATAGAAGTTTTCTAAAGTAAACATTCTAAGAAAAGGGATGTTAGGGGCCTATAGTCAGGAAGTGGGTGTTCTAAAGATTAGCTAAGCTCAGGGGAAGGGGAGGGTTGTTAGTCTTATAGTCTATGTAAGGACTTTGATCATATTTAGAATGTAATGAGAAGGAAGAGAAAGTTTTGAACAAGGAAGAGATGAGTTCTAATTTATACTTTAAAAATGTGATGGTGAACACTATACAGGCAGTCATTGGGTTATATCGGACTCGAGGTATGTCGTTTTGTGGTTACGTCGCCATCTCCCATTTATTTATATTATAAAAAAGTTCCGTCATTTTGACGTATGTGCATATGTGCTTTATGTTTTTTGTTATTTATTTACCACAAGTAAAGGTCAGGAATTGTTATCTTTCTTTTAAATTTTCTTTACTGTTTCACTTCATTACTGCTGTGTGTGTGCTCCACGTGAGTGATGTAGGTGCTTATGTAGGTGGGTTCTGACTTACGGCGAAAATCGCGTTAGGTCGTGCCGTAGAAACGGATCTCCAACATAACCCCAGGACCTACCATAGTGAGAATTAACTATAGCGGAAATAGTGCAAAAATGAGCTGTTTCTTGCACTGCAAAAGTCCAGATGATAGAGGAAAGAAACATATTCTAAGATAGTGGAAGCGAATATCTTAATATAGTGATGATAAGATTGGCTAATAGACTGTGCATGTATTTTATGTGAGTGAGAAGAGTTGATGATGGCACTTAGGTCTTGACCTAAAAAACAGAGAGCTATTTCATGCAAATATAAATATCTGACAAAATAGACCTTAAAGCAAAGGCTATAGTAAAAGATAAAAACAAACAAAAAAGTACTTTACATAATGAATAAAGAGAGCAATCCAACAAAAGAATATAAACCTGTAAACAAACTATTATGCACACAATATAAGAGCACATAAATATGTAAAGCAAATCTTAATGAACATAAAGAGAGCGGTTGATAGCAATATAGTCATAGTTATGGATTTTAACACTTTATTCATATCAGTGCACAGATCTTCTAGACAAAAAATAAAAAAGGCAATGGTGAACTTAAATGACACAATAGAACAGATGAATTTAATTGATATCTCCAGAGCATTTTACCCCAAAACAGCAGAATATACATTCTTTTCAAGTATACATGAAACATTTTCTAGAATATGCCACATGTTAGAACACAAAATAACTCTCAATAAACTTTAAAAGATTGAAATCATACCAAGCATTTTCTCTGACTATAATGGTATGAATCTAAAATTAATCACAAGAATAAAACTGAAAAGACACGCAAAGACTTGGAGGCAAAATAACATGCTACTAAAAAATGGATGGGTTAACAATGAGATCAAGGAAGAAATAAAAAACATACCTGAAAACAAATGAAAATTAACACACAACAACCTAAAATCTATGATACTCAGTGAACCAGTCCGAAAAGGGAAATTCATAGCATTACAGTCCTATCTCAAGAAACAAACAAACAAAAAATCTCAAGTGAACAATCTAGCTTTACACTTAAAGGAACTAAAAAACAACAACATTAAACAAAACCCAAAGTGAGTAGAAGAAAATAAATAATAAATAACAGAGCAAAAATAAAATAAAAACTAAAAAAATAAATACAAAAAAAAATCAATGAAATCAAGAGCTGAGTCTTTGAAAAGATAAATAAGATTGACAAACTTTTAACAAGATTCAGCAAGAAAAAAAGAGAGCGAACCCTAATAAATAAAATCAGAAATGAAAGGAAGAAATAACAACTGACACCAAAGAAATACAAAAGATTGTAAGAAAATATTACAAACAACTATGTGCCAACAAATTGGACAATATGGACAAAATGAATAAATTCCTGAAAACATGCAATCTTTCAAAAACTGAATCAGAAAGAATTAGAAAATATGAATAAAGTGATTACAAATAATGAAATTAAAGTAATAATGAAAAAGTCCCAACAAACAAAAGTCTATACCAGATGTCTTTACAGGCAAATATTCCCAAACACTCAAAGAAGAACTAACACCCATTTTTCTCAAACTATTCAAAAAAAATTCATGAGGAGGGAAGACTCCCAAACTTGTTTTATGTGGGCAGAATCATCCTAATTCCTAAACCAAACAAAGACACTACAAGTAAAGATTATAGGCCAATATTCCTGATGAAAATAGATGCTAAAATCCTCATCAAAATATTAGCAAACTGGATCCAGCAATATATTAAAAAACCATACACCATGATCAATAGAATTTATTCTGGGGATGCAAGATTGGTATAATATCCACAAATCAATAAACATGCTACAGCACAAAATGAAGTATAAAAACCACATGATCATGTCAATAGATGAAAAATCATTTGATAAAATCCAGCAACTATTTATGATAAAAACTCTCAGCAAAGGGAGACTTGAGGGGATATAACTCAATATCATCAATACCATATATGGCAAACCTACAACCAATGTTCTCCCAATAAATTTAACATTTTTTAAATGCAAAAAAAAAAAAAAATCCAGTTAATTTTGTGTAAAATATTAGTGAAAAAGTAACTGAAAGAATTACTGAAAGAAATGTATCTTATTTGAATATATTTACTTTTTAAAGTTATATCACTAATATGCAGAAATCCATAGAAAATAATTGAATGCCATTTAATCAAAATCCTGCTTTATCAGATCATGTTTCTTCTATATTTTCATCAGATTTTATTACATAATAATATTTTATAGCTAAGTTTACCAAGTACCTGATCCCATTTCTTTCCTTCCTTCCTTTCTCAGACATACCCACTATAATGAATTTAGTGATTAATATTCCCACAAAAGATTTCAATATTTTGTCAATTATTTATGTACATAAAGTTGATGTAGTCTTATTTAGAATATTTAAATTTATGTATATATGCATATATATAAATTTATAGTCCTACTATTGCACTATAATATTTGATTTTTTTCTTATTTAATGTTAAGATCTAAGATTTTTTATGCGCTGACACATTTGAATCTAGTCCATTCAATTTGACTACTGCATAATCTTTTGTTTTATAACATATTATATATTATTTATTTTTTCTTTGGATTTCCTATTTGTCTCCGTCAATAATAATACTAAGGAACAGACCTGCTGAAACCTTCTTTGTAAATAAACAATACTTTCTTTAGCATATACTGAGAAAGAGTATCTAGTGGTCCAATATTGCAAAGTGCTCTTTAAAACATTTGTACCCATCTATGAAGTCCCCTCAGCAGCACATTTTTACCAATTTTAGCACACATTTAATTTTTTTCTTCCATTCACACCTTTGAATGACTTGATTTTTCTTTTTCCACGGGTCTGGGCTTAAATTTGTCATCCTCAGACATTTTCCTGAGAAAAAAAATCTTAATTTAGTATTTTGCCTCTGTCATTGTGATTGTGGAATTTATCGCTCTTTCACTGATTTACTTGCTTTAAGTGTCAGCTTGCTCATAAGACTGTAAGATCCAAGAAGGAGAAGAATACTTCTATTTTGTTTAAAATGGTATCTTCCATGTAGCTTATGTTTTACAAAAAAAGTAATAAAACGTTTATTGGAGAAAGAATTACTGAATATCATTATTGATTATAGATTTTTCAGGGTCTTCAAAATACTGTCATTTTTGAGTCGGATCGAATGTTTCTGCTACAGAAATCGAAGTTTATAAATTTCTTAATCGGAACATAAAAAATCACATATTGTGTAAATTCCACATGCTTTATTTTCTGTTTTGCCCTAACAGTAATCTTTAAGTTCCATTCTGAAGTAAAGAAGCCCATGTAAATACTTACAGAAACTACCCCTGGGATAATGCACTTTTTCAATATCAGAGCCAAAAACAGAGATGCTATCATCATTCTTCATTCTTAACATGATTGCTATTGAATATTTTATTTCAGATGCAGGAAAACGCCTAAAGTTGACCAAACCAGAAATGATAAACCACACTCCATACATTGTAGGACAATTCCAGTAGATACACATAGCCTGTTATCTAGATTTAATAATTGGACAAGCCAAAGTTCTGACAATTTAGATTAAGTAACTTAGCCAAGGCACTCACTCTGTGGTTAGTTAAATAATTAAATTAAAAGTGAACTATTCACCCTACCCCATCCCTCTATAAAATAAAATATAGCTCATCTACCTGCATGCAATGAGGAAGTTCCCTTCTAGAAGTAGAAAGCAATATCTACAGAATATGGTAACAGGTGGATGACAACATTCTAGGGGAGCAGTTAGAGTGAATGTAGCCCAGAAGTCACATAGTTAAACCTCCTGAAAATGAAACTAAACAAAAATGTATGCTTAGGCCATGTATAGATACTAAGATTTTACCAGAGAAGTCTCTTACTAGGAAGCACATACTAAGACATGACTGGAGACCAAGACATGGCTTCACTCTTTCTAGGATAGAATAAAAAGGTGGGAAAAACTTAAAAAAGCAATGTAAGACTCGATTTTTAGAACAGCTTCTAAAACAGCTCAGAAGAATCTGATAAGAATCAAGACAGATAAAGCTTCTCAAACAAAAATAGACCTACAAAATGAGACCTGATACCAAAGGTTAGAGTTCGTAAGGGACCAAATCTGTTTGGAAAGTGAGCTCTTCAATCTCCAATATGGACCTCTTTAAAAGCAGTACAGCCCTTTAAAGGCATCAACTACGGAGGCAGACTTTCTGGGTTGGGATATCATTTTCCAAGTTTGCAACCATCGGTGGGTTATTTAATTATTTAATTTCCATATCTCTTCAGCTTTCTTGTTCATGAAATGTGAATCACAGAAGTGCCTACCCCATTGGTTCATTAGGGAGATTCAATTAATTAATTTGCAAAATCCCTAGATGAGAACCTGGTACTTATTTGCTGTCTAAGAATTGCTAAATCAATAAAATAAATATGTAACCTAATCATGCTAAGCAAGGGCAGAAATTGTTTCTCAGCTTAGGTTTAGTCTGAAGTTCAAAGCACTCTAAATAAGATCTTTGATACAGGCTAAACTTTTAAAAAAATATATAAATCTTTATTGTTGAAAGTATTACATATGTCCTTTTTTTTAAGGCTTAACTCTTGCATTGTAACTTGGTATTTTAGTATCCCCAGAGTGAGTTCATTGGTTTAAACAATTTGCAGGAAAATGTCTGTAGATATTTAAAGTTACCTCAAAAGCAATTATGTGATGGTGAGTTCCACTTTTCTATCAAGAAGCAGTGAAATGAGTGGCCTCCAAGGATGTAAAATGTTTAATGAAGAGACTATTAGAACTCAAGTGGATAAAGAAAGTCAGGGGAAAACATCTTGCTTTGAGCACAGGAGAGCTGAAGTGGTGACAGTAGTTCAGTTTACCTATGCTCCTGCTGTTACCATCATTTAAAACTCTAGACAAGTTACAAATATGAGGTGTATGGGGACTGTGCATTAAGCAACAACAACAAAAAATACCTGTGAGGCTGTGACTAAAGAGCTTGGGTTATTTGAATAAGAAGAGATTAATTTAATGTTAATTATATTAAGAAAAGCAACATTTTAAATGGATTAAATATGATGAAGGCATAGTATGGGAAGTAAATGAGCAGATTGCAATTTTTTCAATAATGGGGGAAAGAATAAGTGTTCATTTTAGCATGGGAATTTGTCTGATTAAGCCTAACAAACTATATCAGAGTAACACTCATGCTTGAATGAAAGATGACTACGTCAAATTAACTCCACACAAAAGTAACAGAGGGCCTGAAGTGCTCCCTTCAAATAGTCTGCATTTCTTAAATTTATATTCTCATTATTGTTGCAAACCTCCTTCTGACCTCATTATTCAGCTCCCAGGCTTGCTGTCTGATTCAATGAATATTTATACTTCTTGACTCAAACTAACTTTATTTCAAAAGTTTAAATTTCCCCTAGAGGAAATATTACCCCGGCTCAGAAACTATAACATTTTTCTTCTATGCTCTGGTCATATTTAGGGAGGTGTCATTTTCCTAACATCCACATTTTCTACCCCTTGATATTTCAGAGAGTTTTGATAAGCTTGACCTATGCTGTACTATAGCCCCGCCTGGAAAGAATTATGTTAATAGGGCAGATTGATTCAGAGGAGAAATAAGTTAATTTAGTAAACATGGAGTCAGTTCTGAGAAATCATTTTCCTCTCGTATATCATTTTCCAAAAACCATTTGCATGTGGCACATAGACCTAAAGGTAAACGAGTAACAACTCTAGAAGAAGAAGAGAAAAGGTGATGTTTTATTATCTTGGGAACTGGCACACAATAGAACACAATTCAGTAGCCAGATGGAAAAAGATGAATAAATTGGAGTTAACTTATTCTGTGTTCATCAAAGCACAACATTAAGACAAAAGAAAAAGCACATAAGAAAGTTATTTGCAATACATATATCTAGTAAAGACTCATACACATAATGAGTCCTACTCTTTTACTCAATAATAAAAAATATATGGGTAAAAGCATGAACAGGTACTTCATGAAAGAGGATTCAAAATGGCCAATTAATATTTAAAAAGACACTTAACTACAGTGGTTATTAGAAGATCTGGAAGAAAATCATGATGCCATTCTATTACATACACAATAGCTAACATGTGTTTCCTAAACACAAGTATAAGAATGTGCAGAGTAGTATTACTCATAACTGTGCATGTATTCATCAAGAAAAAATAGACAAATGTATGGTGGTAAGTCACAAAAATACTACACATTAGTGGAAATAAATAAGTTACTTCAAAAAGCAATGACATTGTTACATTTCACAAATGTTGAGCAAAATAACACAGACACAGAAGAGTTCATGTTTCATGACATCATTCACAGCACACTCCAAAGCAGGAAACAGTAATTTCTTTCAATGATGGAGTGATCATTTCCTTGGTGATATAGAGAGACCAAGGGCTTCTATTTTTTAATCTATTCTTTGATCTGGGATGTAGTAACATGGTTTGTCCACTTTATAAAAATTAATTGAGGTTTACACCTATGATTTCTGTACTTATTTTATTTTTTAATAAAGAAATATCCACTCTAAAATGTGTAAATCATGAATTATTAATTGCTCAAAAGTATGAAGGATGCTTAATGATAATCTAGTCTCATATAATTATGCCAATCTTTCATTATAACTTTATCAGTTTGCCTTGATAATTCACTTATATTGCTTTTCCATCCATAGCCAGTTAATTGATCAGTCAAAGTAGTAATGTAGTTTACCAGTGAGTCATGTATTCCGAGTCAAGTCACTTAATGTTTTAAGACCTCTTTTCTTATTTGTAAAATGAGAGTTTGTATGAGATAAGTAGAAGTTTAATATAATAAAAATATAATAAATACAATCACTACATCTGCCTTCAAACCTTGGCCTGGATCTTTAAATAGTTGTATAGATTAAGTTAGGTAATTTTCTGATGTCTGATCTTTTTCATCTCTAATAGGAGATTAGTAATAGTTTATCAAGATTTTTTTAAGGGGGTGAGGAATGTGCAATTACTACATTTGACATTTATTAGCTGCCCATTAAATGATAATTTTGAACGTATAGAACATCTTGGCTCATCATTCTGAGTTCTGTTTCTACTCATTGACTTTTTCTCTTAATTAACTATCATTTAAAAATTTTTCAGCAGTAATACATTTACATTTAAAAATTAATAATTGTTTGAAGGTTTTTTTATATTTAAAGAGTTTCATTAAAATAATTTTAAACTTAAATAAAAGATGCAAGAATAATAAAATAATGTACCTGTACCAACAAACACCTTCATGTGTAATTCTTATAATAAGGATATGCTCTTACATAATCAAGGCAGTTAT
This sequence comes from Eptesicus fuscus, assembly GCF_027574615.1. Taxonomy (NCBI): domain Eukaryota; kingdom Metazoa; phylum Chordata; class Mammalia; order Chiroptera; family Vespertilionidae; genus Eptesicus; species Eptesicus fuscus. The sequence continues at coordinate 51,709,420 of NC_072488.1, forward strand.
TACTTTGAAAATGTAATGTAAATACTGTATTTTTATCTAGCTTTTTGCCCTTATTCATTTTTAAAAAACTAACCTTCTAGTTTCCTTTATAATGTTTATTCTCCAGTAGAGGATCCAGTAAAAGGGAAAATATTGAATTTATTCGTTATGTCTCTTTAGTCTTTTTCAATCTGAATTTTAGCACAAGCATTCTTTGTCCATTGTGACATTGATATTTTCAAAGACTATAATAGTAATTTATAATCACTATTATTATTACTATGATAACATTCCTTATGATAGTTTTATCTGAGGTTTCTTCATGGATTCCCAGCCAGAATAGTGCATCAATGATGTTATATTTTTCATAGGATAATTTCTTCTAAGAGCACATTGGAGATGTTAATTTTAATCAACCAGGTAAAATGTTATGTGCTTCTCTACTGTAGAGTTATTATATTTTCCTTATAACAAATAAATATTTGTAAGGAGACACTAATAGCTATTTCTTGATTTGAAACAGCAGAGTGGTTAAGAAACTGCATTTGTTTTCCACATTCAGTAATGTACATTCTTAACACAATGCTATAAATTCTGAATAAATTTTAGCACAGCTTATCCAGAAGTATGGAGACAAATCTCAGGACCTCCCACTCTATGGGTAGACGTCTTGGACACTGAGAAAAGAGTACATATACATATGTGATTTAAACTTGAATAAGGCTTAGGTGCCTAAGATTGACTTGTAAATTGCAATTACATTTTAATATGACCATATAAACAGAGTGGTTTTGTTACAGCAGAATAAGTTGGTTCAATATTTCTATAGTGATGTTATCTGATGAAGAATTAATAACTACTTACAAGATATTTAGCTAACAGGTAAAATATTTTGCCAATATATGAAGCTCTATTATCATTCCAATTCAAATTGAAACTTTGTCTAAGTATTTCCATTGTCTCAGAGATGTTTAACAATGAATACAGAGAGATTAATTGAATCAGTTAAAGATGATATTAGAAGCTACACTGTTGCCTAATTGAACATATATTAGCCTTTCAGAGATAAAAGTGACATACATGTATTAGTTCTGATAGCCACTGATTATAGCTCTTTATTGAAAATAGACCAAAATATGTATGAATGTTACTATCTTTCTTTAAAACCTATCAGTTTGGAGAGAGGTTTTTCCATTAAAAATGCCTAATTGGACCTTGACAAAATATAAAGAACCTTTAGGCTATTAAGTCTAATTTTAGATGTGAGATTCAATAAATCCATGCAAATGCAGCTATCAAAGATATCAGTTAGAGGTTAAAATAGCCAAGTTGGGACATACTAGGGAGGTGTACTGATAAAGGTATTCTATTGATCCATGTTTAAATATTTTAAATTTGACATAACTCATGGCCACTTGTAAACTATTTGAACATGAGCTTCTTCAAATGTCCGGAAATGAATCTTTCAACTTTTGGTAAACTCACATAACGATTTGCTCATCAGTCCTTCCTTCCTTCCTTCCTTCCTTCCTTCCTTCCTTCCTTCCTTCCTTCCTTCCTTCCTTCCTTCCTTCCTTCGTTCCTTCCTTCCTTCTTTCCTGTTTTCCTTTCTTCCTCCCTCCATTCCTTCTTTTCTTCCACCTTTGTTTCTTGCTTCCCTCATTCCTTCTTTCCTATAAAGGTCATTAGTGGATTGTGTTGAGTGTTTGTATACAGAATTTATTCAGCTAATCGCTCTTAGTAATCTAAAGAAACCAGCAACCTTTCAGAAATATTATCTTAATCCTTACCACTTTCAACTTTACATGACTTTGTGATTAATGCCTTTGCATAGACAGGTAGGACCCAAAGGACATCACTAAGCTGGGATGTGCCACCTGCAGCTACACGCTGCCTATGGGGTAAGTCAAGGCCTTTTCCCAGGAAATGAAGAATGACACTAAAATTGGAGATTTATTTAAGATGCATCATTTAAAATGACCCTGAAACTAAAAGTTGTTCATATTTTCTGGGAAAATTGATAGTTTGAAAGAACAGATAGAAAGAACCTATCTATAATACAAAGTGATAACTTCCAGATAAGAGTGAGAGGATTCCAGACGGAGTGAGATGATTTGGGGCTGAAGGTAGAAGATAAATTCAAAATCACTAAAAATGACCAAGTGCTTTACCAAGATATTAAGACTATTTATAGTATAAGCTTCAAGTAGAAAAGATAAAATTATGAGATTAAAATATGAGTAAAAGACAGTTTAAAAAGTAATTATATGATAGTTGCTGAAACAAACTGATTTTGTTCATGTCCTTAAAAAGTAAAGTTAGAAAAGAAAAGGTCTGGTTTATGCTAACATCAGTGAAAAGTTATGGCAAAAAACCAAGTAACACTTTCCAATAGTACTGCCTTCCTATTTATGACAGCACGAGCCATTTATCATCGGTGCCAGGACTGTTCAAGACACTGGATTACATTTATTTAAAAATTTACTGTCAATTGCCTGCAGTAAATCTCTGGTCCTTAGAGAATGTTTCCAAAGAAGGGCTAGAAGAATATGTGAGCAGTGAGTTACTTTATATCAAGGTTGTTTATCCAGTCTTAATCAAATTGAGAAAAAAAAATCATTTTACAGAGAACATAGGGCCTCATCATTTAAGGAACTACATGAGTAAATAATTACATTTACGTGATGATCAATAAACTGGTGACTACAATTAAATTGAATATTTTTAAACTCTTACAGACCTTCAAGACATTCTGACTTTAGTAAAGCTAGGACATTGTGAGTTCTTTAATTGGGTGATCCTATTAGTAGGCAGTGTAGGCTGCTGATGTAGAGGTTTCATACTTAGTAGGCATGGGAACAGAGGCCCATCAACCAAACATTGCCACTGTCAGGTGATTGAAAGAGATTCAACTATGAATAATGGATGGGCACTCCAGCCTAATACCTGAGATTATGGCAGCAGATAATAGTAGGCATCAAGCCAAGCAGTTGACATAAGGAAAGAATCACAGGATAGAATACCTGTTTTTCGAGAGTAGGAGGAGGGTGTATAATTGGTTTTAGTCAGATAGAATAGAAATAAGAATAAGGCTGACAATCAACACCAGTGACGTTTTCCATTGGGATATTCTGGCTAGGTTTCCACAGAGAGTGTATGAACTGGGAATATTTAACACACCTCTCCTGTCATTATTATATCTCACTTGTCGTGGAGTTCTTCATAAAGTGAAGTGTGGATGTCAGATTTACTCCATAAGCTTCTTTGTTTCTCTTTTCAAATGGATAAATTTGGATATTCAAAATGATGAATTTGTTCAGGTGACCAAGAAAACAATGTTAGGAAACACCATTCCTACATAATGTTTATTTTTCCACTTTTAGGCAACATTTTTTTATATATCATTACAATAGCAGTTTTCTCACGCTTAACCAGGAAATTAGAGGGTGGATAGATGAGGGAAAAGACTTTATTTCATAGGGTTTTCTGTCTTTTGCTCATTATTATTTTGTAATATATTTTTATTGATTTCAGAGAGGAAGAGAGAGGGAGAGAGAGAATGACACATCAATGAGAGAGCATCATCAATCAGCTGCATCCTGCACACCCTACACAGAGATCAATCCTCCAACCCAGGCATCTAACCATCACCTCCCGGTTCATAAGTTGTGGCTGAACCACTGAACAACACTGTCTGTGCTTGCTCATTATTTTTATTCTCATTGTCAAAGTTTTGGGGAGGTCATCTCCTCAATATCACACTAGATTTGTCTGAGGTTTTCTATAGGATCAAACAAAAACAAAAGAGAAGGTAAGAGAAGGTAAGCTAGTCTATTACAAACAGTTGATGCAATCACACGGCATTTAACTTAATCTGTTTTTCCTTTTAGTTTTTTTAAGTAGAAATAGGGCTTAAATGGAACCAACTTAATGAGGATGAGGGAAAATAGAAGTTAGTCAGAGAATCACCTCAATTAGTTTGACCATTTCTACAAATTCTTTTAGAGACAAATGAGGTCAGATTGGCTGGCTGCTAATCAGTCTATCTGCAAATATGATAGCCCTTTGCAAAGTTGTTTTTGCTATGCATTTTTGACAAATGTGGCTGATTTCATGTACTAGCTTTTCCAACATCAATTGAGGATTCTATGATATGTATGAGCATAAATAGGCAATTCTCAGGAAAAAAAATATAAATTAATAATGAATGGAATAAAGTGTTTATAAAAATTCTTTATTATTGGAGTGTACAACAAATAAATCATGAGATTTTTTTTCTTCAGTAAATTGGCAATGTGTTTGTTTGCATATGTATGCAGTGCATTTATATTTATGTCTGCTTAATATGCAGTAGCAAAATGAGTGCAGAAAATCTAACTATTAATATATATGTATATGTTTAAATAATGTATAGTACAGCCATATTGTGAAATTAGGCAAAGTTTAAAAGGGGTGATTTTGTTATATGGCCCTAAAATATGTAAACATTATAATGAATTTGAAAAGCATTTTTTGAAGCATTGTGTATCATTTAATTATGTTAGGAAAATGTGTGTGTGTGTGTGGGAGAGGTACATGTTAAAGGGCACAATAATTTCCAAAATGATTCATACAACTCGGATTGCAATGACCATCTATGGGTGTTAATAAATAAGAGATTTAGATAGGATTCTTTAGGGTAGAGAGAGAGAGAGAGTGTGTGAGAGTTTGAGTGTGTGTGAGAGAGAGAGAGAGAGAGAGTTATATTTTTCTATTAGCATCACAAAACTTTTACATAGTAAGTTTGCATATACATCCTATATAATAAAAGCCTAATGTGCTAAGTGTCTGGTCAACTGGTCGGTCGTTCAACCAATCAAAGTGTAATATCCTAATGATATGCTAAGGCTGCTCAACCACTCACTATGACGTGCACTGACCACCAGGAGGCAGACAGTCGACCAGTCACTATGACATGTACTGACCACCAGGGGGCAGATGGTCCCACTGGTAGGACCATCTTGCTGCTTGGGATCTGGTGGATTGGGATTGAGCTGGATGGGCCGGACACATGCTGGAGCCCTTCTCGACAGGCCAACCTCCTGCATCCCTTCCTGGCCCCGATCGTGCACCAGTGGGGTCCCTTGGCCTGGTCTGTGTCCTCTCGCAATCTGGGACCCCTTGGGGGATGTCAGAGAGTTGGTTTAGGCTAGATCCTGCAAGCCAGGCCGAGAGACCCCACTGGTTCACGAATTTGTGCACTGGGCCTCTAGTGTATATATAAAGAAATATAAGTGTATATGATATATAATCTTTCAATTTTGTGTCAGTATTTTATCTGATTTGTATGATTTTCACTAAGACAATGACTAAAATTGGGGGGGAGGAGTAGTTTTTTTTGTTTCTGAAGCTAGTAGTAAACTAGTTTTAATGGGGATATAGGTGGCATTCTCAGTGACTGTCACCTAGTATATTTTACAAACTGGATTCATATACTGGTACCTGTCTCTGCTGTCAAATCTGTAATTATTTGCTAGTTATGAAGTGGGTGCTTAACATCAAGGAAACTTTGATCTTGGTGGTTTTGCAATTTTTTTTTTTTCCCTTATGCTTCCAGTCTCTTGTGGCATCTTGAATTTCATTAAACTTTTAAGTCATCTTTGTGGCTTTAGATGATTGGTGAAGAAATCAAACACTTGCACCAAAATAATTTCTAATTAAGTTTTCTGTTATTTGGTCTTTCACTATAATACATATCCAGGCCTATTTTTTTTTCATGATGAGTATAATCTAAGGGTACTTTCTGCAAATTCAACATTTATATAACTTACTAGAAGCCCAGTGTACGAAATTAATGCACAGGGTGAGAGGTCCCTCAGCCTGGCCTGCACCCTCTTGCAATCCAGGTCCACTGACTCCTAACTGCTCACCTGCCTTCCTGATCACCCCTAACCACATGCCTGCCTGCCTGATTACCCCTAACTGCTCACCTGCCTACCTGATCGCCCCTAACCACTTCTGCCTTGGCCCCCGCTACCATAGCTTCATCAGGAAGGACATCCGGAATGACGTCCAGAAGGTCATTTGGCTGTCCAGTCTAATTAGCATATTACACTTTTATTATTATAGATGAATACTCACCAAACTATGTCTAGTAACTATCGGTCACTATGCAAAATTATCACACTATTATTGGCAATATCCCCCTGCATCTTTTCACACATTCTTCCATCCTCCTTCACTTTGACAATCATAACTTTGTTCTTTGTTTTTGTGAGTTTGTACTGTTTTATTTTTTTCACTTAAATTGATTTTTTTCTAATTCCACATGTAAATAAAATCATAAGGCATTTGTTGTTTTCTGTCTCATTTCACTTAGCATAATACCTTCTAGGTCCATCCAGGCTGTTGCAAATGGCAGAGCTTTATGCTTTTTCTTGTTGAGTAAAATGCCATCTTACCTAATAATAGAGAAATATGCAAATTGACCATCCCTCCACTACGCCCACAGCCAATCAGAGTGATGGTTAATTTGCATACATACCTGGGTCCCAGGAACCTCCTCGGCACCCAGGTCACTTCCAGCCAGCCATCGGAGGGGCAGGAGCCCCCTTCCCAAGTCTAAAATCTTGGGTGGAGGCTTTAGTCTTCGGAAGGGGCCCCCTGATCAAGCCTAAGGCCTGGGGGCCCAAGCTGGCGATCAGAGGGTGGAGGGGGGTGCCCTTCCCAAGCTTAAAGCCTCAGGCAGAGAAGAAGGGGGAAAAAATCAATGGAAACATATCCTCAGGTGAGGATAAAAAGAAAAATAAAGAAAGAAATGTCATATACTATGAAAGACACATCTTGAAAATGCCTAAAGAAGGTTGTCATTTTTTCATGGTGAAGGGACTGGAGTCCGTGTTGATGAAAATAACTTGGCGGCTACAGTGACTGGCAGTGGCTGCAGCAGCAAGGTGATGGGGCTGGTTCCTTCCCCTGATCAGCCCGGCCACCTCCCGCAAAGGGAGGCCAGAATATGGATTAGGTTCACTCCCAATGGGGAGTGGGCCTAAGCCATCAGTAGGATATCCCCAGAGGGCTCCCAGTATGTAAGAGGGGGCAGGCTGAACTGAGGGACCCCTCCCTAGTGCACGCATTTCGTGCACCGAGCCCCTAGCTATATATAATACTAGAGGCCAGGTGCATGAAATTTGTGCATGGGGGGAGAGTGTGTCCCTCAACCCAGCCTGCACCCTCTCCAATCTGGGACCCAAACTCCAGGACTGTTGGCTCCCAACTGCTCGCCTGCCTGCCTGCCTGATTGCCTCTAACCACTTCTGCATGCCAGCCTGACCACCCCCTAGCCACTCCCCTGCTAGCCTGATCAATGCCTAACTGCTCCCCTGCCAGCCCGATTGCCACTAACTGCCCTCCCCTGCTGGTCTGGTCCCCCCCCAACTTCCCTCCCCTGCTGGCAATCTTGTGGCAGCCATCTTGTGTCCACATGGGGATGGCCATCTTTGACCACATGGGGGCGGCCATCTTGTGTGTTGGGGTCATGGTCAATTTGCATATTACCTCTTTATTACATAGGATGGCACAACTTTTTTGGTCATTCACCTATCTATCAAGGGGCAATTTGGGTGCTTCCATAATGTGGCTATCCTATCTAACAAAAGAGTAATATGCAAATTAACCATCACTCCGCTACACCCACAAGCCATGCCCACCAGCCATCAGGAGTGGATATGCAAATAAACCCAACCAAGATGGCTACGGCCACAGAGAGCAGGAGTGAGGCTTGGGTTTCCCTGGCGATGGAGGAAGCCAAGCTTTCTGCACACCCTGGCAGGCACAGTCCACCACTTAAGGCTACAAAGTTTCAATTACAGAAGATATATAAATCCCAACAGAAATGGCTGCCGCCATGGAGCAAGCAGAAGGCTTGGCTCCGCTACAGGCTACAAAGTTTCAATTGTAGAAGATAAATAAATCCCAGATACCAGGGGCTCCACTTGGGTCGCCAGGGGCATGGCCGGCCTGCAAACCACCACAGGCCCCTCGCCCAGGCTGCCCTACACCCCAAGGGAACCCCCACCCTGATCCGGGACATCCTTCAGGGCAAACCAGCTGGCCCCCTCCCATGCACCATAGCTCTATCCTATCTAATAAAAGAGTAATATGCAGATTAACCATCACTTAAACACACAAGATGGCTGACCCCATGTGGTCAAAGATCCTGCCCCCATGTGGACACAAGATGGCCACCACAAGATGGCCAGCAGGGGAGGGCATTTGGGAGGGACCAGGCCTGCAAGGGAGGGCAGTTATGGGTTATCAAGCCTTCATGGGAAGGCAGTTAGGGGTGACCATGATCAAGCCTTCATGGGAGGGCAGTTAGGGGTGACCAAGCCGGCAGAGGAGGGAAGTTGGGGGCAACCAGGCCTGCAGGGAAGGGCAGTTGGGAGGGACCCAGGCCTGCAGGAGAGAGCAGTTGGTGGGGACCAGGCCTGCAGGAGAGAGCAGTTGGGGGGGGGGGACCAGGCCTGCAGGGGAGGGCAGTTAGGGGCAAACAAGCTGGCAGGGGAGCAGTTAGGCATCAATCAGGCTGGCAGGGGAGTTGTTAGGGTGTGATCAGGCTGGCAGGCAGAAGCAGTTAGGGGAAATCAGGCAGGCAGGCAGACGAGCAGTTGGGAGCCAGCAGTCCTGGATTGTGAGAGGGATGTCCGACATCCCTCGAGGGGTCCCAGATTGGAGAGGGTGGAGGCTGGGCTGAGGGACACCCCCCCACAATGCATGAATTTCGTGAACCAGGCCTCTAGTTATAATAATGGTCCTATGAACATAGTGGTGGTTATATATTTTCACATTAATGTTTTGTTTTATGTTTCTTTTTTAGATACATAACAAGAAGTAGAATTGCTGAGTCTTATGGTAGCTCTATTTTTAGTTTTTGAGGAATTCCCACACTGTCACCCATAGCAGCTTCCCCAATTTGTAGTCCCACCAATAGTGAATGAAGAATTCCTTTTCTCCGCATCCTCAACAGCATTTATTTGCTGGTTTTTATAATAGCAATTCTGACTGGAATGACGTGTTATCTCATTGTAATTTGAGTTGCATTTCCTTAAGATTAGTGGAGTGGAGCATCATCTTTTCACATGTTGGCCATCTGAATGTATTCTTCAGGTAAAGGTTTCTTCATGCCCTCTGGTCATTTTTTTTATTGGATTATTGTTACTTTTATTGAATTATATGAGTCCTTTATATATTTTGGATATCAATGTCTTATTTGACAAATTACTTGTGAATATATTCTCATATCCAGTAAGTTGTCTTCTTTTTGTTGATGGTCCCCTTCATCATGCAAAAGATTTTTTGTTTGGTAAAGTCCCATTTGTTTATTTTTGCTTTTGTTTTTCTTGCTTGAGGAGACATAAAAAATATTACTAAGACTGATGTCAAGTAGTTTACTACCTATTTTCTTCTAGGAGTTTTATGGTTTCAGGTCTTACATTTAAGTTTCTCATTAATTTTGAGTTTACTTTTGTATATGGTATTAGAGAGTGGACAATTTTATTGTTTTTCATGTACAAGTATCTGTCCAATTTTCCTAACACCACTTGTTGAAGAGACATTGTATATTCTTCTTTTCTTTGTCATAGATAAATTGAATATATAAGTGAGGTTATATTTTTGGGCTCTCTGTTCTGTTTCATTGAGTCTTTTTTTATGCCAGTACCATACTCTTTTGACTAACATAACTTTGTAGTATAGCTTGAAGTCAGGGATGTAATATCTTCTATTTTGTTCTTCTTTCTCAAGACTGCTTGGATTATTTGTGGTCTTTTGTGAAATCATATAAATTTTAGGATTATTTGTTCTAGTTCTGAGAAGAATGCCATTGGAATTTTGATAGGAATTGCATTGAATCTAAAGATTTTTTGGGGTGGTATGTTTATTATAATGATAGTAATCCTTCCAATCTATGGACATGGTATATCCTCCCATTTGTTTGTATCCACTCTGTTTCTTTCTTCAATGTCTTATATTTTCAGGACATATACGCCTTTCATGTCTGGTTAAATTTATTACTAGGTGTTTTATTCTTTTAATGCAATTGTAAATGGTATTGTTTATATAATTTCTCCTTCTGACTGTTCATTATTGGTATATAGAAACATGATGTATTTCTTTTTATTAATTTTATATTCTTCTACTTTACTAAATTGATTTAGCAAAATTTTGGTGGATTCTTAAGATATTTTAAAATGTTCTTTCTTCCTTTCCTCCTTTTCTCTTTATTTCCTTTCTTCCTTCCTTTCAAGTACTTTCTAAGTTAGCATTCCCTTACCATCTCAGACCATAGTAATTACTTAAATTACCATGTGTAACTACTTTAGTTATATACACCATAAACTTGAAAAATTTAACATGAATGGTCTGTTTTATGACTTTCTTCAACTCTTTTATTGAACCATTCTACTATTTATATCCTGTTATATAACTTCAAGTATTATGGTCTTATATTTCTTTTTATTTCATATTTTACTTCTTATTTAGTAAAATTCTACCTTGCATTTTAAATGTTATAACAACTTCAAAGTTACTTTTCTTATATTAGTATGTTTCACCTTCACAATAATCCCTGAAATAGTGTTCAATATATATTATCCACCTCCTTTGGGAGGTCTGATTAACTCAGGCTCAATCAGAAGAGTGTGCAGTAAAATCCATAATTCTTGCATTATCATGATGACCTTTAATACTGTACTGTTAAAGTTTAGCTGCGTGTTATTATTGGTGTTTTATGGAGTGAAATTTACATTTTCACCTTTGTTTTCTCCTTGCACAAATACATGTTTATTATACTAGCTTCCTTCTCCTCCTAGTAGGGGACATAAAGTTAAAAGTTCATGGATAATTATCAATAATTATAATAACCAACATTAACATTTAACTATCCATGTGGTGGTTTTCAACATGCAGAGAACTATTCTTAAATAAAATGTCTTTCCTTTGTACTTCTACATATTTTATTTTATACATGTAAACATTGATCCTGAGAAGGGGTCCTTAGCTTCACTACATTGTCCAGCAGTCTATAACAGAAAACAGGGCCAGAAGCTCTCCTCCCACTGCGTTGCATCACTAGTAACTCTGAACCCAGGGTTCTTCCAATTTTCAAATAAATATGTTTTAAATATATGCGTGAATGAATTTATCTATATTATGTTTTAAGGTAAGTAACTTTGATTTTATTTAAAAATAAATCTTTGAGGTAGAAGAGGACATAGAGGAGCTAAATGGTGATGGAAAAATAAAATAAAATTAAAAGAGGTAATTAAGTCACCATGAAGTCAATAGAGTGGGCCCTAATCAAATACGAGTAGTAACCTGATAAGAAGGTTAATTAGGACATAGACACCTTCAGAGGGAAAATTAGGTGCGAACACAGGGAGAAGACAACCATCTACAAACCAAGAAGAGAATCTCCAGAAGAAAGTTACTCTGCCGACACCTTCATGTTGGAATTCTATTCTCCAGAACTTTAAGAAAATAAATTTTTGTTGTTGAAGACACCCTCCCACCAAAATAAAATAAAATAAAATAAAATAAAATAAAATAAAATAAAATAAAATAAAATAAAATAAAATAAAAAAAATAAAATAACAACAACAAAAAAACTCTTTGAGATCTTACTAGGACCAATTCATATTTTAAACTTTTCTACTTTTAAGTACCATTAGAGCAAAGTGGCTCACATTCAGAGGAAATCATATTTATAGTGAAGAGAAATGGAGTTTGCTCAGAAAAGGTCCTTGCTTCACATTCTGCCTCCTTGAGCAAAACAGTTACTTTTTTTAAGTTCACCTTACTTATAACTAACAAAGGAATCCATTAATTCATTCCAACAACGAATATTTATTAATAATTACCTTGTATATGATATGAGCTATGCTAATCAGGCATAATAATACTTTGCCTTCACAAGGTTTGCATGAGAATCAAATGATAATGTATATAAAAGAACCTTATAAAATTTAATGGGCTACAAATATAAGAAACAGCTCTAATGTCCTGCAAGATTTTAAATTGCATTTTAAAATAGAGAAGACAAAATCACATTCTGCAGAGCTTCAGTATCAAGGGAATTTTATTGCAGTGTAATTCTTGAAAATTGCTTATAACTTTTTAAATATATATACATATACATATGTATATATATTATACAGTTTTTTCAGAATACCAGATTCTGCACCACAATATACATATTTTTAAAAAATGTTTAATTAAAGTTTATAGGCCGTGTGTGTGTGTGTGTGTGTGTGTGTGTGTGTGTGTGTGTGTGTGTGTGTGTGTGTGTGTGTGTGTGTTTTGGGGAAGTGTTCTGGCTATCTCATTAGCATTTTCAGTTAACAAGACTTATATTTAGAAGCTTGTTGTGTCTGTCTCTAAATATATATATAAGTTTTTATAAAGCTATTAGTATAAATACATAGTTTTGTAGCCTCTAATTCAAAAAATTGTCCCTTCATGTAGTTCCTTTTTTTTATAGTCATAATTAACCTATTTGTGGCCTTTCAGCTATTTCTTTAGAAGACATTCATGAAACAGATTTGTTATCCATATTTCCTTCCTATTTTATATGTAGATACAGTGGCCTTATATCCAGGTCAAGTACATACAGAAGTTTAACAGATTTGTATTATACCACTTCATCTCTTCAAGAAAAAAAAAAGATTTTTTAAAAATTAAATGCGAGGGCTGACCAGCAACCCCTGAATGGCAGTTGAACAGATTACTCTGACACAGTTTCACTGTGAGGGAGAGGGCTAAGGCATGACCTACTGAAGGAGCCAGGCCGCCATGATTTCCTGCCTCCTTAGGCCTTTACTGGAATTTTTATCTTTAGATTCAATCAGTAGGGTGAGTAATCTTGGGAGGACACATGTGTTTACGTTGTCCTCTAGGCAAGGGCATCCAGGGATTAAGCATAAGGATCCAGTAAACACCGGGGGTCTACACATGCACAGAGGACATGACCTTTTCTTACTGGAAAGGTCAAGGAATAATTAGGGGCACCACCTTTGACACTCCCCTAAGTCTCCCCTAAGTCAGAATTCCCATAAATGGGGCAGGTGGCCTTCCACACACTTCCCTTTTCTCAGAATTTCCTCCTTACAACTTTCCAACCAAGTCTCCTGTGCTCCCCAACAATTAAACACTATCTAAACATTTATTGAGCATTAGTCTTATGTCCAGAATTATTTCATTGTTGTTGGAATAACAAAATATGAAGAACTTTTAGCCTCATTAGTTTAAAAATTACAAAACCACATTTTGGGCAGACTGGCAAGTGTTGATGGGATGATCAATGTGCATTCCCTCCATGATTCATGGAGAAAGCTGGAGCTGAATTGATCTTCAAAGAGTAGGAATAAGTAGTGTGATGGATTATAAATGTGGTGTTTGTTTTTCTCACATGTTAGCTTTATCTTCTTAGGAGATGAGTATACATCCCTTGCTCCACTGGCTCAGGAGGGGCCATTAGATCTGCTCTGATTAATGGATGTGAGCAAAAGTAAAGTGTGTTACCTGCAGGAAATAGCTTTTAGAGGTAGCTCATGGGTAGTAATAATTTCTATTCCTTTGGCCTTTAGAGAGGCAAGGGAATGGGAGGAGGCTGCTTTATCAGTCTGACCCATATTGCTCATAAAATATACACAAGAAATGAACATTTGCTCTTGTAAGCCACTGAGGATTTGAGGTTAGCCTCCTCTGAGTAATGCTAGCAAGTAAATATCTTGGAAACTTTAAATTGCATTTCAATCTCTCTCTCTCTCTCTCTCTCTCTTTTTTTTTTTTGTAGGTGGTACTTATTTAACATTGAATAAATTTTTAAAATGCTAAGATAGTGTGCTCCTTAAGTTGCTCTGTCTCAATGGCAACTAGATATACTTCCATTTAAGATTTGATTTTAGAGAAGGTAGAGGGAAAGAGGGATAGAAACATCAATGATGAGAGGAAATCATTGATTAGCTGCCTACTGCACTCACCCTATTGGGGATTGAGTCCACAACTGGGCATGTGCCCTTGACTGGAATTGAACCCGGGACCCTTTAGTCCATAGGCCGACACTCTATCCACTGAGCCAAACCAGCTAGAGCTATATTTCCATTTATATTATAATGTGATAACTGGAGTAACAGATGTATGTGCAAAGTATGTAAATAATTAAAAGGGCTGTGCTTCATTCAGCCTGGAGCAGATATGGGGTGAAAGCCTTTTGTTTTTCTGCTCACTGCCTTTACCAGTATGCCTCCCACTTTATCCCTTCCTCTCCAAGGAAAGTGTTATTTACAGGTTAATTAGTGATTTTATTGATTATGTAACAGATTATCATATGCTTTGTGACAAAAAAAAAAAAAAAAACAACAAACAAAAAACCCTCAACAAATACAATCTATTATATTACGATTCTATATATTAGAAGTCCAATACAGGTCTCAGTGGCTAAAATCAAAGTGTAAGTAGGACTGTGCTCCTTTCTGTAGAGCCTAGAGTAGAACTGATTTCTTCTCTTTTCTAAAAAGAGCAGGCAGTGTCTTCTGTCTTCCTTCATCTTCAAAGCCCCATAGCCAGGACAAGTTCTTCACACATTGTACCACTATGACCTTCTTTTTCAACCTTAATTCTACCTGCCACTAATTCCTCTTTGCCATATACTAGGAAGGTAACATATTTACAGGTTTTCAGAATTAAGCTCTGGACATCTCGGGGAGGGAGGCAATCTTTCTGCCCACTATAATAGCTAGCAGTCTTATTAGATTCACAGAACCAGATTTCTAAGACCCTTGTAAGTCACAACTATGCAAGAAACAGTGGCGCTGGCTCTGCTACAATCTGAGGAAATGTGTCCAGGCAGAAGAACAAGAAGTACAACGGACCCCAGGCAAGGATGAGCTTGGAGGTTGGAGGAACAGAGAAGAGAGTATTGGCTGAACTCTGTGCTGAGGTACTAAGGAGCAGCTGAGCAGTTTAGGTGGGAGATGGAGCGAATCTGCTTTTGATTTTAACAAACTCCCTGTGCTGCAGTGCAGAGTTGAATTGAGGGCAACAGGAATAGAGGATGACATGTTCCCGAGTATCAGGGATCCAGCATCAGTGATGAGGCAGAGTGGGGTAGCAGCTGCTTAAAAAAGAGTTCTGCTATCGCCCAGAGTCAATGGGTGTGGGGGCTGAGCAGGAGAGAGGAGCCAGCCAGGTTTACAGACTCACCCAGAGAGGGAGCAATGAGGAACAGTGGGGCTTTGGCAGGGGGTTGTAGGGTAAAATGGACTTCCCTGAAAAAATGAAATTTCTGTGCTTTAAAATACAAATATACCCTTTTTGATTTCTCACTCAGACTTAGGTTCTACCTGCCTCTGGATACAGCCTGACTCTGCTCAATTGCAAGTGTCCAAGACAGTGCATTCAAGGCTACTCTTACTTTTCTTTGTAATCATACAGGCTCAAGAAAGTCCCATGATTTAGACTATAGGAGAGACTAAAACCTAAGTTACAGTCTTCATGCCCCTCGTTCAGATATGAGAAGTAGGATCAGTTAGTTATAAGTGATGTCCCTTTCTTCTGTTGTTTCTCAAAAGCTCATACACTGAGAAATCTGGTGGTGTGACCCTAGCAATGGAGTTAAATTAGCAAGAATAGAAGCCTCATATGTACTAATCTTGGTTTTGGGACAAATCCACATTCTCTGCCCACCTTAAGATGGTACTTGGAAGTTAGTTGATTTGAGTACTAGGGCCAGGTGAGAGGGAACTCATTTCCAGATTCCTAGCCAGGGTCCAAAGTGGATGCCATGAAAGGCTAATCATTCCATAATCTCAGACAGAGCTGCGGTAACACCATGTTTAGTCAGCAGATGTCTTCTCATAATTTAGGAACAAACTACTTGTAGGTACTGTATTTGTTCTGTACATTTGATCACAGTGTGAATAAATATGTGATCCTGATAATTATTCAGATTGTCAAATGCTGGCTCACCCAACATGTTGATAATACTGATTTCAGTTTAACTTCTTACTAATGTATAAAAGAATGCCAATTTGATAGGGTCTTAGTGATTTCTCAAAAAAACATAAACAAAGGGAAGGCAGGCAAATCAGGATATTTACTGATATTTTTATGTCAGTTTAAGGTCATTCTTTCAGTGTGGGGCCTTAATTAGAAGTGGGGAATGATCAAGATATAACAGATTAGTATTTGTGAAAAGAGTAAAACAGGTATTTTGAGAAAATGGGTTAAAGGTGCCTATGTCATAAACTGTAGTGTGATCCTTTCTTTTGAAGATTTCATGGGCAATTTAGGAAGTTCCTAGAATGAACAATAAAAAATGTTTGCAATTCTACCATCCTGGCAAAAGTTTCCTGGGGTAGTAATCTTGATGAAGAGAGTGGAATAGGAAATTTATGTTGAAACTAGAGGCCCGTTGCACAAAGAGATTCGTGCAATAGGCCTTCCTTCCCTTGGCTTCCAGCACCGGGTTTCCTCCGGCACCCTGGACCCAGGCCTTCACTCCCATTGGAGTTTGCTGCAGACTCCGGCCAGAGTCTGCCGCTTTTGTCTTTGCTGCAGACTCTGGCTGGAGTCTGCCATCTTCACTGCAGACGGCCATCTTCATCTTTCCTGCAGACTCCGGAGTCTGCAGTCTTCGTCTTTGCTGCAGCCGGAGTGCCACTCCTGTAGATGCCTTCGCCACCTCCCCTCCCCATAGCAGGCATCCTGCCCCGCCTGGCCACTCTGTGCCTGGCGCAGCTGGGAGGCCGCCATCTTTGTCCTTCTAATTTGCATATTCCCTCCTGATTGGCTGGTGGGCATAGTGGAGTGATGGTCAATTTGCATGTTTCTCTTTTATTAGTGTAGATAGTAAGCTGTGTGAATGATATCAGTTTTAATGAAAAGCAAAGAAATGTGGCAAGATAGCAAATAGCACGTATAAAGTAAGCCAATAAGTCAATGAAGCTAGGCAATATCGCAACATTACTCGGGATACAGGAAGATTTGCACTGACCAATACATCTTTAGTGCTTCATTTAGTATCTAATTCTGAGCATTGTATCCTGGCTATAAGGAAACATTGCAGATCTCAGGTGTTGAATGGAATCAATACATGACAGTGATATGAATCCATGACACATCCAACTCAAATATTCTCCAACTTGGTCAAAGGCAAACTTGTACTAAGTTTCTGGAAAGATATGGCTACAAGAAAGAGAGTGATGCTATTCACTGGAGATCTTAATGATAAAGTATTAACTTTAGTGGAGAGAGTTTTCCAGGTCACTTGGAATAGTTTTGACTTTAATTTCGAGAAAGTCAATTCCACATAATATAATTAAGATCAGCAAACAGTGTAAACATCTCTAGATATTACTGCTGCGTTAACCCTACATGTACCAAAATTAGGAGCTACATCAAAGTGCATATCAGGGAAATGTTAATGTACTATGGAAAGGTATTCATAATTTGGTTTCAGTGGAAGGTGAAAAAGTCTTTTAAGGAATGTAGGTATTCTAGACTTTGATGAATGTTGAATTGGACACTATAGAATTGCTTTATTCTAGCAATTGATATTTCTCCCTTCTCTCTCACAACTAACATGGTTGTAGTGGAAAAGATACAGTATAATGTAAAGCACACTCCATTCGACATAGTTGAATAAGCCAAGGATAGGGCATGTCCCAAATTTTGTCATTTAAGACTTTTCCCTGAGAATGTTGGATTTGGAGCCAAGAAAATCAGGCTAAACTTATCCCTGTCCTAAAGTTTATATATTTAAATAATTCTACTTTTAAAGCCTGGGAAAGTAGAAGTTATAGTGTCTTGAAGTTAGTTAGAGGAAAGTTAAAGAAGTAGAAGTACCTTATATTAGAAAAAGGATACAATAATGCTATATGCCTGTAGCTGTGGTTCTCACACTTATTAAAATACTGATTTCTCAGTCCAACCTTCAGATTTTCTCATTTATTAGGTCTGTGGCAGGTTTGTATTCCTAACAAGTTCTTAGGTGATATTGATGCAGCTGGTTCAGAGGCCACAGTGATCTAAAACCCTGATATACAGTTAAACAGAAAAAGAGCAGATCTGCTGGAAAACTTTTCTTAATAGTGGACAAAAATGTATTTGGTCACAATAACCCACATTAGTGTGATTCCCTTCCTACATTCCTGTGTTTAAATAGGTTATTGTTATGCAATAGTTAAAGAGAGGGATTTAAAGATAAGAAGATCTCAAGGTGATAGGCTACTGTGATTCTCACAATAGGATGGTGTTTAAAATGAGGTAGAAACCCAGTAATTTTTTAACCTGGGAAGTGGGAGTTCACAATACTGAGCTGCCACTAATTGAACCTCTCAGATAACTGCCAAAATGACTCTTGGCTTGTCACTCTTGATTTAAATGGGAATGTCAATATGCTGAATATGGCAAAAGGACACGGTTGCTAGGATTCCTTAATAAGAGTGTGTTTGACAGTTATGGAATAGCTCAACTGACAGTTCCTAATAATAAAGCTCTGTGTCTCTGAGAATTTTGACCAGGCTAAACATGACACATATGTAACTTGTTATATTTTTGAATAAACAGTTGTAATTTAGTGGATATTTAAATGAAATTACAATCCGTGTCTTATCCCCAAGCTAAAATTAAAAAGCATCAACGTTAAAGACATTAATGAGATATACAACAATTTTCATAAAAATAATTGACCCTTATGGTTAGGACTTAGAATCAAATTTTAACAATGTCTCATTTTATTTGTTTTTCTCCCTCTTTTTTTTTTTTTTTTTTGCAATGTCTCTTTTTAGGAAGTAACATTTATTTAAATGGGATTTGAGTAATTCTATTTGGATTGGTTGAAATAATTATGGCCACACAAATGAATTAGAATTCGAAGGGCTTTGCAGTTTTCAGGATAGAAGGCACTAAATTTCTTTAAAAGATTCTTTAAAAAAATCATTCATGGAAGAATCTTCTAGAACTATATTCCATAGTCCTATGAAAAATCTAATGAACTTTACTAAAAACTAAATTCTTCCTTTAACATCAGAAAACTCTTTTATTAAATCCTCACCCAAGAATATGTTTTATTGTTGCTTTCAAAGAGAGAGAGAGAGAGAGAGAAAGAGAGAGAGAGAGAGAGAAGCCTTGATCTGTTGTCTCTTATATGAGCCTTGACTGGGAATCGAACCCATAACCTAGCTATGTGTCCTGACTGAGAATTGAACTCATAACTTTTTTTTTATGTTTCTTTTTTTAATTTTTATTTTCCAAGTATTTTATTTTATTTTTATTTTTTTAATAAATCTTTATTGTTCAGATTATTACAATTATTTCTCCTTTTTCCCCCCATATCTCCCCACCACCCGGTTCCCACCCCCCCTCTGTCCTTACCTCCCCCCCGTTGTCCTTATCCATAGGTGTATGATTTTTGTCCAGTCTCTTCTCGTACCCCTTTCCCCCTGAGAATTATCAATCCACTTCTATTCTATGCCTCTGATTCTATTATGTTCACCAGTTTATTCTGTTCCTCAGATTTTTAATTCACTTGATTTTTAGGATCACTTGTTAGATATGTATTTGTTGTTCATAATTTTTATTTTTACTTTTTTCTTCTTTTTCCTCTTTTTAAAGAATACCTTTCAGCATTTCATATAATACTGGTTTGGTGGTGATGAACTCCTTTAGCTTTTTCTTATCTGTGAAGCTCTTTATCTGCCCTTCAATTCTGAATGATAACTTTGCTGGGTAGAGTAGTCTTGGTTGTAGGTTCTTGCTATTCATCACTTTGAATATTTCTTGCCATTCCCGTCTGGCCTGCATAGTTTCTGTTGAGAAATCAGCTGACAGTCAAATGGGTGCTCCCTTGTAGGTAACTGTTTTTCTCTTGCTACTTGTAAAATTCTCTCTTTGTCTTTTGCCCTTGGCATTTTAATTATGATGTGTCTTGGTGTGGTCCTCTTTGGATTCCTCTTGTTTGGGGTTCTGTGTGCTTCCTGAACTTGTAAGTCTATTTCTTTCACCAGGTGGGGGAACGTTTTCTGTCATTATTTCTTCAAATAGATTTTCAGTATCTTGCTCTCTCTCTTCTTCTGGCACCCCAAAAAATTGGATATTGGTACGCTTAAAAACATCCCAGAGGCTCCTTATGCTATCCTCACACTTTTGGATTCTTCTTTCTTTCCGCCTCTCTGGTTGGGTGTTTTTTTTCTTCCTCATATTCCAGATCTTTGGTTTGACTCTTTGGGTACAGTGGTTTACAGTTGAGTGTCTGTATATTCTTTATTTCAGTGTATGCATAATTTCTGACTGGTCCTTTTCCATTTTTTTGGTATTCTCATTAAGGTCCTTGAAGGACTCTTCAAGTTTCTCAGCGGATTTTATAAGATTCTTGAGTAACCTTATAAATGTGGTTCTGAACACTGTGTCATCCATTAGTTTGCTTTCCTCCATCTCTCCTACTCGTGACATACTTTGGTGTCTCCACATTTTGGCTGCCTCCCTGTGTTGATGGAGTGGCTTTGTGTGGTCAGTGACCTATAGGGGCCGGTAGCTCAGCTTCCCCAATCACTCTAGGTGGTCGCTCTTGGTACATCCCTTTGTGGGCTGAGTGGAAAGTCTTGGTGTAGTTAAAAGCCTTGATTGCTGTTGGTACACTGGGAGGAATTGACCTCCAGGTCAATTGGCTGTGAGGACCTGCTGTGTCTATAACAGAAGAATTGCTGTGCTGGAGACACAGTAAGGCTTTGGTGCTCACTGAGTCTGCCTCTTGAATGTGTCCCTTATGAGAGTGGTTGAAATCTGGTGTCGTCCACACCGACCACTAGATACCCTAGTGTCTGGATCTCCCATGGGGTGCAGGTCTGAGGCCTCCCAGCAGGAGCTACAGCAAGAGTTACAGTTTTCTCCTCTTTGCTTGGGCGGTTTTGGAGCAGTCTAACTGGAGCTGCAGTTAATTTGGTTGAGCTGCCACAAAATAGGCCATTTATATGTAAAAGCCGCTGTGTGGAGCCTGGGCAGGTTTGTAGAATGTGCGGGGCAGGGTCTCAGGGCGGGGCGGGGTTTCCGTGTTTCCACGTCCCCATGTCCCACGCTCCAGTGCAGCAAACCCTGATTGCTGGGTGCACCTCTGCAGAAAAGTCACACTCACTCTCCGACTGATGGCCGAGAGTCCAGCTTTTCCCCGTAGGCGTCTGGGTCCCCCGCGTGTCCCCAGGAACTGGAGTTCAGAGTGATCTGGAGTTTGTCTCCCTTCGGTTTGAAGAAAAGCCATGCTCCTAGTTGCCTGCCGCCAGCCCGCTTTGCGCGTGCCTCCGTACCTCAGCTCTTCAGCGTTTGCACTACCTTCTCTTCTTAGTTGTAAATCTACCACTCAGCCAGTTTTCCCATGGTTCTGGGTGGTAGATGTTTTGTTTTTTAGTTGTATTTTTGAAATTGTTGTGCGAGGTGGCAGTTTAGTTGTTTAACTTTGCCGCCATCTTGGTTCCTTTATGAACTCATAACTTTTTAATGTACTGGATGAAACTCCAACCAAATGAGCCACCACCCTAGGCCATTATATAACTCTTTACTACTGCATTTTGAACCTTTCTGCTGTGTAATGTTAATGAGCATAATATGTATAATTTAAAGACAAAAAATAAATGCATTAATATAGATACCAAATAAGCTAAGTTTCTATCTTGAGTGTAAAATAGATGAACTGGGAGAACAGATAAAATAATCAATTAAACCAATCTAGTTTGAGAACTATTTTTTTGTTTTGTTTTGTTCTAATTTTGGTCACTGGCATAGTTTGACAGTCTATATTATATGCAGGAAATTCTCTAATTATTGACTGATTCTCCACTTTAGGCTTGACATATTTGTTAGTTGGAATAAACAATTATCCCACTTGGGAACATTTTATGAAACAAAATTAGGAGACATATTTAGATAATTCAAAACATAAAAGTAATACAAATGAGGTATAAACATATGAAAAAAATGTGTGACTTCTTCAATAATCTAAAGAAGTCAAATTATGACAAAAGACATTTTTTTTAATTTATCAGACAATAATTTTGAGACTTAATTTACACAAAATACTGTCCAGATTTTAATGTTTAATTGCACGAGAATTGAGAAACATGGGTACGCAGGTACTATTGTCCCAATCAACATATAAAGTGTTCAGAAAACTCAGGAAATTTGTTTATTTTGTTAAAAACATCAAATACCTTTCATAGAGATATTTTGAATGAGAAAAAAAAAATCTCTTTTGTTAAACATATATTTACCATTTACTCTGTTATTAATATTTGCAGATTTTCAGATTGACATTGGGTATTCTCTCTGCATTAAAAAATGCCGTTAACATTCCCTCAGTGCAAAAGCAAGGTATTCTTCCAGGTGGTGTATTTCAGAGAGATTATTTATTTCACCTTTCCTTTTGAAAGTTATTTTTACTAGGAATAAAATTTTTAGTTGACAGTTTTATATTTCTAGTACTTTAAAGATGTTGCTCAACTGTCTTTGAGGTTACATTTTTATGACCAGAAGTCTTCTTTCATTACTATCTTTGTTCCCCTGTATGCAATGTGTCTTTTCTGGTGGCGTTTAAGATTTCCTGTTTAACATGGGTTTTGAGTTCTTCATTATGATGTTCCTTCATGCACTTTTCTTTATGTTTCTTGTGCTTGGATTTTGGTTTGTTGGAATTCTTGGATTTTTGAGTCGATAATTTTCATCAAGTTGGAAAAATGTGGGTTATTATTTTTCAAAGACCTCTGTCCTTGCCATTCTTCTCTGTTGGGTTTTCCAATTACTGGAAACAGTGTGATATTTTCAAATCTTGATTTTAAGCTTATTTTCAGATAGAGTTAAGCAGCTCTTAGTCTAGGGCTAATTTTTCTACACTAGTAAAGCAAAACTTTTTCTGAGAATTCTACCAAATATTTAGTCTATGAAAGATGTTTCCCTTTTAGCAGGTAGAAGTATGAGCTATTTGTAGCTCTGTTTGAGTTCTGAGAATTGTTCTGCTTGCTCTTTCTTGATCGTCTTTCTCTAGGCTTAAGTAGTTTTGTCACATGCCTGCATTGATCAGTACTCAACTGAAGACTTGAGGGGAGACTGTGTAGTTGTTCAGAAGTTTCTGTTCAGCATTTCTCTCCATGTGGCTTTCTCCTCTCCAGTACTCTGCCTGAAAATTCTAGCAGGACTCGCAAATTTTCAATTCTGTCTCCTCCAAACAAGGCTGGATTTGAGTTTCCCCTTCATAAAATATGACTTAGAAACTCCTCTCAGGTAATAAGTTGTCACAATTATAAGGCTACCTTGTTTGCATCTTTTCTCTCCTGGTTATCTTCTCTATGCTATTGTCCAATGTTAGAAAACTGCCACTTCCTATATTTTTGTTCAGTTGTTATTTATAATATGAGTGAAAATTCAGTGAGTGGAGAAAATTTAGTTATAGAGCCAGGTACTGAAAATGATGTGTGAAATTGCTGTAACTCTGTGGAGTTATTATATAGGTAAGATAGGTTAATAGAGGGTTTCTCCCATGTGGCCTACTTGCCAATTGCTATAGACTCAATTATACTCCCCACCCAGCAAATTTGTATGCTCAAGCCCTTAACCTCCCATGTGATTGAAACAGGGCTGTTAGGATTTAACAGAGGTTAAATGAAGTCATAAGAGTGGGGTCCTAATTCAGTTGGGTTGATGACTTTATAAGAAGAGGAAGAGAAATGTATCTTTCTTTGCCATGTAAGGGCACAGCAATATGGTAACCCTCCACAAGCCAGGAAGAAAGCTTTCATCATAAGTCTATCATACAGGCATCTTGATCTTATATTTTCAGCCTCCAGAACTCTGAGAAACTAAATTTCTGTTAAATCACCCAAGCTATGGGTATCTTGTAATGGCCTGAGCTGAGTAATAAAATGACTGACCAGGACTATTTGAAAATTGAGTGCACGTTAACAAAATCACAATGAACAATGCTGTATATTCGCATGTGTGCATGTGTGAATGTGTATTTGTATAATATGGAAAGACATAAGCACAGAGAAAATGTATTTGTGGGAAATAATGAAGTTGAGAAAAGACAACAATAGCAAAAGTAAAAGTGATTTATAACATTTATTGGAAATGAAGTGGTTTTGCTATTTATGATATTGCTGTGAATATGGGTAAATTGAATATGCTTAGGAGTATTTTTTTTGCAATAAAAACAAAAGATTTTTATATTAGAAAATGATCAATTAAGGCAACTTAAGAAAGGCATATTTATTCAGTATCAGGAACCAATTTTAGATATTGAGCTATATATTGGAAGACTGGATTGTTACTCAAAAAGAAATAACTGAAATCAATTCACTTAAAACAAGATAGAAAAAATATATAAGGGAGTCATCCTTTCCTGTACAGTTTTCAAATGTCTACATGAGGAATATGTGAATTGAAATTTATGAAAGACAAATATATATTTTTAGATTTTGATTGATGTTTTCATTGCTGAGCTCTTTATAGATTACTATTATTATTTATCTTTATTTGTAATTGAGAAGAGCTGAAGTGAAAGGTCTTTCAAACTAGCATCTTAGTATACCTTCCCTTTACATCGGTAATAGAAATTTGGCTAAGAGAATAAAAACAATTTTGCTTTGAATTTAGTTAAAAATTATACTGTTCATAAAAAATAGCCCCACTATGTGTGCTCAGATTTTGGTTTCTAAAGAGCATTCTCAAAAACAAACAACCAAACAGAGCTCCTAGGGCAAATGACTGATTCCATACCTGAAGGCAGAGAAAGTAAACAAATAATTTAGAAAAGCATGTGTGTGTGTGTGTGTGTGTGTGTGTGTGTGTGTGTGTGTGTGTGTTAGAAAGTCTGAAGAAAATGAAGGAATGTTAAAAAAAAATCTAAAGAATATAGGGTTTGAGAGAGCTTCCATCATCCAAGTCTCTATCTGTTGGGAATCAAAATAAATGATAGCAATGATAGGCTCTAAGTTATTGAATAAAATAAGATAGTTTGAAACCACAGTGCTTACTGTCAGTCACACCTGGGAACAAAGATAGATGGCCTGAATGGGCATGGCTACCACAAGCCCCTGAAGACTTGGATACTTATCTCCCTGAACAGAGAAGTTTGTTCTCTTGTGCTCTTATGCTCCCTTGGTTCCTCTTGACACCTTGCACTTGACTCCTGGCTTGTGAGGCTCTTTCGCTCCTTACATTTGCCTACATAGTCACCACCATGTGGACCCCACGCATAATGGACTAATGGACTGTAGCTAGCTTGATGCTAAATTGGACCCAGATCCAACATGGAAAGGAAACTCTGGACACTGACTTTGTTTTTAGCCCTACTGAAACCTCAGCTATATTTCTTCTATGACTGGACTAAGGGAAATGAGACTTTACAAACACAGAGATTTAATTCCACGCAAATAAAATCACTCATTCTTTGGTGTGAGTCTCAGGAAATTCTTTTTCTTGGAATATCATAAGAACTTCGACCCCAGCAGCACCTAGTGGGGAAGATAACCCCCCACTTCGTCTGATAACAGGTTCAGAACTATATAGTCAAATATTCAACATGTTTATTGAAATTTTAGTAATATACATAAAGACCAGTTATGAGTCAGGAAAGTTAGTTTTTGAGCACCATCTTGAGATAATTTTCCGTTTTAAACAATTGAGAGGAAAGCTTTCTTCACTTATGCTTCAGGCCTTAATATAATAATTATATTTTCTCAAACAGTTAAGGAACTCATATGATCTAAATAGATACGAGAATATGTCAGACTATGGACACACTTTGTAAACCATATCAAGTTTGAAATTATTATTTTTTTTTAGATTTAAAAAAAATATATATTTTATTTATTTTTTTTTTTTTTTTTTACAGAGAGGAAGAGAGAGGGATAGAGAGCTAGAAACATCGATGAGAGAGAAACATCAATCAGCTGCCTCCTGCACACCTCCTCGGGGGATGTGCCCGCAACCAAGGTACATGCCCTTGACCTGAATCAAACCCGGGACCCTTGAGTCCGTAGGCCGACGCTCTATCCACTGAGCCAAACCGGTTTTGGCTGGAATTATTTTTAAAAAGCCAGATGTAAATTCCTAAAGTTGTGGTAGATACTATAAGAAACACAAAGTTAAATAATAAGTTCCCCATCTCTTCAAGCTACTTAGGTTATAATAAGTTTTTTTTAATTCAATTAAATAACAATAACATTACTTAAAAGTTGGTAAAGAATGCTTGCATTTCCATTATTACTGTGGGCTACATATCTAGATCAATTATTTTCACTGACTGAAATTTCAGAAGGAATAGGAGAGAATATAAAATATTTAAAGTAGAATGCTGAGACTTTATAGAACTGATAAGTGACCAATAAAAGAAATTATGAAAGATTTAAGAAACTAAAAGACTAAAAAGAAATACAAGCAGGATATGAGAAATTAATTTGATATCATGGTGATAATGAAAAACACCAGAAATAAGACATAAATTTTAGAAAATGCAAGACTAAAATTTTACCTTAAGAGGGTAACAATTTGACAGCATACTTCTCTACTGTCACAATGAATGTCAGAAAACAGAAATATGACAATGTCAAAGTGCTGAGAGAGCAATAACTGTCAGCCAGGATCATTATAACAAGTGAAGGTGTCTTTCCAAATGAAAATGCTATAAAGACATTTCCTGCCAAAAATTGACATGGCATGCTACCCACAAATACTCTCCTCCTAAGAGAATTCTCAATGCTGTGATAATGCAGGGTTAAAGTATTAAAAAAGAAGAAAACACAGAAAATGTGTTAAATATACATAAGTAACACTAAATGCATGTTAATTGAATAAATTAATAATAGTGTATGGAGTTTAAATGAAAATAAAAATAAAGTATACACAAATTAGCATGCAATTTTTGATATGGTAGAATAAAGTTGAAGTATTATAATATCTTTGCTTTACCTGGAACAAGATAAAAATACATTGATAAAATTTAGAGATTGATAAATTGTGTCCTTTTTGTAATGTCTAGAGTATATAAGATAGAATAGAAACAAAAAATACAATATTCAAATTAGTAGAGGGATAAAAACAGTCAGAATAAATAATAAATTCAATGGAAGCTAAAATCTAAAAAGGAGAAGAAAAAAAACATAAAGCAGATAGAAAGTAAAGTGAAAAACAAATGCACATATAGCATTAATTTTTGTAACTAAATTGATTAAATTCTTCCAAAAATTTTCATTATGAATTATAAATGTAATCCAAATAATGCTGTTTATAAGAGACACAGATCATAAAGTGTCAAAATGGTTGATTGCAAAAGATGAGAAAACTACCAAGCGAACTTAAACTGAAAAAGCTGGTACAGTTATTTAATAACAGAAAAATTAAAATTTAAGACAAACATAATTACTAAATTAAAAATATTGATCATTTCAATGATAAAAATGTTTGTTTTTACCAGTGGCTTGGATGGAAACAATAATAATGGTTATGATAACAAAGGCTATTTAAACATTCGTCATTGGGTCATATATTTTTCTAAATACTTTACATATTTCATTAATTTTAATCATTATAAGAATTCTATGACTCAAGTGACTCCCCATTTTTTATATATAAAGAAATTGACTCTCAAAGGTTCAGATCACATAATAAGAGATGAAGACTTAATTCAGTTCTATTCTGTCTGCATGCAAACCCTCAAATTGCTCTTTTAGTTTGCCAACTCTTTGGATAAGAGAAAGATGAGAAAGCTTGTTAATAATTTTGATGGTAAGTAGAATTCAGAATGAACTGGGCAGATTGGAATAATGGACTGAATCATCTAAGTAAAATTTTAATGGGAAAAATAATGAAACCTGTATTTATTAAATAAAACAATACCAAAAATACATTAAGCTGTAGATGTCTGACCATTTGAGTAAATAATATGATTTTGCAATTCTGTAGTCTGATGTAATCAGACTGGCTGAAAGAAAGTATGCTGAAGTAGTGGATAAAAATACAAAATTGAAATAGGATACATCTGTAATACTATTAACAATAAAATATATGTATATATAACAAAACTGTGTTCCTATTATTCTATACCTCTTACAATTTGATTTAGTTCTGGGAATTACATTTTTAAACAGTGACATTGACAAACTGGAATGTGTCCACTGAGAGTAATCACCATAGAAAAGAAATCAATACCATATATATGAATAAATTTTTCAGTGATTAAAGAAGATTCATCGGGAAATGAATTTTTATTTCATTTAAGTTCTAGTATTTGGAAGAAAGATTATAAGTATTTTATCTACATGGTGCCAGAGTTTTTGGACCAATAGGTTAAATATAAAGGGAAATAGATGTCATTTTGTTATAACAAATGAATTTCTGATCATCAAGATTTCTAAATAACTAAACCACCCTAGGGCATTAGGTTTTCCTTGAAGTGTTTAATCAGAGAAAATATATTCTCTCTTAGGGAAAGTCATATAGGAATTTGTGCACAAGAAACGTTACAAATCTCTTTTTGCATGATCCCCCAATTTTTTAGAATTTACTGATGAACCATAATTATATGATAGAGAACCCTCTAGAAACAAACATACATATAACAAAGCACCCGAATCTTTAAATCTTCCACCATCCTTTTTTAAAACTCTTAAATCCAAGATTATGTAATTGAGGGTTTTATTATGAGTCCAATCTTCTAAATAAATCAAAAAAGGGTATTTAAAGCAGATAAAAATGACTGGAATATTAGCCTTTTATTCAACATGTTCTTCATGTTTTTGAGTGTTCCTTATAATCAGGTATTTGCACATTATCTGATCATACTTACTGATATCAGATCTTTGTAGCCTAAATCCAATATTCTCTTAAGGTTCTCTGTCCATCTCCTATAATCTAAATAATCTGTTAACAAATCTGATTAACTCAATAATACCAACATGCTAATGAGTCATGGTTGATTAATATAGTATCATTTCTATACAGATATTTATGTCTTTAAAAAACAACTTTTAACCATTCAATATCTATATTAAAGGAACATTACAATGAAAATTCAGAGCCAGCATTAGGTGTTGGTCAATTGTTAGACAAAATCTTTTGTTTCTAAAATCCTCTCTTGAAATTATTGTACCTCTTCTAAACTTCTGACAAGCATGATTTAAATGGATATTCCAGTTGATATTACCTTCTATTGATCAAAGGAAAGAGAAGCATATTCTTCTGTTAAGTAGTTAATACTCCTTTTCTTATAATTTTAGAGCCACTTCAGTGCAGGAAGCCACTGCTTGCTGATACTGTCATGAGAGTGCACCAAGGAACGCAGAAGGTCGATGGACCTTGGGCACTAACAGGGCTGATGCTAAGCACCTCTGTTGAGATAGTGGTGGATCAAGGCAATTCCCTAGCCTGATAATCCTTTTACTGTTTACCAAACTTTACCTTTGATGTGCTTGTATGCATTGCTAAAGGGAAAATGTGTATTCAAGTAAATAAATAGTGCACCAGGCCAGAAGTTGGTGTGTGTCTTCAAGAAAGAGGCTCCACCTGGCCCCTAATGCCTTCTAAATCCATATTTCTTGTATAGCATTTTCATTTGTACCTTGGCCCCTCCTTCAGATCCTGAACCCTGCAGTGAAGGTCATGGCACTTCAGCAACCTCAAAAACAAACCAGGGACTGGAGGCCAGAGTTCTTCTGAAGATCACCAGTACTGGACTGAAGAAACTGTACTCAGCAGTGCAAAACTTGACCCCCATGTATTTATTTCCAAGAAATTGCACCCTAAATAATAAAAGGCTAATATGCAAATTGACCAAACAGTGGAACAACTGGTCCTTATGATGTGCACTGACCACCAGGGGGCAGAAGCTCAATGCAGGAGCTTCTCCCTGGTGGTCAGTGCACTCCCACAGGGGGAACACTGCTCAGTAAGAAGCCTGGCTCACAGCTGGCGAGCACAGTGGTGGTGGCATACCCTCCAGCTTCCACGGCAGTGCTAAGGATGTCCGACTGATGGTTTAGGCCCACACCATGGGGAGCGGCCTAAGCCATCAGTGGGACATCCCCTTAGGGCTCCCAGACTGTGAGAAGGCACAGGCCAGGGTGAGGGACCACTGCAAGTGCACAAATTTCAGGCACCTGGCCTCTAGTATATTTATAAAAGACTAGAGGCCCGGTGCACGAAATTCGGGTGTGTGTGTGTGTGTGTGTGTGTGTGTATGTGTGTGTGTGTGTGTGTGTGTGTGTGTGTGTGTGTGTGTCTCAGCCCAACCTGCACCCTCTCCAATCTGGGACCCCTTGGGGGATGTCCGACTGCCTGTTTAGGCCCGATCCATAGGATCGGGCCTAAACAGGCAGTCGGACATCCCTTTCACAATCTAGGACTGCTGGCTCCCAACTACTCACCTGCCTGCCTTCTTGATTGCCCCTAACTGCTCTGCCTGCCAGCCTGATCACCCCCTAACCACTCCCCTGCCAGCCCCTGATACCTCGGTCAACCCCAAATGCCCTCCCTTGCATATTCCCTCTTTATTAGATAGGGTTTTTTCTTTAGCATATTGGACAGTCCTAACTGGTTTGGCTCAGTGGATGGATGAAGCATTGGCCTGCAGAATCAAGGGTCCCAGGTTTGATTCTGGTCAAGGGCATGTACCTTGGTTGGGGGCACATACCCAGTGGGGAGTGTGCAGGACGCAGCTGATCGATGTTTCTCTCTCATCGATGTTTCTAGCTCTCTATCCCTTTCCCTTCCTCTCTGTAAAAAATCAATAAAATATATATTATAAAAAAAGAAACATTTAAGATTCCTCCATATCTGTCTGGCTGGTGTGACTCAATGGTTAAGACCCCAGGCTGCCACCACTGGCAGGGGATGGGGCTCTGGCCAGGCTGAGACCCAAGCCCAGGCTGCTGCCTCAGCCCAGCCAAGCTGAGACCCCTGCCCAGGCTGCCATCTCAGCCTGGCTGTGGATAGCCCAGTGCGGGTGCGCAGCTCCAGCCCAGGCTGCCTTCGCTGGCCTGAAGATAGCATGGTGGGGGTGCACCGCCCTCCCGGACTGAGACCCCAGCCCAAGCTACTCGGCTTGGGGGTGGGGCCATGGTGGCAGCCTGAGACCCCCAGCCCAAGCCAGCGCGGCTTGCCAGGGATCACTTGTGCGGCTTGGGGGTGGGGCCCTGGCGGCCTGAGACCCCCACAGCCCAAGCCAGCAAGGCTTGCGAGCCATCGCGCAGCTTGGAGGCAAGGCCCTGGCGGCCTGAGACCCCCCAGCTCAAGCCGGTGTGGCTTGCCAGGGATCACTCGTGAGTCCCTGCTCCCCACTCCTCCTGCCGGCGTGATCGGCCACCCCAAGTCCTGCCGCCATGCCTCCCCTCGGCCCCCTTGGTCCCCCCTCAGCGGCGGCCAATTGGGCCACTCCTCCCGCCGGCCCAATAGGCCACACTGAGTCCCGCCCCCGCGCCTCCTGCTGGCCCAATCGTGGGCATAGCAGAGTGATGGTTAATTTGCATATAACCTTTTTATTATGTAGGATTATCCTTTCTGAATCATTTTTTTAAATTCACAGTTTGTTATCCTCCCAACCTTCTGGCCAAAGTTAATAACAGGGAGCCACTGGGGACAAACATGAGCAAAGGAGGAGAAATTTATCTCTCTTTCTTGTACACGAAGCCTATCAAACTCATGCCCCATGGGCCACATGTGGCCCACAATAAGTATTTTTGTGGCCCAACCAATATAATGGTATGTAAGAAATCCTACCTAATAAAAGAGTAATATGCAAATTGACCTACCTTCACTACACCCACCAGCCATGCCCACCAGCCAATCAGGAGCAAATATGCACATTAACCCAGGAAAGATGGCAGGGAGTGGGGGCAGCGCCTGCTGCTGGTGGGATCCAAGCCATGATGGCGGACTGGGGAAGGCGGCATGGGTTAGCGCCAGCAGCGCCTGCCCAGGTCCGCGATCACGGATCACAGACTGGGGCAGGCAGCATGGGTTAGCGCCTGCAGCCACCTGACCAGGTCCCCGATAGGGATTTGGAGTCTAGCATAACAAAAAGAATATTCAGCAAAAGCAGGAGACAAGGTTTCATAAGTTCTCCCCAGAACACCACTGTTCTCTTATACATTTTATTTATCCCAGACTTTGCCTGATGGGATTTGATTTGAATCATGCCTGATAAAAATTACATGGCTTGAATTGTAGGCTCATTCTTTCTTTTTGTGGTTGCCTGACTGAGAAAGGCCTTGGAATGAGAGAAGGCACTTTTATTTTCCTTTTTCATTCTATAGAGACTGAGGAATTACAGTTATATGAAGAAGTTAGTGAGAGAATGAAAGTCTCATGCTGTATTTTTCTGTAAGTTTTATCATGTGGACTATCAAAAACTTGGTGAGATCCTTTTCAAGAGGTATTACAAAAATTATGTTGGAATTAATGTTCAAGAGTAAAAGGAGAGAAGTGAATGGTGGGTAAAGGAAAGAACTTTGTTCTAGAAACCATATAGAAGCCACATAAACCTTCAGATTCTTACTCATTGTGCTTTGGAGGTATTAAAGGATAATTTTTTAAAAAGGTAAAATCATGACTCATAATCTGTATAGATAAAAGGCTAAGTGACTGACATTTGTCCATCCATCTGACCAACCGGTACATATGATGCACACTGGAAATTTAAAAATAAACTTTGACTCGCACACGTGCCATATATATAAAGCTCTCACTGGAGCTAATTTGAATGTTGCATTTGGTGGGAAAGTTCTTTTCAGAGGGGATTTTTGTGCTGCCATGCTATACGATTGGCCATAGTACAAATAAGTTTAAAGTTCTATAGTGTTTGGGGATGTTTCAGACAGTTGTCTCTTAAAACAAATACGAGATCAGAGGATTCTGCTTATAGTAAATGGTTAGTAAAACTTGGAGATGGCAAACTTGATAGCAGTTTTCATTTAGGAATGGATATTATTGAAATTCCCCATGAAATGATTTTTAATGGATCTATTATTAAAGCCACCTTTGGAAATAGTATATCTATAGATAATATTAAAAATATATCTAAATGTGCAATTCTTTGTCCAAAAAATGAGCACGTTCAAAAATTAAATGAAGAAATTTTGGATATACTTGATGGAGATTTTCACACCTATTTGAGTGATGATTCCATTGACTCAACAGATGATGCTTGAAAGGAAAATTTTCCTATTGAATTTCTTAATATTATTACTCCTTCTGGAATGCCATGTCATAAATTAAAATTGAAAGTGGGTGCAATCATCATGCTATTGAGAAATCTTAATAGTAAATGGGGTCTTTCTAAGGGTACCAGATTTATTATCAAAAGATTGCAACCTAACATTATCAAAGATGAAATATTAACAGGATTTGCAGAGGGAGAGATTGTTCTGATTCCAAGAATTGATTTGTCCCCATCTGACACTGGCCACCCATTTAAATTAATTAGAAGATAGTTTCCCGTTATGCCAGCATTTGTGATAACTATTAATAAATCACAAGGACAAACTCTAGACAGAGTAGGAATATTCCTACCTGAACCCGTTTTTGGACATGGTCAGTTATATGTTGCTTTCTCTCTCTCTTTTTTTAAGTATTTTTAAAAAATATTTTATTGATTTTTTTTACAGAGAAGAAGGGAGAGGGTTAGAGAGTTAGAAACATCGATGAGAGAGAAACATCGATCAGCTGCCTCCTACACACCTCCTACGGGGGATGTGCCCGCAACCAAGGTACATGCCCTTGACCAGAATCGAACCTGGGACCTTTCAGTCCACAGGGCGACGCTCTATCCACTGAGCCAAATTAGTCACGGCTGTTGCTTTCTCTTGAGTTCAAAGAGCATGTGATGTTAAAGTTAAAGTTGTAAATACTTTATCTCAAAGGAAATTAGTCAAGCACTCTGAAAGTGTTTTTACTCTTAATGTGGTATACAGGGAGATATTAGAATAAGTTTAATCAGTTTATCAGTCATTATTTGCATCAATGTTCTTTTATATTATGAGTTTGTTATTGTTGTTATATCATTTTGTTATTGTTTAGTTATTAATAAAATTATGTATTATTTTCATATACATTGTACTCATTTCCTTTTATCTCTCACACTTTTATTATAGAGAAAGGGCAGATAGCGATATTAAAATATTTCATCTAATTAATTCCCTTTCAGTGTGCACAAATTCTGTGCACCAGGCCACTAGTGTTTTAATAAAAATTTTGTAACTTAATTTTTACAATATCCTGTTATATATAATTATTAATAACAAACTAAAATGTTCGCTAATGACTGATTACTATAATCATGTTGCATTTATTTCCCTTACATGCCTTACATGCAGGTGCACCATTTCTCTCCACTTATACCAGCAGCAAATATTTTAGCAGCCAATTGCCATGTCATTAGTCTTGGACTAACTTGTTTCGTGTGTGCAACAGGAAGTATTTCACTTTTGGAGAACAAGAAAAATAGTTTTATTTGCTTATTAATTTGTGCAGTTATTTAGTGTCTTGTACGTTAATATTTAAGAAAAAATATTAATTTTTATTAAAATGTTCTATGATTTTATGTTAACAATTCCTTATTTATTTCAGCCCTTTGTATTCAGCATGTCTCTATTGAAATAAACCTACGTTTCTATGAAAATTGAAGCTTTTGTTTCTTTGCAGCCCACATCAACTTAAACCTTATTTCTTTGGCCCGTGTCAGCCTTTGAGTTCGACATGCTTGCTCTGCACTCCTGCCAGGCAATGTCTGCAGGTGATCTGGAGCCCAGTGCCTGAATACTCAGCTAGAAATGCCTGCTCCATGCCTTCTTTGAAAACCAAGCTCTGTTTCATAACTGTGACCCTGTCATTGCAAGACCTTTAATTAGCATTGAACACGGTCTGGCAGGATCCTAAGTATCTGTGAGGCTACATTAGTTCTATGATTTTCGTGCTCCAGTGACTACGAATTACAGACAATATCAATTTCAAGGTTCTTCTTTCTACTTCTAACTTTTCAAGGTAGCCATTAGCTAAATTAATTTTTCTTTTTCTTAACTGTTTTATTTGTCTTTTCTCCTCCAAATCATGTCTTTTAAATGACAAGTCTTTTATCTTGGATTGAACAGGGAAACTGTTTTTTTTTTCCCCAAAAAATATTTATGATGTATCTAAGCCTAATTTAATTAACCTTTACAATGTAGTCCTGCATGGTGTTTATTAGTATTGAACTGTAGCTCTGCTTCATTGTTATGTTTGTGTTTCTATAACAAAGCTTTTAATTTAGCAAAAGATGTCTTTGCAATCCTGATGATGGGCCAAAATTTCTTAAATAAATGTAATAGTAATATTGTTGAACAGCTCCTCTATGACTGAACAACATTTCACCCGCATCACAATGTTTATGGAAATGATTTGCAATGCTGTATAAGATATAACTCTTTAACAATAGTTAGATAATAAGCATATCACTAGATGGCTACACAAATGTCTTTCACTTTTAGTAAGGTGAAAACTCTGCTTTTCATGACTTACAAATAAGATACCTACCTTGACTTGTACATTAAAATAAGGGAAGAGGGAGCAAAATCTATTTTTCAAAATATGACCCAACTACCTAGTGACTTACTTAACTGGACCTCAACTTTTATACCTGCCAGATCTTTTTCCTTTACTGAATTAGCATAATACAAATTTGGTTTATATTTAAAACCCAAATGCCCTTTTTCTTTGGGGATTAATTATTAGCATTTTCTCAGAGAAGTTTGAAAGGTACCCTGGTGTTAGAAACAGCCCTGTTCTCCCAGAAAACAAAACAAAACAAACAAACAAAACTCATTTTGTTTCCTGCTCCTTCCTGCCCCCATTTGAGGAATGAAGAAATAAAGCAAATTGTTTTCAGGAAATATCGCCATACAAAAGTATGTCTCAGGGGAGAAGATAGCTTAGATTTTAAGAGGCAATTTTAAGTAAATTTGTTATAGGTTTTTTTCTTGGTGCCAGGCACAACTATTTTTTTTTTTTAATCCTTATCCTAGGTAACTCACGAGGTTAGCTTTGAGCAGC
Organism: Eptesicus fuscus; assembly: GCF_027574615.1. Taxonomy (NCBI): domain Eukaryota; kingdom Metazoa; phylum Chordata; class Mammalia; order Chiroptera; family Vespertilionidae; genus Eptesicus; species Eptesicus fuscus. The sequence goes on from NC_072488.1 coordinate 51,745,498, forward strand.
ATAGCTCTCCTTACTCCTCAGCTAGAACATGCACATGCAAATATATATTCCATCATCATCTCACCACCACAATGAATGTTATGATTGCCATGTATCTTAGTCCATTCAGGTTGCTATAACAGAATTCCGTACATGGGTGGCTTATAAACAGAAAATTATTTCTCACAGTTATGGATGCTGGGGAGTCCAAGATCAAAGTGCTAGCAGATTTGGTGTTCAGTGAGAGCCACCGTCCTGGTGAGCCATCTTTTTGCTGTGTCTTCATGTGACAGAATGGGAATGAGAAGCTCTCTGGTATCGCCTTTGTGAGGGTACTAATCCTATTTGAGATGGCTTTACCCTCACAACCTAATCACATCCCAAGGGCTCCATCTCCAAATACCATCATTGGGCATTAGGACTTAACATGAATTTGGTGGTGACACAGAGATTTAGTCTATAACACCAATTTTCTTAATGACATGTACTGCCCATGAACCTGGTCATGGGAAAAGATTCACCAGGCATCCAGCATTTCTATTCTTAGTTTGATAAAAATACTCCCAATAAAAAATAAAAAATAATATTAGATCACATTTTCTAATTCCTTGGTTCCATAAATCTCTCTAAAATGGTTGTTTTAGGTCCCAGCTGGGTGGCTCAGTTGGTTGGGGCATCATCCCCATACACGAAAAAAGGTTGGGGTTCCATTTCTGGTCAGAGCACATAACTACTTTGCAAGTTTGATTCCCAGTTGGGGTGCAGGGTTGGGGGGCAACTGACAGATGTTTTTCTCTCACATTGATGTTTCTTTCTCTCTCAAATCAATAAACATATCTTCAGATAAGGATGAAAAAATAAATAAACAAGTAAAAATATTTAATTTTTAAAAACAGTTGCTTTGGAATGGTTAGTAATTAAGAATTTTATGGAGTTAAAATAAAATAAAAAATTTTAGTGAGATAATGAGTTTCACATCTTGCTTGATGAGATTCTCTTTTTCACATGGGTTTCAAGGAAAAGAATGTAGGTTGCAGAGGAAAGGGATATAGTTAATTATATTATTGCCAAGATCAGTGTTTAGTCACATCTGCTCAAATAAATCAATACAATCCATTACAGCATATACATTTTCCCCCACTCCAAGAACTACACAAATGATAACAATAACAAAATATCTAGCAAAATAATAAATGCAAGTCCTATTGCAAAATGAATTAGATGCAAATTTATACATATACATACATACTCACAAGTACAATGTGTGTTTGCAACAATCAATTTAAATGTTTTAAATTACCAAAGAAGCAGCTAGAGTTAGACTTGCTATATACACTTATAACTTCTTTGACTTTTTTCTTTTATTTTTTAAATGACAATCTACCTAATAATAAGTAGTATGCTAAGTGACCATACCTTCACGACGCCCACCAGCCAATCAGAAGTGAGTATGCAAATTAACCTAACAAAGGTGGCGGGTTAATTTGCATATGCAGGCGCCGAGCAGCCGGGGACAGGGCAGTATGCTTGCATCGTCGCCACAGTGATGACGCAGGTGTTCTGCACCACCTCAACCACTGGGGGCCTCTGGGCAGCATGGGAAGGCAGAAAGGCTGCTCTGAGCTGGAGCAAAGGTGGTGCCAGCAGCCATGGGAACAAAGGCCCATTCTTGCACAAATCTTCATTCGTGCATCGGGCCACTAGTAAAATATGAAAGTCCTTTCTTACTTTACTTGAAATGTTATTTTCACAGTCAATTAATGAAATATATTTGTTAATTCTCCATAGACTGAAACTTACTCTAATAAGTATTTCCAGATAAAATAGTTTCTCCAAAGATTGCTGATGGCATTTTAAATATAAGTCAATTACACATTTCTTCTTCCTCCCCTTTCTCCCCCTCAGTGCTGTGATACTGTTACTTTGCAAAAATGACATCATATACCTGATGTTCTCAATTCAACTTAAGACTTTCAAGATTTGGCTGCTTCTGAATTAAGTATAGGATGACAAAGGCTATATTGATAATTTGGTACTTCAAATCCTCTTTTACACAACTCAGTGGTTTAATGTTTGTTGTCTTTTTAAAATATATGCAATAAGAGGTAAGTCCCTACATAACTGAGGAGCCATCCCAAATCTGGGTTAACATTAACCACTCCTTCATAGGGGTAGGGAGGATACAGGTCTTGATATTTCAAGTTTGTTTCTCTGTTTGACTCCCTTGCTTGCAGTCTGAACACTTGACATGAAATGTTACCCAGCTACTGATGGGATGCAACTACACATCCCATCCTGGGGTAACTGTAAGCTTAGTACATTAGCTAAAGTTATAATTAAAGTGTGACATTTGCCTAATTGTCATTCAAGCCTCAAAGACAAAGATGCTGACTCTAAGTTCCAATGCTGACCTTTTCAGAGGGAGCTATTTGGAAAGATTCCCTTCCTTCCCAGGAACTTCTTATTTAGCATCTTTAAATAACCTGCCTTTACCATCATTAAGATACATAATGCAGTCACTTCCACTTCCTCCCATTCCTGCATCATATTAAATGTATCACTTGATTTAAAGCATTAAAACTTTATCAGCCTTCTTTTCTAACCAGTGGTAATTATTTTCAAGCAGATCTCAACGAATAATTCAATTATAAGACTTTCAGAAACCTGACAATTTTAAAGACAATACAAACAATTAAAAAAAACATAAAATAAAATCTTAAAAATTACTATTAAGAGCTGAGGAAGAACTATGAAAAGTCTAAGGCAAAATGTGAAAATCTTTCTTATTTAACATAAGAATTTGAATGAGATAAATGCAAGGGTTAGCATTTGCATTTATCTCATTCAAATTTTCTCTTAGTTTTTCTCAGAATTCAGAGCCACAAGTTGCATTGTTGCATCTTCAACAAAGAAATAGTTCATAGACATTTATGTCTTCAAAGAGAAAATTCAGATTTCAGTTTCACTTCAATAATATTTCAGGATCTGTGTTCAGTGACTGCGATATATACATATTCAGTCTACTCTTCTCTGTTGCCAATATGCACTAGTCTTAATTTGCAGACCCTTAAGAGAAGAAGAAAGGTCATAGGGTAACAAACAAAACAATAATACAGTTTTATTCACCAGAAGTAAATATATCAGGAGGAATATATTAGTAATCTATTGTTGCATAGCAAATTATGACAAAACCTAGCCACTCAAAACATTTATTACCTCACGGTCTTTGTGGGTTAGGATTCTTGGCATGGCTTATCTGAATTGTCTGGCTCATGGTCTCTTCAGGGCTGCATTCTCTCACAAGTCAGTTGGAGCTGCACTCTCTGACAGCTAGACTGGGGAGCTCCACTTCCAAGTTCATGGACTTGGTGTGGTACTTTTGATTCCTCATGGGCTATGAGAAAAGACTTTAATTAGTAAATGACTTTTGGACAGAGATGGCTTCAGTTTTTTGTCACATGGGTCACTGCTTTGGATACCTCAGAACACGGCAGTGTGCTTCATCAGAGCAGGCAAAGTAAAGGAGAGAGAGAGAATAAGAAGACAAGAGATGGAGTAATGGAGTACAAGAAAGAAGGATCACAGTGTTTTCTGTTTAAGTTTAAAAGTGACAATCTATCACTTTTGGGTTCTTTGGGTTCTTTTAGAAGGCTGTCTGCCATAAGAACAATTAAGTTTGTTTTCCTTATCCCTCAAGGTGGGAGGATTGTTCATGCTTGTGTGGAGGGCTACACCAAAAACATACTCCTGACTGAGTTTTATAAGTGATGTGTAAGAAGGTAAATGGATAGATAGGTAGATATAGAGAGAGATTAATAGATACACAGATGTAGAGACAGATAAAGGTACAGATAGTTAATAGAGATGAAAAGAGATAGAGATAAAGATAATAAGATTTTAACCAAAGAACTTATATTCATATACATATACGAATAACCAATGGACACAGACAATAATGTGATAATGTGATGAAGGCCTGAGGTTGGGGAGAGGTTCAAGGGCTGGGAGGAAAATTGGGGGACATCTGTAATACTGTCAACCATAAAAATATATATATATGCAAAAAAAGAGATAGAAGTAGAATAGAATTAATGATAGATAGATAGATTATAGATAGATTATATATAGGTAGATGATTGATAGGTGGATGATAGATAGATAGATAGATAGATAAATGATAGATAGACCGATGATAGATAGATAGATAGATAGATGATTGATAGATAGATAGATAGATAGATAGATAGATAGATAGATAGATATTTTAGTACTGTCTAGCCCTACACTCAGTAAAGCAGCAAAATTATTTGTGGCTGTTTTAAGTTGATTGACACATTACCTCTTAGGAATAAATATAGTCTATATTACAAGTAGAGACAATAAAGAGTATAACTTTTATATATTTTTATGATTTTATCATATAAGTTTTTAAAAACTATTTCAAATACTTTAATCATTTAAACACTTCTGGTTAGCATACATGTGCATCCCAGTAGCAATAGCTGCCATATTATTTTATAAGAAACACTTTCTGATAATAAATTAATCTAATATTAAATGTAAATTCATATCGGACACAATATGTATTGCATATCAGGTGCCTTAAAGTGCCCTTTCAATATTTACTCACTGTGAAAGCATCCATTCGCAGGTCTTACCAGGACAGAAAGCAAAGAGTGAATTGTTACTCTCTGCCAGCATGGTTATCTGGATTTGAGTTCAGGAATGTCATTATTAACAATTAACAATTCTAGAAGGAGACTTTTAGAACTGCCCATCCCCATATTTTGTGTTTTCTTTCCATCTTTTACAAACATAAGAAATTAAGCCTAGAGAAAATTTATAATTTCACATGCTCAATTTCTTCAATAAGTTAGTTATAAACCTTGGGCTACAATCCACTTATCTGTCTCTAAATTTAGTGCTTTTTCTAAGACTGCAAAGTTATACTAGAGGCCTGGTGCATGAAATTTGTGCACTGGGGAGGGTGTACCTCAGCTGAGCCTGCACCCTCTCCAATCTGGGACCCCTCAGGGGATGTCTGACTGCAGGTTTAGGCCCGATCCCACAGGTTTAGGCACAATCCGGGACCGCTGGCTCCTAACTGCTCCCTTGCCGGCCTGATTGACACCTAACTGCTCCTCTGCTGGCCTGATTGCCCCCAACTACCCTCCCCTGCTGGCCTGATCAGTCCCAAGGCTTTTATAAGTATAGATATGACCTTTCACAGAAAATTTTACTAACCCTGCTTTACAATAAGGGCTTGACGATTGAATCATTGGGACCAGACACCAAGATTTCCTTTCTTTGAATAGTGGAGGGAATAATTATATTGTCTTTAAGTAGCCCTGAAATTAAAATTAGATAATGACTTAGAAAAGTATAAAAGCACCATATAAAGACAACTGTCTTTTTCATATACTGAAAAGACAATAAAGTGGTAAAATGAAAAAAACTATTTTTATTCTCCCCCTTCCTTCCTTTACAGCCTTTATTTAAACTTTGAAATTTATAAAAATTTCACCCCAATTTTCATTTCTTTACATTCAATATTATTTTGTATTGGTTTCAGGTTTTATATTAGTTACAGAATAGTGGTTAGATAATCATATACTTTACAAAGTGTTCCCCGATATTTCCAGTACCCACCTGGCATCATACCATCATTACAACACTATTGACTATATTCCCTATTTAAGTGACAATGGGTTTAACAGGTTCCTTCCAGTTTTTCTTTTGTGTTGTTCGCCTTTCCTTTTTTTTCTCACTTCTTCCCTCATTTTCCTTATATAGTATCTCAATTGGCCATCAAAGCTCAGTGAAGGCACTGGGACACGCCAGTTAGCACTGGGAGCTTCTCTGAATCACGTCAGTCAGTCCGGTACCCTGCAGTGTGGCACCCCTCCACTGAGGTGTCACTGCCCCTCAACCCCCGCCTCATGGCTGCGGGTCCTTGCCCCTCTGCCCCGGTGTCCTTCCATGCCCCTTGATTCCTGGCCAGGCCCAACCACGTCTTGGGGCCACTGCAGAACCTCTCTCTCTGCAGGCAAGGCAGATCCCTGCCTGCCGGAAACCGAACATTGAGACATTGGAACTTAAATATGAAAAGGGAATCTGAATGCTTTGGTCAACCTTAAGGAATGCTTTGGTCAACCTTAAGGAATGCTTTGGTCAACCTTAATAGCTCTGAATGGTCAGAGCCATTCACTCATAGTTTAGTTGAGACATTGGTAGTTAAAGAATCTCTCACCTGTTAATCATGTAAATTTTTGCTGATTGTCTTTTGTTGTAATGGGTGTATCTCAGAACCCCAATAAAAGGGATGGCAAAGGCCAGAGCAAGAGAGCAGTCCTCCCACTAGAGGTGGACTCCCGCCTGGCCCCCATTTTCCCAAATTGATTCTTTTCTAGCTTCTCTTCATTTTGATTGCGGCCTTCTCCAGAAACCGGACCTGAACGGGAACCCTGAAACACGCGGGACGTGACAAGGGATTCCCACATCTGGCGCCCACGCGGAGCTTCTGGAGGAGATGATATTTTTCGCCTAGAGCGAAGGAGGAAAAAGACACCAAGAAAAGGTGTGGAAATTCACCAGAAAAAGGTGAGGGAAATTCACCGCACTCAAAAGCCCACGGCCAGCTGCAGAGTCGCGATCTGTAAGTAGGGTGGGAATGTCTTTTTTAACCAGGCTAATGGGGAAGAATTAGGTTATAAATATAAAGTAAACTTTATTATAGAATTTTGGTTTGTATGCTTAAAGAATGTGGTTTCTTGTTCAAATTAAAATCTTAATTTGTATTTGGAATTTAAAATCTGTAATAAGAAATGAAACTCCACTGCTGAAGCCGCCTCTGGTGTGGAGAAATTCAAAAGTGGCAGGAGGGGGCAAGGCTATGTGCTCTCCTGCAATGAGATTACTCAATGCTTTGTTTAAAAATTATAAAAGAACTCGAAGAGAAGTTCAAATCTTGGCCAAATTGGGTGTTAGTTATTATTTTGGAAAGCAAAAAAGAAAGAAAAAATTTAAGATCTGTCTGTCTTTTAAGCATGAAAAGAAATTCGGCCAGATCTGTTGCTGAAACTTCCCCCGAAGTAAGTAGGATGTGGGGGAAGGGAGACACGTGGTGATCCAATATGGACGCCACTCCCCAAGAAAGCCACTTCTTCGCCTCATCTTCGCCATCTTTATTTATTTTCCAGCTAATGACTTAAAGCTTTTCACAAATTCATAAATGCATCCGGGATTTCTGTGCACATGTAAGGGGAAAGGGCCAGTTTAAAAATGAGTGCGCATAGTTTTGAGCTGACCTTGACCTTTTGCTGTGTACAGAATAAAAACCCGAGACTGTTTTGGCCTTAAAAATGGTGGAGATGAACCAGGAAAAGAGATATAGGCGGGCTTCCCAAGGCTCTTTTGAAATTTCCCGCCCACAGGCAGGTAACCACCAGGAAGTAGAAAGCAAGTTTACATGTGAATAGCTATGGGTTTGTTTCTTGACTTCCCCAGCAGGAAAATTCTTTAAAAAAAAAAAAAAAATTTAGCAGCTGTGCCAGGCCTATTGGCTGGAAATTTAAAACTTTTAAGTTCAAATGATCTAAATGTATTGAAATGTAAAATAATGAAATGTTGATCTGAGTATGCCTAGCATGAAGTCTAGATGATATAAGTTAATTAATTGAATATCCTTATTTTATTTGAAATGTATCCTTAAAAATGTAAAAGTATTATTGATTTGAGAAATGCTAATGAAAAGTGTTAAAAATTTAACCTTAAGGTCTTCAAGACAAAATTTATCCAAAGTGAATGCCTTAAAATAATTGGAATTGGATTTGAAACTCAAAAAAAATTGTTGAAAAACATATAAATTAAAATAGCCCAGATAAAGACCGGCTATGCCCCTTGTTAATGCAGGAAGGAATAGTCGCCCTTCCCCCAGCATTCAGGGAGGCAAGTTCCCGCCAATAGCCATTTTTAAGAATGTCATTTACATTTGAATAGACCAAACCTGTTTCGCCATCTTTAAATAGGTTTGGCTTTGGCGCTTAAAAATCTTAAAAGTTTGCTTAATTATATAAATAATAAAAGTTTATTAAATATCTAGAGATTTTGAAATGAAAAAAAACGCTAAAACATTAATCTAAATTCGCTTCATGAAAGATTTAGAAGACAGAATTGAATCTATTTGATTATGTCTTGTGTTTTAAAAATTTATTATTAAGAATATAAGAGTTTTAATCAAAGAACTTGCAAGCTCTGAAAAAAATTTAGAGTGCAAATTGAATTGAAAAAAAAAATTATATAAATGTGGTAATAATACCTCAAATATAAAAACGTGTTTTTGAGAAAATAAAATGTTTTCTCTTAAATAATTAGGAATTCAAAATATGTTACTTCTTGGTCTGATTTAAAAAAAAAAAGAGAATTAATTCTGTGATACAGTTTAAATTTAATTGATATTCTTTAAGATAATTTAAGTATATAATCTTTAAATCATATATATAAATATATATAGTATATGTTTGATCTTTCCAAGGTATTTCAAGGTTTTGAGAATAGCTTTTAAGACATTTCACAGGCCCTGAAATGTATTACAAAAGTCTATTCTCTCTTAAATATTTTTTTTAATTAAACTGATTGATACTTGAAATCGCATGGAAAGCTTTATCAAATAAAAATTAATTAATCTATTTTACTTACATACATATATATTAAATGTTATGGAAGTTTTTGCCTGTAAGAAGGGCAAAAACAATATATTTCTTAAATATAGTCAAAATTTACAACAGCAGTAGAATTTCTAGAAAGACAAAAGCCTCAAGCAGCCTGCATTTTTTAATCGGCTGGAGGTGGGACAGTGTTTATACTTTTGGATCAGAACAATAAAGTATCAAATAAGTTTACTGAATAAGCTTCTTTACTTTTTAAATTAAAGATACCTACTTAAGTTACCCTATAAATTAGATTTTTAAAATACAATCAATGTCTCATATAAATTAAGTTACATGAGAAGCCAATGTTTTTATAAGTAATTAAATCCTAACTTTATGTAGCCCTCTCATTTTTAATTGAGCTAGAAGCGGGGCAACATATTCGGCTTGTGAATTCAGACTTAAATTTGCTTTATTTTTTAAATGAAGATACCTACTTTAATTACTTAAAAAATTTAGCTTATTAAATTATAATCAAGGTTTTCAGCTAAATGAAAAACCAATATTTTATAAATAATTCTAATAAAGACCAGAAACAGCTAGTGATTGTCTGCAATGTGATTTTTTACTTTCTTTTGAAAGAACAGATTGAGCAGCCACCCTGATGGCCACGTGGCTTACTGCTCGCCATCTTGAAATAACAAAGGCCAACCCCCTTCCTTTAAATAAGCCAATGTCTTTGTAAGCAATTTAAATAAGTTTTTTAAGGAAGTTACTGAAGGCTTCCCATGATCCCTCTGTATATGCAAATTAGCTAATGGAAATACTCTTAAAAATAAATTTCTTGCTTAATAAAAAGGAGAAATTTGAAAATTTTGAAATCTCTTTCACTGGTATTCCAGGATAAAAAATGAGGATTGTTATTAAAATATTAAATCTAATCCATACTAGTGGTCACCATAACCTTAAGAGAAATTGTTTCATGTGGCAAAGATTTTTAAATGAAACTGTATAGCCTGAAAATTATTTTGGAAGGAAATAAAGAGAGGTTTTCTTCAAATATCATAGGGATTGTAATTGATAACCAATGCATTAGGCCTCAGAAGGTGTAGATAAGAAAAGATTAAATGACTTTTAGAAATTATTAGGAGACTTTAACTGGTTAAAACCTTTCTATACAAAAAGAAATTGACAGCCAGTTTGAAAAATTGAATTGCCATGCCTAGAGCAAAGTATCCTTACATGATATTTTCTACAATGTCATTATAATTTTTGATATTTTACAACAGCATATTGTACAATTATCCCAAACAAACTTAAAAATCTAATTTTTTGAATGTTTGGCAGCAATTTATAAGGACATGAAAAGATTTAATCCCTTCCACTGTGTGGAAGGCCCCCTGGGAAGGCACTTGAGCATTCTATATTGGCCTCTCTTGCCCTTTTGCAAAGAGGGACCATCTTCTCACAATCCAATTGCCCACAACTGTTGCCTGAGTTTTCTGTTCATGCTGAGGTTGAAGCCTCGTGGTGGTTGGTACCATGGATCTGTCTCTCGCACAATGGCGTGAGCTGGGCCCTCCCTGGAGAAGAAACCTGGGTACCCCAAGACATGTGATCAGTGCCGGGGCCCCGCCAGCAGGCGAGGGGATCCCAAGGCAGGTGCTGGGCATGGAGGCCATAGGGGCATAGGCTACCAAGGAGACAAAACTGAACCTCACATCACCCTGCTTGGCCCCGGAGGATGGCTGGTTAGTCAATGACGGGTAAGATTCCTCAAGGGAGGAACAACCTAAGACAGGCACAGTCGCAGAGGGGCCATCAGGAGAGAACTTGGGGGTCAACAGAGGTGGGGCACAGAACCTCACCCCCCCAACATTGCAGGGGCTTGAACACTCGCCCCTTCTGAGGGAGGTCTCCTGCCCCATGGCTGCTTCGCGCTTCCCATGCCAGCTCAGATCAGGACCCAGGCAACATACAGAGAATTGGCCCAGCTCAGATCCAGAAAGAGACCCAGGCAACAGAGAGTTGGCTGATGGCAGCTGCCCTAGATCTAAATCCAGCCTAAATCCAGGAATGCTCAGGGCTTTCTCAAGGATGCAAAATAATCCTTTTCATTAATATTTACAGGGTAAAATAAGATTGTTGTTAAAGTATTAAATTTGACAGTAAAATAGTAATCAAGTATTTCAGATTAATTTAAATTGGCTAAATGAAATAAGTGAATATTTAAGAAAATTTAATTGTACAAAAAGCTGTTCCTAAAGTATTAACCAAAATTTCTATTGGTAGTTTATTGCATGGTAAAATTGCTTAACATGCAATGAACCTAAAGCAGTCATATTTTTGTGCAAAAATGTAAAGTTATCAAGACTGCATTATAAAAATTTTCCTAAAGCCTCCTAAAAATTAAATAAAAAAGAAAGGGGGATAGTGGAAAAGTACCATGTAAGAAAAAATATCCTGTAAGTAAATTACTTCTTGAAAATTTTACTTTGAAAATTAATTTTCATACAGCAGGACACCCATGAAAAACATACATGGTGTCAAAATAAGCCAAAGGAAAATTGTTTGGGCAAAAAATAATAAGGATCCCAAGAAAAATTTATAGAAAAGATTCCTTTATTAACTTTTGGTCGAGAATATGTTTGTATATTTTCAGAAAACAACTCCAAGACCATGTGGGTTCCAACAGAAATGCTTCAGACATGAAGACAAGAGGAGAAATAGTCCAGAGATGGAGGACGCTGACGACGCCTTGCCATGCTAGCAGTCAGCAGATGTGCATCACTGCAGATTGACCAAGTCCAAACCACAGAGGTCGGACCTGCATCACCAACGTTTGTCCACCATCCAGATATCGTTGCTGACATGTACACTTGAGGAACTTTTGGACATTGAAACTTTGGACTCAGAACTTTTGGACATTGAAATTGGGACTCAAACATATTTTGTTCTGTGGTCTTTAAATGTATGATTTTTTTAAGGAAGGAATTGGGGGGAGATGCCGGAAACCGAACATTGAGACATTGGAACTTAAATATGAAAAGGGAATCTGAATGCTTTGGTCAACCTTAAGGAATGCTTTGGTCAACCTTAAGGAATGCTTTGGTCAACCTTAATAGCTCTGAATGGTCAGAGCCATTCACTCATAGTTTAGTTGAGACATTGGTAGTTAAAGAATCTCTCACCTGTTAATCATGTAAATTTTTGCTGATTGTCTTTTGTTGTAATGGGTGTATCTCAGAACCCCAATAAAAGGGATGGCAAAGGCCAGAGCAAGAGAGCAGTCCTCCCACTAGAGGTGGACTCCCGCCTGGCCCCCATTTTCCCAAATTGATTCTTTTCTAGCTTCTCTTCATTTTGATTGCGGCCTTCTCCAGAAACCGGACCTGAACGGGAACCCTGAAACACGCGGGACGTGACAAGGGATTCCCACACCTGCCCTCCAGTCCCCTGGCCCAGGCCGAGCCCCCTCTGGTGCACCCCGCCTAGCCAGGTTTTTGCCTTTGATCTATGGCATTGGTGACAGCACACTCCTAGCAAGCCTGGTACCCAGAGGGGCACAGGGTCAGGTCTTTGCCCAGAATGCTAGAGGTTGCAGTAGCATTTGCAGATGTCGCCCAGAGCCTGCTGGCGAAGGGAGCGCCTGTGTGGGGTGTCCTCATAGAGGGATGGTGAGGCATTGCTCAGCGCCCCTTGGAACACCCGCCTCCTGGCCAGCCGCTTTGCCAAAGCCTTGGTACTCACCCTGGAGCTGCTCCTCAGGCAGTCCCCAGTCGGGCCTAGTGCCTCTTCTTCCACATTCGGCCTTCATCCATCCCTCTCTCCTGCAGTGCTTGGGCTCCAGGCCCGAAGAAAAGAACCAATACCAAGAAGGACAAAGCCCAAAGGAAGTGAGTCTTGAACCCCCACATCCCATTCCCTGGATTTCCTCCCGCACCTCCTCTCTGTGTCACATCTTGAACAGGCACCTTGTGGCCCAGCCACATGGCCACCAGTCTGCCTGGTAGAGTCGGTCTCCGTGAAGCTGTGAATCTGTGGCCAGAGGCCCAGTCTGAGACTCAGCAAACCCATGCCTGCGATGTTCCTGGGGTCCCATGGGAGTGGCTAGGCGGGCAGGCCTCCCCTCCCCAGGGTGGAGATACTTCTAATGACTGGGATTGAAGACTAGACACAGAAGTGTATCCCTCTCAGCACCATGATGATCATGACCAAAGTAAAAGTTTGTTTATGCCCAGTTGGACTGGTGTGGGTCAGTTGGTCAAGCTTCCTCCCATGCACCAAGAACTCATCATTTTGATTCCCAGTCAGGGTACATGCCTGGGTTGTAGGTTCAATCCCCAGGAGGGGGTGTTCAGGAGGCATCCAATCAATGTTTCTGTCTCTCTCTTTTCCTCTCCCTCTCTGTGAAATTAATTAAAACTATTATTTTTTAAGTTTGAGATGTTGAAAGAAGAGGCTGAACCCAATTATGGTGTTGAATTTACTGCTAGATCTGTTTGAAAAATAACATAGCTTTAGATATTTTGCTTATTGTTGATAATGCTCCTGAACATTCTCCTTTGGTTCATGATCTTTATCCCAATAGCAAAGTAGTATTTCCCCCGTCAATCACTACCTTCTTTTAAAAATTTTTGTTTTATTGGTTTTTAGAGAGAGGAAGGAAGAGGGAGAGAGACAAACATCAATTGGCTGCCTCCTGCACACTCTGCACTGGGGATCGAGCCCACAACCTGGGCATGTGCCCTGACTGGGAATCAAACCAGAGACCTCTCCAGTTGAGGTTTTATTTAACCAGTAGATCAAGGAGTTACAGTAGCTATTAAGGCCTTCTATTTGAATCAGACCTTGTCCCAGGGTATTGCTACTGAGGAAGACCCTGAAAATACATTGATGCAATTCTGGAAGGATTGCACCACCTATAACTACATCAAGAATCATACTTGTAATTAGGGTGAAGTCACCAAGGAGTATATCTGGAAGAAATATTTAAGAGGTCCAACCAGGACACTGACAGATTTGCCAAGCAGAGGAGGTTGCAAATATCAACAAAGCTGTGATTGAGATGGCAAACAACTCTTACCTTAATTTGGATGAGGATGACATTGAGGAGATCCTAGAGGCAGTTCCTGAGGCATTGACTATTGAGGGATTGTTGTAACTGGAACAGGAATGCATAGCTGAAGAAGAGGCAAGAGAAAAGAAAACTTCAGGGAGAGAAAAAGACAATTCACTGGGAAGGTTATAGTAGAAACTTATGCAGACCTCAGCAAGCTCCTTAAAATATTTGAAGACATGGATTTTAACACTGAAAGGTAAACCCCAACACTGAAAGTTTTCCATTAAAAGAGGAAAACATGCTGGGCCAGCATGACTCAGTGGTTTACCATTGATCTATGAACCAGGAGGTCAGGGTCTGATTCTCTATCAGGGCACATGCCTGGGATGCAGGGTCAAACCCAAGCAGGAGACATGCAGGAGGCAGCTGATCAATGATTCTCTCTCATCATTGAAGTTTCGATCTCTCTTCCCCTCTCTCTTCCTCTCTGAAATAAATAAATAAATAAATAAATAAATAAATAAATAAATAGTTTTTTTTTTTTTTTTAAGAGAAAAATTTTCATGGTGCATTATCAACTTAAAAACAAAATCATAAAAACAAACAAAAAAGAAGCAAACCACTAGGGATATATTTCTGAGGAGATGTTTCCTTAAGAAGACTCCCAGGCAGGTTCTTCAGGAGAAATTCCAGAGGAGATATTGTTACTAGGCATATCGGTTAATAATGTGGATTTTGTAATCAAAGCAAACACAATAATTTCAAGAGAAACATCAAAAGTGCTTTATTCAAAGTAATGTCCATCACTAGCTACACATTTCCTCATCTTTCAGGTCATTTGTGGATACCATCCCAATAGAACTTTTCTTGTTTTGAGGCAAACAATTGAGAGACCCAATTTTCCACTTCTTCGTATGTTTTGAAGTGCTGCTCAGAAAGTGCATGTGCCATCGATCGGTACAAGTGCTAATCTGAAGGAGCAAGGTCTGGTGAATACAGCGGGTGGGTTAATACTTCCCAGGCAAGATCTTTTATCGTGTCTTTAACTGGTTTTGAAGTGTGTGATGGTGTGTTATCATGAAGCAAAATTACTTTGCCATGTCTTCTGGCACATTCTGGTCGTTTTATGATCAAAGCGTGGTTCAAATTGATTATTTGTTGTCAGTAGTGACAGTATTAATGGTTTCACCTGGTTTTAGAAGCTCATAATACACCACACCTTCCTGATCCCACCAAACACAGAGCATTGTCTTCTTTCCAAATCGATTTGGCCTTGCAGTGGATGTTGATGGTTGACCTGGATCAACCCATGATTTTGTGCTTTTGGGAATCTCAAAATAAATCCATTTTTCATTGCCAGGCAGAATTTGATGCAAAAAAAAGACTCTTGTGCTGTTGAAGCAACATTTTACTGATGACTTTTCGGTTTTCCATTTGTCTTTCATTCAGTTGATGTGGCACCCATTTTCCTTCTTTTAAAATCTTTCCCATTGCTTGTAAATGACTGGAAATTGTTTGCTGAGCAATGTTTAATCTTTCTGCAAGTTGTATTTGAGTTTGACACACATCTTTATCCAATAATGCTTGTAATTGTTGGTCTTCAAACTTTTTCAATTAACCTGGACATTCTTTGTCTTTCACATCAAAATAATCACTTTTAAAGCATTTAAACCAGTGTTCACAAGTATCTTGAGATGGAGCATGTTCACCATAAGCTTCCCAAAGCTTTCAGCAACACTTTTCTTCAAAATAAAGTAATGAATTAAAACTTTCCGCAAATGCTCTTTTTTGGCACAAAATTCTATATTTTTAAGCTTAAAAATATCTATGATGTTAACACCTTCAGAAAATGTGACATATGAAGTTTTGAAGCTTGTTGTCAATACAACAAAATAGCATACATATCAAATCGCATATATATCAACACTAGAGGCCCGGTGCATGGGGGAGGCCTTTGGCCTGGCCTGCCCCCTCTCATAGTCTGGGAGCCCTCAGGGGCGGGAGGCAACCTGGCGATCAGGGGAAGGCGACGCCTCCATCACACCTGTGCTGCTGCCACTTCTGCAGTGCAAGCCTTGGCCAGCCCTGGTTACCTGAGCCTCGGGCAGCCCTGGGTGGCTGGGCAGCCGCCATCTGAGGTTTGCCTGTGCCTCAAGCTGGCCCTGGGTGGCTGGGGGGCTGAAGGGACTGGGGGACTCCGGAGGCAGGTGCACTAAGTGGCCGGACCTGCCTGGGGGTGAGCCTGGCTGTGCCGTGCTCCTGACACCCCAGTGGGGCTGAGGGGATTGGGTGCCGCCATCTTGTGGCTGTGGCACCGCCATCTTTGAGGGCGTGGCAGTCAATTAGCATATTCCCTCCTTATTGGCTGTGGGTGCTGCCATCTTTGTGAGGGTGTGGCAGTCAATTATCATATTCCCTCCTTATTGGCTGTGGGTGTTGCCATTTTGTGAGGGCATGATGGTCAATTAGCATATTCCCTCTTTATTAGATAGGATATGTGTAACTCCATCTATTGAGAAAAATCCACATTATTAACCGGTACAACTGGTATTACAGGCAACATCTCCATAGGTGATGTTGCCCATGAAGACCTTCCAGTGGGACAAAATGTGCAGGTGAAAGACTGTGATAATGAGTATTCCTGTCATTAAGCAATGCATGACTGTTTTTGAATTTTATGATTTGAGTACAAAATTGTTTTCACGTATTAAATTTAATTTTGAGGTAAATTATATTTTCGGCTTCTGTTTCTCATTTTGGGGGGAATCTGATTTTCATAAGTACATAGCTTTTTCTATAAAGCTTGTTAAAATGCAATTTTGTGTGTTTCCTTTCATATATTACATTTGTAACAAGTTCAGTAAAATTATACCACTATCATAGATCACTAAATGCTTTCCACACAAAGTAATATTTTATCAATTTTTATTTTACTTTAGGAAGTTTAGTGCTATTATTCTACTGGCATATGATTAATAGTTACTGAAAACATTTTGAAAGTGTTTCTTAATATTTTGTCAAAGCTTTAGAGGAATGGTTATCATAAAACTTGAGTGAAGCCCTCTGGATTTCACATTGCATATGCAGAAGAAGAACAGAAACTAGAATCACAAAAATTATACACTGTATATTTCTAAAAACACACAGAATATTGACTCATAAAAATCTTAGGATTTAAAGAGACAGAAATAATTTAGTTCAATACTTTAAATAAATTTCATGTTGAATGTCAAATTTAACTTATTTTATTTGTTACCTGTTTTACTGTGCCCAAAACACCCCTGCCTCATTTATTCTCAGAAGAAAAAAAAAGTACAATAATCCCATATAATAAAAGCCTAATATGTTCTTTCTGGTTGTCCGGTCATTCGTTCAACCAATCAAAGTGTAATATGCTAATGATATGCTAAGGTCACTCAACTGCTCACTATGACTTGCACTGACTACCAGGAGACAGACTGACTGGTCGACCAGTCGCTATGACATGCACTGACCATCAGGGGGCAGACACTCCAACTGGTAGGTTAGCTTGCTGGGGTCCGCCTGATTGGGACTGAGTGAGATGGTCTGGACACACCCTGGGGCCTTCCTGCAGTCCCTCCCCAGCTGGCCAATCTCCTGCATTCCTCCCCAGCCCCGATCATGCACCTGTGGGGTCCCTCGGCCTGGCCTGCACCCACTCACAATCCAGGACACCTTGTGGAATGTCAGAGAACCAGTTTTGGCCTGACCCTGCTCAACACAGGAGCTTCCCCCTAGTGGTCAGTACGCTCCCACAGTGGGAACACCTCTTAGCCAGAAGCTGGGCTCATGGCTGGCAAGAACAGTGGCAGTGGCAGGAGTCTCCCCCACCTCCGTGGCAGCACTAAGGATGTCTGACCAATGGGAGTGGGCCTAAGCCATCAGTTGGACATTCCCCAAGGGCTCCCAGACTGCGAGAAGGTGCAGGCCAGGCTGAGGCATGCCCCCCCCCCCCAAGTGCACAAATTTTGTGCACCAGGACTCTAGTTAATTATACTTTGGTAGAGCAGAAAACAGCAGTGCTTGTGCTGTAAATACATCACTCTTATTTCAGCATCCTTTAGAGCTTTGTCATGGTAGAGTAACACTACATTTCAAGAAGGCCATTTCAATATGTCCTGAGGAATTTTCACATTGAGATAAAGCATGCTTTCTTGATTCCCTAACCCCAGTTTTATTCATTGATAAAATATAACTCAGCTTTATTCCTTCTTTTCACTGACCCCACCATATAAATTTTGAAAGTATAATTTTTAAACTCTTACAAAGTCTTATTCTATTGTCTATGATTTCTATAAACTTCCTCTAATAGACATTCTTATGTAGCCCTTGATAGTGACATCATGCAGTGATCATATTTTCTTTATAGCATGGTTTCTCAAGTGTGGGTAAAGAATCAAGCTCCTTGAGAGTTAAGGCTTTGGGAAAGTTGTCCTAGTGATTTTGCTCTGCACTTCTCATTAATAAACATGAGTTGCTTGTGTCTGCACATGATAGTCATTACAAATAAACAAGTTTCTCCTTCACATATATGCACCCATGGTCTTGTCAATTGTGATTCAGAATTATGGAAAATGCATCATCTGATCTCATGGGTATAATTAGAATAACTGACAAACATAAACCTTGTTCAAACATTCGATTCAGCCAATTCATAAACTTTGGTCCTATTCTCTGCAAGGAATGAAGTACAGCATCATGTTCCATATACTCATCAGGTGAATTAGCCTTTATTTTAATAACAGACAAGATATTCTCAATTGACTTATCAAGTGTATTAAATAATATAGGCTAATTAATTATATACCATTCTGAATCTTTGTACCAATATTTTTGGACTAAATTTTTTATTTTTTAAAAAGACTGTAACCTTCCCAAGGCATTAAGTAATGACATGCCTTTATTGCATTGTATACAAAAATTCACACATGTCTCTGCAATTTTATCTATATCTATGGATGTTACAAAACATGAGAGCCAGACTCTGCTTTAGGAAACCCTAAAAATGTAATGAGGATGGAAATTACTACAATTTTGTAGTTTTGTACCATAGCTATATTTTGCTCTTGAGGTTTTGATATCATTTTCTAGGCTTGTACATAACCCCTAATGGTATTTGATTTAAAACAAATACATATATTTAGCTCATGTCTATTTAATATACATATTTTATTGTGTTTTCTGTATGGTTCATTGACTCCCATTTGAATCAATGGTATAAAATGTGAGATTACTAACTAGCATAGCTTAATTTTGCTTTTTAAATATCATATAAATGATAAGACAAATGCTGATAATGATAAAAACAATTTAATTATAATTTATAAAGGGATTACTCTGTACTAGGCATTACAAAAAATATTTGCATAGCTTATCATCCTACTCTATTTCATCAATGTAACTTTCAGGATATTTTTTATTTTGTTTTGTTTTGGTCATTTTGAAAATAAACTAAAGTTTATAAGATCACACAACTAATAAATATTGCAATTGACTCGTTATTTTTATTAGCATAGTGCAATGTTTCATATGTTCAGAGAATACATTTAAAATTTGAGAAGTAGTTCAGTCTTTTATTCTACATTTCCATCAAAAGCATTTTTTCCTATTAAATAATTTATTTTCATACAAGTTCCTGGTTATGCATGACTTACTAAAATGCTTAATGATTGATACTTATCACATGCTTTCTATCAGATAAATGAAAGAGAGAGAGAGAGAGAGAGAGAGAGAGAGAGAGAGAGAGTGGAGGGATAGAAAATTTGGAAAACATGTTTCTATGTAGCCCTACCAATGGACAAGAGAATGCAATTTATATTTTCAGTCTATATCACTCACTACTTTCAGGATAATAATTTTTGTAAATTTACTTTCAAGGCATAGTGGAACATGTTTTATTAATCTTGAAATGATCTCTTTCACATTTTTAAGGGGGTAAGTGCTCCAGTTTGAGTGCTCTTAAATATGGAAAACATTTCATGCTCCTAAACATTTCATGCTGTTTAAATATTTTTTACAGACTTGGATTACAACACTTAGTTTTCTTTTTCTATAGTGAAAAAAAATATTACTACATGTCTACTATAGTTATGGAACTAAAATTCATTTCAGATTGCTGGCTATACTTTTAGTGCAGAAATAAGGTTTTACAGTTTAGGATATGCTCCTTTAATGCACATCTTAGTAGAGGATGTGCCTTCTGTTAGAACTTGCAATGTAAAGTTTATGTGATGCTTCTTGCAAACAAGTGCCTTTTGGATAACCAGGAGTCTTTCCAGTGGCTCAATGACCATATATGTATAGCTCAGATCCTGACTTCTCTGTCTTCCAGCTTTGTTCTTGCACTATCATCCTAAATATCATAAATAAAATCTCTTGCTCTTGGCCTCTACTAAGGTTCTGTTTTTCTTCACAATAAACAGAGTATTCAATCACTCCTCCATTTAATATGATGATTGGATTTTGTACCACCTAATTCAGTGGCACGTATGTCAGAAAATAACTGATAAAAATGGCAATATTTGGCAAAAATAAATGAAGAGGAGCTGGATTGGCAAAGTCTTTGTTGTTGATGAACAGAGTGAGAGAAGTTAATGTACACAGGAAACCACTAATAGAAATAGATTTCCAAGAGAGAGTATAAGGAGTAAAAGTAAACATCTTAGACATACCTGATTCTGATGGGCATGTAAAAAATATAGAAACAAGTGTAGCTCTGAGAAAAGTGGAGATTGGGAGTATAGTGAAAGCTATCCTATTTTTAAATATATATTTTATTGATTTTAGAGAGGAAGAGAGAGAGAGAGAAATATCAATGTTGAGAGAAAATCAATGATCGGCTGCCTCCTCCATAGCCCCTACTGGGGATCAAGCCCACCACCAGGGCATGTGCCCTCACCAGGAATCAAACCGTGAGCTCCTGATTCATAGGTTGATGTTCAACCACTGAGCCACACTGGCCAGGTAGAAAGCTACTATATTTTTAATCTGTACTTTTACCTGACCTTATGACAAAGTCAAGTATATATTTCATTTACTTTAGCAACAATATGATATATACATTTTTACTTCCATCCCATAGATGAGAAATTTGGGATGCAGAGAGGATAAGAAATTTACTAAATAATCACATAGCTAATAAATGGCAAATTTGAGAATTGAATTCATCTTTTTCTTACTCTAAAATGTCTTGCTATCAAAACTTTCATAATAAAAGTTAAAGGTATAGGGGAAGCAAATTTTTACCTCGATCTTCTTAAGAATTTTGGTTGAGTCTGATAATTAAACAGAAGACAGATTAACAGGAGAAAGGCATACATATTTATATGTCTTATGTGAAAAGAGAGCACCCATAAGGAAATGATGATCCAAGGAAGAGGCAGAACCTAAATGAATTTATACCAGGTTGAGCAAGGAGAGGTAGATGAGGAAAAGTAACTAAATTATGTGAGGAAATTAACGGAAGATAAGAATTCTTTTACTGCCTGGCAAACCATGGCTCAGTGGTTCAGCATCAAATCTATGAACCAGGAGGTCATGGTTGGATTCCTGATCAGGGCACTTGCTTGGATTGCAGGCTCAATACCCAGTGGGGAGCATGCAAGAGGAGGCAGGCATTCAATAACTCTTATCACTGATGTTTCTATCTCTCTCTCCCTTCCTTTCTGAAATCAATAAAAATATATTAAAAATTTATTTTACCAATTTCTGCATAGAATTCTCTCAGTTATTGTGTTATTGAAGAAGAATGTTTTGTTTCTTATGGTACAAGGAAGGCATCTTTCACATGAGAATTCTTATCTCCTATTTTCAGGAAGAAAAGGAAGGTCAAGTTCTCTTCCTACGCCTGTTGTTTTTCAAGTGCCTTTAGCTCAAAATAATCATTATGTCAAAGTGGCATATTTTGGAGTGGTGTATTCTGCCACTCTTCAGAGGCAAGAGCAATGGGAGATGCTTTATATGTGAGCTCTAGACATTTATGAAAAACAATAAACAGTTGTTAGAGACCTATGACTGACATTATGAGGAATTTATCTTAAATAACCCCTACTTAACCTCTTGCAGGATTAATCATCATTGTTCTATGCAGCTGTGGAACTTGCTAACTGAAGCCCAAAGTTTGATAAACACAGGGAATTGGCAGATTATACTCTAAGGAGCTTATGAATATTTCCTCCCCCAGCTGAACGCTATGCTCATCAAGATTGATTTAGTTGTTTCCCAGCCTATTTATTCCAGGTATATAAATTACTATATTTACATAATTTAATTAGATATTTCATCAATCCAATTACAATTGTCAAAAGAGTTGTTTCCATAAAAATGTGTTGAATGCTTTCAAAGACAAGGTAGGCAAGTCACTAAAAATTTGCAAATTAAGTGAGGGCTAGAAAGCTGAAAAGGTTGAGGAAATTATATTTAAAATAAGTGAAACATTTTGCACTAAAATGGCTTTGGGAACAGCTTTTAGTTTTCTTAGTTTTGAAGAGGTTAATACAGAAAAGTCTATAAAACTCATTCAGGTGTGTCTCACACCTGCCTTAAAAGTTTCCTTCCATTTTAACTTACCTTTCACAAGATCATCCTGATCTTCTCTTTCTGGAACCTCAGAATGTCATGGGAACATCATTTTCTTCTTAGCATATGTAGCGCCTTCTGCTTGTCGTTTTCTTTTCCGTACACCTGCATTGGTCTCTTTTCAATTAGCGTCTTTGTCTTAACTCCCAACTTCATTCATTTGCCCTGGCTCCTACTCTTGTTTTTTTTTTTTTTTTTCCTTTCTGAGTCGCTGGCCATGGAGTTCCATCACCTTCAGCCTCAAGTTTAGCCTCCTAATTTCTTTTGTTGCATTTTGGGCTACTGAGTTAACATTCTGTGTGGCTTTCTAATTTTAGTTCTTGTTTTCTCTTTTCTTCCATGTCCTTTTCTTTGTCTTTGATTCTTTTCCACCTCTGCTTGCTCTTCTATGGTTTCATTTACTTTGGAGGGCTGAGCCTTGGCCACGATTTCTACCTAAGCATGTGCCACGTGCTAGACTTCCTGCCTATTTTTCTCCTTACTGACTGGTTCCTTTCTCTACACAATGAGGAATTCTCTGTCAGTATATTCAGTTTCTTCCTGAATGTACTATTGCTGGAAGTTATATTGCTGGAAGCCTCAAATAATATATTCCACACCTGTTTCAGCACAGGTTCCTTATGGACTTTTAAATTGTTCTCTCTCCAATTCTGAAAAATTGCCCTTTTCCCTAGAACATTGTCAAGCCTCTAAGTTGTCCTAAAAGTTCTCTTACTTTGCAGATGACACTGGGTCTTTTTAGTAATTAAGTTTTGTAACCATGCCTCTGTTTAATACCACTCTGTGGGTTTTACTTTTATTGCCTTGCTACCATATCACAGATCTTCACTTGGCTTTTTCACGTGGTTTTCACAGTCAGAGCTCCCCTTCTTGACATCTCCTCAGTGGAATTCCTTCTTTCCATGGTAGAGCGGAAAAGCTCCATCTCCACAGCCACCTCTAATTTTCTAAGCCGGATGTAGTTTCCTCTTTTACGGACATCTCCACACACACCCTCGCCCCCTGCTTCGAAATGTTTATCATGGTCAATGCAAGAAAGGCCCTCCCACATTCTGCAAACAGCCACATGCTTTTCCACTTGCACTCCCTTCGCTGATTCTCTAAGTGCATTATATGTAGAAAATAGAATTTTTAGCTAAATGATAATATATTCTATATTAATCAATATTAGTATTTAAATAATAGAGGCCGGTTGCATGAAAATTCATGCAAGAGTAGGCCTTCCTTCCCAGGCTGCCAGCACTGGCTTCTCTCTGGCACCTGGGACCCAGGCTTCCTTCACAGCCCCTGCTTCGTCTGGAAGGATGTCTGGTCTAATTAGCATATTATGCTTTTATTATTATAGATCTGTCTTGTTTCTCAGCCAGAACCTGTCAAAGGTTTCAACCCCCTGCAAGAAGCCCGTGAATTTGCCCCTGCTGTCTGGAGCAGCCGTCACTTCCCTCCTGGGCTTCCCAACACAGAATGCACGCATTTAAGTTTTAAGTTAACATTTAAGATAATTTCACATCAGTGTTTTTGAACTTCAGTTTTCTCCTCTCTAGAAAGACAAAAGTGAGTTACATAACTTTAGGGGTTGTTTTACATATCAAATGAGTTCTGTGCTAAGAATAGGCTCTAGAACTTAATAAGAATTTCTATATAAGTTAAATTAGTTTTTAATAATACCACCATGTGAAAAGTAATACACTCTATTCTGAGGTTAGGCAAGGCCATAGTTCATAAAGCTTTCATTATGTTATATATTATACATGATTATATATAATATTACATATTTATAGGTGTAAATAATTAATCAGTGCAAAGAAAATACAACATGGTAATTGAATATTGCCTATAAAGCTAAAATTAGAACATGTGGTTAAGGAAGGCCTGTCTGGTTAGATGGCATAGAGTTGGAACCAGGCATATTCAAGTCTTTAAGTAGATATTTCAAGCAGAGGAAACAGCAAGAGAAAGCATCCTGTGCTGGATATCTCTGCTTGTCGCAGAAATGGTAAGCACTGCAATGCAGCAGGAGTCATGGGAGATGATGAAAGGCAATGAGATAAAGAATCAAGAACAACTGGGGCGATACTTCCATCACAATCTTCTTGTGAGGTATTTCAGAAGATCACATGCAACATAGGAGAATATAAACAAAAACAACAACAAGCAAATGCATCCCAATTTGACTGGACACTGTCTCGGAGTTGAATATTTCTTACTGTAGAAGAGGCCTTTGCTTCTTGGTAGATAAACTCTCCAGTAAATTTCTTAATCAAATTAAGACTAGCAATATATGTATATTCATAGAACTTGGATATACGATATCCATAGACAGAAGGAGACTCCAATTCCTATACATACTCTCACACTGAATCCTTAAAAATTTGAGGCTCATCTCTAGGCAAACAAAAAGTCCCCAAATTTATTTGTAAAGGTGCAAACTTCAAAACAATACTGTTGTAATGCTTGACAAATACAAATACAATTATAACTAAGTCAACCAATAAATAAACTGTGACTGGATTTGTTCTTAATTTTTTTTTAATCTTATGTTCATGTTGAGGGTTGAGGGGAGCATACCAGCATGACATTTCTAAAATTTAAGTTATAGGTACCTACATGCAAACTATCCTATGATGATGACCAACTTTTTAGAAAACAGTTGAAATGTCTGGCATAATTACTACTATGGGGAAATGTAATCTGATTGTATGTAACAGAGACTTTGGTGAATATGGGAACTAATGAAAACTACAGGTGAGCCCTTAAATAATGATGTGAGAAACATAATCAAATTGATAGAGTCAAATAAGTAAATCTTGGTGCATTATTTAAAAAATAATATCATACTTTTCTAATTTTTTTATTCTAAATGGCATTAAGTCAATTATCATAATATTTATTTGAAAAACATACTTTAAGTACTCTTAAACTATATTTTCTATAGTATGGGAAAAGATTCCAAGTAAGAAACCATACACAGTCACTGGATTAACTATTATTTGTGTTTCAATTCAACACATTATTTTGTATGTTTCAACTCAACACATATTCAATTCAACACAAACTTCTACTAAAGGCAAAGCACTGTGAAAGATAAAAGGCATGAATACAATATGGATTCTGTTCTCTGTTCATGATGAAGATCTTAAGACCGGGATCCTGTAAGCATCTTCCAATTGGGAAAGGTGCGTACTGAGATTCTACCTCATGTTAATTAAGACCATCTGAATCATATTTAGGTTTTGTGGCTATATTTAGACCTGCAAAGCTTAAGCAGGGAAATTGATTTCCAGAATACAAATATTTGAACCTAATATAACCCACACATGAAGCATATATTTTTTACTTTCTAAAATCACCCTGATAATCTTTTGACGAGGTAACATTTTGCCCACAAAATTCTATGTAATAAAGTTCTGCTGTACTCTAGAAAATGAGTAAATGTGAAACTTAAGTTAGAAAAATGAATCTTCTTTTCCTGAAAAATGAATTGTAAGAAAATGAGTAACAACACCTAAATATTGTGCTTATTTAATCCTTGCAGCAAAATTCTCATGTTGCTGTTCCTGCTATTTGAATGTATCAGATCCAAGCACATCTGAACTGAATTGATAACTACTAATGTCCAAGTCTGGTTTCTATCTCTTCCCTCTGATAATTAATTACCCTTTTGCTTATGTAACTAAAGTCAGACCATCTTGATTGCAACCAAAGAGTTCTAACTGAATTGAGAACTATTTAACAAAGCCTCAAATATATCTATTTACAATTGGTAAAAATATATATATTCATAATCTGGTATAGGACTTCACAGTCCATGGTACATAAGAGCAAAACAATTAAGTAAGCTATTCTGTGGCAGAAGTTGCTCTTGACTATTACACAACTGTTACCACAGATTATTATAAAGAGCAGGGATTCAAAGGCCACAAAGTAGGGTAGGTATTAAATGTTCTCTTGAGGAAATGCAAAGTTAAAGAATAGCCCAGATAAAATCCTTAAATTCTCCTTTTAACTGCAAACCAAAATGTAATGACTATGTATGACTATATTGAAATAACTGTCCTCTTACAACTAAGTAATTGAGATGGCCAGCAATCAAATTTAGGAGTTGTTGCTGAATTATATTGTCAGTTGTATTCTTAGATTTTTGTGGTGTTTTCGTTAAGAGACATTAATGTAAATAAACAAAAAAAGGCTATTACCTGAAATGTTGAAATAATGTTATCTGGGAGGATCTGGAGTTCCCTGATGTTTGAAAACACTCTTCTGCCATTCTCTTCACAAATAAAGAAGTGACCTTTGCTGATCATTCTCTGTTGAAGTCACCACACCTGAGGAAATGCCCTAGGAGTAGATGCCTAAAGATATATCTCAGTTTCCTATCATCCATTACCACTATACCTGTAATTGAACTTGCATCTGAATTTGTCCCACTCTGTCAAATCATGAATATCTCCCCAAAAGAAGGATTGCTCAATAAAATAAAATATAGTAATTTGCTAAAACCTAAATTATGCATATGAAATTAATTTTTGGGTGTTTTCGAAAGGAGTATATATTTTAACTTAGTTTGAATTGGAATTTATGTGTGTTTGTGTACCAGAGTTCATGGTCATTCATCGGGTGAGTGAGATCCTATCGGTGTGCAGAGTAAGTTAATGTAAATGCAAATGAAACAATGGTATATTAAAAGGAGATTAGTAGAGAGATAAATTACAAAAGAACAAAGCTGGATGCATTATTATGTCAGTACTCCTGCCTACTCCCCAAAACATCCATAAAGTTGGTGCAGGGACTAAGGTCTTTTTACATAAATTCTTGATATAAGTAATTATTTTGATCCTTAAGAAATATTTTTTTTTTAAAAAAATATTGAAGCTTCGAGAGCTGGTAACCTCATAGGAAATTTCTATAAACAGTTAACTAAGATAGGAAAAAAATTCTGGTTTAGAGATAGCATTGTGTAATGTATTGTCACCAGTTTTAGATTAATTACATTGGAATCATAATCAAAAGTAATCCTTACTTATAAGCAGCGGAGAAAGGGATTTTTTTCTAGTGAAAACTTGTCCAATCTGCCTGGTACAAGAGACGTTCGCATTGTGGATTTACACTGACACAAGGGCAGTTTCTAACACTTTGTCTAAATGATCAAGGAACTGGGACAACAACAAAGTAAAATTAGTCATTGAGAATTTCGAAAAAGAAATATATAAGTAGACACCTCAATATGATGCAGAACATGAAGACATGAATGAACAAACATGTAACACTTATCAAAAGCCTCACACTGTGGACAGAGGTTTAAAAAACCTGGTGGCTTTCTGTCAGCCTCTTTTCCCAGCATTCCCCAGACTTGTTGAATTAACTAATAGACCAAGTAAGAATGGGAGCAGGAATGAAGGTGATTCCTTGGTTCTCTGAAGTTGACCAGGCTTTGCTACACGGTTAATATTCTAACAGCAGTGACTAGTCCTCAGTCCCTGATATAGGGGATCCTGACAGTTCCATGGGAGAGAATTATCACCTGACTTTTTTTTTTTCCATCCCGAAGGAGAAAGAGATTCTTGCTCACTAGATTTAGGTTTCCTTTAGGCTGACAACTCCCTGGGGCTCTAGGATAATATGATATAACTTGTAGTGTCCCAGTGAAGATTTAATAAGACCATGTGTTTTGTAAGGCACATGGACCATTGACTGATATATGAAGGGGCTCAACCAATTTAGATTTTTTTTTTCTGATTTTTAACTAGGTATAATTATATGATTGTTGAATACATAAAGAAATGGTGAAGGGAAAGTTAAGTGAATGTGTGTAAGCCTGACGAAAAATATTTCTGAAATTTATCGGTCTGTTTCTAGTCATTGTTGGAAGAGGTCATTCAGAGGTCATGACCCTGTTCTACCTGCCAGCTAGATCCGAGCAATCTGTTGTTCTTCAAGTCCTCCCTTACCCTAGGAAAGTAGTTCTTTCCACCTCAGGGCCGTTTTCAAGAAGGCAGCCTTGAGTGAGTAAGCTGTTGAGGCCATCTGGATGGTATATGTGATTGAATCCAGTTTAAGCCTCTGTGTAAAAGTTTATGATTCTTCGGGGTGGGGATGCAAATGAGTAGATATACTCATCTTGCAGATGCCTAAGATAACCCTCCTATGTTAGTTTCTTGGTTTATTAAACCTGCCACTTACTAATCTAGAGTGGGTTGCCTCTTTCTTTGGTCCTTCCTTCTATTTATTTTATCTGAAATTTTATGTGAGGCAGGCCGTCTTGGTTATGAATTTTACCTGGGTGTCTAGGACTTTCCATGTGTAACCTGTAGTAGTTGCCAAAGTTTGCTCCAAGAAGTTGTAGGTTTAAAATTATTGAAATAATATTCAACACCACATAGAATTCTGTGATGCCTTTGTACCATACTCAAAATATAAATCAATTTAAATTTGGCTTTAGAAACTTTTGAATATTCTAGCTTATTCACGTAAACACTATCTATCTATCTATCTATATATCTATATATATATATATATATATATATTTACTGAAACTACTCTGAACTGAGCTTAACAATAAGTTTTTTCTAAATTAAGCTTGGTTCATAATTTAATGATTTAAACATTGATTTCTAATGTTAAGTGTTTCAGTGAGCCAGTTATTAATTTGGTTATTGATTCACAGTTTAATCTGAGTTCTTTCATGTAGAGCAACTTAACATTTTGGTCTTGCATTTAGTTTATTTCTGGTATACATTTGTAATACTGAAACCAGAATGTGGCATTTGAGTCCAAGTTCTTTGTCTTGGGAAATCAAAGAATGGAGTCCCGGACAAAGATGCTTAGCAGAAGCAGTTTATTAAGAGAAGCCAGAACTGGAAAAGGTGCAGCTGGGGTTCCAGGAGAGTAAAAAGCAGGCCACTGTCCAGAGCTTCCATTTCATGTTGCAGCCAAGTGTATGTAGTTCAGCATCCAAGCGAATTAAAGCCTATTAGTCCATATTGAGGGTCCCACATGGCCATAAGCCGCATGGACATAAGGGAGCACATCACCCCTCCCCCACCCCCAGCATGTGCCAGAGAGAGCAGAGAGAGAGGGAGAGAGAGGAAGCACATGCTTTTTATAATCTAGGGGTAAGACATGCCTTGCTAGCTCCTGATTGGTCCTTTCAAAGAATTCTGTCTTAATAACATTCTTGGGATTGGTTATATGCTTCACTGCCTTGTGATTGGTTATCTGTAAACTGCCTGTCTCAGCAACATCCATACATTTTAAAGTTTCTCTCCTGTGGGCACCCTTCTTTCCACACCCAGTTGAGCTGCCTTAGCAATTCTGCTTAGCTGGGTTCCCAGGTTCTGCTTCCTTCCCCATGGTCCCAGTCCTGTTTACCTAGCTTCCTTCTGTCTCCTCAATATTATCTTCTACTCTGTCAAAGAAATGTTTTTATGATTTGTTAATGCATATAAAATATTTTAAAAATTTGCATATTAATTACTTTTAACCTAAACAAGCAAAAAATTACATTAAATAAAAAAGACTAATTACTTATGTCTGAATTGATCAGCAGGGTAGAGGTTGAAGGCAGTCCTCCTCTCTGGCCTTGAACAATAATAAACCTGTTGTGAGTTCCAAAAGTAGTTTTCTTTTAAAAAAAATATGTTTTGTTGTTTCAACTCTATAGAAATAAAGTAGAAAAAAGAATAGAGGTCAGCAATCACACTGATATCAGTTCAGGGAGGGAAGGAGCAATTAAGAAACTTTTGCCACATTGTTGAAAGGTTGTTACTGATAAAGAGAAAAGAGGGACTAAATAAGAGGAAATAATAAGTGGTTTTCTGGGTTAGATAATGAGAAGCTCTATTCTGTGGGGCATGGGAAACAGCATGATCATTTTCATTTGCAAATTGAAGCTAATGACTTGATTATTGGTGAAAGAGAAGTTCTAAGAACTAATTAAAATAATTGATACATTAATGCTACTAGATGCACTTGCCTACCAGCATAAATAGACTTATAATTTGAGGGCATGTTTTGTGCGAACAGCAGCCTGGATGAGTCTATAATTTAAAGATCAGTGTTCAAAAAAAGTGTCAAAGACTGACTTGAAGCTAAAAGACACAGGTTAAGTCCCCTGCTAAAATGAAGACCAAATCCACCTTTTGTGTTCACGGGTAATTAACAGCAGATTCAGGGTATGATTAACAGATCAATCCATCGGAAAATTCCCTTGTCATTAGCCCTGTAACATGGTAAGCATTGGTTTGGAAGTTGAGTATATAAGGGGCACAATTCATCCTTATTGGGATATATAATAATAAGTGCCTGACAAAGGCAGTGGGGAATTAGAATAAAGGGAAAGACTCAAGAGATCTTAACCAGTTGAATATATAGGGGGGTGGAACAAAGGGAAAACAAAGATAAATATGTGTAAAAAATGATTCAAAGTTTAAGTGAGGTTAATGAGAAAATAATCCAGGAGGAGATTTTGATCTTTATTAAGATAATGAAGTGAGTTGGTCTTACTTTGTCCTTAATGTTCTGTCATGGCACATGGCCATGTTCATTATGCACTGCAGTCTGGGAGTGTGTTGGTCAAAGGAGCGTGTTGGTCACTCCCTTAATGGGTTCAATTAAACATTTAAATTGGCAATAACAAGGGAAACACTACAAGAGAAGGAAAATAAGAAATCAGACTTCTGGAGTTTCTAGATTCAGAAAGCTTCAAACCTGTGAGTTGATTCATTTGTATTGTAAATGAATTGGAAATATTACATTCTTTTAGAGTTTGGGTGCATATGCTATTAACTGCTTCTAGATATGCAACACTTCTCTAATTATATGCTTGTAGTCATTGTTGTAGAGTTAAAATCTTAATTTTTTTTACTGATTTTTAAAGAGAGGGAGAGTGCTTGCAAGAGAGAAACTTCAATGACAAAGCACAACATTGATCAGCTACCTCCTGCATGCTCCGTACTGGAGATGGATCCCACAATCCAGGCATGTGCCCTGACCAGAATCAAACCATCAGCCTAAGCCGTCCGTCAGAAATCCCCCAAGGGCTCCCCAGACTGCTAGAGGTCGCAGGCCAGGCTGAGGGAATCCCCCCCCCCTTCCACCCAGTGCAGGAATTTCATGACCTGGGCCACTAATATATATATAACTGTTCTGTTTATCTGGAGAACCCTGACATACAAATCCCAAATGCTTGTTCTTTTATGTAAACAGCTTTCTTTAAATATCTGTTAACTGACTAGACCACTTACTGATAGCTATGCTTATTGAGGTTGGGATATCACTAAAATGCGAGAAAATGAATTCCATATTTTCATTCCAATTCTTCATTCCCACTTGTTCCAAAATTTGGCCCTACAAGTTTTTAATTGGCCTCTTTGATCCAGCCTGATTAGGAAGAACACTGCTATTATCCCTCAAAAATAAGTTTTGGTGTCACAAATCCTCATATTAGCACAGGTTATTACCTTCTCATTTCTCTCAGCCTTTCTCCTGATACCTAGTTACATCATACCTTTTATTAGCTTATGTAAAAATATATTTGCAATTTTCTCATCCTAGTCAGGTATATGCTTATGAGCTGAATTCTCCAAATTCTATATCAGGTTTCTTGGTTCATCATTAGTTTATCAATTTTGTTTGATTCCTACTTCAGAACTTACCTTTAGTTAGTCTTCCAAGATATATGTAATATGTCTGGAATATACAGCTTTATCCCAAGTATTCCAAGTATTTAAAACAAAACTTTGTGTTTTAATATCAACTGCTACTATTATATATCAGTTCTGTTGCCTAACAGTATTTTATATCAGATGGCATGGACTTAGTGTTGGGAAGATAGAAACTGATGTTTGGTGATAATGATACAGCAAGGTGTCTTTTAAAAAAGTGAATAGTGACTTATTGCCAGATCACATCTGCTTAGAAAGTAGAATCCAACAAAATATAATCAGGAGGGGCATTTTTGACTGATTCATTATTGGAACTACAGAACTACTGAAGAAGTAAATGTTTTTCTCTACTTGTCATCTACAATACATATTATATCAAATATAATGTATTATAATGCAAATATATAATTTGTATCTTTATATATTTATGTACATATACATACTTGGGGGAAAATTTACCATGCAAGGCAAAATGAATGTAAATTCAGAAAGAAAATAACCACTATCGCATTTATGTTCACACACACATGCTTGGAAAGTATAGTCACGCAAAAACACCCAGGTAAACATGAAATTAAAAGAAAGACTTTGAATCAGAATTGTCTTTTTCAGTGTTTAACACCTACATTGAAAAAGTTAGTTGAACTTTCTGAGCCTTGATATCCTCATCAAAATAATGGGATATACCAGTGCCAATCCAGGGGATTTTGTAGGAAGAGATGAGATTATTAATTTAAAAGTCCGAGTAGTATGCTATTAAAATGCGTTAGTATCCAACTATCATTAAAATGTGGGTAAATTAAATATAATTCAGAATATTTAGACAATTAGTTATCTCCATCTTCTCCAAGTTTTATGCTGCCTAGATTTGGAAAATAAAATGATCAGAAAACAAATTACTCAAAAGAGTCTGTACTTGTATCATCATATCTCATACAACAAAATTTATATATTATACTAGGAAAATAGTAAAAAAAAAATGTGTGAGATGATTATTTACTAGCACAATTAGATTTAAATGATTGTCTTGAACTGCTTTACCAGCATGAGTAGAATCTATGTTTGAAAACAGTGACACAGAGTGGGTATGTTTGAAATAAATTCCAAGTTCATATGTCTTGTAATATGACATATTTCTATCATATTTCTTTCATATAAGAAATATAATTTCATGGAAAAAAGTAGAGGTCAGAGATTTAGTGACTCTGCTGTGTGAATTTGGACAAATCAATAAATGTATCCTAATTAATAAAAAAGTGCTCTATGCTTGGAGTTGTTAAAATCAAATTAGATTATTTAGGAAAGTACTTGGGAAAGTTACAAGTGCCATGCAAATAAGAGAATTTAATGATATATAATAGAATTTCAATCAATTTTTGCAGGTGCATGCCTTTTATATCTACTAAAGTTTCAGAGATTTTTACATTTATTTTTTGGAGTATCTATCATGTGCCAAAAAGTGTTAGGAAGATAAATGGTGAACAAATAGACAATATCCCAATGTTCAGATCATATGCAGTCAAAAAAGTTCCATACTTATATTTTCCACTAGAGGCCCGATGCATGAAATTTGTGCAAGGGGCTCGGCCCTTGCAGCCCCAGCCTCATCCAGAAGGTCCTCCAGAAGGACATCTGGTCTAATTAGCATATTATGCTTTTATTATTATAGATAGTACTCAACACATATTTAGGTTGAGTGTTCTATAGAATCTATTTCTTTAATAAACGACCAAAGCAATAAGTTAATAAAGTTGCATTCACAAGACAAAAAAGATCTAATTTTGTGTTTGATATTTTGACAATGGAATCACAAGATTTTAAAAGTATATATATATATACTGTGTGTGCGTGTGCGGTTTAAGGACTCTTTCCTACTCAACCTTGCAAGGAAGCTTAGGGATTTGCCACCCAGGAGCTCATTGAGGCTGGCTGTTAGTTTCTACAGGCCAAAGGAGAGTAATCCCCTGAGCCTCTGCTTCTTCCCACACATCCCAAGGGCCTTGATCTGAGACTGATTCCTCTCTTTACAT
This sequence comes from Eptesicus fuscus, assembly GCF_027574615.1. NCBI lineage: Eukaryota > Metazoa > Chordata > Mammalia > Chiroptera > Vespertilionidae > Eptesicus > Eptesicus fuscus. Next base: position 51,779,477 of record NC_072488.1, read on the forward strand.
CAAGCAAGACTATAGGTATCTGTAGCATAATTTTAGGAGAGTTTAGATCAAAACTATACTCCAAAATCTTGCTAGGGCTTAAGCAAGGGTTTAACATAGAAAAAGGATGAACAAATATCCCTATCGATAGGGATATAAAAACTATTATTCCCAGATGCATTGCTTTCAAAGAATTCTGATAAACTGTATCCAAACATATTTAGTTGCTTTTCAAGTTCTGCCATTTCAGGACTTGGCAGCATCTCAGGTCATTATTAAAAATTACTATTATCTTTGAACAGAGAAGGCTGGCCACACCAACCACCATAACAAACTCACACACATGGTAAGGAATTGCATAGGAAAACTGTGGGATTTGGGTTATTATATCACTAATTGATAGCAAAACTTTTTTAACATTTGGTTTTTAAAATATTTAAAACTACCAGTTACTATTTAGAAGCCTAATCTTTTATAGCCATGTCATTATTTTAGTGCCAAATTTTATAAACAGAGAATAACTAAGAGTATCTCTAAAAATATTTATAGAAGTTATTGAATGCAAACTTTGTACAAAGTATGAGCATAAATGGCATAGTTCTGTGTTTTCAAAGGATTAGCAAAGTAACTGTTTTTGTTTTAGAAAAGTACATATTGATGGTTTTTTATGTAACCGAGGCTTATTTTTATTTTTCATGTCCTAGGAACAATTCCTTTTTTCATCTTTAAACAGACTGACTTCAATTACATATATATAAAAAACATGGGAGGAAAAGTTGTCATTTATTTTCAAATGCATAGTTACACCACATTGGAATTTTCCAGCATAAATATTTCCCCAAAGGCTTAATGAAAGAGTTGTAAAAATGTAGAAATGCCAGTTTAGAAAATTTTAATGCTGAACTGAATAAGCATTTCCTTAATCCAACCAACTCAGCAATCGATCTTCATTCAAGAGGAAAGCAGTTTAAGGTAGTTCATCCTTCCCAGGCCCAAAGAGGAGAAGAAAGATGATAACTCTGTAGCAAAATAATATTTTTCTCTCAATTTGGATGTAAGCCCCAGGTTTCCATTTCTCTCTTAGTATGCATTAGCACTACTTATTGAATATTCAATGTAATATGACTTCCAAAAAACTCTCAAAATCAGATTTGCAATTTGGAACTTCCATTTGCAGAAATGAATCAAGTTTATTTATAGCCAGTTGCATATGAAATCTAATTGTGTGGTTGTGTTTGTCCATGTGAGTAAGAGTGAAAGAAAGGGAGGAAAGAGAATGTGCTAGGGCAATATTTGGTCTCAGGATTGCCTTTCATCCACAGAAAACCATGAAACACATTTGAATAGACATACAGATGGCCAATAGACATATAAAAAGTGGCTCAACACCACTAATTATCAGAGAAATGCAAATCAAAACCACAACGAGATATTACCACACTTATGTCAGAATGTCTATCATCAATAAAACAACAAACAACAAATGTTGGGAAGGATGTGGAGAAAAGGAGAGCCTTGTGCACTGTTGGTGGAAATGCAGATTGGTGCAGCCATTATGAAAAATTGTGTAGAGGTTCCTCAATAAATTAAAATTTGAATTGCCTTATGACCCAGTGATTCCACTTCTGAGAATATATCTGAGCAAACCAGAAACACTAATTTGAAAGGATATATGCCCCCCTATGCTCATTGCAGCATTGTTTACAATTGTCCAAATATGGAAGCAGCCCAAGTGCCCATCAATAGATGAGTGGATAAAAAAGCTGTGGTACATTTACGCAATGGAATACTACTCAACCATAAAAAAGAGGGAAATCTTATCATTTGGGATAGCATGGATAAACCTAAAGGGTTTTATGCTCAGTGAAATAATCCAGTCAGAGAAAGACAAATGCCATATGATTTCACTTACATGTGGGAGCTAATGAACAAAATAAACAAACAAAATAGAAGGAGACTCATAGATTCAGAGAATAAACTAATAGTCAGGGGAGTGGGGTTGGAGGTTGGGTGAAAAAGCTGAAGGGATTACATAGTACAAATTGGTAATTTCAGAATAAGAACTATAGTCAATAATACAGAGATAAATAGGTATGGGGCCAGATGGAAACTCCAAGCAGCAGAGTTGGGGGAGGGGGCAACTCTGCAAGTACATGATTTTCTAACCACTATGCTGTACATCTGAAACTAATACAGAATAATAAACTGTAATTGATAAATAAAAGACATAAAAATAAAATCTGGTACAATTGCTGAATCTTACATCCTGATAAGTGGAAAAATCCACTTGTTTACAAGTTCCCTCCACAGGATTAACTTGTCAAGTGATATCTTCATTAAACTGGTGGTTTAAGAAATAATGTTTAAAAGAAAACATAGTGGCTTTGTCTACCTCTCTATTTATTTCCATCCCAAAGTGATACTTTTCCTTTCCCAAACGTTCTGTATTTTCCTTTTTTTTTCCCCAAAATAAAACATTGTTCTCAGTGTTATAGCTGGTAGAAATATACAGAGTGTATAGGTAAGTGGGTTTCATTCAGTTCTGCATTAACATATGTGTCTTCTGTCCAGAAACCCCATGTTTCATAGTTACATGTGACTTCTCCTAAACTCCTTCCCATATTACTGATATCCACAGTAATATTACTAAGTCTGTTCACAAAGAGAATCACTAAAAATATTCTTTCTATTGACAAGATATCACACTTTCCCAGTATTATAGGAAATGCCAGGGCTGATAGACATTTGTTTTTAATTAATTGCCTTATTTTTCCCACTTACAGCAAATGATAAGTCTCTTATGGTAAAACATATTAATTGAACATAGCAAACATGGTAGAAGTCACCATTGTCATGCTAACCTATATGTTTATGAATCTCAGTTTACAAAAACATTTAGGAATGTTAGTCACCCTCTGCAGTGCTTTGAAATCAGTCATGTTGGTGTTAAGGAAAACAGAAGTGAGGATCAGTTTGATATCAGCTCTGATGCCCAGGGATTCAAGTCCCTTAAGCCATCGAGGCAAGTGACAGCTTTTTGCACTCTGCTGTCCTGCCATGTCTCTCCATGAATCAGCATCCTTTTCCTCAGTCCCTTCTCATGCAATGCAGAGACCTGCCACTGTGTGTGTGTGTGTGCATGTGTGTGCGTGTGTGTATGTGTGTTGCAGATTGCCTTCAGCTGCTAGCTAGCTGCTAGCTACCTTTGGAGAATACTAAAAAGGAATTTATGCACCAGCACAGGTTTTGATAAGTCTCTCTATACTTTTTTCCCTTTTCAGTTTATGTTACTAGGTAATTTATTGAGAAGAGGCCTCTAAGTAAGGTTTGTATAGCACCCAGTTGGAAGAATGCCACTAATCTCCTTTGGCATGATAAGATTATGCCAGTCTCTTTGGTTTTCCATTTTCCTTCTCTCTATTCTCCCTTTCACTAAATCGATCCTCACTAAATAAAAGAACCAAAACATTTGGATGAATCAAAAATAGGTTTAACTTTAATAATTTACTATACAATTTCATAGCAAGCTTTTTAATGATGCCTAATTTTCTTAATGCTGTTAGTCCTCTGTAAGAAAAATGTTGATAATGCTACACATTATTATATTTGAGGGAGGAATGTTTTCTTGCAAGTACTAGTAATTGCTTAACTACTTTAGTGGATCGTGTGCTGTCAACTTGATGTGCCTCTCCATCTGTTTTCTTTAATTTATTGAAATGCCATTTGACAAAAGAGTAAATGAAAGTCTCATGAGATAGAGAGGAGACTAGGTCAACAGCCTCAAGGCTTTTGGGACCATAGGGTGGTTCAGATACTTTAGTCTGCCCACTGAAGTGTAAAACCTTGACCTTCAATGCTGAACTCCTGTGTTTAAATTCTGCCTCCTCTCATTCGTAGATAAATAAACTTGGGAAAGCCTTGGTTTTACCAACTACAAAATGGGAATAATAATCAATTTAACTGGCACATACGAATAATTTTTTTATGTGTCAAGTGTTTTATAGATTCTGGATATATGAAGATAAATAAAAGCCTTAGTGATTGATAATTGCATTGCCTGTCTTCCTGATTAAGTTATTATGAATATTAAAAGCAGCATGATTAGAAAACTCATTGAATTTTCCCCTGTCTTAGAAATGGTAACTCTTTCTTTGACCAAATTTTACTCAATTATTCCTTCTTTTGTTGAATTTAAGAGTCTTTTTGCTTTGCAAAGTGTAAATCATTTATTCCACTAACTGTGCTAATGGAATACGATTAGAACTTGCTCTACTTTACGAACTCTGACAATCCCCACATGCATTTTTCACTCTCAATGAACTTCATACTGAAAATTATTCTCTGCCCATTGAAAACTGGTGTCTTGTCCGCTTGAGTTGGCTGGTGACGTCAATGTTCCCTCTGAAAGGTAGATTTGCTCTCTCAGCGTCCTCTCTTTAGATGTAAAGCCTTTCCAGGTCATTGATGGCCTAATGCTTAAGAACATATACTTTAGATTCAAACTACATTTTATTCAAATCCTACCAAGTATGAACTATAAATTTGGACTAGGTGTTTTATAGCTATAAGACCCAGTTAACATCTCTGTAAATTTGAGGTGTTAGTATCTGGTGCATTAGGTAGTGAAGGATAAAGGAAACAAGAATTATAAAGTGACTATTACAATGTTTGGTTTATAATAAGTACTTCAAAATGGTAGCTTAAATAACATAGCTCAACCTATATTTTTACTATAATAAAGTTATAGCTTGTGCATCTCAGTTTCATCTCTTCATTTTCAAAGATATTTAGAATTGCATTGCTGGAGTAATCATTTTAAAATTGTATTTCTGCTCTGTTTTTAAACTCAAGAATCAATGACTCCTAAATAACTACAGATGATTTCTAATCTTATTCTCAAATAAATAAATCAAATAGAATAAATTCATAGAGAAGTATAGAAGTGTCATGAAAAACTTATTACATTGTTTGCAAAATTTTAAGTACATAAGAATAAATAAATGTTGGGAAGGAGGGAATTAGTGGTGTGTTGGTAAATGGCTAAAAACTGGCTTTCATATAAAAAATGAAAGAGAGAGAGAGAGAGAGAAAGAAGTGCAGAAGGTGGTAGAGGAGGAAGAGGGAATGAGGGAGAAACAAGCAAACAAACCTGATTTTATTATTACCTACTAGATGCCCGATGCACAAAGATTCATTCAGAATGGGCCTTCCTTACCCTAGCTGCTGGTACAGCCTTTGCTCCAGCACAGAGCCGCATTTCTGCCTTCACTTCGCCAGGAGCCACCTTTCTGTCTTCCCACACTGTCCAGAGGCCTGGAGCACCTGGAGCGGTGCGAAATGCCTGCATCCTGCCCCCGGCTGCTGGGTGCCTATGCATGCAAATTAACCTGCCATCTTTGTTGCATTAATTTGCATACTCGCTCCTGATTAGCTGGTGGGTGTCACGAAGGTACAGTCAATTTGCATCTTTCTCTTTTATAGTGTAGATTTCCATAGTATAAATACGTCCATCACAGCCTATTGCAAGCTCTAACCCCAGTCAGTTCACAAAATCCCTGAAAATGTTTAATTACCTTTTGCAAGCCAGCTTCAGCAATTTGTAACATACATCAGAATAATTAATAATTTTCATCAGATTTTCAAACAGTATTTATGATTAAAGAATAGTTAAGAATCATTGGTTGTCAAAATGAAATCCAAGCACCATCATTTCGCATGTAAGAGTCTCTAGAATGTACCCCTATCTTAAAAGATCATTTTGTTTTGTTGCCTTTCTCTTTTCCCTTGTGAAACCGTATTATGTTTCTTTTTAATTTCCACAATTATACATTTATTTAATTGTAATTTCTGTGACTATTCTTGCATCTCTACTTCTGTCAATACAAAATATAACTAATGTTCAATCTCAATATAAGTTTCATCTCCCTTTACCTGGAATGCTTCACACCCTTTCCAGGTTTATGCAACATGAGTTACCATTGCTCTGTCATTTTTTATTTTGTCAATTATCTGGCATTCACTATATTTCTGTCATATTTCTTCAAAAATAACTTAAGTGATTTTAAGTCATGTTTTTTAGTTGAATAACTGGCCGGAACATACATGCACTCCAACTCTTTATTAGTTTTAGCATGGTACATGTATCTCATTTCTTTTAACCAATATGTATATTTATATTTAAAGTTGGCTTCTTGTAGACAATATCTAACTAGACCTTGTTTTATTGTTAACTTTTTTCACTCTCACAGTCTCTTTTAATTGGTATAGTAGATTATTCACAGTTAGCACAATTATTGATATAATTGGGTTAATATCTACTGTGTGTGACTCTTTTCTACTCATTGCACTTATTCTGAATTAATTTCTTTTCCCTTATCATTACTTCATTTTTGCTTTTGATTTTAGTTTTTCATTTTATCTATTGTGATTTTCTCTCTTTTCATATATATATTAACTTCTTTAAAAGTGTTTACTAGTTGCATGAGAGTTTGCAATATATATTTACAACTAATTTAAGTCCACTTTTAAATAACACTGCATGACTTCTTGGGTAGTACAGGTATCATATAGCAAGTAATTCTGAAATTTTTTCTCCCTTTCACCATAACATTGTTCTCATTAATTTCATATATATATATATATATATATATATATATATATACATATATATATATATATATATACCACAATAACCAACCACAGTGTTCCTAATGTTATATCTAAGACAGAGTTATTGTACAGTTATTGGCCCAACATTTGTGGCTCAGGGGTTGAGTGTTAACCTATGAACCAGGAGGTCAATGTTCAATTCCTGGTCAGGGCACATGCCTGGTTTCGATACCCATAGAGGGTGCACAGGAGGCAGCCAATGGATGTTTCGCTCTCATCATTGATGTTTCCATCTCTCTCTCCCCCTCTCTTCCTCTCTGAAATCAATAAAAAACATATTTTAAAAAATGGAAAAAAAGACAGAGTTATTTAGTCAATTAAATAAAAATAAGACAAGATTTATTTTACCTTCATGTATCCCTTACTTGGCACCTTTTTGTGTATACCCCAGTTATTAACCTATATATTTTTTTCTCTATGAAGAAATTACTTTAACAATTCTTGTCCACTGGTGATAAATTTCCTTCATTTTGCTTGTTGATTAAAGTTTTTATTTCCCCTTACTTTTTGAAGAATAATTTTAATAGATGCATGATTCTAGGTTGTTTTTTTCTTGTCTTTATTTTCTCTGTCAGCACTCTCTATTTCTCTCCATCTCTTGCTTGCATAGTTTCTGATAAGAAATTTGACACAATTCTTACATTTTTTTCTTCATAGTTAATGTAATTTTCTTTCTAGCTTCTTTCCAGATTTGCTCTTTGTCTTTGGTTTTTCACAGTTAAAATATTATATGTCTAGATATAATTTTAGTGGCATCCATGTGCTTGGTTTTCTCTGCATTTTTCTGGATCAATTTTTTCAATTAATTGTGGAAAATTCTCAGCCATGTTAACTTCAAAACATTTTTCTATCCTTTTCCGTATTTTTACTCCTTTGGGTATTCTGATTATGAAAAAATTTTAAATTATCCCACAGTTTTGGATATTCTGTTCAGTTTTTCCTACTTTTTTCCTATGCTTTTTAGTTTAGTATCTTCCTATTGACATATCTTCAAACTCCCTGTGTTTTTTCTTAGTTATGTCCAGCCTGCTAAGAGACTAATAAAAGCATTTTTATTTCTGTTCAGTCTTTTTGTTTTCTAATATTTTTGTTGATTCTTTCTGCTAGCCATCTCTCTGTTTACATTGCCAATTTTTTTCCTACATGTATCTACTTTTAAATAGAAATTTTCCTACATGTATCTACTTTTAAATAGAAACTTAGTAACTCCTAAATATCCATTACTAGTATATCTGAGTCTGTTCAGATTTTTCCTTCATCTTTTCAAGCTGAGCTTCTTCTTGTCTCTTATGATGATTTGTAACATTTGCTGAAAGTTGGACCAAACAAGTAAAGCAAACTTTCTTTTTTAAAAATTCTCCACAGTTTTCACTGTTGTCCACTGAGAACTATTTATTCCATACAGTCTGTGTCTTGCAGCCTTTAAACTGTAATCCATTGTTACTATGGGGCTTTGTTGATGTGTATAAGGTATGGGGAGGGGGTGTTATATCATGTTATGATTAAATCTCTGCCTCTTAATGGTCCTGAATTCCAGAGATAATGATCTTAAGAAATGTTTCTTAGCACCGTGTTTTGTTTTGTTTTCTCTATAGATGACACAGTAAAGCTAAAGAGGGTTTGAGTTGCTAACTACTTTCCCCCACATCTCTAAAGATCCAGTAATGTTATTTATCTTAGAAATGAGGAGTTTGTTAATAAGAACAATCTGTGACTATATCAAAATTATTATTTTCCCCTCCCACCGCCTTAAACAATGTAGTGTTTTCTTGACTTCTGATGGGGTTCCTGGAGAAAAAACTTACAACAGTATAGAGCTCCCCTCAAATGGTGGCACCAAAGAGTTTCTCCATCTCAAGTTAATCTACACTTATCCTGCAATAATTTATCAAAATAGATTAAAAGTGTTTATACCAGGGTATTAACATCAGCTTTTGCTTCAGATAAGCTTATCTCAGTGGGTATTCTTTGTATTTTGCAGTCTCTTTAGGTTTCTGGAAGGGGGACTGCCCTCTAACCTTAGTTCTCTGATGGCTATAACAAAAGTCATTGGTTTTCACTTTTTTCAGCCTTTGTGTTGTTGTACAAGTAGTAGTGATGTTTTTGAACATTTTAAATGTCATATCTAAAGCCAGGAGTCTACCTGTTTCCCAATATTTTTATTTTAAAAGCTTGAACTTTGACTTTTCACTTTCTGGACAATATTGATTCATAAATGTATTATTTTATGTAAAATTTAACTGTATAGTAATGTTTCTAAAATTTATTGATATAGAACTATTTTGTCCTATTATATTATTACAGAATACAATAAAAATGGATGTCATTTATTACACCCATTCTATCAATTCTACATATCTCTGGTCTGTATCTACTCTAGCCAGTTCATGATTTCATTTTTTCCAATGAATCATTTTCTCTCTATTCTATGTCATCAGTCAAATTCACAACATCAGTCAAATTCACAACATTTCATGAACTCTTTATCACTATAACAGAGGTTTCCCTACTTCTTCAGAAACTTTTTCTCCTATATCTTATTTCAAATTAAAAATCAAAATAAATAAAATCAAATATCAACTAAGGTCTTTTAGCATCTGGTTTGCCTCACATATCCAAATATTCATCTATTTATCTTCAACATGAACCCTCGATCCTGCTGTATTCACTATTTCTCAAACACACCCTGTCCTTTTCTACATTCAATAGGTATTATTTCTCATGTTTTTACAAGTCATCATGATTCTTTCTAGAACACTTTAGCTCCTTCCTAACTTATCTATATCATAATATTGAGCTACCCATGTTAATTTCATGAAAAATAAATACAATTAGCTCATTTGCATGTTCAAAACTTTTGAAAAATTGATTTCAGAGAGAGGAAGGGAAAGGGAGAGAGAAAGAGAAACATCAATGATGAGAGAGAATCATTGATTGGCTGCATCCTGCACACCCCTTATTGGAGATCGAGCCTGCAACCCTGGTATGTGCTCTGGCCAGGAATCGAACTGTGGCCTCCTGGTTCATGGTTCATAGGTCAAAGCTCAATCACTGACCCACACCAGCTGGGCTCATTTCAAAACATTTTAATATCTCCTCATGATATTTAACACAAAAATCCCAAGGTCTTACCTAGCCTAGGAGGTCCTCCTTGGAGAGGTTTTCTGTTTTCTCTTCAGTATGTCTCCAATTATGTTGTAAAATAATTTCGAAGCAGCTTCAGTGGTCTTTTTATGGTTCTCAAAGCAATGTTGTTTTTACCACAGGGACAGTGAAACTAGTCTTTGTTGGGTCGGCATGCTGATCTCCTAGAACAAGTTTTTCATATATGTCTTTCATCCTTGTATTTTTTCAGTGTCTCCTCAGAAATCAACTTTTTAAAGAACCCTTTTCCTCCCACTCTTCTGCAATAGGTCCTGCCTTTTCTATCTCCTTTTCCAAGTCAGCCTTGACATTTTTCTATTCTCTCATCTGGCATATTTTTCTTGATTGTCTTTTGATCATATTAACTAGGTTATTTTTTGTTCAACTTTATATACTGTCCCCCTATTATACTGAAGCTCTATAAGTACAAGATTTTTTTTCTCTTATTTCTCTTATATCCAAAATAAATTTTAAAAAATTGTTATAAGAAAGAAAAATATACATATCCAAATTCCTAAAATATATCATGGCTCAATTAAGCCTTGCTTGATGCATGAAGCCTTCTCTATCGAATTTACACATGATAATCTTGCTCCTCTTGGCTCCTATAACATTTATAATCATTATTTCCAGAATATGACTATTTCTGACCTTGTCTTTGTTTACCAACCTAAGTCATGATACTGTTATTTTTCTTCTGGATTACTGCAATAGCTATTTATCTGGTCACCTTGCTTCTTATTCCCCCTCCCCACAATCCTCAATTTCTGGGTCAATTTTTTTTGGGGGGTCAATTTTTAATAAAGAAAATATATTCATTTAGTTATTTTAGTATTTAAACTACCCTTTTTTAAAGAAAAGTGTTGATTTACAACAAAATGAAGACCAGAGGGAAGGCTGAATCTTGGGTAGCACATAACTATTCCTATAACCTACCAAAAGTGAAAGATTCAACTAATAATCTTGTCTACTTTAAATACTCCCTTTACATAATTTCCAGTGAAAGGAACAATTGATGTTAAAATTAAGAGGATGAAAAACAAACATTCATTAACTACTTCTTATGTGGTTTGCAGCTTGGTAAGCATGTGAGTATATTTAACTCTATGTACCATTAATAAAATGTATAGCTATCATCCAAAAGTAAATATGACTAACTCAAATTAGTATCTCCCATGATGCCAATTTGCTTCTCTGTTGAAGTGCATTCCCTGTTGTTTGATTTTTTGATTTGTGACATACTAGATACATGATTTTACCGAATATTCTTTACAAAAGGTGAATAACAACCCATGTCACAGAATGGTTGCTTAGAAGAAATATCAACAGAATTCTATAAATCAATGAATGCATAAATAAAATATAAATTGTAAAAAAAAGCATATTAAAGTACCTTCCCTCAAAAAATTATGTTACCTTTTCCATCATTTGCAGTACAAATGTGTATTTACTTCCTTGAGGTTTAAATCTCTTATAAGTTGCAAATAAGTATGCTAAGTCTTACTGTGATATTTGATCATTTGATTAACAAGTTAAGTTCATACTATTAATTTTTTAAGAAATTTATTCTTTATAGATTTTTAGGCATTTTATAGATTGCTTTTTTAACTTTTCTGAAACATACATTTTAAAAAAATATATTTTACTGATTTTTTTACAGAAAGGAAGGGAGAGGGATAGAGAGTTAGAAACATCGATGAGAGAGAAACATCAATCAGCTGCCTCCTGCACACCTCCTACTGGGGATGCGCCAGCAACCAAGGTACATGCCCTTGACCAGAATCGAACCTGGGGCCTTTCAGTCCCTAGGCCATTGCTCTATCTACTGAGCCAAACCAGTTAGGGCTGGAACACACTTTTAATAAACCTATTTTTAGAGTAGTTTTAGGTTTAAAGCAAAATTTAATAGAAAGCACAATGGTGTATATGTATATATACAGATATACATACATACCTACTGCCATATCACTCATATCCTCCCATTATCAGTACAGCTCCCGAATGATACATCTGTTACAATTAAGTTACATTGACATCATATGGGGAAATACAGCAGGGTTCTTTGATATTCAGTATTTATCTGTTGTTATGATTTTAAGCAGAGGGTGAAAGAAAGAACATTATTTTCTGTAATAACTTACATCTCATAGTTTGCACACAATTTATTCTTCATAGAAGAAAACTTACTGAAAAATCACCAGAGGCCCAAGGAAATGCTCAAATCTTGTTCAGCTTTCCAAGACAACATCTCTAGAATTTTTTTTTTCATAAAACTCCCTACTGGCAAACCATTTAAAAAATGTAAACACATTTAATGTAATGAAGTTACACACTGCAGTCATCTATGAAGGATTAGCTAATTACTCCTCTTTATCCTGCTTTATTTAAACTTAAGTCACAAAAATTAAAGCAGAGAAGGAAACAAATTAGAAAAGAAATTGCAATAAGAATGTTTGTTAATTGCATTGCACATTCAAGTTCAGGTAATTTCCCTTGAATCTTATATTTTTCTCACATCAACCCCATGAACTGAGCATAAATAAGTATCCAACTTCTTAACTCTAGGGTGAGAGTTAAGAAAAGTCCAGTGTCAATAAATGACATATCCAGGTCTCAAACCTTATAAATAGCGTAGCCTGAACTAAACTCTAAGTCATTTATTCTGACTTGAACTTCTAGAATATGGGCAGGAATAACAGAGATTTATCTCAAAAAGTAGGAGCACTTATTATTTAATACTAGAGGCCAGATGCACTAAGATTCCTGCAAGAATAGGCCTTCCTTCCCCTGGCTGCCGGCATTGCCTTTGCTCCAACCAGAGCCACCTTTTCACTAGGGTCCAGAGCCGCCTTTTGGCTCCTGCCCGGAGCTGTCTTTCTGCTTTCCCATGCTGCCCAGAGGCCCGGAGCGGTTGGGGTGGTACAGAACACCTGCATCGTCACCATGGCAACAATGCAAGCATCCTGCCCCACCCCTGGCCACTAGATGCCTGCATGTGCAAATTAACCTGCCATCTTTGTTGGGTTAATTTGCATACTCACTCCTGATTGGCTGGCGGGCATCACAAAGTTATGGTCAATTTGCATCTTACTCTTTTATTAGTGTAGATGGGCAATGTATCAAAGAAAGCAATAGAAGAGATGATGTGGAGGCCCATAGGAAAGAATTGTGGTTGCAAGGCTTCTAGTACTAGAGTTTAATGAAAGTATTACCATATTGTTGGCTAAGAGCATGTGAGGAAAAAGTCATAAGAGAGAGTACTGGGCAAACAACTGTTGGCCTGAGCTCAATTTTGCTGTGAAACTAACACTGTTAGAAAAACATAAAGTCTAAATTTTAGAAAAGTGCTTTATCATAGTTAAAAGAATGTAGGTCCTTTTAGCTATTTCAACAGTGGTTAGATTGAAGTGAAATATTTTATATTCCTAGTTGGACAAATGGGCAGACATTATAGATAAGGAATTTTGAAGTGGTCACAAGGATGTTAGATTTAACTCCAAAATTGGTGAATTTCCCAATCCTGAGGGTGTCTAGAGGTACAACTCTGAAAAATTAATTCTTGCAATGTGTGAGATGTAGGAATATGAAGCTACCTCTCTACTCCATAATTCTGGCTTATTAATTCTGATTACCATGGATACTTTTGGTGGAAAAATTGTGCCAATTCAAGGATTAAACAAAATGCAGGCTAAGGTAAATTATTGTTAAACTTTTGTCTCCTATGGCTGCAGTCACACAGCGCTGCCCCCCTCCCCATGGTTATGAATTGGCAGAAATGACATAAAGTGTTAAAAAGTGTGGAGCAGTTCCTGGCATGCATTTTGCTTTGTTTTGTTTTGTTTTTTTAGGTTTGCTTCCTAAGTCTATTAGTTATAGATTTTTAATTACATTCACAGAAATATTGCAGTGGAAAATGGTGGGTATGTCCTATGTTTCATTCTCCAGAAACAAACTTGTTTTTTTCTGGATTTCAATAAGTAATTATTAGTGTCTTATAATTCTCACCATTACATTGAAGCATATTTATCTCTATTTTGTAAAACTGCTGTTTGAAATTCTCTGATATTTTTAGATGGTCCCTTGTTCTGTGAGTCAACTCTGTTATTTTTAGATGGTCCCTTATTCTGTAAATTAACCCTTTGCATTCGCTTGCTTTTTTCTCGATTCCTTTATTCTACTTGGGATTTAATTTTTTAAATACCCTAGATTTTACAAAGCGTGGCAGTAGAATAAAAAACTGGAGTTTCTTTTCATATAAACTTATTTATTTGGATTTTTTTATATTTCAAATTATTGATACATTCAAAGAGTAATTTTAATCTTGACATCAGAGTGCAAAAGGTTAACTCTGCTTTTTTAGCCTTCTTGAATAATAAGAAAGATAAACTTATCTGTCTGACCTTGCAGGCTAGTCATCTAATGTAAGGGGCTGATACTACGCCCATGCTCTCATGCCAGGTGTTTTAGTTATCAGAATAGAACTGTGTCATACTCAAGGTTACAGGCTTCCTGCAAGATATCTACTAAGCATACACAGGGCTCTTTGAAAACTTGCAAAAGAGACCAGAACCCCCATAGTTAGCAGACAAAAGGCATTAGAAAATATAAAAAGGGAAAGCTTCCTCCATGCTTTTGCTCAGAATTTGAGAAGTAACATTCCTTTGAGCCCGCTAGCGTAATAAAAGACTCCAAATTAATTGGCTCACGAAGGCGTCTTCTATTAAGCTCGCTGATTTACAATATAACAACATATCATTAGGCAGTTTCTGGGGGTTTGATTCAAATTTATAATTCTGTGGGTCGAATTTGACTTACTACTTACTAGCTTATGGTGGGTGGCAGAGGAGGAGGGGTTTAGATTAGATTGGACCATAATATTTCTTCCAGTTCCTCTCCAAACTACTCAGAGCCTGATTATTCTGTTGGATTAATCTGATTCTTTCTCATCATTTTGGTATGGAGAATCTTCAAGGAATTATTCAATCTTAATATTTACTGGGAGGTATAGCCTGCCTGGTCTTGCCAAGTCTAAGCAAAATTCTTATCCCTATAAAGAGGGCTGGAGAGAGAAGAGCACTAGGGCTCAGCATGAAGAAGGGAAAAGTTAGCATTCCCAGCTTCATTTTGCTTCTTCTGAGTCCATAAGATTACCTCTACCAATTAACACAGGAAAATTTCCTACTCATTTGCAAACATACTTTTTTACATAGAAAAAAGTAGAGAAGGGAAAAGAGAAGCTTGCTGGCATGTGGCTCATCAGCTCCTCTCTGAGGTTCTGATAGCCAGCTGGAACCCAGGACAGCGTGTGTTCCATTTCTGAACCATCTGCAGTTTGAGCTGCAATAGCTCTTGGCTGGTGATGGAGTGGGGAAAGGATACACTAAAATGGCCCAATGTGAAACAAAAAGACTTGGCAAAAATACTGAACTACTTGTGTTTTTGTATATATGTGTGTGTGTGTGTGTGTGTGTGTGTGTGTGTATATATATATATATATATATATATATATGTTTCAGAAAGAGAAAGGGAGAGGGGTAAAGAAATGGAAACATCAATGATGAGAGAGAATCACTGATTGACTGTCTCCTGCATGCTCCCTACTGGGGATTGAGCCTGCAACCCTGGCATGTGCCCTAACCTGGAATTGAACCATGACCTCCTAGTTCATAGGTTGATGCTCAACCACTGAGCCATGCCAGCTGGGCTACTTGTATTTTTTAACTTCTTCATTTATCCCTGCTCACCTTTAGACTTTGAAATATAAAAGGATTAGAAAATGATTGTATTTATACATATCTTAGCATATTTGAAGCGTATTACAAGGCAAAAATTATCAGCTCTTTAAATACCTGCATAGCTAATTTTCACAAAGTGTGTGCCTTCCAAGAGCAAGAATCACTTCTTTTTGGCCTAACTTTTTCAAATGGATAATCACTGAGATCATTCAGTGAGTGGATGTATAATACAATGTAACGAAGTCCCATAGGACATACTAAAACGTTCTGATTCTTCTAATCTGCCAGGTAATCTTTGATACATTAAATTTCTTTAAAGGTTGTTTCTACATGTCTCTCTGACTTACACATTATTATGCTTAGAACAACTCTGAAAATAATGATTGTGGGATGAAACTCAGTCACATCAACACTCCAGTCTTGAAATTCATGTAACACATGAAATCTAACATTGAAAGTTTGACTTAGCAAGCCGAAACCGGTTTGGCTCAGTGGATAGAGCGTCGGCCTGCGGACTCAGGGGTCCAAGGTTCGATTCCGGTCAAGGGCATGTACCTTGGTTGCGAGCACATCCCCAGTAGGGGGTGTGCAAGAGGCAGCTGATCGATGTTTCTAACTCTCTATCCCTCTCTCTTCCTCTCTGTAAAAAATCAATAAAATATATTAAAAAAAAAAGAAAGTTTGACTTAGCAAGATGAAGACATTTAGCATCCCAGTATACTTTCATTTATTTTCCTTCTGCTTAACCTAATAGAATGCTATCATCAATGCCTATATCACATAGTCATCTCATAGTATTAATTGCAATATATACAGGAAACATTTACAAAATATCTGAAAAATATCCATCACGTGATTGGTATAATCATGGCTGCTGCTATTACTAGTAACATGTAATATATTAATTCCGAATGCAAATTCGGAAGTTAGGCTCCCATACTTAAAAGAGGAACACGACCACTTACGAGCTGGTCACATTGACAAGTGAGAGAATTCTCTCAGTGCTTCTTTTTTCCTCATCTCCAGGAAGCATCTTCAAATTAATTCCTAAATACATTAAAGTTTGTACATCCTTCCTCTTAAAAAAGTTATTTCAAGTTATTTTTTAAAATAATCCTACTTTCTGATCTCTTGATAAAATAATTTTCTTGGAATTTTACCTGGTAGGACAATAAGGTTAGTAATACACTGATTTCAAAGTTTTAGCTATGAAGGTACATTTAATTAACAGCTAGTCAAAAATAAGTATTAAATTCTGAATAGTCAGCAATGATCATAGCTGATACTAAGTAAGAAGGAAAAGAATCTGGTTGTATTGTGGCCAGCAACAATTGACATATCCACTTGAATAGGTTTTGTTTATGAAGCAGAAAGGTCTCAGATTTTTTAAATAATAATTATAAACACTTTTCCTTAGGTTAGTTGATTTTATTATAAACTGATTATAAATCGTTTACCTTTGAAATAAATGTAGCAAGAAATCTCCTGCCTTGAGGGAAACATAGTTCCTTTCAATTGGTATAGGATTTCGAGGTATTTGTTTTAATAACTCAGATCAGCTAAGTTGTATTGGTATTCTCCTCAAAAAAAAATCACATTTATTGTTTCATAGTTTCATAGTTTCTATTGGTCAGAAATCTGAAGAAGGTTGATCGGGGCCTTTGCTTCAGGGTTTCTCACAGACTACAGTCCCGGACTGTGGTCAGATCAAGGCTCTATGTGGGAAAGGTTAATTTCCAGGATTGTAGGAGATTCAGTTCTTCATGGGCTACTGGACCAAGCGCCTGAGTTTCTCCCTGATGGTTGGCAGCCACATGGGCCTCCTCAACATGTTAGGTTACTTCATCCGAGCAGGCAGGCAAGCAATAGGGCAAGCATGAGTGATCAAAAAGAAAAAAAAAAAAGTATAGATTAATTTTGTAAGTGACATCCCATCATGTTCATTACACTCTTTTATTAGAAGTGAAAAGGTCAAGCACACATGAAAGGGTGTGAGTAGTGCTTGTGAGTATCATTGTAAACCTTTTTCAGAAGCTGCCCATTATATCCACGGCTTTTAGATGAAGGGACTGGAATCTCATTGGGTAATTACTTGTCCTGTATCACTTAAGTATTAAGTGGCTGAGTGAGGGTGGGAATCCATATCCTTAACTGTTAAACTGAACTCCTCTACACTTCCATACTAAGCAGCAGCAGAGAGTGAAGGCCACATCAAATGTACCTCCCCATAATGGTTTGATAGCAGGATCCTAGGAAGATGGTCCAAGAGGAATCACCAGCAACCTGTCTCTGCACCACACAACAAGTGCACTGACAGCATTTGTCTGATGTAACCATTTTGTAACTCTGGAGTCTTCTCAAGGCTTGCAACCTCCACGGGAAGGCTTGACTAGTAAAGCACGCTTGGTTTCAGTCACATTCAGCTCTTAGCACTGTAGCAACTAACCATCCCCCACTCCCAGACCCTGGCAGGCACTCATGCAAGCATTACAGAAGTGGCTTACCCTGAGCTTACTGGAGTGAAGGAACACAAAAACTACCTTGCCCTCCAAATAGTGAAGATCTGTGCTCTTCTTGCTTTAATCTCAGAGGCACAGCAGACGCAGGCGGGCATTGTTGTTGTACTCTCCCATTTGTGGTAAGCCCCTCCTCCTCCTGCTGCTGAAGGGACTTCCTGAGGATTTCAAGGTCTGCTGCAGCTTTTTTTCTCCCCCTTCATTTTCTTTTCTTACCCCTCTTGGGAGCCACACATTAAACTCTAGGGAATTTTAATAGCAATTACAGGGTGGCTTTACCATTTAAAAATTGAATAAATTTTTGTTTGTTATTTTTTAAAAATTAATATGAAGTACAGAAAGTTGGCATTTTTCAACCATGTATGAAAAATGATGTCACATAAAGGATCTCCGTTTTCCTCTTTGCAAGCACTGGCTCTTTCTACAGCATTTCCAGGACTGCTCTTACCTTGTCTGGCTCCAGCGCTCAAATTGCTTCCCAAATGTTGTCCTTAAGCTGCTGGATGGTCCCAGGCTTTCATTCATGCACCGACTGCACCTTGCATGCGTACACATGTACATTCGTTTGCATGCGCTACAGTGAAGTCCCTGAGGTTCCAACGTTGCCAGAACATCTTCAAATGGACAGTCCTGGTTCTTCCTGAGTGCTCTGCGGCAAAAAATATAATTGAAATCTTGATAAGGATTGAATTGAAACTGTAGAAAGCATTGATGAGTATGGACATCTTAAGAAGCCACCTGCTAACCTGACAAGCTCAGGGGAGGCCTGTGTGGCAGTCTTGAAAACTCAGAGACCTAAAGTAACCACAAAAGATGGTCTGAAAATTAAATATTTAACTACAAACAGGTTATAGTGGGCAGTCATGTCCTAGGCCGATATCTTCCCTGACAAAGATCAACTTAGATCTTATTTACTGAGCCCATTTGCCTTTTTGCCTCTAAGATAACATATCTGTGAGATGTCTGGGTAACTTGTAACTTCCTTTTTACCCCGGACCCCTCAGGGCACAACAAATGGCACCTGGACATTCCCTCATTGTTATTGTTATCAAGTTAATTGTCAACTGTTAATTAAGTTAAAGTATCCTGTATCCATCTCTGTAAGAGAAGCACATGTCCATCATTTCGCTTTTCACCCTATCCCAGAGGTTTCCCCGCTTTGCTTTATCCCACCTCCCTAATCTATCACCAATGGATTTCATGTAACTCACCTACTTCCCTTTCCTTTGATTTCAATGTATAAAAATAGATGTAACCCTGCATTCTCCGGAGCATTATCTCAATTCATTGAGGTTTTGCTTCCCGGCATATGTTGACAGTTTGGCTCAAATAAACTCACTAAAATTCTTTACAGGTTTCAATGGTTTTTTTCGTTAACAAATACTATGAACATGGCATATATTTCTATTTATTTATATTTTTAATATATATTTTTTATTGATTTTCAGAGAGGAAGGGGAAAGGAGAGAGAGATAGAAGCATCAATGATGAGAGAGAAACATTGATCGGCTGCCTCCTGCATGCCCCACTACTGGGGATTGAGCCCCCAACCCGGGCACATGCCCCTACCAGGAATCGAACCATGACCTCCTGGTTCTTAGGTCGATGCTCAACCACTGAGCCATGCCGGCCGGGCTATTTAATTTTTCTTTAATACTAAAACATGTTAAAGCCAGAGTCTTTATTATCCTATTTGCATTTCAGTTCAATTTAGACATAGGCACCCTTCTGGGAGGATGCAAATTCTTAATAAATTTAAGCTTGGTGATTAAAGGAAGGTGGAGTTTTAGTTTCTACTTACACCACCCATACCCATCAACTTCATAACCATTTATAGTTGCTTAAAGTTCTAAATGTTAGAACAGATGATAATCTCTATTTCTACAGTAGGCTGGTCACAGAACCAAGCTTTCCAATAAAGATTTATGTACTGACTTTGAACTTGGTGTATCAATGAAGACACTCTGATTATGAAAAAAAGATAATTGAGCATCAAAAGTTGAAGACTGAGAAAACCAACATGTTTTCTTTTAAGAGGCTCATAGGTGTCTATACAAATTTTATCACAGAGCTTCCAAAACTTCAGACTTTAAAATGAAAAGCACTATGTAACAGAGTAGACATTTTCAAAAGTGCTTTTTATACCACCATAACTGCAGAGAGAAAATATCAGTTACAAGCAGTTTGATCATCCTTAAGACCCAGAAAGCAAGAGTCACAAGTGAAAGAGAAGCAATCACTATCTTAGCACTGAAGACAGCCTTAGACAGCAATCTTAGAATATTCATGTTACATCAGGAAGTCAGCTCTAAGGGGGAGATGGGTTCCTGAGCTGATTTTGCCTGATGCCATAAACTATTAATTCTGACCTTTCTTATCTTGGTTCCACACCTGCCAAATATAATGTAGTTTACTAAGTTTTGTTGCAAACAGTGGCAGCTCTGGTCAATTTAATTTGTTATTGGTGACAGATTTATTTAAAATTACATATTTCAAAATATACATTTGAGTTTCTACATGGTCCCTTGGGCTTATTGGGGAAAAAATTTACTTGTGCAGATAAAATAAAATAACTGTAGTCATAAAATCACTGATAGCCCACATTGTTTTTCTTACAGAAATGACTAAGAGAAATGGTATCAGATGACATTTATCCTTCTACTGAGCACAGGAATATTCCCTCTGTATGGTCATTCCACCACAGATGGTTCTCTATTGCCACATGATCTATGTCGCTGCATCTATTAAATGTCTCCCCTGTACCCATCATCAACATCACATCAGCTCTCCTATTTGGAAAGAATTTTGCTGATGACAAAACAATGTTCACACATACTGTCTCATTAAATTCTCATTGTACAATTAATATTATAATTAGTATTCTACAGAGGCAACCACTTAAACTGAGTGGATAAATGACTTCCTTGGGTTTACAAGCCTAAAAATGCTGAGACCTGGATTGTAAGAGTTCAACAGTTACTGTGGAAAGACTCTAGAGTCCGAAACCAGCTCATTGCTAAATGATTACATAAGACTATGTATATAATCTTGTCTTTACTCACCCCTTTTATTCATAGCCAGAAAGGCCAAATATTAGAGAAGGTTTCTATGCAATTTCCAAATGAAATGAGTTTGTTTAGAGCACTATAAGAGTAAATAAACATTAAAATTTTGATTTGTGCCTCCCTGCAGTAACCAAATTTTACTAACTCCGAAACTCTTATTGACCCACCTAAAAAGAGAATGAGTTGTAGACTATTTCTTTAAATGCTGACTAATTACTTAAGCTTGGAAGAAAAATGAAGAACACCAATAGCTATTTTTCATAAAATTAAACAATTTTAGAAACATATACAGCAAATTAGAAATGAAGCTGTGTACTCATAACAATGGAGGGCTGAAGCTCTTAAATGCCATGGGTTTAAATCAATATTATGGATATATTAATGGCATTCACGAGAGTCAAGAAAAGTTGGCATTTAATTTTTATGTAAAATAAAAAGTTAAAAGTATATAATAATAATCACTAAGAAAATACATGTATTGTCCCTCATCCTATATAATAAAAGGCCAGCAACCATAATGGCGTAACGACCAGAATAACCAATTGACCAGTTGCTATGAGGTGCATTTACCACCTCTTGGTCCCTCCCCCCAGCCCACAGACTCCGATCGCTGGATGGCGAACAGGGAACCACGGGGAACCGGGTGGGTGTTGGTGGTGGGGCAGGACTGGGGACAGGTGAGCGGGCTGAAGGCAGCCCTCTTGGTCCCTCCCCGCAGCCCGCAGGCTCCGATAGATCACCAGATGGCAAACGGGGAACCGAGGTGGGTGTTGGCGGCAAGGAGGGACTGGGGACTGGCGAATGGGCAGAAGATGGCCCTGATCACAGGCTAGGCCTAGGGACCCTACCCGTGCACGATTTTGTGTGCTGGGCCTCTAGTTCTATATAATAATCTTACAAATGTATTATTCACTGTCTTGTAATCTGAAGTATTGTTTTTGTTTATGGAAACACTAGTAATTGCCAACAGAGTTTCTACTATCTACTCAATGCTTCTCTTTACTTCTTTTTACATTTGCATTATATTGTTTATTCATTTATATGTGCTTGTTCTATCAAAATTCTTCTCAGACATTGCTAAAACTTAGCAAATGAAAACATTAAAGAAGATGAAATGTTTCTGCTCTAATTTAGACTACATTGTAGATTTGATATGGCAAATCAAAAATTATCTAAGATATTAAGTAATAGCTCCGATTGTGCATAAACACTTGATATTAACCCTTTCTTGGTAAAGTTCCTAACAGGAACTATAAATTATTATATTTGCAGTAAATTAACAAACATAATTCTGCTTTAAAAACAGAAAATACTTTTTCAAGACTTGTCATGTAATCACATATATTTTATTAAATGCCTAAAGTGATTGGAAACTCTCAGCTGTATATAGATAAAGATGTAGAAATGGATATGGACATTTTTTAATTAGAGCAAATGCATACTTGTTGCTCATGTCTAATTGAACATGGCTCACTTTGGTATTTTGTTCCAATCAGTAAATCAGGGAGGCAAGCGGCTTCATTAGAACACAATGTTGCAATCTGTGTTGGCTGTGAATGCGAGTTTATGGAAAGCCTAAAAGTACGTTCTTAACAACACTGTACAGAGGGGTATATTACTTTTGCTGCGTTGTACTGGCAGGCACCAGGGGTCAACTGATCTCCCTGATTCCAAGACCTGCATACTGGGGATAATGAAGATACATGCAAAGTGCCAGTGGTTTCTACCAACTGTCCATTCTTCTGGTAACCAAATTTATATATAAATTTTACTTCCTATTTTATGTAAAAACTAGAGGCCTGGTGTACAAAATCCGTGCACTCAGGGGGATCCCTCAGCCGGGCCTGCACCCTCTCACAGTCCGGGACCCCTCAGGGGATGTCCGCCTCCCGGCTTAGGTCCGGGAACCCTTGCTCCTTACCGCCCCCATGCTTGCTGCTCCTTACTTCTCAGCTCTCTGCTTCTTAGTGCTGCTGTGCAGGTGGGAGAGGCTCCCACCATTGTTGCTGCGCTCGCCAGCCATGAGCCCAGCTTCTGGCTGAGCGGCACTCCCCCTGTGTGAACTCACTGACCACCAGGGGGCAGCTCCTGCTTTGAGCATCTGCCCCCTGGTGGTTAGTGTGCATCATAGCAACCGGTTGTTCCACCGTTCTGTTGATTTGCTTATTAGGCTTTTATTATATAGGATAATATTTTAAAGACATACTTCTCAAACCACTGTACTTATATATGCTAGTCCTCATGTGTGCCTCTCTCAATCTACTTGCCAGCTACATTGAGGATATTTGGAAAATAATTAGAAAGCTAATCTTTTTTATTATTATTTTTTGTTGTTAATCCTCACCTAGGGATATTTTTCTATTGATCTTTTAGAGAGAGTGGAAGAGAGAGAGAGAAAGACAGAGAGAAACATCTATGTGAGAGAAACACATCAATTGCTTGCCTCCTGCATGAACCCTGACCAGGGCCCAGGCCAAGGAGAAGCCTGCAACCACAGTACATGCCCTTGACCAAAATTGAACCCATGATCTTTTAGTCTACAGGCTGATGCTCTATCCACTGAGCCACACTGGCTAGGGCTAATCTTCTTTTTTGAGTTATTTTATTGAACTTATATATTTTGGAAACATTTTGTTCACATGTAATTTCAAATTTACACTTTTTTCTAGGGATAGTCTAAGGAAGTCCTGCTTATCCTTATCCATATTCACCAATTGTTTCAGTCTTGCACTGTTTGCATATTATTCTATCCTTCTTCTATTTATCTATATTTACATGTTTGTTTGTTTTTACATCTTTGAAAATAAGTTGGATACTTTCTTTAGCTTTACTATCAAATACTTCCATGTGTATTTTTAAAACAAATATGCATTTTCTCAAATAACTTCTGTACGATAATAATTATGAAATCAGGATACTTAACATAGGTGCAATATTATTATCTAATTCACAGGAATTCCTTCTAAAATATCCCTAACATTTCTACTTACAGTGATGGAAAACACAACTCTGCCAGAATACAAAGAAACCCTCATGAATATTTGGTGAAAAGTTGAGAGTTTTGGAATTGGGGAGTAAAACAATGACTTTTGAAAATTAGTATTTATTTAATTATATAAGTACATACATACACAGTGATAGATAAAATATTCTCAATATATTTTAATAAAACAAAATTTAAAAATAAATCTTTGTTTTGATATAAATCTTTATATTCAAAACTATATGTTTCTTAGTGTGAATATAATGCACTATGAATTTGTAACCTATTATTATTTTAAATATAATTTATTCATAAAATAATTATTTGATGAAAACAATGTTATAATGGCTGCAATTTTACAACACATTACAAAATATTTAAACTGTGTCACTCTATTAAAATATTTATTTAAAAAAATTTTAATGTAAGAAATAATACCAAAATAAATATCTTTTAATATAAAGCTTTTTTATCTATTGGTGTTTCCTTAGTGTAAGTTTTTAGAAATTTTAGATTAAAAGTATAACCACTTTTTAAAGACTTACATTATGTATTGTGAAATTGCTATGCAGAAATATAGCCCTTGACATGCCCACTGTTGATATCTATTTTAATTCTTTTCAACTGCAAGAGCATGATTGAAGAAAGCTAACACCTATTTTTTTTTTTCACTTAGAGAAAAAAATAAAACATAATTTAAAATTTTGGTGTGAAAAACACTAGATGTCTAGAAAATGAATATTATATGAAATTTTGATTCCAAAGAACTCAATAATTTCTTAACAGGGTATGTATGATTTTTGCCTATGACCTAGTTTGTGCCATTTTTTTTTATTATAACATGTTCAGAACTGCAAAAAAGGTGATGACATAACACATGTGTAGCTACCACATTTATTAATCTACTAGGGGCCCGGTGCACGAAATTCATGCACTGGGGTTGGGGGGGGGTCCCTCAGCCCAACCTGCCCCCTCTCACATACTGGGTGCCCTCAGGGGATGTCCTACTGATGGCTTAGGCCTGATCCCCACGGGAAGCGGGCCTAAGCTGCAGTCTGGCCTCCCTTTGTGGGAGGAAACCGGGCTGGTCAGGGGAAGGCACCAGCCCCATTACCCTGTTGCTGCAGCCACTGCCAGTCACCACAACCACCAAGGTGTTTTCATCAACATGGACTCCAGTCCCTTCACCAAGAAACAATGACAACTTTCTTTAGGCATTTTCAAGATGTGTCTTTCATAGGATAAGCATTTCTTTCTTTTTTTTTTAATCCTCACCTGAGGATATGTTCCCATTGATTTTTAGAGAGTGTGGAAGAGAGAGGGAGAGACAGAGAGAAACATCAATGTGAGAGGGACACTTTGATTGGTTGCCTCCTGCATGAGCCCTGACCATGGGCGCCAGGCTGGAGGGCATGCAGGACCCCTGTGCCACACTCAGCAGTGGCCGCCGGGGTCTCCACACACCCCAGAGGCCAGCAGCCAGCCCCCCATCGTGGGCGCCAGGCTTGGGGCGTGGACCCAAACTGCCTCTTGGTGCTGGAGCATTCCCAAGCGGCTGGGGGCACTATGGTGACATGGGATGTTCCTGCCCCGCCCCCAGTCCTTTGGTGCCTGCACCTATAGGCTCGAAGTGGCCAGGGGGCGTTCTGGGACCCCTGCCTCTCAGGATCTAAGCAAGGGCCTACAGGCTTGGAGCGGCCTGGGTCCCGAGGATGTTTACAAGATCCAGTCCACATTCTGGGGCCCCTGCTGCTCAGGACCTAAGCGCGAGCCTACAGGCTTTGAGCAGCTTGGGTCCGGAGGATGTTTCCCTGACCCAGACTGCTGCAAGTGGCTGGGGGCGGAGAGGGAGCATCCTGGCAACGCTGGGATGTTCCAGCTGTGCCAAGGCTCCCAGTGGCCAGGGGGCGTTCTGGGACCCCTGCTGCTCAGGGTCTAAGCACAGGCCTACAGGCTTGGACTGGCCTGGGTCCTGAGGATGTTTGAGGGACCCAGGCCGCTTGGCGCCTGCACCCTTAGGCTCCAAGTGGCCAGTGGGTGTTCTGGGACCCCTGCTGCTCAGGGTCTAATCACGGGACTACAGTCTTGGAATGGCCTGGGTCCGGATGATGTTTACAGGACCCAGGCAACGTTCTGGGGCCCCTGCCACTCAGGACCTAAGCGCGGGCCTACAGTCTTGGAGCGGCCTGGGTCCGGAGGATGTTTACGGGACCCAGGCCGCTCAGCACCCGCATATGCAAATTAACCGCCATCTTGTTCGCTCAGATTGGCTGTGGGCGTAGCGAAGGTGTGGTCAATTTGCATGTTTGTCTATTATTAGGTAAGATATCTTCCCTTGTTGGCATATTGAGTTACTTACCTCCCACTTTGAGCATTGGATGATTTACAACTAGATAAAGAAACTCCTCACAGTTGTCAGCAGAGTGTTGCCTAAATCCTCTTACATGTTCAAAATAAAATATCAATGGAACACAAGTAAACAAAGATGAATGTAAAGTATATAAAGTAACTAGAAAACACAAAATGTTATTCATTTATCAGCATTTAATCCCATACCTGAGACCACAGTAATTAAAGTATGCTTGATTTCAAAATCCTGATTTTTTTAGGGGAAACCCAATTTTGTTTATCTTAATTATAACTGATCTTTACCTCAAAATATAAGTATAAAGAGTGGAATATTAATATAAATAATGGAGCTACTTTTTATTAAGATTTATTGATTTTAATCTGGTGATATATATGTAATGATTGTATATATAATCTCACTTAAAGCAATGACAACTAATTTTTTAGTTGATAGTGCTGATAGCGCTGATATCTCTAAGCAATTGGATCTGGCACTGGGCTCCCACAGAGCGAGCGACCAGCAGGACCGTGGTGCGCAGGAGCAAAGAATTTTCAGTAACCACCAGAGGCTCTCCCTGATGACAGTGACCAGTGCCCCGCCTTGGTCTGGTGCCCCTGCTCACCTGCTCCACCCTCCCGCCACAGCGGATGCCTGTCATGTTCCGCACTCTGCCACCTGCTGCCAACACCCACCATATTCTACATGCGCCCCTTGGTGGTCAGTGCACGTCATAGCAACCGTTTGTTTGGTTGTTTGGTTGTTTGGTTGTTCCACCATTTGGTCTATTTGCATATTAGGGTTTTATATATATAGATCTTTTCCAATCAAATCTCACAATAAAAAAAACTTGCTTAAACTATATTTTTAAATCCCAATAAATTTGACCTTATCATTTTGCATTGGAAATACTACCAAAGTTTTGCCAAGATAGTGCTCTCCCTTAATAAGGTAAGTGATAAATTAAGCTTTGCTTACTACATGCAGCACCAGTGATGCCTGGAAAACAAACATCCCTATCAAATTTTGAGTAGTCTTCAATTCTCAAATAGTAAGTTCTGGAGGAAAAGTATATTAAATATATGGCAATTAATATGGAAACATAGCTAAATTAAATGAAAAATAAATGTAAATAAATACACGTGGAAATGAAATAACAGAATTTACTCACAACAGGTAATTCACTGATTTTAAAACACTTTCCACAGTAATAAACAATTTATTTGAATTTGGACCTTTATCAGTTTCTTTTAAAATATATATTTTTTGTTAATTCTGAGGATATTTTTTCATTGTTTTTTAGACAGAGTGGAAGGGAGGGAGGGATGGAGAGAAGGAGGGGAAGAGACAGGTGCGGAGGGGGGGGGGGAGATAAAGAAAGAGAGAAACATAGATATGAAAGAGACACGTCAATTGGTCACCTCCCACAAGAACCTTGACCAGGGCTGGGGATCGAATCTGCAACCCAGGTACAGGCCCTTGACCAGGAAAGGAACTCATGACCTTCCCTTGCTCAGGCTGACACTCTAACCATTGAGTCACACTGGCCAGGGTGGATATTTATCAGTTTCAAACTTTTTTTGCATAGACACTATCTTTTCCTCTTAATTACTCTGTCTCAATTATTGCAAGTTGATATCAAATATCAATGCAAATGATGTAAATATCAATGTCCAGGGCATACATTCTTCATTGGTATTTACTAAACATGTGAATAAAGGCCAGATACATCATTTGGTATTTTACTTCACTCAATATAGGGGGAGAGGAAGAGAGTGGGTAACAAAATGCTGTGAAACTTTTGAACAAAAGAATATTTTAAAAAATTATAATAATATTTTTATTGTTTAAAGTATTACAAATAGTAGTACATATGTCTCCTTTTTTTCCAATTGACCTACCCCCAGTCTCCCCTACTCCCTGGCACATGCCCTCACCCCCCTCCCAGTGTCTTGCGTCTATTTGTTATGCTTATGTGCATGCATACAAGTCCGGTTGATCTCTTACCTCCCCACACCCCACCCCCCACAACCCTCCCCAGCCTTCCTGCTATAGTTTGACAGTCTGTTCGATGATTCTCTGCCTCTATATCTATTTTTGTTCATCCTGTGGCAGAATACAATGGCAAAAAATATTCATTTGTCATTTATGGATAACAAAAGAATATTTTTTGTCATTGTATTCTGCCACAGGAGTTGCCAGAAGGAGGGGGAGGGAGTGAAAACAACTAAACCCTGATTATAACCTTGTGAATTAGACACATCTATAGCTGGTGAAATTAACAGTATTCCCCAATGTTATGAAGGTCTGCAGAATCTGCATATCAAGAAATTAAACATGGGAGCAATGCTTAGCAAACCCAAAGAGAATTGAATTGGAAAGAAACACTGAACAAGACAATAAATGTTACAAAAATTCTGCTAATAAAGTTGAGGTTATGAAAACCTTGAACCAGGATTTTAATGATGGCCCTAACAGAAGAATTGTTTTACAAAAACAGGAAATTATAATCAGAAAATGTATAAAATTGCAGTTTTACATTTCTGACAAATATGAGCTTTAGTTGTTTTTGTTGTTGTTGTTTTTTGTGTGTGTATGTGTGTGTGTGTTTTAAAAGTAGAAAGAAGGTAAAAGCTATCTTCTTAGATGTCTTGGTGGTGGTGATGGTAAGGGCTTTATTAAGAATTTAAACATTTAACAATTTGATTTTTGTGTGTGTTGTTTTTACATATTCAGAGTTGAACAACCATCACCATAATCAGCTTTATAATATTTGTATCACTTTAACAAAACTTCCTCATTAGCCAACACCTGTCAGTCTCCCCATTACCCAACCCTAATAACTATTAATACTTCTATCTCCATAGATTGCTATTCCGGACATATTTATAAAAATGCAATTTTATAATATGTGATACATATACATAATACAGTATGTAGCCTTTTGTGTCTCATTTAAATCCCTTAGCATGTTTTCAAGATTCAGCCATACTATAGTATGCATCAGTACTTTGTTCATTTTTATGGCAGAATCATAGAAAATTGCTTAGATATAAACTTTGTGTCACATATCATCACATAGAGCTTGATATATTTTTCACCTTTTGGCTATTATCAATACTATTGCTATGAGAATTCATGCACAAGTATTTGCATGGACATGTGTTTTAAATTATCTTTAATACTCAAAATCATAATTGCTGAACCAAATGGTAACTCTATGTTTCACTTCTGAAGATATACCACTATATTACAAAATAGCTGTATCATTTTAATTTCCACCAACAGTGTATGGAGGAGTTCAATTTCTTTAGATCTTCATCAACATTTTTCCTAGTGTGTCTGAAGTGGTGTCTCATTGTGATTTTGATTTCATTATCTTGATGACTAATGATGTTAAGCATTCTTTTATGGGCTTATTTGCTGTTTTATGTCTTCTTTATGGAAATGTCTAATCATACAATTTACCAGTTTTAATAGGATTATTTGTCTTTTTATTATTAAGTTGTAGACACTTTATGTATTCTAGATAAAAGCTCTTTATTAGATATTAGATTTACAAACCTAAACCTAAATGTAAACATAAACATACACATACACATACATATACATATACATAAATGTAGGTGTAAATGTAGTAAATGCAAATGTAAACATGAACATAAACATGAATGTAAAGTAAATGTTAATGTAAATATATTATAAATACAGATATAAATGCATGCTTGTATATGTGATATATATATAATTTGATGTTACTTGTAAACCAAATTATGATTTCTAAAATTAAATTTATTTTGCATGCACTGCTTTGTGTTACTAGCTTCTTTTGTAGTCTATCTAGAATAAAATAATCCCTTGCCTAGGATTGGTATCAAGTGTCAACAAAAATAAAACAATTTGAATTTGATCAAATTCCAAGTTTATTTGAGCATATTATAGTCTAGGAACTGAGCAGCACAAATACAAAGCAAAGTGAGGGGCTCCACTGTAAAGAGGGCAAGCCCAGGGCTAAAAGCAGGAAATAGAGATGGTTGTGGAGCAGGAAATAGAGATGGTTGTGGAGCACTTCTGATGGGATAGATGAGGGACTTTGCAAAATGTCATCAAGGCTTGTTTGCACTAGATAACTAGCCATCAGTATGGGGTGATTGTGGGGAGATGAGAGCTTTGAGAAGAGAGGCTAAGCCTGAGTCAGTTCTCCTATATGTAGGTATAAGGTTTATTATTTGGAGTTTGCCAAGTTGCCTCCATTTTAAAATCTCTTCACACAAGCATTTGGCCCCAAATTGTTTCTGTATTCTTATATGTTATATAACTTCACTGTAGTCAAATTCTTTCAGTTTCATCTGAAAGTCAAGTCCCTCCTCATTTTTCTTACATAATTACTGGTTATTGATTGGCATTTTAAAAATCTAAGCAATCAAAACACAATAGCAATAGCTAGTGTTTGCTGATAGGTTAGATAACTGTTTAAGTGCTTTCTATGCTTATCTTTTAAAATCCATACAACAAGCAAATGGAGTAAGCGTGTCTGAGACCCCTTCTTGCAGAAGAAGATACTATAATTTCTAAGGGCTACTTTTTTTGCCAAGAGTCAGAAAGTCAAGTCTATGGGTGGGCTGGTACTTGAATGCATGTCCATGAGCCCTCAGAGCTATGCTGCTGCTATGAATTCCATGGTCTTTCACCAACTTGATTCTGCCTGTGAGAACTAATCTCAATTCAGGTAATCTTTTAAAAAAAAATACATTTTATTGATTTTTTACAGAGAAGAAGGGAGAGGGATAGAGAGTTAGAAACATCAGATGAGAGAGAAACATTGACCAGCTGCCTCCTGCACACTCCCCTCTGGGGATGTGCCTGCAACCAAGGTACATGCTCTTGACCAGAATCGAACCCGAGACCCTTCAGTCCGCAGGCCGACGCTCTATCCACTGAGCCAAACCAGTTAGGTCAGGTAATCTTTTTGAAATATGTTTAATATATGTGTCCCTTCCCTGCAACTTGGAGTCTGTTCACATCTTTTGCCAAGTTAACATAATCAGAAAAATTCATACTTTTTAATTTACATTTCATCTGCATTGCTCCTTCACAAACAGAACGCCTTTAATCAGTTGTTCCCTTGCTTTTCCAAATTACACATGCATCTTTCAAGCATATTTCAGATAACTATGTTGTATATGTAAATAGGCATTTTAAGCTTCATAGAATACAAATTCAAGATGTAATAGTCATACCTGTCTAATGATATCTCTCTCTTGTATTGCTCAGGAATGAGTATATTGATACATTCTCAAATTATCTTTTGTTTTCTTATTTTAAGGTAGTGTAATATAACACAAATTTTACAAGTATTTACTTATATATTACTCTGTAACTGTGTTTGAGCTAGAAGTTGGACATGCAAATTTGAATGATACCCTGATCTTGACAACAGAGAACACAAGACTAAAATTATATGAAATAATCAAATTTCAAATTTCTTAGCTCAGTCTAAAGGCATAATATCTCTTTCAGCGGAGATATCAGTCCTCTCTGTAGTTCGTAACAATTGTATTAGACAGAGGCCCCACCTTATGTGACTATCTTTGCCCTTAACCTAGATGACTCACACTAAGTTATTAGTATGATTTCCTATTTTATCTTATGTCTTAGATTACACTCTATTATGTTTTGTTTGTCTGAGATCTATATCCTTATTAGGTAAACAGAATATTCACACTCTCTCTGTCTTTTCTATATTTTGTACTCTTATAAGATTTTGGTTACATTGTTAAGATTGATTTGAACTGTTTCCCTCTTTACTCTTTGAAGATGATTTTTTCTCTTTATCTGAAGTTCTGTTTATTTGGTTATTCATCCAATCAATGTGTACTCAGTAAATAGCATCCTCACACTATTATGTTATATACTAGAGGCCCGGTGCACAAAATTTGTCCACGGAGGGGGGTTGTCCCTCAGCCCAGCCTGTACCCTCTCCAATATGGGACCCTTTGGGGGATGTCCTACTGCCCGTTTAGGCCCGATCCCAGTAGGATCGGGCCTAAACGGGCAGTAGGACATCCCTCTCACAATCCAGGACTGCTGGCTCCCAACTGCTTGCCTGCCTGCCTTCCTGATTGTCCCTAACCGCTTCTGCCTGCCAGCCTGATCACTCCCTAACCACTCTGCTTCCAGCCTGTCTGCCCCCAACTTCCCTCCTCTGCCGGCCTGGTCACCCCTAACTGCCCTCTCCTGCAGGGTTGATCACCTCCAACTGCCCTCCCTTGCAGGCTTGGTCCTTCTCAACTGCCCTCCCTTGCAAGCTGGGTGCC
The DNA here is from genome assembly GCF_027574615.1 of Eptesicus fuscus. Classification (NCBI taxonomy): domain Eukaryota; kingdom Metazoa; phylum Chordata; class Mammalia; order Chiroptera; family Vespertilionidae; genus Eptesicus; species Eptesicus fuscus. Next base: position 51,812,232 of record NC_072488.1, read on the forward strand.
TCCCAACTGCCCTCTTCTGCTGGCCATCTTGTGGTGGCCATCTTGTGTCCACATGGGGGCAGCTATATTGTGTGTTGCAGTGATGGTCAATCTGCATATTACTCTTTTATTAGATAGGATAGAGGCCTGGAACAGGGGTGGGGGCCAGCTGGTTTGCCCTGAAGGGTGTCCCGGATCAGGTGGGGGTTCCCTTGGGGCATGGGGTGGCCTGAGCGAGGGGCCTGTGGTGGTTTGCAGGCCTGCCACGCCCCCTGGCAACCCAAGCAGAGGACCTGGTATCTGGAATTTATTTTCCTTCTACAATTGAAACTTCGTAGCTTGGAGCGGAGCCAAGCCTGGGGCTCCCTCTGAGGCCGGCAGCCATTTGTGTTGGGGTTATAATTGAAACTTTATTGCCTTAAGCGGGTGGGCCCAGCCAGGGTGTGTGGAAAGCTTTGCTTCCCCTGTTGCCTGGCGGCAACCCTGGCCTGCTCTCTCAAGCTCCATTTTGCCGCCATTTGTTTGAATTTGTTTACCTTCTATAATTGAAACTTTGTAGCTTGAGTGGAGGCTTAGGCCTGCAAGGGCAGGCAGAAAGCTTGGCTTCCTCTGTTACCTAGGAAAGCTTGGCTTCCTCTGTTACCTTGCTCTCTGTGGCTGTAGTCATCTTGGTTTGGGTTAATTTGCATACTCGCTCTGATTGGATGGGGGGCGTGGCTTGTGGGTGTGTCAGAGGTATGGTCAATTTGCATATTTGTCTATTATTAGATAGGATTTTAAGTGATACACAGAGAAATATAATATTCTTCATATGAGACAACATGAAGTCCAAAGGAAAGCAAGGCTTGTGCTTTAGTGATGGCTCTGCCACATACTGCTAGAGTAATATTTCACAAGTTATTTAACCATTTTTGTTTTGATTTTCTTATTTGTAATTTGAAGATAACGGTAATGATTGTCAGTAAGATCAAATGATGAATACAATTACTCAATTAAAGCAGGGCCTTGCATGAGATGAGTTGCAAAAAAATGTAGCTATGCTGATTCATGATGATTAGATTCCATAGGCGAGAGTAGTGTATATGTAACCACAATATTTCACTGCAAATTTGGAGGCTAATGGGATTGTGTACAGCTGTGTAGTTAATGAAATACTTTGTCAAGGAAATTACATATGTTCTGATTTTGAAAACTAAGTTATTGTGGCAAATCAGTTAATTTCTTATATTTATGAAAATAAATATATTTGATGTGCCTCAGTCACAGTTTTGTTGGTTATTTAAATATGATAATGTGCTCAAATGAACTTTTTAAATGATAAAATATTAAACAAACTAAGGGATTTTACCAAGTAATGTTAAAAAATTTGTATCCCATTCCTAGTCTAGGAAATGCTGCTTTTCCAAACCAGGGATGAGCATGCTATAGTTATAAAATTAAAAATTTTTAAGTGGTAATAAATAGCTAATGAAATGTGAAGTACATTTCCTGTCTTATTGAACCAACATTAAACGTTACCTAAGAATGGAAACCTTGACTACCGCTCATACAATTATTTTGTCATAGGAGCTTTAAACAACCATTCTATGTCCATCAGGTATTTCTCAAAAACACTAATGCGGTTTTCTATACAATTGCCCTTCTTGATCTCATTAGAGTGGATGTATCAAGAAATTATAGAGCAAGCATGCTTCTTCCGGTCCCCCAGACATAGTGCTTGGATTTTAGATCACATGCATCATTATAAAACGTTTTCAGTTCCCAATCCATTCTTTCACATTCCTGGGATAGAACCTTCATTTAGGACTGTTCTGTAGAGATGTTTATGTAACATTAAAACAAGGAACTTAGTTGTGTTTTTTTTTGTTTGTTTTTTAACATGAAAAGCTATGGACAGATGGCAAGCCTTTTTTGAAAGGGGTAGTAAGTACATGTATTTTCATTCATCTGTGATATGTGCGGTGACCAAGAACATCCTACACATGAAATAATCGATATTTTTTGGGCTGGAGACTTAAGCCTGCAATGAAAAAAAGAGCAAAACAAAAACAAAACAAACAAACAAAAAAAAAACAAAAATAAAACAAAACAAACATTACTGGAGTGGGGGAAAAAAAGCTTCTCTAAAACATTAATATAATTATTTTTCTTTTCCAAGAATACTTTTTGACATTGTTAATAGCATTATAATAGTATCCTCACTAGGGTATTCAGAAAATAAGATTAATGTAAAAAGTGCAATAGAAACAAAATTGAAGTTAAATAATTACACAAGAAGAAGAGTGATTACTTTTATACCAAAAAAAAAAGAAAAAGAAATAAAACTCTTTTTGAGATTAACATTTCCAAAGGAACTGAATCTTTAAAAGGATTTGTTTCCCAAACTCATAAGTGGATTAAGTCATGGGTTCCTGCCTATAAAATATGTTTTACAAGATACACCGAGGATGGATATGGCAATTATTTTAGAAAAATACAAGTGTGGAATTTTAATGTTATTTGTCTGTCTCTCTACCTTACTCCTTCTCTTCCTCCCTCCTCACCCCCCCCATCTCTTTCTCACACACACACACACACACACACACACACACACACACACACACTTGATTCAAAATATTCAGAATGTATTATTTTATTGGTTTTATCTACCACTTCATTCACATTTTTATTGTGCTACTTGTTTATTCTCCTGTGATCTCTTATCTTATTATTTTTTTTAAAATATTTTTTTATTGATTTCAGAGAGGAAGGGAAAGGGAGAGAGAGAATCACTGATAGGCTGTCTCCTGCACGCCCCACACGGGATCAGGCCCACAACCCAGGCATGAGCCCTGACCTGGAATTGAATCATGACCTCCTGGTTCATAGGCGGGTGCTCAACTACTGAGCCACGCTGATGGGCTCTTAGCTTATTTTTTATTACTATTTTCTTTGTGTCTAACATGCTCTTCTGTTATAATCAGGGCCTGGAACTCAGGATTAGGAAAAGAGTGCTCCATAAATCTCAGCCACTCCAACACACAGCTTTGTCAAGAAATTCTCAACGAATCAGGAATCGAAATAAGTTGATGATCTGGTATAATGGATAATTATCCAGATATTCCCATACTGCTTCAATTTTAGAAGTTGTGAAAGACACACAGAAGTCGTAAGAGATGAATCACTCTGAGGAGAAAAAAACTACACTCATAATTTAAAGCAGTCAGTTTTTCCTGGGTATCCCTGAAATTTCCTTGTTCCTCTCAACATCTTTTTCAAAAAAGGAATTAAATATTTTATTCTCAATGAACTATGAATCATTTAAAATAGATAATCTGTAAAGATTGTCAACAACTAAGTGACATGAATGGTAAGAATCTAGGAGTTGCAGGTGTTAGCAGCTTGATGAGACATCAGATAAGCCTCCAGATGATAGGCACTCTGGAGGGAGCTAAACCTTGCCCACGCTCAGGCAGGAGGGTACAGAAAAATATACCTAAACACTCTTCTCAAATAGTCCACCTGTATCTGTTCTCCAAAGCCATTTCACTTGCCAGCTCAGGAAGTTACATCTCAAAATGCTTTCTTAGATAGCACTTAGTTATCCCAAAAGGCTGTAATGTTCTCTTATTTGTGTAATGAGAACTTTTTGGTGGGAGATATTCTACTCTAAGATCAGTATTAACTTTTGCCATGATCAGTACTCTATTGAATTTCCTTGCCATTTACTTTAGGTTTAGTTTTGAAATGTCCTAGTGACATCAAAGAATTTAGTGAACTTGCAACAAAGTCATGGTACCTTGGTAAAAATAAACTACAATTTGTGAATATATGTCAAAGCCTAGAGGACACTGACTGTTGAAGCAGGCTATTTCTCTTAGAGTGATAATTCTGCAGAGTCACAGGAGGTTTTTACAGATTGTTAACTATTTTTAATAGTATTTTACATTAGTTTCAGGTGTACAGCATTGTAGTTAGATAATTACATGATTTACAAAAATATCTCCCCTATATTTCAAGTATCCACCTGGCATTATATATAGTTATTACAATTATTATTAACTAATACTAATTATTAAATATTATTAAATAGTAAATAATATTAATTATTAAATATTATTAACTATATTTTCTGTGCTGTACTTTACATCCTCATGACTATTTTGTGACTACCAATTTGTACTTCTTAATTCCTTCACCTTTTCTTACTCAGACCCCCAAATTCCTGCCTCTGGCAACCATCCCTTCGTTCTTAGTATTTCTGAGTTTGCTTCTATTTTGTTTGCTCATTTATTTTGTTCTTTAGATTTCACAGATAAGTAAATCATATGGCATTTGTTTTCCTCTGTTTGACTTATTTCATTAGTATAATGCCCTCTAGGTCCATCCATACTGTCACAAATGGTAATATGTCATTTTTTTTATGGCTGAGCAATATTCTATTGTGTATATGTACCACAACTTTTTTATCCACTTGTCTGTCAATGGGCAATTGGGTTGCTTCCAGAGTCACAGTATTTTTAACAAATTGAATCATTTCTATACACCTCATTTTTCCTGACCCTCAAAATAACCTTGTTAAGAGAGGAATGGATACCTGGACTTTTCAGAACCAGAAAATGTTCTTATGGCAAGCAAAGTGATCCAGCATCTTTATATCGGTAGTCATTGCTCAGTGGGAACTGGAGCAAGGGAACCTTGACCAGAACCAAGAGAGCCTGATGTGTTCCTTTCCTGAATCCCCCACCATATCTTGTACCATCGTTTCCTTGCTCATTAAGATCAAGTTGCTTAGCAGCACAATTTTCTTTTCTTTTTTTATATGTTTTCATTTATTTCAGAGAGGAAGGGAGCTGGAGAGAGAGAGAGAGAAATATCAATGATGAAAGAGAATCATTGATTGGCTGCCTCCTGCATGCTCCCCACTAGGGATTGAGCCCACAACTCAGGCATGTGCCCTGACCCCCTGACCAGGAATCGAACTGTGACCTGGTTCATAGGTTGATGCTCCAACACTGAGGCACACCAGCTGGGCCAGCACCATTTTCTTAAATTTTTTTCTTTCTGTCCTCAATGAATGTGCACCAGTGGTTCCTAATATATTCTTGGCATCTTTCCTTTTTTTGTTATCCTGACTGGTCCTTTGTATTTTTCAGGTGTCAGCCTAATAATGATTTCATAGAGAAGCCTTCCCTTCCCACCTTTCTCTCACCCTTGGCCAAGTGTTTTCTTCTTATATTATTGTACTATTTTCCTTAAATCCTTAATTTATTTTCACAGTTACCTTTTCAATGCTCATTACCACCCCTATTCTAAAAGCTCCAGGGATGCTAGGTCAATATTTTCCTCACCGTTGCATAAAAGCACTCCATGTACAGCACAATACTTGAGACCATAAATGCATACAAAATATAAATGAATGAATGAGTAAATATAGATATTATTTGCATCCTCATATTAATTTTCATATGCTATTTTGTCTCCTCTATATGAAAACAATGTTTTGAAATCATACCTCTTTTTGGTGGTGAGATACATATGTTTCTCCTCTTTTATTAAATGTTATTTTATATGTGTCCTGTTATTTCTCTAGTTCTCATTTTTTTCTTCCTGAAATTAGAGTGTTACTTGATAAATTCTAGAGGGAAATGATCTACTACTTGCTTTTTGACATGGGTGACTAGATGATAGCTCTACCTGAATTTCTACAAAGCTCAGTTCCTCCCTAGACATCTTTCACTGTGATGAAATCCAGAGCTGTCCGAATGAAACCCAGTCAGATTTTTCTCACTAGATAGATATATGGCTGTTGCAAGGGACATATGTAAATAAAACTTTGTGATTCTTGAACTAAATCCACTTTATTTACCTACAGGATACCAAGGAAAAAAATCAGCATTTAGAGCTACATTTGTCTTCCAAAACTTCTACAGTTGACAGGAAAACAGAAAATAAGCATATAACTTTGTGAATACCATAATTTCAGATAGTAATGCACATGTTACTTACCTGAGTTGTGTATTATATTCATAGATTTTAAATCATTTCAATTTCTGCATGGCATTCCTTATGCAGAAACCAAGTATTCTCAATTTGAAGGTCATTATATGTCCCTAGGCAATCAATAAATACTTACTATAACATACACTCCAAAAACTCCAGCAAACCTTTATTTAAATTGTTTTGTAAAGTTATATTCCCAAATGTGAAATATTATTTTCCCAAACCTGGTATTTAAAGGTTCATTTGATTTAGGTGATTGATGGTCACAAAAGAATCACAGAAGCACTAGTACTCCCCAGTGGACGTGAAGAAGAGGTGTTTAAAAGATGGAGAATACCCTTAGCCAGTTTGGCTCAGTGGATAGAGCACCAGCCAGTGGACTGAAGGTTCCCAGGTTCAATTCAGGTTAAGGGCACATGCCTGGGTTTCCAGCTCCATCCCCAGTAGGGGGCATGCAAGAGGCAGACGATCAATGATTCTCTCTCATCATTGATGTTTCATCTTTCCCTCTCCCTTCCTCTCTGAAATAAATAAAAATATATTTAAAAAATAAAAGATAGAGAATAAAATTTTCAGAGGATTTCTGTAAAATTGTCAGAGAGAAGAATAAAACTAGAAGTTAACTTGAAGCACATTTTCATAGATTTATTTCTACTAGTATAAATCTATGATGGATTTAAATAAAGCAATGAAACAACATAATATATAGATATAGGATGAATTATATTATCCAAAAGCACCTGTTCAAATGCCTATAATTGTTAATAATTGTGTTGTCTTAGTACATTTGGGCTCCTAACAAAATACCATCAACTAGGTAGCTTATCAATAGAAATTGATTTTTCATAGTTTTGGAGGCTGAGAATTCCAAGTTCATACATAGCACTGGCTGATTTGAAGTCTGTTAAGGACCTGCTTCATCATTGACAGCTGTCTTCTCCTTGTGTTCTCACATGGTGGAGGCATAGTAAGCAGCCCTTATGATAAGAGAGTGAGATCCTTATATTTCTTTATTCTCTGAGAAAAGAAAAATCATGTGGCTAAAGACAGATGCATTATTTCTAAATATGATTCTTCTTAGGTAAGTCATACTTTAAAGTATCAAATTTAAGCTCTCTTAATAAAATCATAGGTTCCTTTGAATGTGATAGATTGGAGAGAGTGATCTTTCATTTCTCAGGAATGAATTGGGAAGTGTTCTATTTAAGGCTGGAAGACCTAAGTGCTATTTCCATCCTTCACGCGCCCAAGGGTCTGAAGATGCCCTGTATTTCCTTGCTACTCCTACTTGCTTTGAGGACCAGAGGCTCTGGCACCCCAGAAGCTTTTGGAAATGCACACTCTCAGGTCTCTCTGTAGATATAATGAATCAGACTCTATAGTTAAACACGATTCCCAGGTGATTTGTTTGCACTTTAAACATTGAGAAGCACTGCTTTAGAGACATGCTATTTTTAAAGCACGGAAGCAGAGAGAAGCACATATTTTAGGCAGAGAGACCTAAAATTAAAGCCAAGTTTTTAACAGAAAGACATGGAATGAAAATTTGATTTCATTGTTTATAATACAGTGATTTTTGCAGAAAACCTAATACTACCTCTGATAGTAATACCAATGTTAATAACCTCCATAAAATAGTAACAACAATAAAATGGCTGTATGTCAATTACTCTGTTAACACCTTTAACACAATTCTATGCACTAACATTTAATCTAAGAACCTAATGAAGCAAGTGTGGTTTTACCTGGGCTTAGAAAGGTGAAGTGACTTGCTCCAGGTTACTCAACTTGCTCATTAAAGGGTTTAAATCTTACCCAAAATTTGTCTACAGCTTAAGCTCTATACCATTTCCCTTATAAACCACATTTATCATATATAAAGTTGGAATGATATCTTGTAGGATTGTTTTGATTATAATATGGTAAAATACCATAGATAGTAACAAATATTTGTTTCCTTCATTTTTGATAACATTTTCCCTACATGATACTACTAGTTTTTTTAAATAAATGACTGCATGCACAAATCTAATCCTAAACTTTAAAGACTTCAATGATCTAAAAGTAGAAATAAAATTAGCTGAATCCAACCAAACTGTTTTTAACAAGTTATTTTAAAAAAAATGGTTATTTAAAAATATCTAATGGTAGGATAAAATGTACAATTTGATTTTGAATGTATACACATATTTATGAATATATATATTGAAGAATGTAAGTATGGTGAGTAACATAGACACAGTAGAATAAGGAAAGAATAAGGAAACATGAACCTTATTATTCTAAAAACTAAATTACTAGTATCCTTATTTTACCTCCTTTAGACACACACACACACACACACACACACACACACACACACACGTGTGCAACCTTGTACATTTGAAATCCTATAGAGATGGAAATTTAGTTTTGTAAATTAAGTCACTGTAAGGTAATTTTTCAATAATATATTTTCAAGTTTATAAAATGTATATATTAATGGAGAATATGCTTGGTGCTGTCTCTGAAAATATTTTTATAAATTAATTTTATAAAACCCCACTGTTCCCATCTTACTGAAACACAGCACTCTTTGAAAATACTTTCTGTCTCTAGTACCAGTGATTCCTTGTCTATGACACTTTCGTGGAAATTCTGTTCTGACCCTCAAGTCCATGCACACGTTCTGTTTGAAACAACATTTTAATAGACGGTTTCAACTACCCTTTGGTTCAGTAAATGACTGAATATGGAAAAAGTATTTTAATCACCAACAAGCATTTTGCGAAGAAGCAATTTTCTTATCCCTAGACCAAACCGGCCATTAGCACATCATTTGTTGTTGTTATCAAAAATTATTTCAGCCAATAGAAACTTTTATGTTGGACCTCTTTGTTCTCTGACAACAGCTGCCAAAAAATTCTGGGTGTTGAAAATGCATTATTGTGTACACCACACCATGTTCCGTGTATCAAGTCTTAAAAGAAGAAAAGCTGCATTTCTCCTGATTAACTGGCCTGGTTTGACTTATAAGAACTGAGAATCCCATGACTCTCTGTTTCTTCTCTCTTTGGTTTTTAGGATGTTTGGAACCCAATACATATACAACCCAGCTTTAAAATCATGCAAGTTTTATGTTATACACAGCAATAATTTCACTGTTTAATTGACTAAAATAATTATTATCTATTTTATACCTTATTGTGAGTGACTGTTCAGATTCCACTTCTTATTCCAAGTGTCTAGCAGTGGATGAATGAATAAGAAGATGGATTAATCAGAACATTCTGAACTGCTGATGTTGCAGGAATTGATGCTTTTACAGCTGGGGAGTGTGAAGTGGGCATCTGTACTGTAAACTTTTACCCTGTGAGGGACATTAGAGTCCCTACTTTAGTTGAAACTGACACGGTTCGTGGGGTTGGTGTGCCAGGTGTGAGAATACTGAACCAACACTTAACTGTGAAACTGTTATTCTTCCCGCAGAAGCAGATGCCTTTTCTTGTAAAGATTTAAGTCTATAGTTTGGAGCAGTCAAGCGATATCTATCAGGTGGCGATCTAGGTCCTGAATATGGCTTGATCAATGGCAATGGGGTTTGATTTCTTTGCCTTTCAATATCTAATAAAAAAATCTCTTGGGGGAGGAGAGGTAAGAGACTGGTCAGCACGACACTGGATTGCCAATCGCACATCATCTGCATCAACGGTAGCTTTCTTCGCATGGCTTGAATAAATTTTTGCAGCGTCTAGAATTGAGGTCACATATCGGAAGGCAAACTCCAACATCTGATTTATATATTGGCTCATATTCTGTAATCCCCATATCCTTCAGGATTTGTGCCATCATCTGTGCATCTTTTGGCATGCTCTTGGGAGAAGCCATCTTGCCAGACTCCATGATATCCAGTGACCAGACTTCTCGAGCTGAATCACCCACATTAACATATTTCAGTCCCAATCTTGCTGCAAGTTCTTTGCCTCGTGTGGTTTTTCCAACCCCTCGTGTACCGTGAGCGGGATGTTTGGAAGCAACATGGTCCTCAACGTGATCACTCATTCCTTTCTTGAAAAGGCAAATAACTGCATATCCAATGCAGTATTGATTTATTGGGAATACTACTTTTTAACTGTGCTGTCATATTATTTAGAGTATTATTGTGTTGGTTAGCACCACAGTTACAAAGTTGGCTTTGATTATTTTTGCTTCTAGCTTTATTTTTTTCCCTAAACTCTTATATTTTTAGTGTGGGATTTTGTAGAACATAAGATTTTTCAGAAGTGCATTCATGGTATTTTAGTAGAAACACCTGCAAATCTGTTGTTTTTGTTGGCTGCTTACAATTAAAAAAATGGATCCTTTTCATGATAAAGGAGCAATTTGCTTATTTGATAGAATGAAGTTTTGGATGACAAACAGATGTAAATCTGAAAATAGCTCTACATATATATCTGTAATGCCAATTAGTATTGCACTGTATTGCTGATTAAATTGGTTGTTCATATTTGAAAACTGACATTAACATGTGCTATGAAAAATTGAAATTTCTGTATCAGTATGGAAAATATCAGGAATATAAAGACCAATTTATCTATATTAAAAGGTAATATGCTTATTAGACCGGACATCCTTCCAAGCATCATTCTGGACATCCTTCCGGACAAAGCTGGGGCCAAAGCTAAGCCCGGGTCCCGGGTGCCTGCTGGAGGCTAGAGGGAAGCAGCCTGGGTCCCACGTGCCTGCTGGTGGCCGGAGGGAAGCCCGTGTCCTGAGTGCCAGCAGCTGGGGGAAGGAAGGCCTACTCTTGCACGAATTTTCATGCATCAGGTCTCTAGTAAGAATATATAACTAAAATAATGTAACACCATTGTTGGCTGTTCATTTATTTCTTGTTTTAAAACCATAGTTTTTTTATGGGTCCATTTCTGAGGCAGGGTGGCACTAAGACTCAGCTCAGGGGTAAATTCTGCCAAGTTTATGCTCCCCACAGGCATCCCACAGGTCATGGGTATGTGATGCAATTCTATTTACTGACATGAGGAGAAAACTGTTGCAGCAATTTGGGGAAATTTTCCTCATTCTAAAAGAAAGAACAGCATTGTTGTATGTTATTCCTCTGTCAGTTGAAGTACCTATATATGACACAGGCCTAATATCTCATGAACACGAGGGCACCTAAACTGAGGACAACACAAAGGCAGAGAAAAAAACAATGACAAAAACCTGAGTCTTCAATAAAGACTCAATTACTGACCGTGCAGCCATTTACATTCAGTAGTTTGTTCTTCAGCTAAACACACTTTGTTATTTAAACTATTAAATATATATTTCTGTTATATTCAGTCAAATTTATCCTATTTTGTCAAAAGTATACTAATTTGCACATACCACACACACACACATACTCCCTATATACATACACACACACACACCATACATTAACATGTGTACACATGCACATAACACACAGAGACTTTCATGGGGATTTTATTTCCACATATTCCCAGTTGTCTTTCCCATCATTCTCTTGCATCTATAGTAATTTTTTTTTCACTTCAAATTAAGGGCATTCACAAAGGGGCAATTGTGAACTTTTTCCTCTTTTTTCTCTAGCTTTTCCTATCAATAATTGAGTTGTTCATGGTTTCAATCATATTCTTTAAAAAATGTAAATGAATATTACTAGACATGATTATACCTCTGCTAACTTCACATGCTAGTGTGGAGTTGTCAATACCATTACCCATTACCCAGTGACTTTTGAGCATACACTGGTTTTGCCCGATATGATACCAGTATTTGCCATCACTATACTTCTGGGTTGAACTACCTTTCATCAACTCCCTTGCATAAAAATCTAAATATTTTCCTTCAGAGTAATAATCTTACTACCATTTTAGATTTTTAATATATTTAACAAGATTAATTTGACTTTAGCAGACCAGACTTCCCAAATAGTGATGGACTGTAATATATTACTTCTACACATATTTTAAAGCATCTATTATGTACCATGTACCTTCAAACTGCTGGTGATATATCAGTGAGTAAAACATTTCTATGCTCATTGAACTTACATTCTTTTAAAACATTTTATTAGAGATACACAGTATTTTGTAGTTATTTTAATGCTTATGCCCAACATTGAATGTGTGTGTGTGTGTGTGTGTGTGTGTGTGTGTGTGTGTGTGTGTTAAACCTTCAGATTGGTTCATGTCTTGTTGGTTTAGAAGGCCAGTATAACTTTGTGTTTTACTCAGTATCAAGTATTCTGTGCCTATTGTATGTGAGGCAAATGGTTACTATCTTTTTAGAGATCAATATATAGGGAGGAAGGGAAGAATGTAAGTCTATTGTAGGTTACTGAAATAAGTACTAGACAGAAGTATGAAAAAATGATCTATAAGTGCACATAAAGTAGTTATATATTCTGTGAAATAATAAAGGGAGGAGATATTTAATTAGTACCTAATTATGAATATGAGTTGTTTATATTAGGGGTACAGAATTAATAGAGAAGTATGCACTCTGTTAAAGGAAAATACAATTTCAAATTTAAAGTAAACTTGGACTTCAAATTTCATTACTTACCTAAATGAGGAGTATGGACTCTAGGCATTAGGAATTATCAGAGAATGTGAAGGGAGTGATGTGATCCAGTATGTCTTAGGGAGCTAACTCTAGTGGCAATGTGAAAACTGGTTCCTAGTGGAAGTAGAATAGAGTCAGGGAAGCCATTGATAAGTTAGTGCAATGAATGAGCCAGAGATGGGTAAAGGCCTAAAATTCAGCAGGCACAGATTGCAGATAAATATGATAATTATTGATCTAGGCTTTCTAAGACAGAAAAGCTCTTAGACAAAAGCCTGTGACTAAAGATTAGATGAGCTGCCTTTAAGAATGTAATGATTTCTTTGATCTCACTGCTCTAATCATGAATCAAAGAATTGTGTGTGTGTGTGTGTGTGTGTGTGTGTGTGTGTGTGTGTGTGTGTGAGCATTTTACTAGTGAAGTGAAAATATACATAATATTAAAGTGCCTTTTGACATTTCAAATGCATTTTGGAGGGAGCAGGTTTGTTTATGTAGCATTTGGTGATGTTATCTAAATAAGGCAGATAACAAATGCATTGGGATTACTATTCAAACAGAAACCACCATGGACTAAGAACCATTATGATAAGTGACTCCTGAGGATGAGGAACTTTTCATGGGTCTCTGGTATTTGCAATCAAACTATGAGGAAAATTGAAACTGCCATCCTTGATGGATAAAGTGGTACCCTGCCCCAGACCTGTCTAAGGGAACACTTATTCTATGTGCAGGGTGAAGCAACTGGCTTTCAATTTTATTTTCTACTCACTTTTCAGCAAGGCCAGAGTTGCTGTGTTTGTATATTTATTTATTTATTTCAATCACAAGCTGCTCAAAAGATTTCCCTGTAGCAATCAGAAAGTACAAGGGCTCCCTTGACTGCCGGTGTGTGACCAGTCGTGGGCACTATTTCATAGTCAAATCCTGCTATAGAATAGTCAGTTGTCACCCACACCAGAGAACAAGCGACAATAAAAATAACTACACGATTCAGTTCAGCTCAATGTTAAGAACAGAATATGTGGTCGATGCCGCGTTACAATCTGGCCCCAGGGACTCTAACCAATTTCCAAAGATTGTACAGGTGCGCTGCAATCTTCCTTGTTCATTTGTGTATGTGCCTTACATGATTGCTCAGGCTTTCTGATATTAGTTACTTTCCCAAAGGTCAGGAGAAAAAGCAAAATACCAACTAACGACTTAGCTCTGGATGATCACCAATGTTTCATTATGTTTTGGAGTTGCGCAAAGTTGCTGTGTACTGCTCCCACAGCTTCCAGAGGAGGGCTATTGGCCTCTTTCTTTCCCTTTATTGTTTTTTTTAGTAAATAATGTCTCATATTTTCAGATAACTAAGGTTATATTTTTATGCACACAAAATAGATCACCTAACTTCAAAATAAGTACAAATCTACTGTATATTTCCCTTAAGCATTTGCTTTGCACTATACTAAAGAACCATATATATATATATATATATAGCCAGCTGGCTTATCATATACAGTACTAGAGGCCCGGTGCATAAAAATTTATGCACTCATAGGGGTCCCTCAGCCTGGCCTGTGCCCTCTCACAGTCTGGGTCCCCTCAGGGGAAGTCAACCTGCCAGTTTAGGCCTGCTCCCCAGGGGTATTGGGCCTAAGCTGGCAGTCAGACATCCCTCTGGCAGCCCAGGAGCCCTTGGGGGATGTCCAGCTAGGCCTGCTAGGGGAATCGGGCCTAAACTGGCAGTCAGACATCCATCTGGCAGCCTGGGAGCCCTCAGGGGATGTCTGACTGATGGCTTAGGCCTAAGCTGTCAGATGGACATCCTTAGCACTGCTGAAGAGGCGGGAGAGGCTCCCACCACTGCCGCTGCACTCACAGCCATCAGCCTGGCTTGTGACTTAGTGGAGGTCCCCCTGTGGGAGCGCACTGACCACCAGGGGGCAGCTCCTGTGTTGAGCGTCTGCCCCCTGGTGGTCAGTGTGTGTCATAGTGACTGGTCATTCCCAGTAGTTCCGCCGTTAGGGTCAATTTGCATATTACCCTTTTATTATATAGATAGGTATTATTTATTTTAAAACATTTAAAGCAATTCCCAAGATGATGCCAAACCAGTTTGTTGACAAGTCAGAATCAAATCCATGCAGATAAAGTATGCCTTTGTAAGAGTAGCAAATCTTTAAAACATTGTGGTAGAAAAAAATAATAATATCTCCCCAACTATTCCTAAATGTTCATGCCTTAACCTTTAGAGAATTTTACATTACTAGGTAAAATAATTCAGATTGAATATTTTTCATTACTATTTGATTATTACTTTCCCAGAAACATGATAGTAGTTTAATGCACTGTTTTTCATTTATATCATATGAATTTATTCAACAATGATTTACTAATCGGGCTGCTGTGTTCCTGGCACTGATCTAAGTACTTAAAAATATGAATTAACAAGTTAGATAAAAAACACTGTCTCTATAGACCTATTTTTGTAGGATTTGATACATTGTAGGATTTGATGCATTTAATAGAAAGTCCTCAATTACAGTGCTATGCACTATATCTTTTCCTAATCTCATCCGGTTATTAGGTGATCACCTGTAATATACAGGAGCGGGCAAAAAGGAGGTTTACAGTTATTTGCATGGAAAATCTATACATATAAAACCTTAAGCAACCAGTCGACCGTTCGACTGGTCGATCGTTTGACCAGTCGCTATGACGTGCACTGACCACCAGGGGGCAGATGATCAACTCAGGAGCTGCCCCCTGGTGGTCAGTGCACTCTCACAGCGGGAGCGCCACTCTGCTGACCAACAAGTCCAGACACCTGGCTTATAGCTGGTGAGTGCAGCTGCAGCAGTGCAAGCCTCTCCCACCTCTGTGGCAGCACTACCCAGTGCCAGCTGCAGCAGGCACAGCAGGGCTGGGATGAGCAGGAGCGCTCGGGTTCCTCCCCAGCCAGCTGCCAATTCACACACTACTATATCCCTTGGGGGATGTCGGACTGCTGGTTTCGGCCCAATCCCAAGCAGGCGCCTGGCCTAGGGGATCGGGCCGAAACCGGCAGTCCAACATCCCCCGAGGGGTCCTGGATTGTGAGAGGGTGCAGGCCAGGCTGAATGACCCCACCAGTGCACAAATCCGTGCACCAGGCCTCTAATAATATAATAATTAATAAATAATAATACAAGAATAAGCTGTGTTTTGTGTCACAACTGTAAACCTAATATTTTTCCCACCCATGTACAAAAAAGTGTCAAGGTCCACTAATTTAAACTAGAGCACTGGGGACTCCTCTCTGAGAATGTAATATTTAAACTAAGACAAGAAGAATGAAAGGGATGTGGTCATGAGAAGAAGTGGAAAAGAAGTGGTACTGGGAAGACTGCGATATGATATATTACATTGCTATATCTGTACTTACAATAAATAGGTTCACAACAGCATACTCTAGGCAGGACACACAGAACTTGATAGCAAATACTCATTTATTAAATCAACAAAAATATCTCATTTTATGCCTTTGTAGGCCATTGTAATGGATTGCATTGCTGTTCACTCATATTCTTTGGCACCCTGAAGGATGTGATACATTTCTCCTCTGTGGAACTCAACAATGGCCATGTGCTTAATTTGGGAAGATGTATATGGGTATGATATGAGATTGAGCTATTATCTATCAGTTGTCTATCTATCATTTATCTATCTATCTATCTATCTATCATCTATCTATATCTATCATCTATCTATATATTTATAATCTAGCTATTATCTATCTATCTATCTATCTATCTATCTATCTATCTATCATCATCTCCCTGTGTACAAGCAGAAGTAATGAATGTCAGTAATAATAAGAAGTCTAAAGAACCAGTAAAATGCATAATTATGCAAGCTTCCTTTCCTTTTTATCTTATAAGGATAACAGACAATGTTACAGATGGAGTTTACTCTGTGGCCTGGGTCCTAGCTTGAAAAAATTCAGTGTGAACAAGAAATATGTATATTTGTTATCATAAACCTGTGGGATTATGAATTATTTTAAAGTATTGTGATTATTTTTTTAGCAGTACCTTGCCTTTCCTGACAGATACAGCCAACTGGGTCAAAATGTCCAAAGTTTAGCTCCTCTTATTTCTTTAAGGATAATGTTCAAATTTGTGCTATCCAAAATGATAGATGCTATGAACTACACTATTTAAATTCAAATCAATTAAACCTAAATAAATATAAAACTTAGTTCCTAAGTTACATTAACTACATTTCAAATACTCAGTAGTCAAGTCACATGTGTCCAGTGGATACCATATACAACAGCACAAACAAAGATGATTTATTTTATTTTTTAATATAATTTATTGATTTCAGAGAGAAAGGGAGAGGGAGAAAGAGATAGAAACATCAACTTTACGAGAGAATCATTGATCAGCTACCTCATGCACCCCACACTGGGGATCAAGCCTGCAACCTGAGCATGTGCCCTGACCAGAAATTGAACCTTGACCTCCTACTTCATAGGTCAACACTCAACCACTGAGCCTCGCCAGCCCGCCAGCCGGGCAAAGGTGATTTCTATCATCACAGAAAGTTCTATTGAGAAGCAATGGCTCAGATTGTGAAAGATTTGGACCTTTACTAGCTTCCATCGCCTTCCCAACATATGGGGATTCATTCATCTTCTTTCTTAGAGGTAGTTAAACCTAATCAAGGGAAGAGCTTCAATTCTCCCAAGTATTTTAAATCTCATTTTGTTCCTGTGTATTTTTATTCTTTTTTTATCTAAAATAAATTGAAGATATTGCTGGACCATTTTATACCTCACTAATGGCCAGACCCTCTGGAATTCACTAATGCTGTTACCACCAATCAATAACAATTAACTCCCATCACTTCAACTTGTTACTTGCCTGGTTCCAGAATTAGCAAGTGTGACACCCTTGGTTAATTGAGAAGCACAGTGATTTCTGAAGCTTCTCAAACCCATTGATGTAGAATTTTAGACATGATATCTAGACACTCATCCATGGATCCTAGCCAACAGAAAGCCAGCTTGCACCAGAGGTTGAGAATCAGTAAGCCTGTCAGCAACAGGATATCTGATCTCTCCATTCCCGGTTGTCTTGGCCCTGTCCTATTCCAGTTTCCAGTAGCTCCTGATTGCCTAAAATTTAAAATATACAAAAGAATATTTTTGTGTCACTTCAACTTACCTTTAAAATGTATTTTCTACTTACCTTCTAAAGAACTCTTCACTTCATAAGTATGATTTTGTCACTGTTCATTGCAGTTCTTATGCACTTCAACTATTGACTGAATGAATCTTCCCCTCTATCTACAGGTTAAAATCCCATTCAGAACTCATTTTTTCATGGCTCTTTCCAAGATCTTGTAGGCCACATGGATCATTGCTTCCACAGAAATATTATAGTAGTTCTGTGCAGTGCCTTTTTCTGTATATTTTATTCATTTGTTTAACAATTATTTATTGTCGTGGCACTGACCTAGGTACTTAGAAAACATCAGTCAACAAATTAGACAGAAATCACTGTCTCTGTGGAATTTACATTTTACTGGGATTTGATATAGTTTAGCAAATGTAATAAAGGTCCCAAAATGTGGGTGCTATGTATGGTATCTTTTAAAATCTTTTTTGCTTCTAGTTTCCTAGAACATGCAGCATTGATTGATGAAAAATTTTATGTAGAACATCTCAATGAATATTGACATTCTACAATTTCAATCAGTCATTCATTCTCTCTTTCATTAAGCATAAAAGAGCTCTTTGCATTTTTAATTAGGCACAAAAAATATTCTAAGTTCATGGCCAATATTCACTTGATCTGGGGCCTGTTGGGGTTCTAAACTGCCTTTCTCTTCTGTGTTTCAGAAGAAATAACAAAGAACTATCAATCAAGGGCAGGCACACATTTCTGTGATTCTGCTTTCTTGCTATTGAAATCTATCCTGTCCTATGCTAAAATATCCAAGTCTGCAAGGGAAATAAGAAAATTTTTTTGTTTGTTTGTTTGTTTAAAAAGAGAAAAATAGTGTTCTAACCAACTAGTAACACTGTTCCTTGAAAGACGCTAGGCTGACATTTTTCAAAAAGCATTTACTGATTGAGTTTGTCTTATCATAAGTTACAGATGGCTAAACACATCCTCCTTCAACCTCTGCAATCTGATTCAGATTTATACTATGTTTAAATGTTACTTGCAAATAATTATAATAATCTAAAATATATCAGAAAACTCAAATAATCACAGATTTTAAAAAATGACAGTGAGTGAGGAGTACAAAAGAACATATAGACTAATATATGTGTTATGTGTCCACAGAAGGGTTTTAGAGATTACATAAACCTTAGTTTTCTAAAACACTTTACACTTTACAACCTCTCATTGACTGGCCATTGCCTGAAATCCAACACAGATTTTATACTGTGTTTCAATTATGCTTAATAATATGAAACATAACTGTTTGTATTGTGTCTTAAGTGTAATTGGACCCAAGATATTACATATTTGAAAGCTAATGTTCATGAAGATATAAAGATCAAATTATTTGAAGCATATTGGTCTAAAGAGTCTGTTTATCATAGCCATTTGGATAGTTGCTTGTTTTCCCTTTTATTCTTTTAGTTATAAATAATTCTGAATACATTTTAACTTCATAATGTGTACAATTAAAAATATTTTTGTTGATTTCAGAGAGGTAGGAAGAGGGAGAGAGAGATGAAAACATCAATGATGAGAAGAATCATTGATTGGCTACCTTTTGCATACCCCCTATTGGAGATTGAGCCTGCAACCCAGGCATGGAACTGTGACCTCCTGGTTCATGGATCAATTCTCAACCACTGAGGCATACTGGCCGGGTTTAATATGTACAATTTTTAATTAATTCTGGACAAAATCATTGCAGTTTTTTCTTCTCTGTGTCAGAATACCTCCTGTTCTCAGCTTATCAGCAGACACATAGATAATGCCCTGCAGGGTCTTGTAATGATTGCCACACTGGGATGGCAACAGTGCTTGCCTACATGAAGCGCCAGCAGCATAAAGGCAAATAACTGGATTAAATGTGAAAAGTTCAGCTCACAAATAATTACTGTATTAAGGGCAATATTTATTGTGTAATGTGAGCTGGTGGATTCTCAAAGCTCTCTTTTGAGGGCAATCATACACCCAGCAGTCAACTCATGGTTCATTTGTTCTTTCAAAGAAGAGATAACCACTTACATTAAGAGGATTGTGAGAAGTCAGTGATCTTTGATCTCCCTCCTACAGTTTATCTTCAGCAGATATTACCGTTTCTAAAATACCACATTCACAGAAAATCTGTTTATGTATAAGTTAGAGCTCTCTTTTGGAAAAATGGATCAAAGGCCCACAAACAAGTTAGATATCAGAGGTCAGAGAACAGTTCTTTAAATTGCAATTCATAATTGATTTTGAAGAAAAATATGGGTTTGAGAATGTACAAGACTAAAACAATATACAATTTATCTTTAGGGATTTTCCTACTTTGTTTTAAGCTTCTAGGAATTATGCCAATAGATACACAAAAGCCTAGAAGGAGGAAACTAGGAGCCTCAAGTTACTCCAAGAAAACCAGTTGGCAGGCAAGCAGGAGAGGTTTATATTGTTAACTTGATAATTTATTTCCTTTATACAATGGCCATTGCTAAATTCTAACATATATTAAGAGTAAATCACATGGCTATACATTTCTGTTTTATGCCACGTATTTCTTTCTCCCACACTGGGAGACAGTCAAACTGCTATCACAATGTTATTAATGAGAAAGCGGAGTAGAAAGTAGAAAAATCTGCTCCAGGTGACCCAGAGGATAAGACTGAGAGACGAGATTATTGCTCTTACTTTCTGACTGGAGAGCCTAAGAATGATCTATCACCTCTCAAAGAGAATGGCACTATTTTTAGTTGAAAAGCAAGTTAAATGGAAACAATCTATTTGTCCTTTTGACTTTTCGTTTTTCTTTTCCACAGTGTTTTGTGCACTTAGTTTAGTTGCCATAATCCATTACCTGAAAACTTGGGAACAATGAACAAAACTGATGTGTAAAGTACAAGCCCATATTTATAGAGCTGACTGTGTTAGTTGTGGGGAATGTGAGGTGAGAATTCCCAGAGTACCATTACTGTCTCTGCCCATTTTGATACATATTTTTATGATTACATGTGCATGAATATCAAAATTGTATGCTGGTTGCTGAAAACCAGCATACAATTTTGTTATTAATGTTTTTAGTACTGATTATACTTTCTTTCCACTAAAAAAATAATCCATTTGAGACACCAGAGGCAGGAGGACTGAAAATAATTATACCTTACAAAAAAATGCTAAGGGGAGTACTTTAAGTGGAAGTAAAAGGACATTAATTAACATAACAACATAAAAATATAGTGTAATTCTCACTAATGGTAAGTATACAGTCAAATTCAGATTCTGTAATTTGGTAATGGTAGAGCATAATTCACTTACAACTCTAGTTTAAAAGTTAAAAAAAATGGATGTAGTAAAAATAACCATAACCAGCATAACCTGTTGTTATATATACAAGACAAAATACGTAAATTGTGACAATATTAACCTAAAATATGAGGTGGAGGAGAAGTGAAAGTATAAAGTTAAGGAATTCTATTAAAGTTAAGTCCAATGTAAATCGAACCATCATGCTGTATGTCTTAAACTTATACGCTCCTGTATGTGAGCTATTTCTCAATCAAAGTGGAAAATAATAATTGGGACTTAGATAATACATTTACCAAGAATGCAAAAATCTTCCCTTTCTGCTATAACTAGAGAGTTCTAACATGTTTAAACATTGTAGAACTATTTCAGACTCTATCACTTTGTTTACTTTTAAAAAGTAAAAATCAAATTTATTCACTACTATTTATAAGTATATTTTATAATAGCTCATATTTAATGATCTTTCAAATTCAGCAAGAGATCGTATTTATAAATTACCTTACACACCAATATGTGTTCTTTCTTCCATCCTTTATCTCTAAAATTTATTATGAAAAGTTTAATCTTCATGTTTTACATATATTCAATGATAACATTTTACCACATCTTTATGTTTCTCTACACACACACACACACATTCATTTTGACCATTTGAAAGTAAGTTGTAGATATCATGTCATTATATTCTTATAGAAACAAGGACATTATTTTACATAACCAAGGTCATCACACTTAATAAATGTCACATTAAAACAGTATCATCCATTATTTCATTTAAATTAAAATTCCCCAACTCTACCAGTAATGCCCTTTAGATCTGTTTGTTTGTGTTCACTTCAAGATTTTTTTCAATAGATGTAAATTGCATTTGTTTTTCATATGTATATACTAGAGGCCCAGTGCATGAAATTTGTGCACAGGAGGGGTCCCTCAGCCCGGCCTGTACTCTCTCCAATACAGGACCCCTCTCACAATCCTGGACCGCTGGCTCCTAACCGCTCACCTGCCTGCCTGCCTGATTGCCCCTAACCACTCTGCCTGCCTGCCTGATGCCCCTAACTGCTTCCCTGCCTGCCTGATCACCCCTATCCACCTCTGCCTGCCTGGCTGATCACCCCTAAGCATCTCTGCCAGCCTGATCACCCCTAACTGCTCCCCTGCCTGCCTGATCACCACTAACTGCCTCTGCCTGCCAACCTGATTGCCCCTAACTGCCCTCCCCTGCCAGTCTGGTCTCCCCTAACTACCCTCCCCTGCCAGCCTGGTCATCCCTAAGTGCCCTCCCCTGCCAGTCTGATTGCCCCTAATGTCCTCTGCCTTGGCCCCCGCCACCGTGGCTTTATCCAGAAGGACGTCCAGATGGATGTCTGAAAGATGTCTGGCCTAATTAGCATATTTCCCTTTTATTAGTGTGTGTGTGTGTGTGTGTGTGTGTGTGTGTGTGTATATATATATATATATATATATATATATATATATATATATATTAGAGGCCCAGTGCACAAAATTCGTGCACAGGAGGGGGGCGTCCCCTCAGTTCAGCCTGCACCCTCTCCCAATCCGGTACTCCTCAGGGGATGTCCAAATGCCGGTTTAGGCCCGATCCCACAGTGGGATCGGGCCTAAACTGACAGTTGGACACCCCTCTCACAATCCGAAACCGCTGGCTCCTAACCACTTGCCTGCCTGCCTGCCTGATTATCCCTAACCACTCTGCCTGCTTGCCTGCCTGATCACCCCTAACCACCTCTACCTCAGTCCCCGTCGCCACGGCTTCGTCCAGAAGGATGTCTGGAATGATGTTCAGAAGGTCGTTCAGCTGTCTGGTCTAATTAGTATATTATGCTTTTATTATTATAGACATATAATCTTATTTGCTCTGTAATAGTCATCTAATTTTTGTCATTTATGACATTAACATTGTATACAGTTTATTTCACTTGTATTGTAAAATATCTCACATTCTGTATTTTTCTAACAGCTTCCTAATAAGCATATTTTAAATGAAAAGTTGATGTTAATAGTACTTTAGTTAGGGATGCTGCTGTATGTGTCCCATTGCATTACATCGGGATGCCCTGAAGTCCCATTATTCTATTATTGGTGATGATCAGCTTGAGTACTTGGTTGGTGGTTTCTCTTGATTTCTTCATTATAAAGAGAACTTCCCCCCCCCATTAATTAATAAGTGATCTGGGAGCTAATGTTTGGGATCAATGTTTATCCTATTTTCCAATAATGTTTCATAAGTGCTTTCTGCACCCATTGA
The DNA here is from genome assembly GCF_027574615.1 of Eptesicus fuscus. Classification (NCBI taxonomy): domain Eukaryota; kingdom Metazoa; phylum Chordata; class Mammalia; order Chiroptera; family Vespertilionidae; genus Eptesicus; species Eptesicus fuscus. Next base: position 51,835,521 of record NC_072488.1, read on the forward strand.
TATCCTCTGCCTGAATAAAGCCTTGCATTGGTGGGGATACAATTACAAATTTTGAATTCTATAATTTCTTTCCCAAACACTGACTGACATTCTTCTATAGACATTTTTCTATAGACATTCTTCTATAATTAACTTCCCTTCCTTTTGTTATCATTTTGCTATGGATTCAGAAATTTATTTTGATTATGTGTATTAAAATATATTACAATTATTCTTTTTAATCTTTAAATTGTCCCCAAATTTGCTCTTTTGAGCTGGAAGAATCAAAAATATTTTGAGTTGCTAAAAGAACAAGTCACTTAGTATTTGGGCCCCTTCTTACTTTTTGACACAACAAACTATATACTAAGTTTTCCTTTAACTTTCTCTGACCCATATATGTCATTACTTGAGATCTTTTTACCGGGCAATGGTATTTAGAAATGAAGATATGAGAATTAAATGCAGTAGTTGCAAACTGGGGAGACCATTTTCTCCATGTCTGTTGGGTGAGCAGAACTATGAAATAAGTTTGTAAAGCTATTATAAATTTAAACTGATACCTTGAGTTTACATCTAACACTATACTCTGCCACTCTTATTCTTAATCACATCTCATTTCTTGCAGAGGAAAATCAAGAAATGTTTTGTTTACTTCTTTTCTGTCTTTTAACACACACATATTGTTACAGAATTAATATATTAGTAGCACTATAAAAATAAGTCAATTAATACCCAGTTCATCTTTACACTACCTTTTGCCTTTTGAGTATGTTTCATTGAGGGCATCCAGTTAAACATTATGCATTGAAAATTTTTTTGATTAATTCTGTTTTTTCTATGTGGTTATTTTAATTTTAGTTTCAGTGTTTCTTTTCTTATTATGTTATCTATAATTTTGTTTTTGAATATGTATAAAATATACATGATTTAAAAATCAAAATTAGATAAGAAAATTATGACCAGAGAAAAGTCATGGTATGTTTCAAACCATCACATAGAGTATGGTTAGGTTTGTGTGTGTATACGTACACATGCATGTTTTACTGACTTTATATAAACTTCATCAACTGCAGATTTGCATTACTGTTGAGGTTTAGAGACCCACAATAACTGCTAGAGTATATAATTTCTTGTTCCACGTATCATGGCATTTCCAGTATATTCATACCCTGCTATGAGAAATGTGATTTATAGCCCCTAGTTTATGATTTGGTAAGATGGACATATCATTTTAAGAAATGTGTTTATCTCATTTCTATGAAAAAAAATGAAGAAAATAATATCATCATGGTTTTGTTTAAATTTTTTGTTGTTTAAATTATAAATGCTTTTTATCAGTTTAAATAACAAAGTGCAGTTGTGTACTACATAATGCCATTTCGGTCAATGATAAACCACATAAAGGACTGTGCTATAACATGTATCCCAGGTATGCAGTAGGCTATACCATCTATGTTTGGGTAAATGTACTCTATAATGTTTGCACAATGATGATATTGCCTAACGATGGGTTTCACAAAACTTATGCCTTTCATTAAGTGGTGCATGATGCAGTTGCATATGTGTATACACAATACAAATAATTGATTAGGTAACTCAATTATTTATTTAATTGTTCCATTATATAGTTTGAATGTCAATTATGCATATCATGGTCACGTTGTGGTTACAAAGGAAACTAATGTTAATTGCAAATGATAGTGGCTCACAAATTGTCAAGTGAGAGGAAAATGTTTTAGCTTTTAGTATCTAAGTTCTATTATACCAAGTATTATACTTGTATATATACTTATATGTAAGCACCATGTTTTTTTATTCAAAAACTAAAACAAAATTTATTTTCCCTGCATGTGATAATTTTCTCTACACTGTTATTCTAACAAGCACAGTAATATGAAGAAGCAATTATATTAATTTAATTATATTAACTAAATTATTGCACACTCTAAATAACTTTACACTAAAAACAATAGAAAAAAAGGATTTCAATTATGTGGCCCATTAGATCAAGAAGTTAGTATTTATTACTTTGCCCTTCTTTTCAAAAGCAAAAATGAGTTGTATGGAATAAACCTTTATATAAATTAAAATGTATTTTGGGTTTTTAGTTAATTATGGTTTGTTTGTCATAACAAATTCTCTATGAATATACATAAGCTTACATTTCCCATTATAGTTTAATTATACAGTCATTAGAAGAAGGAAATTATACTGAAATCAGTTATGAAAATGGTAGATCATCTGCAATACAACTCAAATTAAGTCATTTTAAAACATGATTTTGTAGGTTCTGAAGATTTTAATATGTATTTTAGCTTAGCTATTGTTTATTTATGAAGAAATACATAAAATGTTTGATTGAGATACCACTTGTGTATAGTTTGACATTGACATTTGTGTTAAATATAGAATTATAAGTGTGAAATTTCAATATTCAGTTTTCCTGCATTTTCTAATACGGAACTTCCACATTTCCTTGTAAAGGGATCTTAATCATAACACAATTTGCTTTTCAAATTCTGTCCTCCTTATGTGTAAGTAATACATTGTAACATTATTATCAAATACATATTTCCTCATTCTTATGGGGAAAATCACTTCCAGTGACCTAAGTGTATTTTCCTGGGTGAGTACATTGTGTGTGTGTGTGTGTCTTAAATTATATTCAGAAAATGCAATGTTTTCAGAGAATCCACAAATCTAGAAACTGCAGTCTATTATCTAAATGTAATTCAGCATATACTACATGCATTGTTCAGGGCACTCTGTCTTTGAGCAATGATGTGATGGGAGGGAGGTATAAAACATATATGTCAATGCCTATACTATAGGTCAAAATTTACCACAGAATATTTTCATAAAATTTATGAATCTGAGATAAATATCATTAGCCTGTGTCACAAAGATAGAGTCTAAATTACTTTGTTCATCTCTGAAAACAAAGACTCTAGAATAGTGATTGACACATAACAAACAATACAAAATATTTGTTGAGAGAGAAAAATAATTAAATGAACTAAACATGAATGAAGAAATTAAGGAGCAGTATTTAGAATTTGTCAAATTGCAGCATTTTTGATAGACAAAGTAGTAAGAGTGCTCTTTGAATAATTTTCTAGGGGAAAGTCTATTCATTTTAGTATGGTCATGAGAAACACCTATTATAAAAAATTTTAAGCGATTTCATCTGAGAGTTAAACAACCCCTCTACTAAAACTCAAAGTAGATGACTTTCTATCTAACATACATAAATTCCACATAATCCTAATTTTTGCATAATAAAGCATAGTAAAATATAGTTCCATAGGGTGAAGAAAAATATCTGGGGTCTTCAGGATTATAGGATATTTGCTCTGATTTCATGGCAATCCTAAGTGATTCAAATACCCCAGAGATCCACAGGTCTGATCCACCTAATGGAAGTGAGGTAATAAATGTTACGTTGCCTGAGTTCTTCCGTTATCAGGCCCAGTGTGTTGAGAGACATATGGTATGTTTATCCAGTTCTTGATATTACACTGAGTGGACAGATTATTATGATCTCTGAACGCATAATAATCTTGCCACTCAGTGTGTGTGTGTGTGTATATATATATATATATATATATATATATATATATATATATGAGTCCTGGTGCATGAATTCATGCATGGCTGGGGTCTGGCCAGCCTGGCCAGGGGGAATGGATATGGGCGGTTGGCCTGCCTGCCTGTTGGTCAAACTCCTGGTCGAGGGGACAATTTGCATATTAGCCTTTTATTATATAGGATATACACTGAATGGCCAGATTATTATGCGTTCAGAGATCATAATAATCTGGCCACTCAGTGTATTTGGACTACATAATGAGCAAGAGGAAAAATACCACATTAGTTCCCTGAACCATGGAACAAGGGATATTATATTAGGAAAGTTCACTTGTACATCACAAAAATGTCCTTCCCTACCGGATTATTACATCTGGAGCGATATTCAGTGATGGGATTTTTCACCCCAGTTGAAACAACCAAGAAATGAAAAAGTGGTATCCATGACACTGTACATCAAGCAATGAAGAGCAATAACCCCTGAAAGATGGGAAACAAATGAGAAAAGACCTAGGATAAACCACATTTCTTTGAGATGATTTTCTGGCTAAATGCAGGGAGGACAGAGCTAGACAGATTCCTGTGTTGAGGAGAAGAGGCTGATTGTGTGGTGAGAGCAAGGTGACCAGCGTAACAGTAAAGAACACCAGAGATGAGAGAACAGCACAAAGACAGGTATCTGGGACTCTGCAGAATATTCCATTTGTGTGTTAAGTGTAGTACTGATAAGCAAATATATGTACCGCAAGAATTTGGGAAAGAACCATCTGAAAGAGTTAAGGGTGACAACAGAGGACAAGGGGTAATGCCTATTCCCAATTCCCAGATTAGAGAATCCCATGGTTCATGGGCATTTTGAACAGTATAAGGAAGGTCCTGCTTCAGTAGTGGGAATAGTTGGCCCTAGACAGAGCCCTGGTATAGACTCAACTAACCACACAATAAGTTTGAATGAGTCGAACTTAATTTTACATTAGTTAAATGTCTCAGACAGATCTCAAGGACATTTATATTCTTCTAAAGTAAAACACAATAACTCAAGATTCACAAAATCTGGGATCTAATCAAATGTTACATGGCCTAGAAAGAAGTAAAATAGTACAAATCCAAATGAAAAAGATAATTAAAATTGATACTAATTCAGATGTTAGAATTATCAGAGAGAGACCTTTGAAGTTATTAAAACTATATTTTGCAAGTAGTTAAGTAAAATCAGGGAACATATAAAATGTATAAATAAAACACCTAGACATGAAAACTACAGTAAGTAAGATGAAAACTACATTAGTAGGTTTAATGGCATGTTTGACATTCTATAAAACATTAGTGGAACTTGAAGACATAACAACAAGTATTATCTTGAATAAAAAGCACATGCATACAAGCTTTTTTTTTTTTTTTTTTTAATGAGCAGAGAGAGCATCAGTGAGCTATAAGCCAGCATCATGCAATCAAACATACAGCTTGAGAAATTCCTGAAGCTGAGGGGACAGAAATAATCACCAAAATTGCACAAAAGTTATTATACAGCAGGGAAAAATATCCCTTCTTCAGTGCCTCCTAGGCTCCCCAGCTGATGCCCTAGAAATTAAAATGACTAAAGACATATTAACAAATAAAAAGAAAAGTTTATTAATTTGTGCAGTGTGCACACATGTGGAAGAAACTCCATGATGAGTAACTCAAAAGGGTGGTTAGTACTTGGGCTTGTATAACATATTGAATGATAAATTATTAGAGAAGTGGCAAGACAAAGAAAAAGGAGTTTAGGTTTCTAGGGGCAGCAAACTCTTGGTAGGTAGATAAATAGAGAAAAGTAATGGAAGATAAAGTTTATTTTATTATAGTTTGCTGCAGGCCTTATTTAGTGCCTTATTTTAGGCTTTATTTCATGATCTTCATGGCCAAAAAACTTCTGGGAGAGGTCATTTACACCAGTCTTCATTTCTCAGCAGTTTCTGCTTTGTTCAGATAAGGGAAGTTCTGGGAAGGCTTCTTTCTGCATCTGTAAATTGTCAGTTGCTTTCAGCTCAAAATATTCCTTATACTGAAATGGTATATTTGGGGGTGACATATTCTCATTCTCCATATATCCAAGAACTTTAAGAAACTTCAAGCACCAAAATATGAAGAAAACTAATGCAAGGTACATCATAATCAAATTGCTTATAACAAATGATAGAGAAAAATGTGAAAAGTCACCAGAGTAAATGACAAATTAATAGAGAAACAAAAATAAGAATAATGACAGATTACTCAAATGAGCAATGTAAGTGGAAACACAGTAGGAGAATATGTTTAAACTCTGAGGAGGGAAACCTTTTAACTTGGAATTCTATAAACGGCAAGATACTAAGATGATAGATATAAAATCAATCACAACTATGAATAATTTACAATCACATTAATGAATATTATAATTAATGTAATTAATAGGCAGATATTATAAGATTTAATAAAAAGAAAGAACCATCTCTTCTACCTGTAAGATATGCTTTATATAACACACAGATGAATTAAGTAAAGGGATTGAAAAACATACCAAGTTAACACTAAAGAAAAAATGTTGGAATGGTTATATTAATATTAGACAAAGTATATTTAGAGCTAGTAGTATAAAGAGATAATTTCATAATGATAAAAGGGTCAATCATTCAAGAAAATAACCTATATAATAAAGATGTAATATGCAAATTGACCATCATACCCTCATGAGATGGCTGCCTATGACCAGGCTGGCAGGGGGTTTAGAGAAGGACGACCAAAGGACTGAACAAGCAGACTGTGTGAGGTGACCAGGCCAGCAGAGGGGTTAGTGAGGAACACCAAAACGACTGAACAAGTGGGATGCATGGGGTGACCAGGCTGGCAGAGGGGTTTAGTGAGGGACAACCAAACGACTGAACAAATGAGTGAACAGCAGACTGCATGGGGAGACCAGGCCAGCGGGGTTGGGGGGGTAGTTGGGGATGACCAGGCCAGCAGGGGGGCAGTTAGGGGTGACAGGGCCTGTGGGGTGGCAGTTAGGGGTGACCAGGCCAGCAGAGGAGGACAGTTGGGGGCGACCAGGCTGGCAGTAAGAGGTGACCAGGCTGGCGGAGCAGGCAGTTAGGGGCAACCAGCCTGCGGGGGGCGGGGGATGCAATTGGGGGCAACCAGGCTGGCAGAGGGGGCAGTTGGGGCAATTATGCTGGCATGAGGGGGCAGTGAGGGGAACCTGGCTGGCGGGGAGGGCAGTTAAGGGCAACCAGGCATGCAGGCAGGTGAGCAATTAGGAGCCAGTGGTCCAGGATTGAAGAGAGATGTTCAACTGCCAACTTTAGCCTGATCCCCGGGATCGGGCCAAAGCCGGCAGTTGGACATTCACCAAGGGGTCCCAGATTGGAGAGGGTGCAGACTGGAATGAGGGGAACCCTCTGCCCCCGTACACAAATTTCGTACACCGGGCCTCTAGTAGCAATTATAAATGTTTATGCCTTTTATAAGAGAGTTTCAAAATACATAAAACAGTATCTTTCACAGTAATAAAAGTAGAAATAAACACATTTACAATTATATTCTGCAACAGCAGCACCCATCTATAATAATAAAAGCATAATATGCTTATTAGACCTGACAGCTGAATGACCTTCCAGGTGTCCTTCCAGATTACCTTCCAGACAAAGCCAGGGCTTCGAGGGCAGAGGCAAGCCGCCGGGGCTGGAAGGGCCAAGCCCCTTGCACAAATTTCGTGCATCGGGCCTCTAGTTTCTCAAAAATTGATAAAAAGTGAACAGAAACCAAGTACAGAAAATTTGAACAACAAATGAAGATCATATATTGGGTGTAATACTATTCTTGAAATACGTAAACATCAAGTCATAAGTACAATAATTATAAATCAAGAACAAAGAAAAAGAGCTCTGGAAAATCCACAAATATTTAAGTAGTCAACTTCTAAAAAACTGATCAAAGTAGATATCAAACAAAAAATAAGGCATATTTTCAACTGAATGAAAGCAAAAAGTCATCTCAAAAATTGTGGATATCACCTAAACCAGTAGTTAAAGGGAATTTTACAGCACTAAAAGCCTATATTGACCAAAAATGTACCAAATCAATAACCACATTTTCACCCTAAGACCTTAGATAAAAACAAAGTAAATTAAACACAAAGCAAAACAAAAAAAAGAGGGGGGGAGAAATTACAAAAAATTGTTGTGGAAATCAATGAAATAAAAAACAGAATATTAGAAGATAAATTAAACAAAAAGCTCATTATTTGACCTTTGTATAGATCAATAGAACTAATACATCTTTAGGCTGAATGATCAGAAGAAAGAAGAGATAAATTAACGGTATCACTAAGAATTCTCCAAATGTTAAATATATAATGAGAGAATACCATGAATGATTTAATGCCAATAAGTTCAACAACATAGATTAGACAAAATCTTTAAGACACCAGATGTCAAAACTCACCCAATAAGAACTATGTAACAAAAATAGCCCATCTTTCTTCCAGAAATTTAATTTTAATTAAAAATATATCCATAAAGAATATCCCATGTCTAGATGGCTGTATGGGTGAATTTAAGCATAATTTAAGAAAGAAATATCAATTCTACATGAAGTCTTCCAGACACTGTAAAAAACATCATTGCTTCTAGTTTACTCTATGAGTTTAAAAGTTACTTTATAGCCAGACCAGAAAAGATGTTGTGGGAATATCAAATCCAACAGTATGTAAACATGATATATCATGACCAAGTAGGATTTATCCTAGGAATGCAAGCATGGATTAACAATAAAAAAAAAATTCAATGTAAAAGGGTATAGAGGAGATAAGTGGTGATGAAAAGAGACTTGACTTGTGGGGTGAATACACAATACAATATACAGATTATGTATTATAGAATTATACAACTGAAATCTGTATAAATTTTTAACCAATGTCACCCAATAAGTTCAAAAAAGAAAAAAGAAAGAAAGGAAGGAAGAAAGAAAGAAAAGCAGTGAGATGGTGGTACCACAAGATGATATTGAGGATTACATGGAGAGAAGAGTCTCCACTACTCCACATAGAACATGTAGCATGAGAAATTGCTAAATTATCTTAAGATATTGAAATTCAAAGGCTGTTTGAGGTTATAGCATAACCTAGATTATTGGACAGATATACTTCATGAAATCTTTGTCAGTTCCTAGGATAGCTTTTGCTATTTTACTATTCCATGAATCTCAATTCATGAGTACTACTGTTGTAGTCAGTGACTTTAATATATATGTAATCTATGTGGCTAAAGGAAAGGGGAAGCAAAATCATATGAAATGGGTTTTATAGTTTCCAACATTAGCCAATTAATTAACTACATGATGAAATATTTATAAAAATCTTAAAGATACTGTGCCAGTAACTTAGAATGTAGATATGAATAAGTCCAAGTCCTTGCTTTTATGAGTTCTTCTTGCTAGGAGCTTTATAGATAAATATATGTTAATATATATGGTATACAGTATATATTAACATGTATATAATATAAAAATTCTAATTAAAAGTTCTTACCATATAGAGAAGAAATACAAAAAAAATGACAAATTTAAGGAGAGGAGAAATATATTTAAGTGTTATTATGAAGGAAGAAGTTACAGAAAGAAATAGTATTGATAAATTCACAAGCATTTAAATAATTGGAGGAAATTAAATATAGCTAAATCATAATACTTTTGTGATTAGCACAATTTAGAAATACAGAAAAAGACAGATTATGGATTACAGAGGACAAAAAGTAAAATGGGAATATTTGGGCTCAAATTTAAGTGAATAGGAATCATTTCTGTCATTGAGGGATAGGAATAGCATGCTTATTTTGACTTTTAAAAAGATAATCACATCAAATAATTCATTACATACAAAGTTTAAGTAAGGAAATTAATTTGAAAAATATTGAAATAATATGGGAACATAATATTGTAAACAGTTGATAAGAATGTGAAATAGATGAGAAAAAAAGCAGGACCTTAAAAACAGGAAAACGGGACTTTTTGTGGAGTAAAGAAAAGAGGAAATTCAAGAGAAACTGTCAAATGAATGTATGTAGGATATGCTCCTTGGTAGATTTCCATGGAAATTAGAGAAGTAGGGAGACCAAGAAGAATGCATGAGTCACATAAACCCAAGCCTGCCTCTGACTCTTTGGTATCTTATTTGCCAGAACAAATTAAACTACTTTGAGTTTCAATTACTTCATGCAAAAAATGGGGACAATAATTTTTCATAGGGAGATGGTGGGGATTATACACACATTTAACAATTATAAAGCTAAAGATTTATTAGGTTGTCAGGCATTAAGTAACTTATGTATATTATTGAATTTTACATTATTTTCATTACCATTGTACATATGTGTAATCTCAGACACACAGGTGTGTTTATTTGCCAAGTACTAGTAAGTCAAGATATAAACATAGACTCGCTACATTTTATAATCACTTGTCACTAAGTACTTAATAAGTATTTGTTTTGTAAATCTTGAAATAAAAATTATAGGTACATTTACATTTACTCAAACCCAGCTTGATACCAGTGTCAGAATCTGAGAAACCAATCTGTGAACATTTAGCATAAAATAAAGGTAACATCAGAATGAGATGACAGTTGAAATCATGATGTGGATGGAGCCATCTAAGAAAGCATATAAAATGTAATGAAGTCTAAACATGGACACTCAAGGAACAACCACCTATAGGCCATCAATAGAAAAGTAGTGAAGAGAGGTATCTAGCACGACAAAACAAATGTGGAGAGAATGAATGTGAAAAATCACCCTGTTTACTTTTTCTTTTCCAATGAATTTGACTTTCCTATATAATGGCTTTGAATTATTGTTTCAGTTGACAAGTGCAGAATTCAATTAGCCCTCATTTGATTACCTGGAGGACTAAATGACTTAACAGTCACAACTACTATTTACAAGTGAAAAATACATGTCAATATTCTTGTCTCTCCAATGAGCTTAATTAGTTCTCCCTTTCTCCTCAACATGTCTTGATAAGACCATTCATTTTCTAGCACAACAAAAACTCAAAACCTTCTAATTTTCACGTATTTAATTATCTAAGAATGACTTGGGCAGACCAAGTTGACTTGAAATTTCAGTGGTTATAAATAAGGTAAATGGAATGAACAGTGACTCCCTGGATAATGTAATAATGGTAAAAACATCCCTCCTGAAAACTATTTGTTGAAGTATTAACTTAAAATGCAGATAATTATAAGCTATGCCCTGCTAAAATATAATTCTAAGGAAAAATATTGCCAGTCTTCTAAGGTCATAGAAGGGGAAATGTACACGCACTTCCAAATAAAACAAGTTTTGCATGGACAGGGCATCTAGCATCATTATGTTCAATTCATTTGTTTAAGCTCCAAAATTGAGACACAGCCTTGCAGATTCAAATCTTCCACATGATTAGCTTAAGAACTTACTCTGGGGTGTTCCAGCAAGGGCTTAAGATATAGTTTAATTTCTCTCTCTGTTCTTACTAAGTTTGTAGAGATGGACAATTATTCTGAGTTCTTGAGACTTCAATTTTCCCACATGTAAATCAGAGAAGATAATTTTACTTATTTCAAATTTAGTTTTGAGACTCACATGATAGTAAGACAAACATCTTTGTGAAATTATTAACTTTTTATACTATAATTTGAAAAACCTTAATGAATATTTAAATTGCAAATACTTTATCTTTACAGTAGAGACAAGGGAGGGACATTAATATGGTACACTGATTTATAATCAGAAATTTAAAAATAGGTCTAGTTTACCTAAATAGATCACAGTAGCATCTTCAATAGTTATTCCACAATATTTCTTTCTTTATTTAAAAGATTTTTGGGAGCAATTCTAGGTTTGCTACTAAATTTAAAGGAAGGTACAGAGATTTCCCATATACTCCCTGCCCCCATACATGTATAGCCTTCTTAATTATCCAACATCACATACCAAAATAATACTTTTTTTTTTATCCTCACCCGAATATATTTTTTCCATTGATTTTCAGAGAGAGTGAAGGGAGAGGGAAAGACAGAGAGAAACATCCAAGTTAGAGAAATGCATCGGTTGGTTGCCTCTTGCATGTGCTCAGACCCAGGCCTGGGCTGGGGAGGAGCCCTTGACCAGAATCAAATCTGGGACCCTTTGGTTCGCAGGCCGACGCTCTATCCTCTATCCACTGAGCCAAAATGACTAAGGCAAAACAATGTGGTTTTTTTTTGTTTTTTTTTTTAACCAAGGTTAAACTTAAATTGTCACATCATAATCACTCCAAGTCCTTAATTTACCTTAGAAATCACTCTTGGTGTTGTACAGTCTACGGGTTTGGATCAATGTATAATGACACATTTCCATCATTACATGTCATATACAATATTTTTATTGTCCTAAATATTCTCTGTGCTTTGTTTATTCATCTCTCCACTCCGCTACTCAGACAACCACAGACCTTTTCATTGGCAACATCATTTTGCCTTTTCTAGAATGTTGTAGGTGTATTTTGTAGCTTTTACAAATTGGTTTCTTTTGTTTAGTAATATGCTTTTGAGTTTCGTTGTCATTTTTTATGACTTGTTAGTTCATTTCTTTTTTGCACTGAATATTTCATTGTCTAGATATGCCACAGTTTATTTATTCATTCCCCTATAAAAGGGTATATTGGTTACTTTCAAGTTTTGGAAATTATGTATAAAGCTGCTATAAACCATGCTCAGGTTTTATGTGAGTATAACGTTTCAACCCCTTTTGGTAAATACCAAGGAATAAGATCTCTGGATCAGATGGTAAGAGTTTGTTTAATTTTGTAAGAAGCTGACAACTGTCTTCCTAAATAGCCTTATTACTATTTTCCATTCCCATAAACTGTAGTATTTCTGGGAGTATGCAGAACAGTTTATTCTTGTATTATTATTTATTAATTAATGTATTATTTTCCATGTGAGTGACTGTAAACCTATGTTTGTACACCCTGTTTATAAAACTAGCTTAGTCAGAAATACAATAATATTTAACAAATTATTGACTTTTATCTGTACAGATTGCCCTGGGTGAACTGTTCAGAAAGGTTAAATCATATAGCAATGTTTCAACCTTAAAACTGAAATGCCAAGTAAAGAGACAGCTTAAACACAAACCACACTTAGAATATAATTTAAAAAAAACAAAATTGAAATATCAGAAGAGAATAGAACTGATCATTAAGTCTGCAATTACATTAGGAAGATAAGAATGGGCTATCAGAGGATAGTTCTTTGAAATTTGGAAAGTAACTTATGGATGTGGAACTTGGGGGCTATTAAAAACGAAGTGGGGCTAGTGTTTGAGGTGTCTTATTAAGTCTAAAAGCAGGAGCTAATTCCAGAAACATTAAATAATTTTCTATAATTTTTATATAGAGAGAATCAGAAAGTATAAGAAAATACTAATTTATTAAAGATTTTCCATGGGTTGGTTGAAGCTGGATCTTTCCAGATGGCATTACATGGGGTCTCCGGCTTTGACCGCTCTATTATGCATTCTCTCCTGCCTGTCCTGAAGGATTTTGAGTGATTTCAGACCTTCACATTCCTGGCGGCACAGAGATCAACTCTCCTGTCTTTTCACACCCTATTGTTTGAGCTCTGTAGGATGATGAGGGCTAATCTGAAAATCTGCAAAACCAATGATGAAAATTTAATGATTCATAGTCCCTCGATGTTAGGCTACATGCCTAGCACAAGTGAATTTTTTCCCCCATTACAAATTTCACATTCATGTAAGCAATGGGCAAAATACAAAAAGTAAAAGGAAGGAAAAAGAAATGTCTCTTTTTCTACTAATGGTTATGAGCAACATTAACATTTATTCCTATATCTTTTTAGATCAATATGTTCACAGTGAGCTATGGTGAGAATATATGATTTAGAGTCAAACTGATGAGTTTACATATAGGTGGAGCCATGTAATCAGTTACCCTGAGCCTGTGCCTAGATTAAAGAGGTTTGCTAACATGCTCTCACCTTGCATTTTATTTCTTGTTAAATTTTGAGCTGGTTGGTTTACAACCTGCCTTCAGTTCATCCTCATAAGACATGAAATATTCTCAGACAAGACTTTTCCTTTGAAAATTTATTATCTAAATAAAATTAATTCAAACCTAGAGTTATCAAAGATTATAATATCCAATTTTTTTTAATTTGGTACTCAAGATAATTTCACAGGAAATAATTATGTTATGACATATTCTGCATTATTCTATTTTACAGTATAATTTATAATATGCTATGTTTGGTTCATGTATTTTGTTCTTAAATGTGCATATCTATTGCATGTTATTAATATTCATATTAAATCTTATTATCCAGTATCTATACTAATAAAAGGGTAATATGCTAATTAGACCAGACATCTTCCAGACGACCTTCTGCACATCCTTCTGGACAAAGCCATGGTGGTGGGGTTGAGGCAGAGGTGGTTAAGGGTGATCAGGCTGGCAGGGGAGAGCAGTTAGGGGTGATCAGGCCAGCAGGGGAGAGCAGTTAGGGGGATCAGGCTGCCAGGGGAGAGCAGTTAGGGTGGTCAGGCAAGCAGGCAGGTTAGTGGTTAGGAGCCAGTGGTCCCGGATTGCGAGAAGGATGTCCAACTGCTGGCAGTCGAATATCCCCCAAAGGTTCTTGGATTGGAGAGGGTGTAGGCTGAGCTGAGGGACCCCCTGCCTCCGTGCATGAATTTCATGCACCAGGCCTCTAGTTTATTATAAAATTGTTAAAGTTTGTTTTACATTAAGTTATTTTTAAGAATCAATAATTATTGAAGCTTTATATTTATGAAATAAATATATTTGTGATAAACTGACTGATGGAAGTTCCAAATATATGGTAAAAAGAAATTTTTACTCTTTTTATTTAGAATGTGTATGTTATTTGAAAAGAAATACTTGAATATTATCTTGTTCAAAAGACTGACTTGTTGCCAATATTGATAGTGTTATACTGACTTGTTATGATTTTATCTGCATTACCCATAATCTTTATTTAGACACCTGTTTAGCAATGACAGGAATGGCAGGGATTAGCTCCTTAAATGGGTTACAGTTGAAGCCATAGAGCAGAATTTGGCCAAGGAGTGAGACCATGGTCTATACTTAGTGCACAAATAAACTTGACCAAAAAAAATGGTCTTGTTCCTACAGACTTTATAGGATTCAGGAGATCATTCATACATGCAGAAATTCCATAATGTGAGACATATTTCCAAACAGGACTATGTTATCATATTTCTTCCAGCACATTTAGCAATAGAATTTCATCAACACCTATGAAAAATATTTGGAATTAAAGAAAACTCTATATTGATCATAATTTTGCCTGTTAAACACGTATTTCATCATTAAATACATGGTTTTAAAAGTCTGTATATAACATAGTCCTTAATAATTTTAATATATTCTTAATGTACAATTTTATTTTATTAAAATTCAGGAACTGAATAGAATAGACTACCAAGTTATAATTGCAAGTATGAATTAATTTCATGATATTTAATCAAAGCCATTACAGGGGATGGTAGATTGGTTTTCTAAACCAGCTGTATCCAGTAAGAGACAATATTAACTCTAGTAATGCTTTATAAACTGTTCCTTTCCTCTAGGAGCTGGGTAAACTATGAAACTTTCTTCCAGCACTGGCCTGCCCTATTCCTTTCAGAGTTTCCATTCTGCTCTGTTATTCACGGAACTAGTGAGTGAACCAACTCAAGTGACCCAGGGAAGACCCATCATAGCAGTGAATATATTTCCCTTAATGCTTCCAACACATACATGCACAGTATGTGAAATTCTGAATAATTCATCATAATCCACGCTCAGTGTTTCTGGCTACAGGCAAGGTGACAAGACAGGAAAGAAGGGCAGTCATCAAAGACTGCTTTTTGTAAATGAAATGAAAAGATGGTTGTTGAAATATACCCTTGCTAACATGCTGGGAATATTCAGAAACTGGATAAGCACACTTAGGTTTGATGAACATCAGCTATAGGTTAGACCAGTGGTCGGCAAACTCATTAGTCAACAGAGCCCAATATCAACAGTACAATGATTGAAATTTCTTTTGAGAGCCAAATTTTTTAAACTTAAACTATATAGGTAGGTACATTGTTATTAACTTAATTAGGGTACGTGGTATTTTGTGGAAGAGCCACACTCAAGGGGCCAAAGAGCCGCATGTGGCTCACAAGCCGCAGTTTGCTTACCACTGGGTTAGACTATCCTGCCAATAACAGAAGCTAGAACGTATTGAGGGCTGTTGAGGACTACTGTGTCCATAGAAACTATAGATTCCTGCAGTGGTCAGCCTTATTCAAGACTGCATTGCAAACTTGGTGTTAATCTGGCCACTGTGCTGTGCACCTGAAACCAATAAAAAAAATAACAATGAAGGTAAACTGTAGTTGAAAACAAAAAAGAGGTTTCCATTAATGTTGATAAAAATTTGGAAGACATAAGTATTGGGATTTTGGAATACAAAAGCTATCTTGTGGCAACCTTGTAGCCTAAATACCTCTCCTATCTCTCCCATCTTTATTCTTCCTTTGTCCCAAACACATCATAATAAAAATGATCTCACTTTTGATCTTCATCTAATCAGACTCCATGTATCTAAAATATCCCTGGCTTACCCTAACCGTTTGGCTCAGCGGATAGAGCGTGGGACTGCGGACTGAAAGGTCCCAGGTTCAATTCCAGTCAAGGACATGTACCTGGGTTGTGGGCACATTCCCAGTAGGAGGTGTGCAGGAGGCAGCTGATTGATGTTTCTCTCTCATCAATGTTTCTAACTCTCTATCCTTTTCACTTCCTTTCTGTAAAAAATCAATAAAATATATATATATTTTAAATTTAAAAAAAATCCCTGGCTAATAAATAATGGATTTTTGTAAACAGAGTAATTTTACACAAGGAAAATGACAAATACTTTAAAAAATATCTTGCTTTGAATTAATGCTTTCTGATTTTTATTAGAGTAATAATTAAAACTCTTACCAGATCATAGTATGCCCTCTGCATTCTGCTTCTGATATCTGGTATGCTTCATTTCTGTCTTCTCTTCAATTTCTGTGGTTTCCTAACTTGAAGTCATTCAGTTCCCCATCTTAACACACTCTCTTACAAAAGGGAGCTTTTGCATACCAATTGCCCTGCCTGAAAAGCCCTGGCCCTCTCCTAACTCTCTCCTTCACCTTTCCCTGGTTATCTCCTGGTCATTTTCAGATAGAAGTTTCCTCAGGAAAACCTACTCTGATTCCTCCAACCAGGTTGAATTATTCAGAAATCATCTTCCACAAATGAAGAATTATAATTACTTATACATATTTGGCAATAAATGATATACTAAATTTATTACAAAGTTAGCTGTAATAGTTATTTTCTCTATACATTTAATCTGATTTAACATTTTCCACACTTAATTTTATTCAGAGGTAGTAGAATATAAACTGTATTAAATTCACTATTGTAATTTTAATTAGAAGAATTTGCTTTCTTTTATGAAAAAATCAGGAAACCAAAATATTTAATATTTAATGTATATTAATAATAAATATATACCATGAGTTGACTTAACACTAAGGGAGTTGTTATACAAACAGAAACTTCTACTAAAAAAAAAAAAAAAAGAAATAGATACTTTTAAGTTACCAGAGTAAGAAAAATCATGGTGATCATCTTAATGTTTACTACAAATATCTCACCTGAACCATGACAACTAATCAACCTGCCCTTGGAATTTGATCTTAAAGATTTTGCTGGTGGCTCTAATGAGGGAAATTAAGTTTAGACACTGAATCAAATCTACCACCCTACAACTTTTACTTGATAGTCTTAATTTGGCTGTCTTGCTGTAGGCCATAACATAAATAAATCTGGTAGATAATAGTACTTAAAGTAACTAAAAGCACATATTTTTTTCCTATTTATCTTTTCTTCTAAAAATTCATAAAATCTTCTAAGTTATTTTTCCTGAATGATACAGTTTGATCAAAGTTAGACTTATAAGGATGTCTTGAATTGAACTTAAGGATCTTGATAGGGTCATGTCTATTCAATGTCCAGTTGATATTTTTTATACTCTATCAGTTTGGACAGCCTCCAATACCTTAGTTGGTGATAATCACATCACCTTGTAGGTGCTGCTAATTTTTGGTCTACTGAAATGTTATATATGGTAGTATTTTAAATCACATTTTATCTCTTTTGTTTATTTTCAAGTTCTATGTGCAAGGTATTCTTTTTTTCCCCTTCAATTATTGTATTGCATTAATGATTATCATATCTCTGGAAATTCTAGAGTTAGGGACTTTTGTCTTCATTTTATTTGTTATATCACTTTTGAGCTATATACCAGCAATAATCATTCTAAACTTGCTATTGGGACTAAGATATTTTAAACTACTGCCTATTAAAAGAAAATGGTGGGAGAAATTGACCAAGACATTTGTTGACAAAAATATATTTATTTTTTAAATTAACCACTTTTGCCGAAACCGGTTTGGCTCAGTGGATAGAGCGTCGGCCTGCGGACTGAAGGGTCCCAGGTTCGATTCCGGTCAAGGGCATGTACATTGGTTGCAGGTACATCCCCGGTGGGGGGTGTGCAGGAGGCGGCTGGTGGATGTTTCTCTCTCATCGATGTTTCTAACTCTCTATCCCTCTCCCTTTCTCTCTGTAAGAAATCAATAAAATATATATTAAAAAAAAGAAATCATAAAATTAACCACTTTTAATTAAGATGCTTTTTTCTGTTTACAGATGACTACTTCAATCACCCCTTAATATCCCTTTCCTTAATATACCTAGCAAAGGTATTATAGTATAACTGTGCATTACTGATTGCTTTCTGTTTACTTTCTCATTTATCCTGTGTGTCCATATGCTATATGATTTTAAATCTGTCAAAATCTGCATGACCATCAGAATTTTTTTGGTTGCTATTTTGCTATTAGGTTATCAACTGACCCACAACTTAAACTTAAAAATCTAAATGCTGCCCTAACCGGTTTGGCTCAGTGGATAGAGCGTTGGCCTGCAGACTCAAGGGTCCCAGGTTCGATTCCGGTCAAGGGTATGTACCTTGGTTGCGGGCACAAACCCAGTAGGGAGTGTGCAGGAGGCAGCTGATCGATGTTTCTCTCTCATCGATGTTTCTAGCTCTCTATCCCTCTCCCTTCCTCTCTGTAAAAAATCAATAAAATATATTTTAAAAAAAATCTAAATGCTTTTTATTTGCATAGATCTTTTTTCTTCCAAACCTATCTTCTCTAAAAGCTCTAACACAAACACCCATAAAATAGGGCAACTGAGACCAAGTGGAGATTTCATGTGGTCAATTAAGCAGGAAGTGTGTTTTTCCCCCCAGAGCTTTCCAATATCCGGAAGCTGAGAATATTTTATTAAAGGGGTTATTTTTCCTTTAGTAGCTGAAATATTTCTGTGCTTCGAAGTCATATATAGTCCTTAAGGGTTCCTGGGAGAGAATGCGTGACCTTTATCATCAACACACTAAATGAGAACACCATTGGCATAGCTGTATTATCATAAAGCACATTTAGAAAGCAGATTTCTAAAAGGGCATGAAATTGGCATAATGGGAAAGGCCAAGTACGAGTCCCTGTGGAATTGTCCCAGGTATTGATGAGATTTCAGACCAACTAGAGTGGGAAAATTTTCCTCCTTTAAATATCTGCAGCAAATTGAGCATGAGAATATGAAAATAGGATATCGTTGCAGAGACCACACACTAGCCATACATATAGGTTAAACCTTCTTTCACAGATAATAACAAGTCAAGGCTGATTGATTCTATTATAAACACTTCTTAACCTGCACTCAGTGACCAGTCAATGAGATGAAACACAGCTGATTGTAGAAGATTAACTTTAGATTACTTCCATGTGAATAATAAACACTATGTTATAGAAAAGCATTATGATACTTTTAAGCAAAAAATATTATGAACTCACTGGCAATAACTTTATATCCCTTAAAATGTATATGCTGCAGCAGTATAGAATATAAAGGTATGCTATAGCATCAATAACTAAAGTAATCCCCTTATCTTAGCCTTCCCAAATAACCCAAATTGTGTATACACACACACACACACACACACACACACACACACACAAGTAATATTGGCTCAGAAATGTCAGTCTAATTTCTATTGTGCCTTCAATTACCCAGATTGGGTAATTTTTATTAAGAGTTTAAGTATGGTTACCTGTGAGAGTTGATATATTAAGTAGCTTACAAATGACATTCTATAACCTTGCCAATTTCAATATTAATCCTTTGACAATTTTAAAGGTGAGTAATCAATGCATGATATATATTTATATATATATATATATATCATGAGATTTTTTAAAAGAATAGCAACAGATTAAGTTTAAACAACTATTGCCTAAGTAGCTATATTCAGAATTAATAAGAATTGAGAAAAAAATCAGACAAGAAGACATAAGTGATATAAAGATAAAATAAAATGTAGAATAAGACTTCATAAAGCATTATAGGTGCTTTTGCTTAGTGTGAGTAGTTAATCAATGTATCCTCAGTAGATAATTAAGAGATCAAGCAGGACAACTCTTCCAACCAATTACATCTTAATACTTGTAAATGTCCATTGAGTGAATTGAGAACAATCTAAAATGCACTTGGCATGTAGATAGATATGTGAATATGTACACAAGCAAGGTTAACACAGAGGAAGGAAGACATCTCTATTCAGCTCAGGGAGGGTGTAAGATTGAAAGTGAACACTAAAATCTTTTTTAATAGTAGAACATAATATATTGGTTTGGCATTCTCAATCATTGCCTATGAGTTTATGTTATCACAAACAGAGCTATCACAAAATCCTTATGGTTGTGTCTTTAAGACTTATGTGAGAGTTTGCATTTGCTACAATATCCAGGAGTGAGTTTGAAAAGCCTTAAATATACTTAATTAATAATGCTCTGTGCTATAGAAGAGTGAGGACTTTTTTCATCCACAGTAAAATATATATATATATATATATATATATATATATATATATATATATATATATTCAATTCTACAACCACACTAAACATTATCTATCCAAATTGTACCAACTCATAGGTGCATTTTTATGCGTTTATCTTGCTCACTAGTGAGATTGCTTATCTTTTCAGATATTCTACTTGTTAGTCACTTTAATTTCTTTCTTAAACACTTTAATCTATTGATGTTTTGCCAATTTTTTTTCAATAGAATTTTTCTCTCTATTTACCTGTTGACTGGAAATAGTTTCTTTCATGTTTGCAATAATATCCCTTGTTGATTTAGGTATTGACAGTTTTTAGAATCTATATCTCATCATTGATTTTCACTGTGACTTTTTTATATAGAAATGATTTATTAATAGAGTATGTCAGTATAATTAAACTTTTAAAATATAGTTTATATTTATATATTTTTCTTTTATTTAATAGGACCTTCCAAACTCATGGCCACAGGTACATTTTCCAAACCTGTTTTGGAGTGATTTTTTGTTTGTTTGTTTGTCTGTTTTATGTTACACTTTATTTTGAATGCATCTGATGTACAATGTATGTATTGTGAATAAATATATTATTCTTAATATTTATATTACATTTAATAAAATTAGTTGCTGATAGTTCTAGTTTGGTCCTATTTTTAATCCTAAACATTAGTCATTTGTGCTCTATTGTTATTGTTTCAATTGGCCTATTCTTGTTTATTCTATTACTAGAGGCCTGATACATGAAATTTGTGCAAGAGTAGGCCTTCCTTCCCCTGGCTGCCAGCACCAGCTTCCCTCTGGCACCCTGAACCCAGGCTTCCCTGGCAGCCCTGGCTTCGTCCGGAAGGTCATCTGGAAGGAGGTCCAGTCAAGTTAGCATATTACACTTTTATTTTTATAGATTATCATTTCATAGAAAAAGTCATTTCAAAAGAAAAATATCTCTTGTATTACATTTTACTAACTTATGTTCAAAACAATTGTATCTTCATTCTCCATTTTCATACCCTGTTGCCCTTCTCTTTATATTCTTGATATTGGATGCTTAGTTTAAAACTGTCCATCATTTTTTCACCCTGGCATGTGTGCTCAATGGTTAGAGCATAGAACCACCCATCAATGTTGTGGGTTTGATCCCCATTGTGCAGGTTGTGGCTTATTGGAGAGGCAACCAATCAATGTGTCTCTCTCATATGGATTTTTTTTCTCTCTCTTCCTCCCTCCCTTCCACTCTTTCTAATAATCAATAAAAAATATCCTCAGGTTAGGATTAACAACAACAAAAAGTGTCCATCATTTTTAAGCATTTAAGGTTATGAGTTTCTTTTGAATTACACTTTTATTGTAACTCGGTTTTAAAAATTAACCTTTGCCCTGTCAATGTGGTTCAGTGGACCCATGAGCCAGGAGGTCACAGGGTTCCATTCCCAGTCAGGGCACATGGCAAGGTTGTGGGTTCAGTCCCTAGTAGGAAACCTGCAGAA
Source organism: Eptesicus fuscus (assembly GCF_027574615.1). NCBI lineage: Eukaryota > Metazoa > Chordata > Mammalia > Chiroptera > Vespertilionidae > Eptesicus > Eptesicus fuscus. Next base: position 51,857,649 of record NC_072488.1, read on the forward strand.
GGCAGCTGATCAATGATTCTCTCTCATCATTGATGTTTCTAGATATCTCTCCCTCTCCCTTCCTTTCAAAAATCAACAAAAATATGTTTTAAAAAAATTAACCTCTGGCATGCTTTTGCTTTCTTATCTATAACTAGAGGCCCATTGCACAAAGATTCATGCAAGAATAGGACTTCCTTCCCCTGGCTGCTGGTACTAGTTTTCCTACGGCACCTGGGACCCAGGCCTTCGCTCTCGCTGCCGCCACCTTCCGCCTTAGTTCCGGGCATGTTCACTCTGGCCAGAGCCTTCAGTCTTCACTCTGGCCAGAGTGCCGCTCCTGTAGCTCCCTCCGCCCACCGCTCTCTCCCTCATAGCAGGTGACCTGCTCCACCTGGCAGCTCTGTGCCTGTGTATGCAAATTAACCCACCATCTTTTTTTGGTTGATTTGCATACTCACTCCTGATTGGCTGGTGGGCATCGCAGAGGTATAATCAATGTGCATATTGCTCTTTTATTAGTGTAGATACCAAGTTATTTTTGCACAAGAACAAAACAAACTTTAACCTCTTTATTTTATCAAAAACTGGGGGATATTTAAGTAATACCAAAAAATATTGGAAAAGTAACATTTATGCCTCATCAAATTTCAGCTATAATATTAGTGCTTCACCTTTACCATCTGCAGTCCAGTGCTGAACTTATTATCTTCACCCACAAACAGATCATTTTCCCAATGCTTCTGTTTAGAGTACTCTTCTGCCCTTCTTTCCAACCTTGCATTCTTAACTTTGTATCACTTCATTTGGCCTTAAAGGTTTTCTTGCAGAAATATAAAATGCTCTGTTTCTTCAGAATCCTTCTAAAACAAATAAGAAGTACATATTTTGAACATTGGTGTTCCAGTAGTATTTTTTTTATAAGGCAGAAAAACTTCAGTCTTTGAGTTTAACCTTAAATGTCTATCACACAGATTGTTAATTTCTTTGTCTACATTTTGTTTTGTTTTGCATATTTTCATTTACTTCATTCAGGTTTTAGATGATAAAAAAATGCAATATAAGGAAAAGTAAAAAATAACTGTTTACTTGCTCAAGCAATGAAAAATATATTGTCACTTAATTTTTATAAGAGTTTTCTATACATTAACAAAGAGGGAACACATGTCCTACTGGCTTTACATAAAAGCATGTGTTAAATTTACACGATTTTTATTTGAAACTTACAACAATTAGGGTCAGAAAATTTAAGGAACTGGTGATTTCAATGCCTCAATAAGGATAAATGAGTTGCTACATTAGGAGAAAGTGAAAGCAAACACAGACAGGCACCGTTCCCCAGGGCAGCTTTTCAGTTGTCAAAGATACACAATGTGTTTGTGCTATTGTGAAACTAAGTGATACATGTGAGCGGAGCCAAAGCACAGGATTACGGAGACATCTGTATAGCCCACTGATCATGTATCTAAAATCAAGCTCTGTAACCTACTACAGCAGGTGAAAACATCAATCTATATATTTTCAATAAATAATGCAGACAACCTAGTAAAGGAATTCCTCAGGGGTCTTTCAAACTTTAAACAGTATATTATAAATTGCTGGTAAATACATTTTTTCTAATCTTGGTCCAGGAACTGTACCACAGTTGCAGGCACCTAAGAAATAAGCATGGAAATTCCACAGAACAGCTGCAAGTTAACTCTATTTTTAAGGATTTTTAAAAACTGCTTTTCAGAGAGAGGAAGGGAGAGGGAGAGGGAGAGAGAGAGAGAGAGAGAGAGAGAGAGAGAGAGAGAGAGAGAGAGAGAAACATCCACGTGAGAATGAAGCATCCATTGGCTGCCTCTGGCACCTGGGATGGACCTGCAGCTCGGGCCTATGCTGGGACAGGGAATTGAACTGACAACCTTTCAGTGCAGGGATGATGCCCCACTCACTGAGCCACACTGGCCAGGTCAATCCTATTTTAGACAAAACTAAATTTATAAGTGACATGCTTAGCTCATATTAATATTTCTTATAGGAGCATCAATGGATTTTTTACTGGAAATGTGGTAGTAACTTTTTACGATAATAACCCTCCTTAGGAAGATTTAGAGATAGATAAAATGACAGTAATTTCCCCAAACAATTAATTCAAAGCAGAGTTGGTACATCGGCTTACATTTTTTTTACTTGAAATATTTTTGACATTAAGCACTGTGTAAGTTTAATGTGTATACCATGGTTTGATACATTTCTATATGGCAATACAATTGTCATTGTCATGATACACCCCCAAGCCTCAGGTAACCAACATTTTACTCTCTGTTTTTGCAAATTTAGTTTTTTCAGATTTCACATATAAGTGGTATTATACAATTATCTGTTTTTCTCTAACATCTCATTGACTTTCATTTTTAATCTTAATATTACAGTATTTAAAGAGATAGTGATTTGTTTCCATAAGCCTCTTCATGAATATCATATGTGTACACAATGGACATAGCATTTTTAACATTATTATTTAATCTTGACTAAAAAATGTATTTTAATAAACTGATAGTGTCACCTAACTTTCAGAGATGGTAACAAATTTGGTAAAGGTCACAAAGCTACTAAAAAAATGGAGCTTGGATTCAAACTCTCTTTTTAAAGTAATGCTTATTAAGGTTATATATTGTATAATGTGGCTATGCATTCTATGAACATCAAATATTTATCATAAAATTCCATTTAATTCTGCATTCATACTGACTATCTTTAAAACTCTTTTTTTTCTGTTTATTTTTTTTTTTAAATTTCCCCTTCCTTGATGTAACAAATGCTTGAAAACTGATACAGAAATTCTGTAGAATACTGGAATGTAGAGGAGCAATTTATTCTCCGGATTTTGGTCATCAGGGTTTAAGCACAGGTCTTGCCACTTCCTGCTTCTGTGTCTTTGGACCAAGACACAGAGAATGCAAATTTCAGTTTTTAGTTTTGTCTAATGATTGCCCAATAATGTGACAAGTCCCACTATCTTATTAGCAATCATTAAAAAATTGTCACTAAAACAAACTCATATATTTGATAAATGGCCATATATTCTTTTAGAAAGCACATAACTTGAGTATGATTTTTTCTTCACTTTTACTTCTCTATTGGGGAAGACTAATATTTTACATATTAAATGTTCAATGGTTATGAACATTTGAACAATATGCAGGACACTCAATTGAAAAATATGCAGGACACTTAAAAATAAATTCAAAGTTTTTAAGGACAAATATCAGATATGTTATAAACTGCTCAAGCAATGTAAAAATAATTCTAAAAATTTCAGGTGTGCATGTAGATTAATTACAAACTAGATTAATAAGGCAAGCAAAATCCAGGAGAAGAAGGTATTCTACAATTATTTAACTGAATAAAAATGTTATGTAGAAATGAAACTGGTCTAAAGACAAGTTAAATATATTGTTATAAAATTATACATATGTAAAATTGAAACTATGTATTCTTAGTCTGAAAAATATAATAAACAATTTCTGCAGTCTTAATTTTATCAAATGAGTCAGTAGTTTAGCCCCTCCCACCCTTACCATCCAAATAAGAAAGCATGGGGAAAAGGAGGAATAAAATATATAATATATATTATAAGGAGTCTGAAATTTGGTGTGGAACCATTTAGGAAAACAGGCTAGCCAATGTGATAATGAATAGGACTGATTTTAACAGTCAAGACTAATAGAGATCAACCAAGGGACTTGTATGCATGCATATGAGCATAACCAATGGATATAGACAGTAGGGGGGTGAGGGCATGTGCTGAGGGGTGGGAGAGGCCGGGGAATGGTCAATGGGGGGAAAAGGAGACTTGTGTAATACTTTAAATAATAAAAAAATTAACTTTAAAAACTATATTTAAAAAAGACTAATGGAGGTTTGCAAATTTTCATGATTTTTATTTAATTGATAGAAAGATGAGGGAAAGCAATCTCTAACTTCATTCCTAATAATTGCTAAATTTGGGCATTTTATCAGCTAACTCCATGTTTACATTTATAATTTTACACAGTTGAAAATAGGGATTTTAATCCCCTCTCCCAATAGTAAGTGCTCTGCTGGTTTCCAGAATTTCAAGTCCAGGAGGAATGACTGGTCATGAAAAGGAGTCTACAGATACACCAATGCTATCGGCAACAGTAACATGCGCTTCCCTTGCTGGGCTGTGAGTTGACAAACTGAAAATACAAGCTGAAGGGAGATCATTGTGACTATCGTGTTTGGAACAAACCAGTGCACCAGATGTCATCAGACATGATCCACATACCATCTACAGTGTCGTGTACTTATAAAAATACTTCTCTTGTAAGATGTCACCAATAGAGACTTTGCATTTAAGGACAGAAAAAGAGGTAAAACTGATCAATATTCTTTACTGAGATTCAAAAAGTGTTTCTATTTGTTTCTTTCAAAAGATAAAGAAGCTTCCATAAATCATGCATGGAATTGTTGGCAAGGGCTCAAAATTGGCTGGTGAAGAAAACACCTACAAAACTTATAAAAAAAATAAACTATGAGAGAAACAATGGTGGATTGGAGCAATTGTAGGAAGATTTTTAACCCAAACTCTGATCCCATGCATGATACCCATGCATGCATGCAAGAACTAAGCTCATTCTTTCCATGCCTTTCTCACTGTTGCCCTTTAGAGTCCCTGTCAGTCTGGAGTGAGCTAAGTCTGCAACTGACTGTGTGTGTGTCTTAATGGCACAGACATGCTGATATTGGTACAAAGAAGCTGAGAATTTACTCAGCAGATGGGAGTTAATTTTAGGATTATTTTTCCTTGAAAGTGGGAAAAAATAACAGCATGCTATTTGCTGATCGAAGTGATCTGTTGGTAAGAAACAAGAGAGAAAGAGGTATATTGGTCACCAAGAGGATAGGAAGTGTAGTGCACCATGCAAACCTTGGACACAGAGTTATTATCTAGGACACAGAGTTCTGAACAAGAGTAGCAAGGGGAGAGAATTCTAATATATAAAGAGCCAGGTGCCATCACAGCCAAACAGACTACTGGTCACCATGAAGTGCATGGAGTACCTCTCGGTCCCCCCTCCCTCCTCTCGGCCCCAAGCCGCTCGCCATGAGGGGTGTGGAGCTGGGCAGGACTGGGGACTGTTGAGCGGCGGTGGCGACGGCAGGCTGCTTCGGGGTGGCAGCGAGCTTAGTGGAGCAGTCACTGGGAAGCAGCAAGTTTCGCACAGCAGTCGTGGGGTGGGGGGAGCCTTGTGGAGTAGTGGCGGAGCGAGGGGAGTTCCGCGGGGCGTCCAGCAGCGAGCTTCGCTGGGCAGCAGCAAGCTTCACGAAGCAGGCAAAGGGTGGGGGGAGCCTCGCTGAGCAGTTGTGGGGCAGGGGGAGTTTCACAGAGCAGTCAAGGGGTAGGAGGAGCCTTGCAGAGCAGTCATGGGGCTGGGGGGGGGGTTTGCAGAGCAGTCATGGGGCGGGGAGAATTTTGCAGAGCATGGCGGGGGGAGGAGCCTGCGGAGCAGCGGTGGGGTGGGAAAGCCTCATGGAGCAGTCAAGGGGCCGCGGGCATCGCGGAGCATTCTGGGGTGGGGAGCTTCATGTAGCATTGCAGGGCTGCAGAGGCCAGCGACAGAAGCCAGGCTAGGTCTAGGGACCCTAACGATGCATGACTTTGTGCGCACTGGGCCTCTAGGCTATACTAATAAAAGAGAAAAATGCTAATTGACCGTACCTTTGCTAAGCCCACAGCCAATCAGGAGTGATATGCAAATTAAGCCAACAAAGATGGAGGGTAATTTGCATATGCAAGAGGGACGGGCAGCACCTGACGCCACCTGTGGTGTCCATGCCTCCATCGGGGACCAGGCAGGCCAGATGGGCAGTGCCTGACACCACCTTCAGGGTCCAGTCCAGCATTGGGGACCGGGCAGGCTAGGCAGGCAGCACCTGACATCATCTGCAGGGTCGAGCTGATAGGTAAGCGGGCGGGGGTGGGGGGAGTGCCTGATACTGCCGTGGGGTCCAGGCCGCCATTGGTAACTGGGCGGGCAGCGCCTGACTCTGCCCGCAGTGTCCAGGCCGCCATTGGTAACTGGGCAGGCCTGGCGAGTAGCTCCTGACGCAGCCCGCGGTGTCCAGGCTGCCATCAGGGACCAGGCAGGCCAGGCGGGCAGTGCCTGACACCGTCTGCTGGGTCGAGGCCGCGATAGGTAACCGGGCAGTGGGGCGGGGGAAATGCTGGACTCCGCCTGCGGTGTCCAGGCCGCCATTGGAGACCAGGCAGGCCGGGCGGGCAGTGCCTGACATCATCTTCAGGGACAAGCTGATAGGTAAGCGGGCGGGGGCGGAGGGAGCACCTGATGCTGCCCACGGGGTACAGGCCACCATTGGTAACCGGGCAGGCCTGGCGGGCAGCACCTGACACCACCCACAGTGTCCAGTCCACCATGGGGGACTGGGCAGGCCAGGCGGGCAGAGTTTGATGTCACCTGCTGGGTCGAGGCTGCCATCGGGACCCTGGGTAGGCTGGGGTGGCCAGGGTCTCTGGGATCACTGTCTGCCCCCGGGCCGCCTGTGGACACCAGTGGAGCAGGCCGGGGTTAAACATTTTAATGAAAATGGGATGCTTGTGCCCCGGCCCACTGAGCCGGTCCCTAGCGAGGAGAGGGCGGTGGGCAGTTAGCAGGCACGAGGGCTTGGAAGGGACTGGGAGCAACCTGCAGGCATGCTACCAGGAAGAGGTGCTGAACCATGATGACGCAGAGGGCTGGCTGATGGAGGCATGCAAAGGTGCAGATGAGGTGGCTCTCGCTGACGCTGAGCTTGAAAAGCGCACCAACAGCCTGATGAACTAAATTGCCTTTCTGAAGAAGGTGCATGAAGAGGAGATCGCTGAGCTGCAGGCGCAGATCCAGTATGCTCAGATCTCCATGGAGATGGACATGTTTTCCAAGTCCGACCTCTCTGCCATGCTCAAGGACATCGGCACCCAGTATGAGAAGCTGGCTGACAAGAACATGCAGAATGCAGAAGAATGGTACAAGAGCTGCTCACCATGCTGACCAAGAGCACTGCCAAGAACACCTATGGGGTGCGCGCTGCCAAGGACAAGGTATCTGAAAGCTGCTGCCTGCTCAAGGCCAAGACCCTGGAGATCAAAGCATGCCGGGGCATGAACTAAGCTCTGGGAAAGCAGCTGCGAGAGCTGGAGGATAAGCAGAACTCTGATGTTAGTGCTATGCAGGACACAATCAACAAATTAGAAAATGAGTTGAGAGCTACAAAGAGTGAAATGGCATGATATTTAAAAGAATACCAGGACCTCCTCAATGTGGCTTTGGACATTGACATTGCAGCTTACAGGAAACTCTTGGAAGGTGAGGAGACCTGGCTCAGTTTCACCAGCATGGGAAGCATAGCCAGCAGCTACTCCCAGAGTTCCCAGGTCTTTGGTCGATCTGCCTAAGGTGGTTTACAGACTAGCTCCTACTTGATGTCCACTGGCTCCTTCCCTTCTTAATACACCAGCCACGTCCAGGAGGAGCAGATCGAGGTGGAGGAGACCATTGAGGCTGCAAAAGCCGAGGAAGCTAAGGATGAACACCCCTCTGAAGGAGAAGCTGAAGAGGAGGAGAAGGAGAAGGAAGTGGCTGATGAAGAGGAAGGAGAGGAAGAGGAAAAAGGTGCCAAGGAAGAATTTGAGGATGCAAAGGAGGAAGAAGAAGGAGGTGAGGATGAGAAGAAAGATGAAGGTGCTGGGGAGGAGCAAGCAACCAAGAAAAGATTGAGCCCCTCTTTCCTTAATTATTTCAGGAATAATCCTCCTGAAACCAGGTCAACCCTGTCACCAACCAAGCAGTTGAGTTCCCGATACTATATGAATTAAGAAGTCAATATATGTAATATTCTGAGGTGATCAGGTTGGACATTAAATGTTGTGCTATGACTTTTCTCCTTATGCAGAGTATCTGTTTGCTTGCAGAGTGGCTTCCTGGCTTGCTGCCAGCCTGTGCATGGTCCAGGCTTATGAGTTCAGGATCTATGACAATGTGAATAATTCAGATGTTTACAATAAAAACACATATTGTAAACATCTGAATATAAACATTGTAAACATGTGAATACATGAATTCACTGATGTTAATGTTAAACTTCATGGAAAAAAATAGTCCTTTTAGTCTTTGGTGGTTAGAAATTAAAGACCTCAAATCCATGTGCGATAAACAGTAAATAAAGTTACACTGAATGACAAAAAAAAAAAAAAATACATTAGGGGCCAAGAAACGTTCAAAGAACTGGTGAACCATTCCCAAATCAGGAAGGGAAGTCATAGGGTGTATATTATTGCTATGAATACAGTATTTCCTACTACTTACAGCATATACAATGTAATGCATTAGATGCCTTCCTATCGCATGAAGTATGTATTCTCATAGAGTAATACTGGTACATATGTTATAGTTATGGCAGTATGTCATATCCTATCTATATTAATAAAAGGATAATATGCTCATTAGACCATGAGACCTTCCAGAAGTCCTTTCAGACAAAGCCATGTTGGCGGGGCCGAGGCAGAGTTGGTTAGGGGTGATCAGGCCAGAAGGGGAAGGCAGTTGGGGGTGATCAGGCCAGGAGGGGAGGGCAGTTGGGGGTGATCAGACTGGCGGGGGGGCAGTTGGTGAGCAGGCCAGCAGAGGGGACCAGATGGGAGTAAGCAGGCCAGCAGGGGGTGCAGTTGGGAGCAATCAGACCAGCAGGCAGAGTGGTTAGGGATGATCAAGCAGGCAGGCAGGTGAGCGTTAGGAGCCAGCAGTCCCGGATTATGAGGGGGTTGACCAACTGCCAGTTTAGGCCCAATCCCACAGGGGTCACAGATTAGAGAGGATGCAGGCCAGGCTGAGAGACACCTCCCCCCGCCCCCGTGCATGAATTTCGTGCACCGGGCCACTAGTATACTATAAAGCCACAAATGCATGTTTGCATCCTATTTTGTCAATGTCCTACCAAAAAACAAGGACAGATGAAAGTAAGGATTGGAGTTGTGGTTTTGGAGGTTTGAAGAAAGAGAAAAAGGTTTGAAATACCCTTCTAGGAAAATAAGTGAAAGCCAGTGTGGGTAAAGGTAACTACGTAATTATCACATAATGCATAGGACCCCCTAGTAGGATTAATCATCATTTTATAGCAATTTAAAAACATTATTAAGTGGTGTTTTTCTTATGCTATGCTAAGCTGTGTAGGCACATGGGGCGAGGAGATGAAAAGTTAGAATGCAGATTTCCTTCCCAGGTAATTATAATACAATGAGAAAACAGAAAGAAGATTCAATAATAAGTCAGTGTACTAGAGGTATTCATCTGAAAAACAGATAGGTGATAGTGGGGTAGTAAAGGCATGGATTGCTTCAAATTGAGATTCTGAAGGTTTTTAATTAGTGATTAGTGATGTGGCCAGAATCTAGATTATAATCATGGTGTTGAGTGGTTGAAGGGTCAGGGAAGTGGAAGGATCATCTATGTGGATCTGAAAACACAAGGAACAGTGACAAAAGTAGTATTGAAGAGAGTGACCACAAACCAAGGGCAAATAAATAAATGAATAGAGTCCCTGTCTCTGGAATCAGTAGATAACCATCACATGGAAAGGTACTGTCTTTAATTGAACAGCTGAAGAATGTGGGCGTATGTAAGATTAGATAGAAAAAGGCTTACTTTCATGGGTAGAGTATCATGTGTTATCCAGACTTTGGGGGATTCAAGTTATCGAGTGTTTCATTACAAACTAAATTTATAGCTGAATATAGGATGATAGGACTTCTGAGATATACTATTTTATGAGAGCCAAGTTTAAAAGGTATCAATAAGTAAACCATAATAGCACCTAATTCTATCAGGAACATATGTAGGCAGATGCAAGGACTCCGTATTCGCATAGACCACTTTTTCTGGTAGGTAGATACTGCAAACAGAATTAAAGCCTTCTATAGTTTTGCAGGCAGTTTTATGAAAAGGATACCACATATATGATAAAATGTAGATCCCATTTGCACATTAATGGTGGATTGTTGTGTCTGGTTAGCTTAGGCATTTGTAGTATGGAACAGGAAAGAAGACAAGGGTAAGATATTCGAAAGCTTTAAATTCAAAACTAATGAATGTGTCAGAAACAAACAGCTTTTGTTGAAGCAAGGGTTCAGACGCCAGCGTTATCAGGAGGACATGCTGTGTCTTTTCCCCATAATCCAACCCTCATATCCTAAAAGTCTCATTTCTCAACAAAGCTTGTCCAGAATTTTGCCCATAATAATCTCTCTTTCTTTTCTAAATGCCTATTGGGTTTACTCTCTTTACCACCCATGTAGATAGGACATGAGAGATAAATAATAAATGTATGCATTTTCTATGGCATTGCCTGGTTGGAGTAAATGCTCATTTTCTGGTATAGTATGCCAAGTTCAGTTACTCCATTAGATATATATTGCCTCTATAGCCCAGATTTACTAATATGTTGCCTATAAAGTCCATATTCATAGCCTAGAAGTACTAATTATATTTCAGTTTAATGATTATTTAACAGGGGTGTGTGATTTGTCTCTTTGTTGAAAGATGGTTACTGCCTCAGTTTGGTGAGTAGATCACTGGTGCCGGGGAGGACTACCAAACGAGACTCCACACAGCTCATATTCACCTCATTTGCATAGTGGTTCACTAACACCATTAATGTAAAAAGAAGCACAGCATTAAAGGCTTTTCCAGGTTTCTTTTCTTAGCTCAGATATAACGCTACATATTACAGAATAACAGATTGGCTGACAACTCCACTTTGCCCATATTATCTACCCTAGTTCTGCTGGTCCTGTTTGGGTTAAAGAGTTTACAGACCTGCCAGAATCTCACAGATTGTTCCAGTGAAAAATTGACCCTCCTGGGAAATAGAAAGGAATGAGAGATTTATTTCAATTTATATACCATTCTTATAATTGGTTTGAGAATAAATATGTTTATTCTGCCAAATAATACATTTTAAGAATCCTTAGTGTCAGCTACAACAAATATCTATAATCGCTACCTTTTCTCCCCCCTAAAGAAATCTACAATTTTAAATATTCTTAAACATCTGAGGATGCTGGTTAAACAGAAGTTGGGAAGGTAATATACAAGCTGCTAATTAGTTATAAATGTATTATTTATGTATGCCTAAAATATTATTTAAATAACCCTTATGTTAACAATGTTGTAGAATTAAATTTTAATTGGATATGGTCTCATTGTTTTTGAGATGCAGTGAAGTTTATTTTTTATATATACATATTACACTTTTTAAATATAGAAATACAGAAATATCTATCTGCCAAAGTTTATTTGCTTAAGAATATGGTCCATAATCAATCCTACTCTACTTGCACCAAAGAGTTATACATGCATGCATGTGTGTGCCTTGATTTCTCCAGAAAGTACATATTCAAAATTATATTCAGATTTCCTTGGGTACTCTGCCATATGTCAAAAATTCAAGAACATTTCTCAGATGTATTTACCAAGCAGTAAATAGGTATATACATATCAGCATAATTTCCTTCATCTTTCCCAATCCAGCTGTAATTTTGTAAGAATAGAATTGATCCTATATCCTATAAGCAATGAAGACAATAGAGAATTTATTTAACCTCTTGAAAAGAAAACTGATGGTGAAGTCCAATCAACTAAGGGAAAAATCAAAATAAAGAAAAGAGAAACTGAGAAGCCATTCTAAAATGAGCAAAGACCCACTAATGCTTAGAACTAAGGTCGAACTTTGGCAGATATAGTAATATTTTATATTTTGGTTATAGAGATGTATGTTTTTGTAAAAAATATAAATCTGTACATATAAAATTGATAAAATTTGTTTTGTATAAGTTATTCATCAAGAATGGTAATATTTTAAAGAAATGGTTATTATTCTCTTTTTACACTGTTTTTATTGATTCAGGAAGGAAGGGAGAGGGAAAGAGAGATAGAAATATCAATTATGAGAGAGAATGATCTATCAGCTGCTTCCTGCACACTGCCTACTGGCAATTGAGACCTGATTGGGAATCGAATCTTGACCTTCTGGTTCATAGGTCGATGCTCAACCACTGAGCAGCACCAGCCAGTCAAGAATGGTAATTTTTTTAAAGTTGCATTAAGCCATGTCTTTATTTATGTCACCTTAGAACTTAGAACAATGTCAGTGTGTTTTCAAACAATGAAATCTAATCACTTAAATTTACTTGGTAATTGTCTGTATATTCTGTAAATGAGAGTATAATAAATATTATGTGGAATATTATAGAATATTACTTATATTTATATAATAGGCATTATAAATATTCTGGATATTTATAATATCTGAAATAAGAATGAGGTCAATATAAAGTTTGTTTTTGGAATTAAATATGTTTATAAATATAGAGTAGCTAGAACAGATTCTGGCATATAAATTTTATATTCCAGGACAGCATGCACATTGCACAAAAATATTACATCTTCCAAAATGTTTTATGTCAACTGGTTCTATTTAAGTTACAGTGTGAGATGAAAAGCTCAGGAAATATTTTTATGAGCTTCAAGAAACTTCTTATATATGACTAAACATAGGTTCAGATGTTTTACCTGATGGAATTTAAATGAGAATAGGACCTATGTGCACAAACGTGAAGACAGCTACTATAAAAATATAAATATGTTTTTCTTATTTATTTGGCTTTCATTTTAATCTGTCTGGTCCTTCGTGCCCAGATCACATAAAGATAAATAATCTGTGAATATGTTTAAAACTTCATGAATCATTTTTTATGACATCAGAATAGGTCTATCAAAGATATTGCAACTCAGTACCAAGAGGAGGGCACACATATTGGGACAAAGTACACCTTTCCATGGTCTGTGTGCAAATATAACAGGTGGGCTGTGTCTATCATCTACATGTGCATGGCCTTGGACCTATATTTAAACTCATATTTCTGTGTCACTGTCATAAATATTTGCAATTTGCTAGTTGTTATGTTATATAAATTTTTACTTTATTGAATCACAACATTTTAAATTAATTTGGCTCATAAAAGAGCTTATGATTTTTGCCGACTTTTTTTGTTAAATATGTTTTTATTTATTTTAGAGAGAGAGGAAGGAAGAGAAAGAGAGAGATAGAAACATTGTTGAGAGAGAAACATCAATATTGATTGGCTGCCTCCTGCATGCCCCCTTCAGGTGATCGAGCCTGAAACTCGGGCATGTGCCCCGACTGGCAATAGAAACAGTGACCTCTTGGTGCATGAGTCAATGCTCAACCACACTGGCCAGGCTTGCCCACTCTGTAAACTCCTCTCACCCCCAGTGTCAACTTCAGTGACACGGTCACTGTTATTAAATTCATGTTCAACAGATTTGTAACATGGGACGTCATGACCTTTGGGATATTTGAGATATGTGTTTGGGTTTCAGATCTATCACTTGGAATCATTTTGACTATGTCCGTTTTTCATAAGGTCCTCAAGCATTCAATTACTCATTTGAATGATGAATAATATTATTGCTACCTCACAGTGATCTTAGAGATTAAGTGAGATAATAGAGGTAAGATACAAAGCAGAGTGTCTGAGAGATACAGTTGGTACCAGTTGTGACCACTGTGAGCACCATTGTTAACTGTACGTGTTTGTGTGTGTGTGTGTGTGTGTGTGTGTATGTCAGTGGAAGAACTTGCTAGCAAAAAAATGTGTCTAGGTGCATGATGGGAAGATTGGCATTGTCAAAGAGAAGCTGGATTTTCAAAAGAAAGATTGGTGATCTTTTAGTGTGTATTACTATGTGTTTTCTTTCCCTTTTGCTTTTTTTTTTTTTGTATAATAATGTCAGGAAAGACCAATTGGAATAAATCAAAAATTTTAACAGAGCATGGGATACCCATAATCTGTGTCAATGAAACAGGTAAAAACTGAGATGTTCTTCTCTTAGTATATTGCCTAGGGGCAAAGTTGACTTGCTAAATCAAAAATTTATCATCTGTTTATTATTAGTGTTATATAAATTCACCTAAAGAAACTAAATTAAAAAAAAAACACACACCAAGATTTAGAAACACAAATCACATCAGAATTAAAAGTAAATATTATTTAGTCAGTTTAATAACCAAAAAACTTTTGACAGTTTAGTTGTATCTACAGTATATTTCTCGAAAATATGCACACTTTCAAATGAAATTTTCTGTAATATTAATCTTGGGAAAAAGGCAATTTAATTATGCTGCTAAGTAAACATTGATTTTCAGGGAAACAAAAATAAACAGTTATATTGTAAAAACTAATTAACCAAGCCTGTGTAGATAGCACCATCTTTTGTAGACTGTCAGAAATTAGAGATTTGTTGTGTTTTTATTTTATATGAGGTTGGAACTTGGTTGCAATAAATGTGAAATCCCTGAGTCTCTGCATTTTGTGTATTCTGGTTCAGTCAGTTACATTAATGGGAATGTGGGGTTTATGAGGAAAGTCTTAATTACTTTGTGTGCATTATTATCTAAGTCTCACATACTAGTAGTTACACAGTAAAATATTTATAGTAAGGATGATGGTATAGATAGTGTTGTTGACCTATCCCAAAGTCTACGGAAGGAAGCTATAGTCATTCATTTAAAACATTTACTGAGTTTCTATTCCAACTAAGAATGTATCTTCTGTTTTATGTGCAAAATTGACAGGAAATGATGTAATAAGCTCTCCTTATTCTTTATTGTATGTGTGTGTGCATGTGTACCTGCGTGTATTCATAATGTTGTACACATACACACAAGCGTATGTATTTCTTATAGCCTACTGTGGACATATATTGATGCACAATTTTTTCTTTTAGGCAAATAATTTAATGATATAGAACACTAAAATGTCTCTAAGTACAGTATTTCAAGTTACTATATTTTCATCTGGCATACAGATTGAAATGGTAAAAATTACATCTAAGCATTGAATCATGAATTAAATAGAATGAACAATAAAATTCTCTTACTTTCTGTTCCTTACTCCCACTCACCCTTCCTCACCTGAGACAGTTTCTATTGAAGATATGGAGTTAAACCTGACGCAATTTTTTTTTTTTTTTTATATCAGATAACTAAGTATTAGTGTGGGGAAATACTTTTGCAGAGGTATATACTTTGCCCATGGGGAATAGGCCTAAGCCAGCGGTTGGACATCCCCCGAGGGCTCTTGGACTGTGAGAGGGCACAGGCCAGGCTGAGAGACACCCCCCTCCCCCCGAGTGCATGAATTTCATGCACTGGGCCTCTAGTTGTAAATAATGCTTCAATGAATACAGGAGTGCATACTAGTATATCTTTTTGAATTGATATTTTCATATGTTTCAACAAATACCCAGAAGTAGAAGTGCTAGGTCATATGGTAGTTCTATTTTTTTAATTTTCTGAGGTACCTCGATGCTATTTTTTATAGTGGCTGCATCAATTTACAATCCCACTGACAGTAAAGAAGGGTTCCCTTATTCCTGCATCCTCTCCAATATTGTTATTTCTTGTCTTTTGGAAAATAATCATTCTAAGTAAGAGGTGATATCTTATTGTTGTTTTGATTTTCATTGCCTTAATAATTAGTGATGTTGAACTTCTTTCCATATTCCTGTTGGCTATCTATAAGTCTTGGAAACTGTGTTTGTTTATATCTTCTGCCAAATTTTTAACTGGGTGGTTTTTTTGTTGTTGAGATAATTATTATCAAGAGCATGAGAGAAGTCATGTGAGGACAAGGCAAGGAGGCAAAGCAACAAGTATTTGCTGGATCATTTTCTAAAATTGTGTTTCAGGGGAAACCAAGATGGCGGCATAGGTGAAACACCTAACCTGCAGCCGGGCACAACAATTTCAAAGGCACAACTAGAGGTCAGAACGGACATCGTCCAGAACCACAGGAGAGCTGGCGGACTGAAATGCCCACAGCTGGGGGGAAGGAGAGGGCCACGGGGACAATCGGGGGAGCCGTAAAAGCCTGAGGTATGGAGAAACTGGCGGAGACACGAGCGCGCGTGCCTGCGGGGAGGATGGAGCCGGAGAGGAGGGGGCGGCTGACGGCCTGGCCGGCGTTCACTGGCAGGAAGGAGATAAAGGCTCCGGAGTGCGCTAAGCGCCGGCTCCGACTGCACTGAGCGCCAGTTCCGGGCGAAACCCTGGGAAGCCAGGCGCAGGCTGGGGGAATGAATCTGGGCTGCGGGGCGCAGGCACAGAGGAGCGGGGGAAGGCAGAGCTCCAGAGGCGCGCACGGGAAGGGGCGCAAAGGACGGACTGTTGCCTGCGCCACTGAACTGCCCTAGCGGGAAGGAGACATAAGCTCAGGGCCGTGCTGAACCCCAGTTCCGACTGCACTGAACCCCAGTTCCGGGCGAAACCCTGGGAAGCCAGGCGCACGCCGGGTGGAATGAATTTGGGCTGTGGTGGCGGAGGCACAGAGAAGCGGCGGCTCCAGACACGCGCACTGGAAGGTGCGCAGAGGACGGACTTTTGCCTGCGCCACTGGGTGGCCCTGCTGGGAAGGAGACAGGGACGCCAGACTGCACTGAGACCCAGTTCCAACTGCACTGAAACCCAGTTCCAGGCGAGAATCTGGGAGTCCAGATTCATTAGGGGAGGGACTGGACTGTTTGGCAGTGGGCGAAATTCCAGGGCGCGTTTCTCTCAGAGGTGTTTGCAAGGAATACAGAGGGACACAGACACAGGAGCCTCATAGGGCGGGGCTGACAGGAAGCCAAGGTTGTAGGCTCCACCCTGTAGCTCCGCCCCAGCCAAGCTGAGCAGAAGCTTTTTCCTGCTGAGTGCCTCAGGTAGTGGCTGACCCACACTGCATTGGAGACCCAGAAAGGAGGGCATCTAGTGGTTGGTGGGAGATGACACCAGATTTCAATCACTTGCATAAGGGAGGCATTCTAGAGGCAGACTCAGTGAGCGCCAAGGCATTGCTGCATCAAGACCCGGCCCACAAACAGGTCTCCTGCACAGCAACTCTTCCTATATGGACAAAGAGGGTCCTCACGGCCAATTGGCCTGGAGGACAATTCCTCCCAGTGACACCAACAACAATCAAGACTTAACTGTACAAAGGAGGACCAAGATGGAGACATAGGGCGGCAGCCTGATCGTTGCCTACCACAACAATATTGAGACTACGACGGGAGAGCAGAGCAGACACCAGCCAGAAAGACCGGGGGGCTGGCTGAGCAGATGCTCTACAACTAGAATAAAAGAGAGGGGTACGCAGGATAATGCTGATGCCGGTGACCCAAAGTCCACACTTTAAGAACTATGGTCAGGCGACACAATGGTGGCCTGGAACGTGCTCGGCGCAGTTCCCCCGGCGGTCTCCGGCTGAGGGGACGGCTCCACTCGCTGCCGAGCACGGACAGACGAGCCCCTGAGAGACATGGGGTGGGAGACTCCGTGCTTGCTGACCTCCGAGTCTTTCAAGAATCTCAATGCCCCGAAGTGGCCAGGTGCGCACACTCAGCGACTGGCCACCGTTGCAGACCCAAGGGCCGACGCAGCGACACCGGACCAGCCCACCGCCGGGCACCAGGCACACCGGAGCCTTGCCGAGCCCGCCGCCCAACGAGTTCTGCGGCAGCCGCCCTGGAGCTCAGAGAAAATGACCGAAGGAATTGCTGAGAGGGAATTGACCAACAGGAATTGGGATCAAGAAGACGAAACCCCGCTGAGACCCGAGTCCAGGCGAGCCTGCGAGCCTCTGGGCTCAGATGTGGTCACACGCCTCTGGGTCTAGGTGAGGCCTCACGCCCCTGGGTTTGGGTGAGGCCACACGCCCCTGGGTCCAGGTGAAGCTGGATTCCGGGTTCGGGTGAGGCCATGTGCCCCTGGGTCCGGGCGAATCTGAACCCTGGGTCCGGGTGAGGCCTTGGGCCCCTGGATCCGGGTAAGGCTGGGTCCCGAGTACGGGTGAGGCCGTGAGCCCCTGGATCCGGGTGAGACCACGCGACCAGGGGTCTGAGAGAGGTAACGCGCCCCTGGGTCCGGGTGGCTTCGTGCACCTAGGTCCATGTGAGGCCACGTGCCCCTGGGTCTGAGAGAGGCCACGCACCCCTAGGTCCGGGCGAGACCATGTGTCCCTGGATCCGGGTGGGGCCTCGTGCACCTAGGCCCGGGTGGGGCCGCGTGCCCCTGGGTCTGGGGGAGGCCAGGCGTCCCTGGGTCCGGGTGAGACCGTGTGTCCCTGGATCCGGGTGAGACCTCGTGCGCCTAGGCCCAGGTGAGGCCACGTGCCCCTGGGTCTGGGGGAGGCCAGGCGTCCCTGGGTCCGGGTGAGACCTTGTGTCCCTGGATCCGGGTGAGGCCGCGTGCACCTAGACCCGGGTGAGCCCAAGTGGCCCTGGGTCTGGGAGAGGCCAAGCGTCCCTGGGTCCGGGTGCGACCATGTGTCCCTGGATCCGGATGAGGCCTCGTGCACCTAGGCCCGGGTGAGGCCACGTGCCCCTGGGTCTGGGAGAGGCCAAGCCCGGGTGAGCCCAAGTGGCCCTGGGTCTGGAAGAGGCCAAGCGTCCCTGGGTCCGGGTGAGACCATGTGTCCCTGGATCCGGGTGAGACCTCGTGCACCTAGGCCCGGGTGAGGCCACGTGCCCCTGGGTCTGGGAGAGGCCAAGCGTCCCTGGGTCCGGGTGAGACCATGCGTCCCTGGATCCGGATGAAGCCTCGTGCACCTAGGCCCGGGTGAGCCCAAGTGGCCCTGGGTCTGGGAGAGGCCAAGAGTCCCTGGGTCCGGGTGAGACCATGTGTCCCAGGATCCGGGTGAGGCCTCGTGCACCTAGGCCCGGGTGAGCCCAAGTGGCCCTGGGTCTGGGAGAGGCCAAGCGTCCCTCGGTCCGGGTGAGACCATGTGTCCCTGGATCCGGGTGAGGCCTCGTGCACCTAGGCCCGGGTGAGCCCAAGTGGCCCTGGGTCTGGGAGAGGCCAAGCGTCCCTGGGTCCGGGTGAGACCATGTGTCCCTGGATCCGGATGAGGCCTCGTGCACCTAGGCCCGGGTGAGCCCAAGTGGCCCTGGGTCTGGGAGAGGCCAAGCGTCCCTCGGTCCGGGTGCGACCATGTCTCCCTGGTTCCGGGTGAGGCCTCGAACACCTAGGCCCGGGTGAGCCCATGTGGCCCTGGGTCTGGGAGAGGCCAAGCATCCCTGGGTACGGGTGAAGCCAGATCCTGGGTCCGGGCGAGGCCGTGCGCCCCTGGATCCATCCGGGTGAGGCTGGGTCCCAGGCCCGGGTGAGACCACGCGCCCCTTGGGTATGGGTGAGGCCACGTGCCCCTTAGTCCGGGTGACGCTGTGCCCCTGGGTTCGGCCGAGACCAAACCAGAGGGAGTCGGACCTCCATTACCACCATTTGTCCACCATCCAGAGCTGAGGGGTCAGTGCTGACATGTACACATAAGGAACTACTGGACATTGAAATTGGGTCTCAAAAGAACTGTTGGTCCAGGGGGAAGCTCGCTACAGATTGATTCATTTGCCTGTCAGCATAACTATTATTGCTCGTCTCACATTCAGTTCTTATTAGTATATATCTAGTGACATATGATCTCGCTCATCTAGGGGAAATGATGAACAACATAGACTGAGGAACAAGAACAGAACCAGAAGCAAGGAGGCATCGATCGGTCTATCGGGCCTCAGAGGGAGGATAGGGGAGGGTAGGGGGAGGGTGGGGGGGAGGGGGAGAGTTCAACCAAAGGACCTGTATGCATGCATATAAGCCTATCCAACGGTTATGTTCAACAGGGGATTGGGGCATGCGTGGGGATAGGGGTGGGATGGGAATGGGGGGATGAGGACAAATATGTGACACCTTAATCAATAAAGAAATTAAAAAAAAAAATAAAAAATAAAAAAAAATAAATAAAATTGTGTTTCAGAAACAATGAGTGTGGAGCCTGATTTCCGTCAATAGAGGTGGTAGGGCCACCCAAGCTTGAGTTAGATTGGGACTAAATATTGGAAATCATAGTCAGTCAATGGCTAGTACTAAGTTTTTTCTGGATGCATCTTTGTCTCACTTCACTTGCCAATGTCAGATACAGCATTTTTCTTCTTATCGATTAACTAATTTTAGGAAACAATTAAAATATACCTTTAAAATATGTATAAAGTTTCTCTACTACAAATTTCCCTAAACTTCTTATAAACAATGAAGAACTATGTATTTTAAGTAAGTGAATAAGGTATTGAGGATCCCACCTTCTTATTTGAGCCACAAAAGTTCTTTGCAGAGTTTGTTTTTGCCTAGAATATATTTTGGGCAAAACAACCAATTCAGAAGGAAGCTTCTTTTAATGGTGAATTGGTTTTTATAGCTTTTTATCTAAGGTTCTAGCTCCAACTCTTATCATATAATTATGGTATTTCAGAAAATTATTTCTACTCCCAATATCCATTTTTTCTTCCTTCTATGAAATAAGGATCTTATTGTATGTCTATAATATTACTTTCATATATAAAGACTGAAATTCAATATGTAGACTTGATTTGTATGTATCTACTTTATCAATTTGAAAACATTACAGAGTGTCTATGATTCAGCATGGATCAATCTTTTCTGTGAAAATATTAAGATTTTCATGACTGCTGAATGCTGCTGTCTAATTTCTCATCACAATTTTTACAGCCCCATACATATTGATGGGAAAGCATCAAAGTTCAATACCCCAAGAGTCACAATTCAATCAGTTCAAAAAAAACCAGGAAGGAATTAAACTATGACAGCTAGACCATAAATGTCACATTAATTCACTTTCACTTTAATATTGCAGGCATTAAATATTTTAAGAAGTGATTTTTCTTATAGATTGAATGTAGAAGACCTGGATAATGAAAATGCTTTTATAAAAAGGGGAACAATGATTCTCAGGCATGGACCGGTTCTGTGTTATACACTATTGAAGCTTTATGAACTTTTCTTCTGAAATTCTTGTTATCATATGGAACTTACTTTATAAGTTCCAGATTTGAAGCCTCAGATATCTTTTTGCAAGAAATATGAATATATACTTCCTTACAGGTTTTTCCCTGAGTAGTTAATAGATGGTTCTGGCAAGTGAGCTCATGAATTTAGAGCTGATGCTTGTCAGTGTTATCAGTTCACCCAGTTAATTGTGCTGCTCCTCTGGCTAAGAACTTCCCTGGCATCCTGAACACTTACAACTTTGGTAGCAAAAGGAATTTAAGTGAGCCTTGAGAACTGAGCACAATCCATGATGTTATTGACAAACAAGTAAGAGCTCATGCACCGTTGACCACAGGGAAGAATATAACTTTCACACAAGAAAGGTAATATATTGTAAAAGCTGAATCAGGGTGCCCATGATTTAGGAAACTGCCCAACCTGTAATTTCTTGTCCAAAATAAAAGTATAGAAGTTTAGTTCTGGGTGACTCCTAAAAAGTTAGAAAATTACAGAAAAGATGTATAACACATAACAATTGCTCAGCCAGTAGAGGAATTAGGAAAAATGTACTTGAGAAAAATATTTGGTATCAGTCCCCTGTGTAAAAAAAAAAAAAAAAGTACTTGTTTTCCTGCACACATTCTTATAATCTTATTAATAGCTACACTATGTCCTATAAATTCTAACAGAAATTCATTTTAACAGAACTTGTAATTTTAAAATAAGGCATTGTTTGATGACATGAAAGTCACAATATATTAATAGCCATGTTTTAGAATTTAAGTAGTGTTTTTCATCACAATTTGACATTGGAAAGAGAATTGTAGGATTGGGAACTGGTAGTAGGTAGATTGCCCCTATGTTATTTTTTTTTCACTATGGGGGAAAATAATAATTAAATCCTTTTAGTAGATCCCTGTGTCTGTAATCAGCTTTTTTTTTTTTTTTTTTTTTTTTTTTTGCCTTTCCTGAGTATCAGAATTCTTTGAGAACTCTTTATGTTCAGGGTAATGTCTTCCCGAGGATACTTTTAAGGGAAGAGAAAGGCATCACCCAATTCTAACATCATGACACTCCACCCTGAACCATCAGAGCTGCGATATATCTGCGAGATTTCCAGTCAGAGTGAGTGTGATGCCAGTGCACATCGAACATTCAGCACCCCATTTGGCAAGAAGCCCCTTTTGTCTAAGTTGGGATAAATAAATGTTACTGACCAGCAGAGGCGAGGCTGCCTTTAGGTAGGGCGTGGCTGCTTGGTATGGCTCCTATGTTTGCTACTGTATTACAAGGGCTGCTTTCTGTGGCTACTATTTGGTGAAGCTACTTTGAAGAACTGTTTTATCCAATGGAGCCTTGTTAGCTATGGCTGCTTGGTCTCCAATAAAGACTCTCCTATACGACTATGTCTTCTCATGTCTTCTCAGTCTGATACCCGGCGTCCAGGAAGGTCCATTTCCTGGTAGAGGACCTGTGCACCCCACAGTTGAGTAGGATTCAGGAGTAAGCACTCCCACAAACCCTCAGGCAATTTGCAATAAACCAGTTGAATTATCAATATTAGAAAACAAAAAGTTCTGAACAAAAGAGTTAACAAAAGCTTTAACTTAGTGTGTCCTCTACGTCCAGCCTAAAGAACTGAGCTGTTATAGCTGAACTGGCATCCCCAAGGGGCTCCTGGGGAGCAGGGACCATGTTCTACCCACTGCTCTAAACTCTTTCCCTGCAACATTGTCTGGCAGAGCAGGCAGTGGTTGAAAGATGCTGATCAAGCAAATGATAGAAAGAAGTAATTAATAAATAACTGAATAAATGATACTATAATAGCTTTCCATGAGGAACTATAAAAGTGCTTATCACTTTATGCTATCAACAGAACATTAATTTTCATGTAGGTAAATATATAAATATGAATTTTAAATACCTATCAATATAAAATAAAATATAGAACATATTAATAATTGGAATGGATTTTAAAGAAAAAAAGACAAACTAAATAAAAAAGGCTTTAAGTTAATTTACAACAGATATTGGTAGAATAAGAATCTGAGATTCAGACTGAAAGAAGATACTTGCAAAAAAAATTTAAAAAAAACATAGTATCCTCTCCAGTATATTTATATGAGAGAGAGACTATATGTATATGAAAAGTGATATTTTCTTTTTTAACTTAAGCACAGCAAAAATTGAAAATCTTTAAAAAATAGGAGGAGAAAAGATGGCGGCGGAGGTGAAAGGCTGATCTGTTGCCTCGCATGGCAGTTTCGGAAATACAACTGAAACATGGACTGCTGAGGGTGGCGACTGCTGCTCGTGTCTCCCCAGACCGGGCAGCTGCTCCCCTCAGTCATTACCGCAGCCGGGGCCATGGGCTCGTGGGGGCCGCGGCTGCTGTGGCGGCGGCCGCGGACTCCGCGCAGCGGCTCTCGGTGAAGAAAGAGACCATCTTTCTGCAGGAGGGGCTCACCCGCGCCACTGACCTGGCCGAGCTGCGCACTGAGATCCTCGGGGCCCCGGACGCCGCCAACACCAATTTGGAGGATTCTTAAGAGATCTCATCTTACTTTCAAGTCCTCTAGCCATTTTGACGAAAGAGAATCAAGAGGATGGCTGGGCCGCGCGCAGCGGTTTCAGGGGCGCGACTGGAGGACGGAGCGTCTGCAGCCCAGAACTACAGGAGAGATTTACAGCTAAGAGGGAAGAGGAAACCAGCGAAATCGGAGGGGACAAGGTGCGGAGGCGCGTGGCTCGGGCTGGTGGCGGGGGAAAGGGGCTTTTGTTCCAAACTTAGGGGAGATTAGCTCTCCATCACCCTGAAATCCAGCTTCTGGGGACCCGCGGGAGACCCAGATGCCTGCGGGGAGAGGCGGGACTCTTGCGGAGGTGCGCCCAGCAATCAGTGTTTGCTGCGCTAGAGCGCGGAACAAGGGGACTTAGAAACTTGGAAGGCAGAAGGGGCAGATTCGCAGCCATTGTGGCTCGCCGCACCATGGCCTGTTGGCGCCCTGAGACCCCGCCCCACCCTGGGTCCCGTCCCGCCCTGAGACCCGCCCCGCCCTGGGACCCGCCCTGCTCGTTTTGAAGACCCGCCCCGCAAGTCTTGCAGGCACACCTATGCTCCAAGCAACGGCTTATGCATGTGGGTGGCCTGCCCTCTGGCAGCGGACCAGATGAACTGCTGTTCTAGTCGGACTGCTCCAGGGCCACTCAGACAGAAGGAGGAAACTACAGTTCTTGCTGTAATCCCTGCTGAGTGCCTAAGGCAGTGGCTGATCTACGCCCCATTGGGGACCCAGAAACGAGGGCATCTGGTGGTCTGTGGGAAATGACACCAGACTTCAACCACGCACATAAGGGACAAATCCAACAGGCAGATTCAGTGAGCGCCAAAGCCTTGCTGCACCAAGACCCGGCCCATAGAAGAGTCTCCTGCACAGCAACTCTTCCTTTATAGACAAAGAGAGCCCTCCCGGTGGCACCAGCAACAATCAAGACTTAACTATACAAGGGAGGACCTGGATGGAGACATAGGGCGGAGGCCTGGATGTTGCCTGCCACAACAACTTTGAGGCTGCGACGGGAGAGCGGAACAGACACCACCCAAAACCACCGTAGGGCTGGCTGAGTGGATGCTCTGCAGCTAGAATAAGAGGGGTATGCGGGATGATGCTGATGCAGATGACCCAAGGACCACACTTTGGGAACTGCGGCTTGGGCGACGCAGGGGCGACCTGGAGCGTGCTCGGCGCGGTCCCCCCGGCGGTCTCTGGCTGAGGGGGCGGCTCCACTTGCTGCCGAGCACGGACAGACGGGCCCCTGTGAGACGTGGGGTGGGGGACTCCGCGCTTGCTGGCCTCCGAGTCCTTCAGGAATTTCGGTGCCCCGGGGGCAGCCGGGTGCGCATGCTCGGCGACTGGCCGCTGCTGCGGACCCAGGAGCCAGCACGGTGACGCCGGGCCGGCCCGTCGCCACGCACCGGGCGCACCGGAATTTCGCCGAGCAGCTGCCCGACGAGTTCTGCGGCAGCCGTCCTGGAGCTCTGGCAGGATGGCCGGGGGGGTTGCTGGGGGGGGTTGACCGGCGGGAATTGGGATGGGGAGGACGGAGCCCCGCTGGGACCCAGGTGCGGGCGGGGTTGCGCGCCTCTGGGCTCGGGAGTGGTCGCGCGCCTCCGGGTATGGGTGGGGCCTCGCATCCCTGGGTCTGAGTGGGGCCACGTGCCCCTGGTTCCAGGTGAGGCCGGATTCCGGGTCCCGGTGAGGCCAAGTGCCCCTGGACCCGGATGACGCTGGGTCCCATGCCCGGGTGAGGCCAAGCGCCCCTGGGTCTGGAAGAGGCCAAGCGCCCCTGGGTCCGGGTGAGACCATGTGTCCCTGGATCCGGGGGAGGCCTCGTGCACCTAGGTCCAAGTGAGTCCACGCACCCCTGGGTCCGGGCGAGATCATGTGTCCCTGGATCCGGGTGCGGCCTCGTGCATCTAGGCCCGGGGGGGGGGGCCGCGTACCCCTGGGCCTGGGGGAGGCCAGGCGTCCCTGGGTCCGGGTGAGACCGTGTGTCCCTGGATCCGGGTGAGGCCTCGTGCGCCTAGGCCCGGGTGAGGCCACATGCCCCTGGGTCTGGGAGAGGCCAGGCGTCCCTGGATCCGGGTGAGACCATGTGTCCCTGGATCCGGGTGAGGCCTCGTACACCTAGGCCCAGGTGAGGCCACGTGCCCCTGGGTCTGGGAGAGGCCAAGGGTCCCTGGGTCCAGGTGAGACCATGTGTCCCTGGATCCGGGTGAGGCCTCATGCACCTAGGCCCGGGTGAGGCCACGTGCCCCTGGGGCTGGGAAAGGCCACGCACCCCTCGGTCCGGGTAAGACCATGTGTCCCTAGATCCGGGTGAGGCCTCGTATACCTAGGCCCGGGTGAGGCCACGTGCCCCTGGGTCTGGGGGAGGCCAAGCGTCCCTGGGTCCGGGTGAGACCATGTGTCCCTGGATCCGGGTGAGGCCTCGTGCACCTAGGTCCAGGTGAGGCCACGTGCCCCTGGGTGTGAGAGAGGCCACGCGCACCTGGGTCCGGGTGGGACCATGTGTCCCTGGATCCGGGTGAGGCCTCATGCACCTAGGTCCAGGTGAGGCCACGTGCCCCTGGGTCTGAGAGAGGCCACGCACCCCTGGGTCCGGGCGAGACCATGTGTCCCTGGATCCGAGTGAGGCCTCGTACACCTAGGCCCGGGTGAGGCCACGTGCCCCTGGGTCTGGGGGAGGCCAAGCGTCCCTGGGTCCGGGCGAGACCATGTGTTCCTGGATCCGGGTGAGGCCTCGTGCACCTACACCCGGGTGAGGCCACGTGCCCCTGGGTCTGGGAGAGGCCAAGCGTCCCTGGGTCTGGGTGAGACCATGTGTCCCTGGATCCAGGTGAGGCCTCGTACACCTAGGCCCGGATGAGGCCACGTGCCCCTGGGACTGGGAGAGCCCAAGCGTCCCTGTGTCCGGGTGAGACCATGTGTCCCTAGATCTGGGTGAGGCCACGTGCCCCTTAGTCCGGGTGAAGCCGTGCCCCTGGGTTCGCCGAGACCAAACCAGAGGGAGTCGGACCTCCGTTACCATCATTTGTCCACCATCCAGAGCTGAGGGGTCAGCGCTGACATGTACAGATAAGGAACTGGTGGACATTGAAATTGGGTCTCAAAAGAACTGTTGGTCCAGAAAGAAACTCACTACAGACTGATCCATCTGCCTGTCAACATAACTATTATTGCTCGTCTCACATTCAGTTCTCATAAGTATATATCTAGTGACATATGATCTCGCTCATCTAGGGGAAATGATGAACAACATAGACTGAGGAACAAGAACAGAACCAGAAGCAAGGAGGCATCGATGGGACTATCGGGCCTCAGAGGGAGGATAGGGGAGGGTGGGGAGAGGGGGAGAGTTCAACCAAAGGTCTTGTGTGCATGCATATGAGCCTATCCAACGGTTAAGTTCAACAGGGGGTTGGGGCATGCGTGGGGAGGGGGGGGGATGGGAATGGGGGGATGAGGACAAATATGTGACACCTTAATCAATAAAGAAATTAAAAAAAAATAGTTGAACAGTGAGTAAAAGGGTGAGTGAAAAGAATAGTCACATTTGAATAGCATCTAGTTATGTGAAAAAATACACACATTTGAATAGCATCTAGTTACGTATAAAAATGGTACTTGTATCAATAAAAACTGGTATATAAATATAAATCACTAGGAATTCATTTACTCATGCTACCATATTTTAAAACATATTTTAATTTGTTTTTGAGAGAGAGAGAGGGAAGGGTAAAGAGAGAGAAACATTGGTTTGCTCCTCCACTTATTTAGGCATTCATTGGTTCAGTCTTTTATGTGCCCTGACCAGGGGTCAAACCTGCAACCATGGTGTATGGGGTCAATGCTCTAGCCAACTGAGCTACCGGGCCAAGGCTTACCGTATTACTTTTCAGGTAGAACAATAAAGACAATAGCATTCACAAGATGACATACAGAAAAAATGGTTGAAATAGCTTCTACTGAAATTTCAGGCTTCTATTGACAAAGGATAGCTTTGGTAACTTTTTACTTTTGATTCTCTAAGACTTTTTTCACAAAAAAAAAAAACAAAAATATATATATATATATATATATATATATATATATATATCCATCCTATTAATTGCTAAAAAAATAGGATACTGGTAAAAAAATGAACAAAGTAAATGAATCAGCAATTCTTATGAAGGAAATATAGCCATCTAATAAAATAAGAAAATATTTTAATTAAAATTATTGGAGCCCTAGCTGGTTTAGATCTGTGGATAGAACATCGGCCTGGGGACTGAAGGGCCCCAGATTTGATTCTGGTCAAGGTCACATGCCCAGTTATGGGCTCAATCCTTAGTAAGGGGTATGCAGGAGGCAGGGGATCAATGATTCTCTCTCATCATTGATGTTTCTATCTCTCTCTTTTCTCCCTTCCTCTCTGAAATAAATAAAAACATATTTTAAAAATTACTAGATAAATTATAGAAATGCAAATCAAAAGATATAACATTCTACTTCATTGGCAAAAAACTTTCAAGTCTTACTATATAAATCCTTGACCAACTTCCATTACACAGGAATGTGGTGGGGACTAAGTGCATTGCATTAGAAGTGAACATTTGAGGGTTAGAAGCAGTGCTTTAAGTATCTAAATTATTATTTCTTCTTTTCACTGCAGCAAGTGGGAAATCACATGCATATAAGAGGTGTATAATTGCATTTGTGATCTCTGATGACAGAGCCAGGGCTGGAGATGTTCCTTCAGTGAGGCCTTATCTATAATGAAATCATGAACTGAATCTTCCACATATACTCCCCTGCCTCAAATAAAAAGAGAAAAGAAATAAAACAGCATGAATATAAGTATCAAACAACACTAATGAAGCCAGAAAAAAAATCAAATATGGCAGATATTAATATTTAAATAACTTTAATACCATTGTTTTCATATTGTGTAATAAGGAAAATTTCCTTATCTGCTTTTCAAAGTTATTTATTTATTTAACAATCATTAATATTATTTCCTTTAAACATTATTTTTGTACCAAGATTTCTAGCAGTCTGCCCCCCACCTCCCTCAGGCAGTCATACCTACTACCATAGATATTTCTCAAAAGCAGAAAATGAGATAAGACATTGAATAAGGTGGTTTTTATGCAACAGTGATGCTAGGAAGGACAAGTGACTCTCAAGGAGAGTGTGACAGAAAAAGAAGATGAAAAATAAAGAATATGTTACTACTTAGCAGGCTACTGCTATGCAGGAACTCAGTTCTGTAGAGAACCAACCAATGGATTCTAAAGCAGGAGTTTGGATTCCAGTCTCTGTTGCCTGCTGCTACAGCATTAATTTGTTCCCATGTTAGAGTGTCTTGCATGCACTGAGACAATTCTCATGTCCCCAAAGACCATGGGTAATGAAGCAGCTGAGGCACTTGAGTGCTTGAGATAGAAAACTGTGACCAAGCAAAACAAGTGTCCACCAGCTGTGTAGCTCAGCGTGAACTCTGAGGCGTGCTGAGGGGAATGGGGGGGGGGGGGGGGCAACCTCCCGAACTGACTCATAACTATCTATTCACTTTCTTATTTTCCAAACTTACCCAATTTCTACACTTCCAACTTTCTCTACCTCTATTCCATTTTTTTAAAGTATCTGGTGTGCTGAATGGATATGGTAAATTACAAGATAAGAAAACACACAGATTTATTGATGGTAGCCATTCGGATAGGTATGAGATGCTAACTCATAAAACAGAGTATTTTCATTCTCCTAAAAATCTTCCATGTTCTATCTATTTATCTCCTTCCCCAATTCCCGATCACCACTAATCTTTGTATTGTCTCCACTCATCTCTGCATTGCTCTTCTTCCAGGATGTCATATAGTTGGAATTATATAGTAAGTAGTATTTTCATATTGTTTTCTTTCACTTAGTAATACACACTTCAGAGTCTCTCATGTATTTTCATGGCTTGATAGCTCATTTTTTTCTTAGCACCAAATAATATCCTATCGTTTGGATATGCTACAGATCATTTATCCATTCCTTATTGAAAGATATCTGGGTTGCATCCAAATTTTGGCAACTATGACTAAAGCTGCTATAAATGTTTGTATGCAAGTTTTTGTGTTGAAAGGACTGGTTTGCTCCATTGTATTGTCTTTGTTCCTTTGTCAAGGATAAGTTGAATGTATTTATGTTGGTATATTTCTGAGCTCTCTATTCTGTTACATTGATCTGCTTGTCTATTTTTTCACCAATACCTGACACTGCAAAACAAAACTCAATTGAGTAAATTTGAAGATTTAATTGTCTTTAAGTGATTTATAAATTGGGCACCATTCCATCTAGCAAATAGAAATGCATTCAGAGGAGTTGTACAATATAGAAATTTTTTATAGGAGGAAGGGTGGTCAAGGGATAAATTAAGAGTCTTGTTATTCACTTTTAAGATGTAATTAGGTGTGATTGAAAAACATATTATTTATTGTCTAAGAAAGTTTCTCCTAATGGGCTTATTTAAAACACACATGGGAACAAATTAAATAAGCACTGGTGTTTAAATTCCACACTCAGGAGTGGGACTGAAATTAGCCATAAAATATAAATACAAGAAAACACCTCTATTAATATTGGAAAGAAGGAGGAGTAAAACTTTATGCAACAAATTCTGAGAAATTATTTTTCATGAATTGCAAAAGCATCAAGATCTTAGGAAGTTCCAAAGAATCAAGTGATGACTTATCACCCTGAAAAATAATCTCATAAAGAAAACATGTTGGAATGTTCTTAATATATCCTTGTAGGATCAAAGAGTAAAAGCAAAGGTGAGTTATGGGTCAAATCATAACCACTCCATTTTCAACAACTTTCTCTTTCAACTGGCTCAGTGATATTTGAATACAATATCAAGAGAGAAACCAAAAGGCAAATGAAATTAGACTAACCAGGAGAAGGTAGGTAATAGCTTTTGAGTTTATAGATGAGATCTAAATGCAAAAATCAGAGGGGACGAAAAAGAACCAGAAGAGAGATAAGATATGATTAACAACTTGGTAAATATGAAAGGTATGCAGATGTGCAATACACAAAAGAGTTAAGGCAGTTCCACAAAGGCTTCAACCAACCAGACTCTTGTCACCTTTATGTGTAATTTACAGTGGGGTATGGCTTATATTCTCATAGTCGAAGATGACTGCAATAACTCCATACCTAATATCTTTACACCAGGTTGTAGGCTAGAGAAAGGTGTAAGAATGCTATGCCTCATAATTTCCAGAAGAATTCCCAGAATACTAAAAGATTCATAAACAACACTTCTCTTTATGATATAAGTGGTTGTTTACTTAATCTTTATATTGACATCTCTAATTCTCCAAAGCTAAATCAGTGTATTTGTTAACCAAGGAGATATAATTAGAAATTCCTTTTTCTCACACATTCATGAAGTTTAAAGAAACCTAGTACTCTGTTGTACTAATTGTTGATAAATTTTATTTCATTAAATGAGACTATGTTGGGTCCTTGGTATAATGTATTTGAAACAAAAATCAACTCAACACTAATTTTGGTTCTAATTTATTTCACAAAGAAAATGTTTTGTTTTGTTTTTAGATTGAATAGAATAAAATAACATTAGCAATGGGAAATAGGTACAAAAAATGCTCTAAAAGATTGTCAGAGAACATTATTTCTCTAATTAAATTGAGATGGTCTTACTTGTTTTATAATTTAATATTATAGATACAGACAGAGCTCAGAGATGGAATATCTTGTCACTGCTTTGAAAATATGAGGCTGTTATTGAGAAAAACATTAGAAGTATGGTGTTCAGATTTTTATCTCAGAAAAATTTACACACGGGCAAATAGAATTTTCAAACCATATTGTGGTTTTAATCTTGAGAATAGTATAAAACATAATCAAAGGGTAAACCAAAGGGTCACCTATAGAATTGGCAATGACTGAGCAAAATGCAAAATAAAAAAGTAGTAAATCTTCAAAGAGAGTAAAAATGACATTTGAAGATCACCATCTACAAAGATATTTACTATATTTCAGGAACTAAATAATAATAATAACAATGTAGATCTAGCCTAGAAAATAAGTGACATGAGATGTGTGAAAGAGAGAGGATTGACTTACAGACCGAAGTAATGATTTTGTATGTTATCTTAAGTACAAAGAGAAGCTATGAAAATTTTCAGGAAAGAAATGATAACATTAGTTCTGCCTTTTTAAAAGAACTATGATATGATGCAAGTATTGGAACAAATATATTTGTAAAGCAGGAAATCCATTAGAAAGATATTATGTTAGTTCAAGTAAATAATCAGTAATGGTAGCAGTGTTGGGATAAGTGTTCAAACTGAAAAGAGATTCAGTCTGTAGAATCACAGGCCTTGAAATTGAATGCATTTGGGTGTGCGGGAGGAGACGTCAATCACTTTTCTCAGCTTCAGCAACTGTCTTTCCACTGTCACTCTTTCCATCATCCTTGTCAATTTTAATACCTACGTGGAAAATTCATCCAAAATCCTTATTCCTGAAGAGCTTGACCTCATTTCCAATGAACTTCTCTTAATTTTAGCAAATAACTTTCAGTTACCCCCTAGACCAGTGGTCGGCAAACTCATTAGTCAACAGAGCCAAATATCAACAGTACAATGATTGAAATTTCTTTTGAGAGCCAATTTTTTTAAACTTAAACTTCGAACACCACTTCTTCAAAATAGACTCGCCCAGGCCATGGTATTTTGTGGAAGAGCCAAACTCAAGGGGCCAAAGAGCCGCATGTGGCTCGCGAGCTGCAGTTTGCTGACCACTGCCCTAGACCAAGCATGTCAAACTCCAAGGCTGACACGGGCCAAATAAACAAGGTTTAAGTTTATGTAGACTGCAAAAAAAAAAGCTAATCTGAGGATCGAGGTGGGTGGGGGTATGAAGTGTTTCATACCCTCCTGTCTGTAGGTTTTAAAGTTCCTCTGCTGAATATCTTGGTACACATTAATACTCAAGGTCCCTTTTTACTTTGTTGTGGCTTTCCTAGAATTCATGAGGAGCATGTGGTACAATGAATGAAATGGACAAAATGCAGGAACAAATAAACAACGTAAGCAGAAAGATGGAAATTCTAAGTAAGAATAAAAAAGAAATGTTAGATAGCAAATACATTGTAACATAAATAAATAAAGACTTTGATAGGCTCATTATTAGATAATACATGACTGAGGGAAGATTCTATGCTTAAGAATATGTAAATAGAAACTTCCAAAGTGTAAAGTCAGAGAGGCAAAAAGAATAAAAAAAATTTGCTGTCCATAGACAAGACTTGCAAAAAATGTTAAAAGAAGAAAAATGGCCCTGACGGGTTTGGCTCAGTGGATATAGCGTCGGCCTGCGGACTGAAGGGTCCCGGGTTCGATTCCGGTCAAGGGCATGTACCTTGGCTGCGGGCACATCCCCAGTAGGAGGTGTGCAGGAGGCAGCTGATCGATGTTTCTCTCTCATCGATGTTTCTAACTCTCTATCATTCTCCCTTCCTCTCTGTAAAAAATCAATAAAATATATTAAAAAATTGAAAAAAAAAAAAAAGAAGAAAAATGATATGCATCAGAAACTCAGAGTTACATCAAAAAGAAGAGCATTGGAGAGGGTAAAAGTGAAAGTAAAATAAAAAGCATTTTTCTTCTTATTAATTTATCTAAGACAATTTTATAACAATAACTATATTATTTATGCATGCTTACATATCCATATGTGTATACATATGTATGCATATATATAATGGAAATAAATGACAGCGATGATACAAAAGACAGGAGGAAGAAATTAGAATTATTTTCTTATTAGATATTTGCACTAATTGTAAAGATGTTATTTGAAAGTATACTTAAATTAGTAAATGTATATTTCAATCCCCAGGAAAAACATTTAAAAAAGTAAAAAAAAAAAAAGTGCAATTGATACACTAAGAAAGGAAACATCAGATCATATAAAAATATCAGTTAAGACCACAAATGGGCAGCAAAAGAGTGGAAGACAAAAATAAGGGGGTGGGGAGAAATGAAGGCAACAATAGAAAACAAAAACAAATCCTATCTAATAAAAGAGTAATATGCAAATTGACCATACCTCTGATACAACCCAAGCCACGCCCACCAGCCAATCAGGAGTGGGTATGCAAATTAACCCAACCAAGATGACTGTGGCCACGGAGCAAGCAGGAGTCTTGGGTTTCCCCGGCAATGGAGGAAGCCAAGCTTCCTGCACACCCTGGCCGGCCCAGGCCTTCGCTCAAGGCTATGAAGCTTCAATTATAGAAGATAAATAAATCCTAGATACCAGGGCCTCCGCTTGGGTTGCTGGGAGGCGTGGCCAGCCTGCAAACCACTACAGGCCGCCCCATGCCCCAAGGGAACCCCCACCCTGATCTGGGACACCCTTCAGGGCAAACCAGCCGGCCCCCGCCCGTGTCCCAGGCCTCTATCCTATCTAATAAAAGAGTAATATGCAAATTGACCATCACTCCAACACACAAGATGGCTGCCCCCATGTGATCAAAGATCCTGCCCCATGTGGACACAAGATGGCCACCACAGGATGGCCAGCAGGGGAGGGCAGTTGGGAGGGACCAGGCCTGCAAGGGAGGGAAGTTGGGGGTGATCAGGCTGGCAGGGGAGCAGTTAGGCATCGATCAGGCTGGCAGGGGAGTGGATAGGGGGTGATCAGGCTGTCAGGCAGAAGCGGTTAGGTGCAATCAGGAAGGCAGGCAGGCGAGCAGTTGGGAGCCAGCAGTCCTGGATTGTGAGAGGGATGTCTGACGGATCGGGCCTAAACGGGCAGTCAGACATCCCTCGAGGGGTCCCAGATTGGAGAGGGTGCTGGCTGGGCTGAGGGACACACACCCCCCTGCACGAATTTCGTGCACCGGGCCTCTAGTATGGTAGATATTAGTTCATATGTACCAATAATCACTTTAAGTGTCAATTGTCTTTTTTTGTGTGCAACTCTGTGCAGTAATACCTATAAAAATTACAAGAGATAAAAATATTAATTTCATACAATAAATTCTGTTATCATGCATAACAATGGAGTGAATTGACCTGGTTATGAGCAATTAATACATATTTGTTTACGATTTAGAGTTTACAAAGAGCTTTTGCATATTTAATCTTGTTTAGGCATGGCAATCAGTGGAAATTTTCATATCCATTATTAAAGCATCAATAATATTTTTAAAACTTGGTGTGTTGTAAAATACATAAGAGAAAAGGAAAAAAAAAAGGCCAAATAATGTTCTTTATTTAGAAGGCATTCCAGAAATTTCTTTGAATTTTATTATTCTTTAAGCAGCTTATTGAGGTCTTAAAATATTTTAAAAACTGTACATATTTAATGTATACAATTTGATGACTTCGGACATATACATCCACTTGTAAAATGATCCACAATTAAGGTAATATCTTCCAAAGTTTCCTCATGTCCCTTTTTTTATTTTTGTGGTAAGAACACTTGGCATGCAATCTATCCTCTTCCCAAGTTTTTATTTTAGTCTTAAAGTACTAATTGAAACAGAGTTTGTTAGACTGGAACAAAACCAAAAAGGACCTATCTATACATTGTCTGTAAGAAATCCAACTTAAATATAAAGTCACACATAAATTAAAAATAAATGTATGGATCCCTGGCCAGCATGGCTCAGTTGGTTGGAGTGTCAACCTGTGCACCAAAAGATTACAGGTTCCAATCCCAGTCAGGGTACATACCCAGGTTTTGGGTTTGTTCCAGGTTGGGGCATATGTTGGAGGCAATAGATCAATGTGTCTCTCTCTCTCTCTCTCCCTCTCACTCTCTCTCTCTTAATAATGTAAATTTGTGGAAACACAAATATATATAATTTTAGCCCTTTTATCTAAGACCATATCTTTTTAATGCCATTTCCTTTCAATTAAATGGAACCCCTGCTGAGCTCTTTCTCAAATATGCACATAGTAACTTCACTTTGTTGTTACTATGAATTTTATTTGCCTTTACCTTTTTTAAATAAAATACTAGAGGCCCGATGCATGAAATTCATGCAAGGGCCTAGGGCCCCCACTGCTGCAGAGGCCACCTCTGCCACCTCCCCTGTCCACTGCAGCATTGTCCGGAAGGAAGGATGGATGTCCAGAAGGATGTCTGGCCTAATTAGCATATCAGGCTTTTATTATTATAGATGATCAACAAAATAAGGGAGCCCTGTAGGCAGGGCATTTTGTAGCAACATTTGATATGCCAGATTTTTTGCTATGTGGCAGATCTCCAACTGGTTCTTGCTTGTTTCATTTTTGGGTTATTTATTATAAAACTCTAAATTAACTGTTATCCTTATTATAATTTTCTTAGCCAATTATGCAAGTTTGTTCTTTATCCTCTTATAAAGATGTTTAATATTGTATATTTCCTTCTTCCACCATAAAGATTTCTCTGTGATCAATATTTTCCAAAATCCTTACACCCTTAATACCTCTTACTCAGTTTTCCAAACTACATATAATGCTACAAAAAAAAAAAAAAAATCTAGAAAAAAAAAAAAAAAGCTGGCCTTATAATTTTGTTCTTCCCTTCCCCCATTTCTACTTCCTATTAAATTTAACATTATCTTTCTTGATGCTTATGGCACAAACATTAATTGAATGACTGTTCCTCATTTATTTCAGAAATATTCATGGGTCATAAAATATGAGTAAGAGGACTGTTTAAAGCATTCTTGGGCATTGCACTCACAGAGCTTATACAGTCATGCACTGCATAACTACATTTTAGTCAACTATTGAGGAAGTGCTCATTGGTGAAACCTGTAAAAAGAGAAGCGATCAAAACAGAACAAAGGATGAAGATGGCCAAGAAGTGGGTTCAGCTGAAGTTTAGGCTCAGTCTGATCCCACAGGATGCTCTGAAGCATTACAGTAATAGAATACTACCAACTTGAATCAGAGGGCCAGAATATTATACACTTTTTCAGTCTGTCATTAGATGTCATTAATGTCAGAGGATGAAGACATTATCTCCTAGGCATTTTAGGGTGAATCACCTTGTGTTGGCTGAGAGCAATCTTAGAAGATGTAGATATGAGCCGTTAGCAGCCAACATTTATAGCATTTAGTGGATTTGTGCCCCCGTCGAGTAGACTGGCTCTTGACAGAGCACCAACAGTAACTACTACAGAGTTCAACATTGGAGAAAGGTGGTTGGAAAGAAAAGTCAGAGTTCAATTTTACTAATGTTGAACTTGGAAATTTTCCCATGCTAGATGTTATCTTCTTTGTGCCTTGCAAGGTGGTGGTTAGAAGCACTAGTGTACTAGAGTATTAGATTGCAATAGGTATTAAGGAGAACATAGACAAAATGTTCTTTTGAGGAGGCCATAGACATTATGAGTCAATGTTCCTTATTTTGTAGTTAATGTACCTGAAGCTTAAAGAGGAAAGTGACAAGTATTGTAAAGGCAGAACCAGCTCAAAATGGTTTTAACCTGTTTCTGCCAATATCCATGTGGATATCTATAGCATTATTTGTGGGCCATACAAAACTATCAACTTAAAAATTAGCCTGATATAGAGTTCGCGGTGGCCCGGAATCTAGTCGCCATTCTTCTTTGTGTGTGCAGCTTCCTTCACCGCCCTTGACAATGCAGATAGATCTTTGTGAAGACTTTGACTAGTAAGACCATCACCCTCAAGGTTGAGCCCAGTGACACCATCAAGAATGTCAAGGTCAAGATTCAAGACAAAGAAGGCATCCCCCCTGACCAGAAGAGGCTGATCTTTGCCGGTAAACAACTGGAAGATGGGCTCCCTGCCCGACTACAACATTCAGAAAGAGTCCACTCTGCACCTGGTCCTGTGCTTGAGAGTAGGTGTCTAAGTTCCCCCTTTTAAGCTTTCAACCAATTTAATTGCACTTTTCTTTCAATAAAGTTGTTGTTGTATTAAAAAAAAAATTAGCCTCATATATTTGACCAAACATCTACTTAAATCATCCCTAATGCTTTGGCAGGACCAAACCAAATGATTTCCCTGGGCCTTATACAGCCTGTGGGCTAGACGTTCCCCACCCCTGCTTTACAGAGACAACAGGTCAAAACTGCAAGTCATGCTGCCGAAGCATGCACAGAGAAGAGAACATTGACCTCCAGCTGCACCTTTGACTTCCAGTTGCACCTGAACCCAAAGTCCCCCCGACAAACACACACACAAACATAGAACCAAAGGACCAGGATATAAGCAACTGGACCTTGAGTACCGGAATCCTTTCAGAAGCCAAGGGTCTGTTGTCTAGGAAGATCAATCACTGATGCCCCTCTCCGTAAGTGGCCAAGATTCAAGGTCCTCCAATTAAATCTTACCCCACCAGTGCTTCTGCACTCCTGTTCCCCTAGTCCCTTAGAGGCCTTTAGCATAGTCCAGAGAGAAAGATTTGAGGCATTGCTGAGTCTCCCATCTTCTCCACTGACACCTTCTCAATCAATAAACCTTTCTTTACTTCAAATTCTGACATTTTGAGTTTGGTCTTTTGAAACATCAGGCACATAAACTAGAGTTTGGTAACCATATGTGGTCAATGAATCAATGAGTCACTAACTTAACTATGCATGAGAATCAAAATGCCATCATTGTCCAATATTAAATTAATCTATCAAACTAATATAGAGAATGATGGAAGATTAAACAATAACAACATCAACACACACAGAACCTCTTCCAATTAAAATATGTGTTTTTTATAGTAGCCTTTTGCTTTTTATAGTAACAGTCTTTCGTTCTTATCCCACTGGGGATTCTAAAGAAAGGAATCTAATTTGGTTATAAGGCAGACTCTGGCTACTTCTCAATTCTCTCTAAAGCTGTGGCAGTTAAATCCATCTATTTATGAGCTTGGCCGTAAGGGACCACGAGGGGAGTAGTGTGGGAAGTAATTTGTCACCCACTACATCTAGTCGCCATGGAATATTGACTCCCTCATTATCACTCAGTGCAAGTCATCCACTTGCCCAAATGGACACATTTGTCATAGTGCCTATGGGGAAAACTACATTTTTTGCAGTGGAAAGTTGAATTTTCTTAGATCCTTAATTACACTTAAAACAATCTGCAGATATTAATCTATTCCCCAATTTCCTGAAGGTTCAATCTGCTATGAAATAGTGCTTTTTCTGGGAAGACAGCTTTTTTGTGTTAAGAAAAATAAAGTACATTATTATATTTGATAACCAAAATAAATAGATCACAGTCTCTTTATAACATCCAGTAAGCAAAAGGTCCTAGAA
Organism: Eptesicus fuscus; assembly: GCF_027574615.1. NCBI lineage: Eukaryota > Metazoa > Chordata > Mammalia > Chiroptera > Vespertilionidae > Eptesicus > Eptesicus fuscus. Next base: position 51,896,439 of record NC_072488.1, read on the forward strand.
ACATGATCTTGTTCATTTCTCTTCAATTGCTCTAATTACTTTACATTTAATTTTAATCTCATTATAATTGCATAATTCACACAAGTATGTACATCATTTTAATTATTTTTTAACCATAGGGCAAAAAATAAACACAGATTATTTGAGTTATTGATTAAAAGATTTGATTGTTCTTATCTGATGATTGGTGTTGTAGATAATGATAATATACAGAATGAATTTTTAAATTATTCAGAAAGTGATAAGATTAGCTGCTTTTCTGTTTGCCTAAATAGAATGGCCTGTTTTCGTTTCTAAGTTCCTTGAGGGGCAGATAATGGATTATACAAGACAGAAAAAAAAAACAGAAACATAAAGTTTTGGGCAGCTTCATAGCCAATCCATACAGCTTTTCAATCCATACAGCTTTCAGTGCTATTTATAAAGGCTTCCAAATATGGATGGTTGAATCCAATTATAAACTCATATGTTGCTGATCCTGGATTGAGAAAATAGGCTTAGGACAGAGACCATGCCATCTTGAAAAACAGAGCTGCTTGAGACTAGGATCCTGGCCTCAGCATCACCCAGTCTGGTCTCAGACGCAAACCGGGACCCTGCAGCCACTGGGGACAGAGACCTGAGACCACAGCTGCAGACCTACAGACAGCAAGAATCCAGACATCCCGGCTGCAGATTTCTGTGAGTCACAGAGCCCATCCCCCTCTCTGCAGGCTCACTGCAGTGCCATAGGAACTGTTAGGCCTGCCCCTCACATGGGCCACAGCACCACTACAGGAATTTGAGCCTGGTAGCATGTGGACACGTGAATCTGTTCCCTGCAACACAATCGGGTGACCAAACCCCACACCCACACAGGGCGGCAGTGCCACCTGACTTCGATTCTGGGCAAGCGCACATGGAAGTCTGTTTTCTGCAGTGCAGGAGTGGACCTCCTGTCTACACAGTGCTACTGTGCAACCCGGTTCCCCAAGGAGACCAGGAACCCTGATTCTCTGAGCCAGAGGCAACACTGAACATCAGTGACTTGACTCTGTTGCTCATCGCGTGCGCCTGGGATCCCTGATTCCCAGTGCATTCACACTAAAAGTCATTGACCCCAATTCTTGGCGCAAGCACACACAGGGACCCTCATTCTTGGCACGAGGCCGCACCAAGCAACAGAGACTCTAATACTCGATTCTTGGTGCGGGCACAGGGGAACTCTGACTCCTGGCATGCGCTAGGGAACTCTGATTTTTGGCACATGCCAGTGGGGTCTCTGTTTCAGCCCGGCCCAGGCGGGGTCCCTGATTCTAGGTGCACACACGAGGCCACACTGAGCACTGGTGACTTCGATCATGGGCAAGCGTGGCTCCCACCAACCCACAGCAGCCACATGTCTTGGTGTCAGACCTTTTCAGTGACACTTGGGTGGTGGAAAGCTCCCACTGCACAAGGCCCAGGCCCACGCAACTCGAAGATTGAACCTTCTGGTGATAGAATGGGGAGATGACACAATCCCCAGAGGAAAGAAAATGAGAAGTCGCCAAGAAAGGAAATTGGTAAAATTGAAGCATGCAACATGACAGAAAAAGAATTCAGAGTAATGGTTGTATAGTTCATACACCGGATGGATGAGAAAATCAACAACCCATGCAAAAATCAGGAAGAAATCAAAAGTGATATAGCTACAATAAAAAGCACCATGGAAGGTTTCAACAGTAGACTAGAAAAAGCAGAGGACCGAATTAGTGAGTTAGAAGATAAGGTAGAGAATCAAGCTCAATCTGAACAGCAACTGGAAAAAAAATTAATAAGCAGAGGAGAGCCTAAAGGAGCTTTGGGACAACACAAAATGAAGTAACTTGCATATAATAGGGCTGCCAGAAGGCCAAAAAGAGCAGCAAAGATTAGAAAATCTATCTGAAGGAATAATGACAGAAAACTTCCCGGATATGGGGAAGAAAAAAGTTACACAAGTACAGGGAGTCCCAAGCAAGATGAATCCCAAAAGACCCACACCAAGACACATAATAATTACAATGGCAAATGTTAACAACAAAGAGAGAATCTTAAAGGCTGCAAGAGAGACAGAGAGTTACCTACAAAGGATCCCCCATCAGATTATCAAATGATTTCTCAACAGAAACACATCAAGCTACAAGGGAATGGAAGGAGGTATACAAAGTGATGCAAAGCAAAGGACTGAATCCAAGAATACTCTATCCAGCAAGATTATCAATCAAAATTGAAGGGGAAATCAGGAGCTTCACAGACAAAAAAAGGCTAAGGGAGTTTATCACTACCAAGCCAGCAATGCAAGAAATGATAAAGGGAAAGCTATAAAAAGAAGAAATAGAAAGGGAGTAAGGAACACGGGCATAAAGTACAGAAATCACTACAAACAAGTACCTATCAATAATAACATTAAACATAAATGGATTAAATGCTCCAGTCAAGACATAGAGTGAGTGAATGGATAAGAAAACATGGCCCATATGTATGCTGTCTACAGGAGACTCACCTCAGAACAAGGGACTCACACAGACTGAAAGTGAAGGGATGGAAAAATCTCTATCAGGCGAATGGAAATAATAATAAAAAAAAGCTGGGGTAGTAATACTTATATCTGACAAAATAGACTTCAAAGTGAAGACCATAACAAGAGACAATAAATACCACTTCATAATTCTAAAGGGATTGATACAACAAGAGGATATAACACTGGTAAACACTTATGTACCCAATGCAGGAGCACCCAAATACATAAAACAACTTCTGGAAGATATCAGGGAAGAGATTGACAGCAACGCAATCATAGTAGGAGACATTCATACCCCATTAACATCACTGGATAAATCCTCTAGACAAAAAATTAGCAAAGAAACATCAATCTTAAATGACTCACTAGATCAGATGGACTTAATTGACATCTTTAGAGCATTCCACCCCAAAACTACAGAATATACATTCTTCTCAAGCACACATGGGACATTTTCAAACATAGACCACATATTGGGACACAGTGCAAAGTGTCTCCAAATTCAGAGGATTGAAATCATATCAAGCATCTTCTCAGAGAAGATAGGCTTAGGCCCAGTGTAAATCCTTTGGAGCTAGTTGCAGAACCCACAGGCATACATCCCCTCTTCCAAAGATGAGATTTGTTTCCTTACAAGATAACAGATAACCAGACACTGTTCACCCCTTCAATTTGCCATCAAGGTAAACTAATATGAACTAATATAATTTTGGTTATTTAATTATTTAGTCACAAAAAGACAGCAGATAAATCTATATCCTGCCATCAGCAGTGAGCCGACAAAAAACAAAACAAAACAAAAAAAAAAACAGTCCAAACCTTTGGTGAAACTTGGAAAAAGTTGCAATGCAGGGGTCTGTTATCAGGCAGATGAATTACTGTGGCAGGATATTGCTTGACTGTTTAGATGACACAAAAGCATGTGGATGTGTCTGGGATTGATGGATGAGCACAAGGGGGAGGAAAAAGAGACGGAAGAAATTGCAGAAACTTCATTTCCTCTCCTCTCCCTCCCTTGAGCAGTTGCTCAGCAGAAGAGAGAATGAAAAATGCGTCAAATCTAAAAGCTTCATGTATTAAATCTATATGTTTTATAATGATTTATGTATTATAATCAACACACTAGGTAAGAGCACTGTTGTTGTCTACTTCTAATTTGAAGTCACTCTGGAGTAGTAAGAGGATACATAAGTAGGTATGCAAAATAGAGAGCTGTGTAAATGGTGGAAAGCATCTTTCTATCCCTATATATTTACACTAGACATGTCAATGTTACTTATCTGCTTACAAATATTGGTTGTGAAAAATGCTCATTTAATCATTTGACCCAATCTAGACTAGATTTTTTAAAAAAACCATGTTTCAGCCCTGGCTGTTGTGGTTCACATATGCAAGTTGCAGAATCACTCCCCAGTAGGGGGCGTGCAGGAGGCAGCTGATTGATGTTTCACCTTTCACATGGATGTTTCTCTCTCTCCCTCTCCTTTCCCCTCTCTCTAAAACTCAAAACAAATTTTTTTTTAAATCATGTTTCAAATATATTGCTACCTTGTAGCAGCTAAATTGTCAAGCAGTGGTGAAGACCCAGGCCTTTGGGAAAGATTATGGTGTTGTTGTTATGAGTTGAATAATTTTGTCAACCAACCTTCCCCTACTGTATATAGTGAAACCCTAATAGCCACTGGTATTTGGGAGGTAATTATGAAGAGGTTAGGTCCTGAAGGTGGGGCTCTCATGATGGGATCAGTCCTTAAATTAAGACAAACCTAAGAGGGCTCTCTCTTTCCAGGAATAGGCAAGGAGGAAAGGCCATGTGAGCATACAGGGAGAAGGGGGGTGTTACTAGACACTGCATCTGCCAGCACCTTGTTGGTGCACTTTCCAGCCTCCAGAACTGTGAGAAATTAATGTCTGCTGTTAAGTCACCCAGGCTATGACATTTTGTTACCGTCACCCAAAACAACTAAAACATATGGACTTTGGAAAACAGAAATAATTAGCATGAAGCTTTTGGTTTGTTCCATAACCTCCCATTATCCTGGGGTTTAGCATCCTGTTCTTCTTCAATGTTTGGTATTGACTCACACACAGAAAGTTTTGCATTAGTGATATTGTGAGGGGAAATGGTGCAGCAGCATTAAAACATACGTTGATTGAGGCATGTACGGAGTTATAATTGAAGCAGAAGGACAGAGAGGTAATTAGCTTAATGCACACTGAAAAATTGGGTTGTGAACATTTACAAATCGGAATTGAAATATTAATTATGAATATATCCAAACTCATTGAATACAGTATAAAATAAAGGAAATAATTAGAAAGAACAAATTGCACTTTAGCTGGTGGCTACCATTTTTTCATCTGAACTATCTCTTGATACTGTTTTAAAGATATAAACAAACCATCAAGATACAAACAGTTGTAGTTTCTTGGTGGTAAGATACGAAGCACTTTTGGCTTCTATTTCTAATCTTCCACATTAAAAATCTAAAATGTGCATATATTTCATCTTCTATTTTAATAATTAGAAATGAATAAATCACTTCACCAGGCTTTTAGTCTGGGAACATATGTGGATTTTCTACTTTCAGGAGCACTTCTCATCCTATACCTCAAAGGAGCATTGGGATAGCATGGTATTTTTTGGTAGATTTCTACTTCATGGTTAAAACTAAATTTTATTCAGGTGGTGGTAATTAGTTTGTGCTTTGTTACGCTTCTGTTTTCCTCCTGTTGTGAACATCCTGCAAGAGCGTGATGTTAGCCTGTTTTAAAAAAAAGATGTTCTTGAATGCTCTCAAACTACCAAATCCCATCTCAGTGAGGAGAATGTAAACACAGTCCCCAGAAGGAAACTTCTTTCCAGGTGAAGAAAACTGATACATATAGAGCAGCTATTCCTGCTTTAAGACTTACGGGGAGGAGAGTGTTTAGCTCAAGTATATCTCTGAAGATGCCTAGAAGTTAAAATCTAGGAACAATGCAGGGATTTATAGGGGGCCCTGCTGTCTTTCACCTTCAGCAAAGCTGGCTCTGTTTTTCTGCCAAATGTATTCGAAGCACAGGGCAGTAATCTCATCAGTTGGCTCCTAACCTCCTGATGGAAACTCAATATTCACATCTAAGCTTGTCAGAGACAGATGTTCTTAACCATGGCAATAAGAAGCTGCCCAAATCTGACACATGACTATTTTTCATAATTTGCCCAAAAAGTCACTTTCAAGTTGATTTCGGACTTCATATTAATAGTCAACTTTATCACTGAATATTGTTTTTCTTGCTTTTATGTCTTCAAACTTCAGTCTGTAAAAGAGATAAATGAAGTCATCAGTGCATATAGCGTTATATAGAAAGAACATGAAGAAAAAAATTACAGGAAAGTCAAAGGTGTTAGGCTAATAGAACTATTCACTATTTAAAAATACATATTTTTAAATTGATTTTTAGAGAGAGAAAGGGAGAGGGAGAGAGAGATAGAAACATCAATGAGAAAGAAGCATCATTGAAAAGCTGCCTCCTGCAGGCCTCCCCACTGGGGATTGAGCCCCCCAACAGGGACATGTACTCTGACCGGGAATCAATCCAGTGACCTTTCAGTTCATGGTTCAATGGTCAACCACTGAGCCACACCAGCCAGGCACAACTATTTACTTTTAATCCAACTCTGAAGATATATGACTCATTGCAGAAGCATATGTGCAATTGAAATTATAAAATTATAGGTGAGTATTAAACCAAAATATTAACGCATAAGAATATATTCAGTTCTTCCTTAACATAAGCTAATAATACCCCTGGTATTTTGGTAGCATCTATGTTTATTATGGCAATTATGTCTACATGCTCTGATACAGAAAACATAAATACCTTTTGGGTAACTGCAGAGTACATCACTTCCAGTACTAGTGCAGTAGACTGCTATGACAGCAGTACAATATTATTCTAAGAATGGCAAAACACAATAAAACAAGACACTAACAATGTTATGTTTAATTCATGGTATTTTGCTATTCTTATTTTTTACAATCAGAATGAAATAGCTTTTGTAAGATAATATATTTGATTCATTTTGTATTAAGTCTTCTTTATTATGAAGTCTACGCAATCATCAAATAATTACAACAAAAATTTGTTTGAAACTTACTACTGCAAATAACTTCTCCATTGAAATGTTAGCTTGAATAACTTTAGAAAATAGCAACATGAAAGACTGCCAAGTATTTTAAATACTCCATGGAGTGAGCTAGCATGCTGTGATGCTTTTCTTAAAAAAGATCCTTTCAGGATGTCTAATTAGAATACGAAAGGTATATATTCATTCCATTATTATAGCTATTTTTTTTCTTCCTTTCACTAATTGTTTGTGCAGTCACTATCCAGTTGTCTACTAAAAATTGTGTAAGATAGGTTTTACTAACTTATACATACATACATCATTGAGTTTTTCTTTCAGCAGAAGTTTTATATAAGTTTCCAGATACAGATTTTTTACTTTGAGGGTTCAGAGGGGTCACAGAGTTCATGAGCTATAAAGAGGTTCGGTAATACAAATTTTAAGTTGCCAGACAGAAATAAGCAAAACTCCCTTCCTAACACACTGCTTATGGTCCAACATTATGGAGGGATGGATGTAATTTAATCACAAGCACATCTCATTGGTGCCTAGAAAAGTATTTTGAGGTTGTGAAATTGATTTTGCTGGAAACAATTTGAATAAATAGGATAATTTACTAAATCAATAGGATGCTACAAGAAATGGCCTATCTTGGAGTCACAGAACAAGGCTAAAATTATGAAATTTTATAGGTTATTACTACTCTTTAGACTTGTCTTCAAGTAAACTTAGAAGCTTTCCTTTCCTATACCTCACTGGTTAAATTGATGCATTGACATTCCTGGCACAATCAATAAATGATCAAGGTTCATCACCATAAAACTTTACTACTCACCTGCCTTTTTATACTGGATGTTGGTGCTTAGTGAACATGGTGGAAGGAAATGAGCATGAGGAGATTATTTGGTTATTATTAAAAATCATCAGTAAAATAGAAGTGTTGAGAAGGCTGATGAAACATGAGATACTTTTTTTTTTTTAATGAAGAGAGTGACTGGAGCTTTTAGAGAAATATGTGTTCAAGTTCTGATTTATATTATATATATACTAGAGGCCCATTGCACAATATTCATGCAAGAATAGGCCTTCCTTCCCCTGACTTTGCTTCTGGCCACTGCCAAGTCCCCGCTCTCGGGCCGCCCAGGAGCCACCAAGTCCCCGCCAAGTCCTTGCTCCCGGCTGGAGCACTGCTCTTGTAGCTCCTTCCCCCTCATAGCAGGCATCCTGCCACACCTGGTCACTCCATGCATGCATGCATATGCAAATTAACCTGCCATCTTTGTCAGGTTGATTTGCATACTCACTCCTGATTGGCTGTGGGTATAGCAGAGGTACGGTCAATTTACATGTTTGTCTATTATTGGGTAAGATATATGTATATATTTGCTAACTAAACAAAAGTAAATTAGAATTTTAACAATAATGTTAATTATTTCAACAAATTAAAAAGGAAATTATGCCATTTGGCAACTTTTATAACTACTTGAACTAGTTGTAGAGATATAATACTATTAATGTTCTCTTGTACATTCATATTTTGCTCCTCTTTTTCAATAATTAAACAGTTTTCCCTCAGTATCCATAGGAGATTGGTTCCGGGATCCCCCATGGATACCAAAATTCACAGATGTTCAAGCACTTATATACAATGGTATAGTATTTGCACATAACCTATGCATATACTCCATGTACTTTAAACTATCTCTAGATTACCTATAATGCAATGTAAATATTATACATATAGTCATTATACTATATTGTTTAGGGAAGAATGACAAGAAAAGAGTCTATACATGTTTTGTACAGATACTACTACAATAAGCCTAACAACATAGTACATGTTGGCAACAATGTAATTTTTTTCGTGTTTTCAATTAGCAGTTGGTTGAACTCAGCGATGTGGAATTTGTGGATACAGAGGGCCAACTAATGTCTTGCTTTTCAATGCCTGCTATAGTATTAACCTTTACTCCAGCAGAAAAATACATTGAGCATTTGTTAATGTGAATAATTAATAATTCCCTAAAAATAAAGCAAGATAAAGGCAAACTTAATAGTGCTAATCCATTATTAATCCACAGAATCCATTATTACAAGCACTGTCCTATGCCTTTTATATATATTACCTCACTTAATTCATATAGCAAATATATTACTGTGCCTCCATATATGTCCTAAAAAAAAAACCCTCCCTAAGACTAAAATCACAAAGTACAAATATTTTTATTCTAATTTGCTTGAGAATATTTACAACTATGGCTATGAGGTTTCTCACACAATACATATAACAGTCCTTAATTTCTCATATAATAGTCCTTAACTACACTGGGACAACTAAAAAAAACTAGCTTCAAGCTTCAATCAGATTTAAAACCTTGATTCTATAACTGAAGCAAATAAAAGCAGAGTTTTTGTCAAGGAAGATGGTTGTAAGCTATTGAGGGTATTTCTATATTGCTTCATTCTTTTCAGTTATCATCAGTAGTGATGATAATTGTTCATATTTTTTCACCAGGAAAGTACAAATTAAAAGTAGATGTTGCTAAATATAGAAAACTTGCCACTTCATCTATTTTAGTTATCTATTTGTAATGAGAGATCTAATAGCAAAATGCAAAATGTTAATTGGAATACAAATGAAACTATGTAATATTATTACTGCAGATATATTTTAATTATGCATAGAGTGATGACTGGGCCATTGGACATTGTAATGAAGTTCAAAGATATTGAAATATAATTCAAGTGATGAACTCTTCCAAGCTATATTTCTCACCAATTCTTAAAACATACACACACACACACACACACACACACACACACACACACACTAAAATGAAACTAAAAAAAACACAATATTTCCAATGGAAACAAAGTGATAAAATTGAGCTAATGGAGAGCATGATTTTTTCTTTGTATACAAGTGAGTTATATTATTCTATCCCATAATAAGAATGTATGTTTCCTTTACTAATTTTCCTTTTTGTGGAAGAAAACACTTCTATAAATTCTACATGTTTGCTTTATTGATACTGCTTCAAACATAGGATTTTAAGGTTTTTTTCTTATATTTTTATTTATCTTTGTATCAATCTATTATTTTTAGTTTGTTGTTAACTTCCTGTGTGTAGAGTCACTCTGGCTGCTTATAGTAAGAAGACAACAAAGTATCAGACATTTGGTTTAAATATATTAGGATTTGGATACGTAAACCAGTTAATTAAAAATAGTACATAAAAAATTAAATGGTCTCATTTAAAAGTCTTTCTTATTTCTTTTAATGAAAAATAAATGGATGGGGTATGAATAGCTTTGCTTAGGTGTATACAGCTCACATACTTATGGCAGTATTAACCAATACCCATATTCTTTTCTGTAATCTTAACAGTCGCCCTATGGTGTAGATACAATTGGTATCCCCATAAAGTGGATAAAAATTTGATGTTTATATGAATTAAATATTTTTATTAAGGGGTGTCAGAGCAGAGCTGCTGTCAGCTGCTCTGAGTCCATGTATTCTTCTAAATCCTGACTATGCCAGGCCAGGTTCCTTCTGGAACCCTGCCCACTGTACTAACTGTTGGGAACTTAGTCCAAGTTCCTCCTTTATCCTCTGCTCACTAGTTATAGGTGTTGGGTCCGAGCCTCTCTGCTTAGGGACTGGACCTTCTGGGAAGTCGGGTCTTAGACGGAAAACCCATGAGAGGTTGTGGGTGTATAAGAATGAGTCTTTATTGCAGAAGCCAGTGGCCGTATAGCCATCAGACAAAACCGTTCTTTACAACAGTGTCCTAATCAGGCAGCTGTCCACGGCTGATAAATACAGCTTTCCCACACAGCAGTAGCATCTCTAATAGCCTCTGTACCTACAGCTATTATCAGAGCAGTCACACGCTGTCTCTAAACTCACCACCTCACATCTTAGCAGTATCTGAGCTTTCTGTCTTAGCAGCTTCTCCAGCAGCCTGAATGGCTCAGCAGTTTCTCCTGTCTCCTCTGCCCAGCACACTGGCTGGTCTCTGTAGCTGCACATAGTAACTACCTCTAAGCTTCTCTCTCCGCACACTTCCTCACACTCTTGCACACTGCTTCACTCTCCAGCACACTAGCTGGACAGTCACTTATATATTATTCCAGAGACAAAGAAGGCTTCGTGCCAATAGTTGCATCAATCATATTTTGGCTACAGAAGGGCATGCATGTGCAGTATACTGTGGGATGGTTGTGCTGGTGTCCTTGTAGCTGCTGATGGTATCTTAGCCTAGGCGCAGAGTGGCCTTGGACATGCAGTGTATTGACATCAAAGCCTCTGTGCTTTAATTGACCTTGACTATCAGGCATCTCTGGTATGGTTCCCACAAGGTCACAAAGAAGTGGAAAATTGGGTCTCTGAATGGTTTGCCTCAACACAAGAAAAGTTCTATTGGGACAGTATCCATAAATTACCTGAAAGATAGGGGAAATGTGTAGCTAGCGATGGACATTACTTTGAAGAAAGCACTTTAGATGTTTCTCTTGAAATTATCGTGTTTTCTTTGATGACAAAATCCGCCATTATTAAATGGTACAACTAGTAAGTATGCAGTTACGACAAGTTTCAAACCCAAGTTTGTCTGATTTCTGAAATTATAACATTGAAGAAAAGTGAACATATCAATTGCAATATTTCTGGGGAATTAAAAAAATATATCAGTTTCAATGCATGCTTGCATAGTGTGCAAAATAAAACATCATCCGTGTCCTTGCATCAAGAAATAGCTGGACACATTAAAAGTAAGTAACTTTCATGGCCCCATCACATAACTGAGTTTGCAGGGCAAATTGCCACCCCAAACTCTGCAGAGGTGGGTGAATTCTTAGAGTCAGAGGCAAGATCTGCTTACTTAGAAGAGAAGCTGCTGGAGCCATCAACTGGTAGACACACATAAATGACAATTTAGATGAATTGATAAGAAATTGAAGACTTGAGTGAGTGTGAGAAGCTCCTGGGAGCTGAATTTTTAGAAAAGCCTTCACACTTTCATGGATATTACTTTTAAGATCCCACAAGGTTCTAATGGTGAAAAGCCAGGAAAAAGCCCCTAGTGGCACTAAAAAAAATTCAACAAAAATTACAACCAATCAAATGTCCAAAAAGAGTCCTCAATCTGACATGCTAGAGCAGTGGTTATCAACCTTTCTAATGCCACGACCCTTTAATACAGTTCCTCATGTTGTGGTGACCCCCAACCATAAAATTATTTTCGATGCTGCTTCATAAGTGTAATTTTGCTACTGTTATGAATTGTAATGTAAATATCCGTGTTTTCCGATGGTCTTAGGCTCTACAGCAGTGACCCACAGGTTGAGAACCGCTAGCAGGGTGGCCTAAGACCATTGGAAACCACAACATGAGGAACTGTATTAAAGGGTCGCAGCATTAGAAAAGTTGAGAACCACTGTGCTAGAGGAAAAACTTTATTCAAATGAACAGTTGAAAAGCAGGAAAACACAGACTCTAGTGGAAGCCAAAGTGCACTCCATGGGGATGCTTTGTTCTATAAAGTTTGGGCCATGGTCCCTGATTTGTCCTGTTTTTGCAAATGAGGAATCAAAATTTGCATAGTCAGATTAATCCAAATAGCACTGTCCTGATTGGTAGGAATAATGTATTCTGATTGGTCATTATTGGGCTGCTCTGATTAGTCAACAAATGAGGATATAGCTCTGCAGTTCCAATTGAATGGCGTAAGTCTCAGCTCATTGGTTGAAAGAGGAAACCAGGGATTCCTTCTTAAGGTTTGTCTCAGAGGGCAGGATCACAGTGTAGGAGACTGAAGGCCTTTCCTCAAAATGCAGTGTGCATGAGAGGCCTCCATTAGCAATAGCAGCTAGACTCTAGTTATGATTTGGGACCCAGTTAACCACAAGGAGTACTTCTTGACAGGTATATTTTCTTCTCTGGGTCAACAGAGGTAAGGAGAACAGAGTATTTTCATCACAAAATTCTAATCTCCAAGATAAACTCCTTAGCAGAGCCTCCTTCAAGAGCTATTGGAAAGGGCATTCCTCACACTCCAGCAGCATCTAGACTTTGTGTCTCATCAATGAGGAGGGAAGAACCTATCAAATAGCAATAATTGTAAAATTTATTTAGAGACAGATGCCACTAAAAGCTTGAGATTTAAGTAGAACATAATAGAATGCTTCTTTTTCATCATACCTTCCCACACCACCCTCCAGTATATAATAATGCATCACAGATGAAAAAATTACAAGACACAGACTCTCTCTGAGAGTATTTAGGAAACTCAAATAAGAGAGAAGACAAAACCAAAACAGTAAAAAATATTGCATCCTTGACAACTAAAACTACTAAAACTACTACACACATAAAGCAAAATGAAAGTACTAGCCAAAATAACATATTTTATTACTTATACAATATTCCTGGCTTTCAGCAACAGCAAAAAAAAATTACAGAGCACATCAAAGTCAAGAATAATACAGTCTGGGAAGGCAAAGCAAACATCAGGGCCAACTCAGATATGACACAGATGATGAAATTATCAGACAGGGAAATTGAAATAATAATGATACATAAGTTTAGAACTTTGATCAATAAGGCAGATAATGTGCACAAACAAGTAACATAATGAAGGTAATTAAAATCCTAAGAAAGCATCTAAAGGAAATGCTAGGATAGAAAACAAAACAAAACACTGCAATAGAAAGGATGAATGCCTTTGATGGGCTGCTCAGTGAACCAACAAAACCAAAAAAGGAACCAGTGAGCTTGCAGGCATCAAACACAAACCTCCAAAAAGAATCAGGGAGTTGAGGGAAGGTAAATAGAAACCCCTGAAACTGAAATTAAAAGAGAAAAAGTGTGTGTGTGTTGGGGGGGCGGAGGGTAGAAGAGAACATCAAAGAAACTTGGGAAATTTTCAAATGGTGTAATTAGAATAACAGAAGAAGAAAGAGAGAACAAAGAAGGAATATTTGAGGGAGTAATAATCAAGAACTTTTACAAAATTATTAACAGAACACAACACAGAGATCTACCAGGTATAAAGCTCAGAAAATACCAAGGAGAATAAATAGCATAAAATCTACGCTTAGAAATATCATACACAAACTCCAAAAATTCAGAGACAAGGAGAAAATTTTATAAGAATCCATAGGAGGACAAAATATATCTTGAAAAAAAACAAGAATAATAATTAGCAAATCTGTGGTTGAAAGCCATGCAAGTAAGAAGAGAGTATAATTAAATGTTTAAAATGATTTTAAAAAGCTATCAATCTAGAATCATATAACCAATATTTTTTAAAAGAATAAATAAAGACTTTTTCAGACAAATACATTCTGGGGGAGTATATTATTAGAAAACCTTCCCTGCAAAAAATATTAATAGTTTTCTTTTTTTACAGAAGGAAATTACATAAGCCAGAATCTTGGATATACATAATGAAAGGACATCAGAGAAGAAATAAATAAGGACAAATAAAATGTTACTCTTTTCTTCCTTAACTGACCTAAAATATAACTGTAGAAAATATATATGCTAACTATGTTTTGGTTGATTATAGCATATGTATATTGAAGTGACCATATTTTCACAAGAAAGAAAAGGTGAATTTGGTACAAATTTGTTATAAATGCGACCTGTACCACACATAAAGCAAAATCTTGTTGTTTTTACATTTTTGAATGTTTTTATTGACTTTCAGTGAAAGAGCAAGGGAGAGGGATAGAGAGAAATACCAATGAGAGAGAAACATCTTTGATCAGTTGCCTCCATCACACCCGCTACTGGGGATCGAGCCCACAACCCAGGCATGTATCCTGACTGGAAATTGAACCATGACCCTCTTGATTCCTGGGTCAAAGCTTAATCACTGAGCAACACTGGCTGGGAAAAATCTTGTTATTTTAAAGTTGAATTATATTAGTTAAAATGTATATTGTAAACTCTAGGGAGATTTTTTCTAAAATATTATGATATACTAATGTATGACATAAAATGGGATCATATTAGATACTCAATGAAAATCAGAGAGGGCAAAAAAAAGTCTCGGACAGGGAATAAAAAGTTACAAATATGGTCAATATTAATCCAAATATATAATAATCACTATAAGGTGAAAAACAATTAAAAGGTGGAAATGGTAAGAGAGGAATAAAAAATCACACAAGACTATGTTGTATACAAGAAACCAACACTACACATAAAGACAAGATAGATTAAAAGTGAAAGGGTTGGGGAAAGATATATCATGTTAACATTAATCAAAAGAAAGTTGACATATTAATTTCAGAGAAAGCAGATCTCTGAAAAAATGAAAATTGTCAAAAATAAAGACATTACATAATCATAAAAGAATTATTATTTTTTTTAGAATATGCAATAATTCTAAAAGTGTGTAAACTGAGGAATGGAGAGTCAAAATATATGAGGCAAAAAATAATGGAACTGAAAAAAGTAATAAGCCAGTCAGAGAAAGATAAGTATCACATGATCTCACTCATATGTGGAATCTAATTAACAACATAAACAGATGAACAAAAATAGACTCAGTGACATGGAAACATGGAACACACTGTCAAACCTCAGAGAGAAGGCAGGGGAAGGATAGGGGGATAGATCAACCAATGAACTCTTATGATATATGCATAATCTATAGACACAGACAATAGAGTGGTGAAGGCCGGGGGGGGGGGGGGGGGCGGTGGGAGAGGTCAATGGGGGGGAAAAGGGGACATATGTAATACTTTCAACAACAAAGATTTTTTTTTAAAAAAAAGTAGAAAAATTCACTACTATGGTTGGAGACTTCACACCACCTCTGTCATTAATCAATAGATACAGAAAATTAATAGAGGTATAGTTGACTTGAACAGTATTGTCTATTGATTCCATATAATTGACATGTTTGGAATATTTCATCCAGCAAAAGCAAATCTCACATTTTTACCAAGCATAGATGCAACATTCACTAACATAGAGCACATTTGGGGAACAAAATGTACCTCAAATTTGTTGAAAAAAAAAAAAAAGAAAGCCTACAAAGTACATTCTCAGACTACAATTAAATAAAAATATATAGCAATCCTATCTAATAATAGACAATTATGCAAATTGACCATACCTCTGACACACCCACAAGCCACGCCCACAAGCCACGCCTGCCATCCAATCAGAGCGAGTATGCAAATTAACCCAAACCAAGATGGCTACAGCCACAGAGAGCAAGGTTTCCTAGGTAACAGAGGAAGCCAAGCTTTCCGCCTGCCATTGCCAGGCCTAAGCCTCCACTCCAGCTACAAAGTTTCAATTATAGAAGGTAAACAAATTCAAACAAATGGCGGCAGAATGGAGCTTGAGAGAGCAGGCCAGGGTTGCCGCCAGCAACAGGGGAAGCAAAGCTTTCCGCACACCCTGGCCAGGCCCACCCGCTTAAGGCAACAAAGTTTCAATTATAACCCCAACACAAATGGCTGCCGGCCTCTGAGGGAGTCCCATGCTTGGCTCCGCTCGAGGCTACAAAGTTTCAATTGTAGAAGGAAAATAAATTCCAGATACCAGGGCCTCCGCTTGCGTTGCCAGGGGGCGTGGCCCGCCTGCAAACCACCACAGGCCCCTCGCTCAGGCCGCCCCACGCCCCAAGGGAACCCCCACCTGATCCGGGACGCCCTTCAGGGAAAACCAGCTGGCCCTCACCCCTGTACCAGGCCTCTATCCTATTTAATAAAAGAGTACTATGCAGATTGATCATCACTGCAACACACAATATAGCTGCCCCCATGTGGTCATAGATCCTGCCCCCATGTGGACACAAGATGACCACCACAAGATGGCCAGCAGGAGAGGGCAGTTGGGAGGCACCCGGCCTACAAGGGAGGGCAGTTGAGAGGGACCAGGCCTGCAAGGGAAGGCAGTTGGAGGTGATCAACCCTGCAGGAGAGGGCAGTTAGGGGTAACCAGGCCGGCAGAGGAGGGAAGTTGGGGGCAAACAGGCTGGCAGCAGAGTGGTTAGGGGGTGATCAGGCTGGCAGGCAGAAGCGGTTAGGGGCAATCAGGAAGGCAGGCAGGCAAGCAGTTGGGAGCCAGCAGTCCTGGATTGTGAGAGGGATGTCCGACTGCCCGTTTAGGCCCGATCAAGGGATGTCGGACATCCCTTGAGGGGTCCCAGATTGGAGAGGGTACAGGCTGGGCTGAGGGACAAAGCCCCTCTGTGCACGAATTTTGTGCACCGGGCCTCTAGTCAATGTATATAAAAGCTTAAGCAACTGGCCGACCATTCAACCATCCAACTGGTAGCTATGATGCACACTGACCACCAGGGGGCAGACACTCAATGCAGGAGTGGAAACCACAGGCATGAAAACATGGAACAGACTGATGAGTTTCAGAGGAAAGGGAGATGGAGAGGGCGGGAAGAGATTAAGCAAAGATCTTATATGCAAACTAGAGGCCTGATGCACAGATTCGTGCACCACTGGGGTCCCTCAGCCTGGCCTGCACCCTCTCTCAATCCAGAACCCCTTGGGGGATGTCAGAGAGCTGGTTTTGGTCCAATCCCTGCAGGCCAGGCCAAGGAACCCCACCTGTGCAGGAATCCGTGCACCGGGCCTCTAGTAAATAATATAACTGGGAAATCTCCAAATATTTAGAAATTAAACTAGACATTTCCAAATAGCACATGCAAAAACAATTTTCTCCAAAGAAATTAAAGTATGTATGTATATTTTCAATGCTCACATGAGGATATGTTTTTATTGATTTTAGAGAGAGAGAGGAAGGGCAGTGAGGGAGAAAAGAGAGAGAGAGAGAAAAAAAAAAAAAAGATGTAAGAGAGAAATATCTATTGGTTGCCTCCATTATGGGCCTGGACCATTGATCAAAACTGCTACCTGGATATATGCCCTGATCTAGAATTGAACCCACAACCTTTTAATGTACAATACCAATGGGTCATCTGTAGCCTGTCTCATGAAAGAAAGTAACGATAAGCTGATCTTCTTTGAATTACGTTTTTTTTCTCTGCAAAAGTCTCTTAAGAAAGTGAATATACAAGTTACAGACTGGAGAAAGTATTTGCAAAACATATATAAGGGACTTGTTTACAAAATGTACAAAAAACTCTTAAGACTCAACAATATCTACAACCTAAATATAAAAATGAACAAAAAATGTCAATATATACCACAGCAAAGAAGAAATACAGATAGAAAAATAACAATATGAAATGATGCTCAACATTTCATAGTTAGCAAAAATGAGATACAACTATACATCTATTAAAATGTCTCAAATGAAGATATCTTACAATACCAAATACCAAATGCTGGCAAGGATGTAAACAACAGGAACTCTCATTTATTGCTGGTGGGAATGCAAAATGCTACATCCACAGTGTAAGATAGTTTGGCAATTTCTTACAAAACTAACATAGTTTTACCATACATTGAGCGATCAATATCTTAATTATTTATCCAATTTTTTTGAAAGTTCTGTCCACACAAAAACCTGCACAGTTTACCGCAGTTTTATTTATAGTTGCCAAAAACTAGAAGCAATCAATATGTCCTTTAATAGGTGAATGGATAAATACATTTTGATACTCCTATAAAATAAAATATTATTCATTAAAAATAAATGAGCTACCAAGCCCAGGAAAGAAAGAAATTAATCTGAAATAAGTATTGTTAAGTGGAAGAAACCAATCTGAACAGGCTGGGTACTTTATGATTCCAATTATATGACATTCTGAAATAGACAAAACGATAAAGTCATTAAACAGATCAATAGTTGCTATGAGTTTGGTGATAGTGGAGGAGGAGTTTATAACGTAGTGAAACTATTCTGTATGATACTGAAATGGTAAACCCAAAGCATTAAGTCTTTGTCAAACACATAGAACTTCTCAGCAGAAAGACTAACCCTCATATATTTAACCTTTTCCATCCCAAGGGGGAATGCACATTATAATAAAGAGTCTATGTATTTCAAATGTATGACACAGCCTCACTGAAGGAGATGCAGTTTTAAGTTGCTGACTTTCGTAATTTGCAGTAATTTTGGAAATAAATGAAGTCTCTGATGCTAAAAGGCAAAATAAATTGTACATTGGCGCTGTGCTCTAGTGAATGAAATTGCTTCCCATGGGGTGTGAGCTAACAATTCTGATACAACTATACATGTATGCTGTCTTGTAGGGATGTTCCAGAAAGGGATGCAGTGATACTGCTGGAAGCGTTTGGATGGTGCTACATATCAGGCAGAACCATCTGTACACCAGGCCCAAGTTTCTTCAAGTTTCTTCTCTCTTATTCAGCTGGTCACAGGGAATGCCCTATGTGTTCACAGGTGTGGGCTGGGAGGGAGAAGATAATATATCAGGTGTAAGGGGCACAGGCACTCAGGGTATTTCCCAATGTACTTTTCTGTGCTTCCAGGGTCTGCAGAAGTCTGATTGCTTATATACCACTTCCATTTGAAAAGAGAGTGCTGCTCTGCATGCCCAAATTTATGGTTTGATGGGTCAGACAACACCCAGTCCATGATGGTCAGCTGAGCTCACCTGGTAATTTGACTGAGCTCACCTTTCAGTCTCTACTAAGGACAATGGCAATCCAAAGTCTGTTTCTTAAAAGGAGAGCAGTTATACACATAACATGTTAGAGTTCTGCTACAAAACCTACGTGTCTGTGTTGGTTTTTCCATAGGGGCCTAAAGGATCAAATAGAATCTCTATCTGCCACTGACACTTCAAGTACCACGGAATCTTCTGGGCCACGTGATCCGCTTACTCAACAGTTTGAACCTGTTGCAGAGCCTTCTCTTTTCTGGATCCTACTCTAATGTAGTAGCATTTTGGATTACTCAGTAAATTTTTAGGAGTAGCACACCTCACTAAGTAATATGTTATCACTAATCTAAAGATGCCCACTAGGGCCTGTGTCAGTATTGTGGATACAGAGGAGACCAGGTGACTTATCCTTCTCCTCCTTATAAGAAATGGCTGAGCCGAAACTGGTTTGGCTCAGTGGATAGAGCGTCGGCCTGTGGACTCAAGGGTCCCAGGTTCGATTCTGGTCAGGGGCATGTACCTTGGTTGTGGGCACATCCCCAGTAGGGGGTGTGCAGAAGGCAGCTGATCGATGTTTCTCTCTCATTGATGTTTCTAACTCTCTATCCCTCTCTCTTCCTCTCTGTAAAAAATCAATAAAATATATATTTTAAAAAAATGGCTGAATACACTCAACATGACTGGGCCCCTAGAAATTTCACTGAGGTAGATCTCTAAATTTTTGTTGAATTATATTTCCACCTTCTGCCATGCAAATGTTTTGCCTATATGTCTAGGATGGCTGCTACCTCTTGCTAACCAGGTCCAATCAGCATATCATGAGCATACTGGATGAGTGTGATGCCTTTTGGAAGGGGTAGGTGATGAAGTTCCCTGAAGACTAAATTATGGTGTAACGATGGAAAGTCATATACCCTGAAGTAGAACACTAAAATTAGATTGCTATCTTACCAACTGAAAAAAAAAAAAGCTGCTTCCGCTGATCTTTACTAAGGTATTGAGGGGAAAAGTATTTTTCTAGATCAATAGTTGAAAACCAGGTACCAGGGGAAATATTAATTGCTCAAGCAGTGAACCCACATCTGGGAAGCAGCTGCAATTTCAGTCATTCCTGGTTAAGCGTACGATAATCCCATCTGTTTTCTGCACAAGGCAAATAGGCAAATTGAATGGGAACTTGGAGGGGGAAGTGGAGAGATCACTACCCCTGCATCTCTTGAGTCCTGGCACCAATCTCTACAATCCCTCCAGGAATGTGTCATTGGTTTGGGTTTACTATTTTCCTAGGTAGAGGTAGTTGTAGTTGCTTCCACTTAACCATTTATAATATAACTAGAGGCCCGGTGCACAAATTTGTGCACTGGTGGGGTCCCTCAGGGTGGCCTACGGGGATTGGGCCAAAACCCACAGTCCAATGCTGCCTGCAACTCCTACCTGCCACTCCTGCTCATCCCGGCCCCACTGTGCCTGCTGTGGGCTCACACTCAATCAGTCCCAATTGGGAGAGGCTTGCACCACAGCAGTGCTCACCAGCCGTGAGCCCTGCATCTGGCGAGCTCCTGAGCGGAATGCCCTGCGGGATTGGGCCAAAACTGGTTCTCCGACATCCCCCGAGAGGTCCCAGATTGTGAGAGGGCCCAGGCCAGGCTGAGGGACCCCACCAGTGCATGATCAGAACTGGGGAGGGACCATGGGAGGGCTCCAGGGCGTGTCTGGCCCATCTTGCTCAGTCTTGATCAGCCAGACCCCAACAGCAAGCTAACCTACAGGTCAGAGCATCTGCCCCTGGTGGTCAGTGCACATCATAGCATCTAGTCAACCAGTCAATTGTCTGCCCCCTGGTGGTCATTGAATGTCATAGTGAGTGGTTGAGAGATCTTAGCATATCATTAGCATATTATGCTTTGATTGGTTTAACAATCGATCAGTCACCAGACAACCAGACACTTAGCATATTAGGCTTTTATTATAGAGGAGAGTGTTCATTCCACCAATGTGGCTACACTAGGGGATGGATCTGAGCTAAGACTCATTTGAGCACCTGACTTCCATAAGCTCCCCTCTGACAGCTGGACCTCCAGGGAGTTTGGGTCTCCTTGAAATAGTGTCAATTCAGTATTCCAGTAATCTCCCCAAAATCTCACTATTTCCTTTTCCATAGTGAACAACAACCCTGATCTATGGTGACAGGTATCTTTGAAGAATACTTGGATAATTTTTAACAATGTAAGTTATAGCAGAGTGCTTTCTGAAAGGGACCCATCCACCCCTTAATTCAAGGGGTTTGGAACCTATAAACCCACTAAAGGCTGGGAATTGATAAAAAGTCTGTAGCTATTTGTGTTGATGATTTAGTTAGAATTATGTAATTTAGTTTAGAATTCATATACTTATATCACTTATATAGATCCAGTAAGAATTATTAAACTGCTCATTTATTTCATTTATAGGGATACCACGATCAACTAGTCAACAACATAGGTTTCTGTGAATTTGAGTATTCTGACAATTACCTTTGATTGTGCTGTCTATTATAGAGAGCTAACCATGACCACCTTGGCTTTGATGATTAATTGCTGACAATTTGTTCCTTGACATTCTGCCACCCAATTTTCTCCACTGCATTTGAGGACACCGGTTCAGTGGCAAAGTTTCCACTATAGTTTCTGACCTACATGGCAGAGTAACAACAGAGCTCTTTAAGGATGCTGATGCTCTCTTCACAAATTTACTTCCCATCATAGCCATGATGAAATCTGTGTCCAAGAACTTCCAAGAGCAGGTGGGCAGGTCTTACTTAATAAATATGCTCTACTATTTCACTCTCCCTGATTCTTGATACCTCTCTGTACTGTATACCAAGGTAGTTCTGGCATTTCAACTTTAACGTAGGCCACTTTTTTGGTCCACTTTCTGCCAACCAACCAAATAAGTTGTTAGAGCCTTTTCTAATCTCCCTCCTAAAACTTTGCATCCAGAATACCTGCCTTATGGTCTCATATCAATACATTGGCCTGGTTCCACTTTATTTTCCTCTGACCATTATCTCCCATCCTTAATATCCATTCCCAAATATATTACCCAAGTTTCTTTCTGTGTAAAGTAGATACATGCAGTTATTTATCATAGGTGAAACTCTACCTCAACCTTTGGGGTCTCTTGGTAGTTGAGTTTAGATAAAGTTCTAGAGGCAAAGAAGGATGATGAGAGTAGATCATGTAGAGAATCAGCAGCATCTGGCAAAATCAGGAAGGCCATTACAGGTTATTCAGACAAAATAGGATTAAGTTCCTCAGACAGAGTTGGAAAGGCTGCTTCCAAAGGCAAAGAAGACTCAGAAGAACTTTTGGTTCTATATTCCCAGCTTTATTGGGATCTCCCATATGTCTTTATTCACTTTCCAGGATGCCATTCATTGCCAATAAATGATGTCACTTTAACAGTGAGTACTCTGCAAGGTTAGGCATTCAGCTGCATTATAATTCAACCACATGCAGGATGAGACTCTGGGTTTGACCTTCAAAAATCTCAGCCTTGCACCTACAAGAGATAGAGGTCGCTTTAAGGTCATTTGTATGATTTGTCCCAGTGATCCCACTGCTAGGAATATATCCTAAGCAGCTTGAAACACCACACAGAAAGAATTTATGCAGCCCTATGCTAATAGCAGAATTATTTACAATAACTAAGATCTGACAGCCCAAGTGCCTATCAGTAGATGAATGGATTAAAAAAGCTGTGGTACACTTACACTATGGAATACTATGTTGCTGTAAAAAAAGAAGTATCTCTTAACCTTTAAGACAGCATGGAGGGACCTGGAGAGTATTATGCTAAGTGAAATAAGCCAGTCAGAGAAAGACAAATATCACATGATCTCACTTATATGTGGAATCTAAGAAAAATAAACTGATGAACAAAACAGGTCCAGTGATATTGAAACATGCAACAGATTGATGTATTTAACAAGGGGGCAAGAGGGAGGAGATTAAACAAAGAACTTATATGCATACTAGAGACCCGGTGTATGAAACGTGTGCATGGGTAGGGTCCCTAGGCCTGGCCAGTGATCAGGGTCAATCTGTGGGGCGACCCACCAGGCAATTGGGTGGCCCCCACTGGCATCTGCATTGGCCGGCCTAGTGCCACCTGCTCACCGTCCAGGGCCACCTGCTCGCCAGCCAGCCCCACCTTGCCACCACTGCCAGTCGCCTTCCTCTGGGGGCAGCTCCTGCATTGAGTGTCTGGCCCCTGGTGGTCAGTGTGCATCATAGCAACCAGTCGTTTCATTCAGTCGATTTGCATATTAGGCTTTTATTATAATAGGATGTCCATAGCCCATGGACAAACGATAATGTAGGGAAGGTTTCGAGTGAGGTGGAGGGGGTCAATGGGAAAAAATTGGGCACATTTGTAATACTTTCAATAATAAAGTTTAAAAAAGAAAAAATATCTTAGCCTTGCATCTACAAGAGATAGAGGTTTATTTCAGGACATACTTGAATGTACTAGTAATTTGGGCCTTGAGCTGGGCAGCCCGGTGCATGAAATTTGTGCATAGGGGTGGGGGGATTCCTCAGCCTGGCCTGCACCCTCTCCAATCTAGGATCCCTCTCACAATCCAGAACTGCTGCCTCCTAAGCGCTCACCTGCCTGCCTGATGCCCCTAACTGTTCTCCTGCCTGCCTGATGCCCCTAACTGCTCCCGTATCAGCCTGATGGCCCTAACTGCTCTCCCCTCCTGGCCTAATCCACCTAACTACCTATCTGCTCTCCTCTCCTGGCCTGATCACCCTAAATGCCTATCTGCTCTCCCCTCCTGGCCTAAAACCCCTAACTGCCCATCTCCTCTCCCTTCCTCTATGCACCTTCAGACCCCAGCACAGGAGTGCTGAGAGATCTTTGCCGAAGCCCCAGCCCCATCCTGACATACCCCGCTGGGCTGGGCAGCGCCCAGCGGCAGTCTCATATCCCAGTGGCGCAAGTCCCCACCCCCATCCCTGCCCACCAGCTCCTGTGCGTGCGCACCTTTGACCAGTCGTGACTGGGACACCATTAGGACCAATTAGCATATTACCTCTTTATATATATAGATTTCTCCTACACAGATAAGAGTGACCAACCAATTCCATTGTATTCCAATTTTTAAAAACCCTGAATTAAATCGAAGTGGCAGGTGAATACTGGACCCTTTGATTTTTTAAAATTGTCCTGCTTTTTTATTGAAGTATAATTGACATAAAATTATATTCATTTCAGGTGTACCACATAGTCATTATACTATTTGGTTTACTAAAATTTTCTAAGGTATCAAATACTCAAGTACCCAGAACCTTACCTTTCATAAATATTGGATTAGGAGTATCCACTGGAGATATTTTTGTGTACCTCTATTGACATATAATGACATGGATAACCATTGCCCTATTTATCACTGGAAACAGAATCATAAATGTCTTTAAATAGAATTATATGAAATAACCAACATCAGAAACCCAGAACCAATTCATCAAACTTTTCCTTAAAATTCTGATCCTGTAGATCCATTCTTGGTACCAATTTCTGCATCAATAAGGGCTTCACTAGAGAAACTGAACCAGCAGGATTTCATGGAACACACACACACACACACACACACACACACACACACACACACACACACAGAAGAAATTGGAATAATGTATTGATGATAGATGATGCATAGGTAGATAGATGATAGGATAGGTAGATAGATCTGCATTGATATTATAGATATCATACATATAGGAAAAGGCCCTCTGGGGAAAATAAGTAAGAAAAAACCAGAGAAAGATTAAGGAAGACTTTTTGGTAAAAGAGAGAGAGAGAGAGAGAGAAATATGAAATAGAGCATTAAATCTATATATTGCTCTGGGTAATATGGCCATTTTAACTATGTGGGTTCTTCTAATCCATGGACACAGGATATCTTTCCATTTCCCTGTATATTTTTCAATCTTTTTAAATAATGCTTTGTAGTTTTCAGTGCTTAAGTCTTTCAAATCCTTTGTTTAAGTTTATTCTTGGGTATTTTATTATTTTTTGCCATTGATAAAGGAATTTGATACAGATGGTCATGTTAGCAATGATCATAGTGAGACAAATAAATGTTACATTGATGGCCTTTCTGACAACCAGTAAGGTGGCTACTACTCAGTTAACGTGTCAGTGGGGCTGAGAAGGAAGTTCTCAGTGTAGGCAAATAGATTCACCTGGGGAAAAAGACACATAGAAACACTGCTCTTAGCAATAATGGCATTTTATGTGAAAGCATGTACAAAAGCAGAAATAGTGCAAAAAAGCAAGTTTGTAACGCATATGTGTGTAACGCCTGATTTCCAGCATAAACCACATTAAGTAAAGTGAAGTAGTAACATATTCTTCATTCTTGCCCATATTACTTTGACAGTAGCCTCATAGTTACATGTGTAAAGCAACATTCATAATG
Source organism: Eptesicus fuscus (assembly GCF_027574615.1). Classification (NCBI taxonomy): domain Eukaryota; kingdom Metazoa; phylum Chordata; class Mammalia; order Chiroptera; family Vespertilionidae; genus Eptesicus; species Eptesicus fuscus. The sequence goes on from NC_072488.1 coordinate 51,922,118, forward strand.
ATGACACATAACTTACAGGTATACAACAACATAGGTCACATTAGACCCCCTGCCTCTTTCCATTTGGCACTACATCCTTCAATACCACTTTGTTCATAACTGTGCTATTTTAAGTCAGTTATATTATTTATTAGAGCCTTTCCCTTTTCAATGATGCTGATATAATTGTATTTATGTATGTGTGTGTTTGTGCCCTATTGTTAGTACTTTGAAGGTAGAGAAACTGTGTTTTCTCATTTTGCTTCACTCTTACATTCGAATTTAGCTGGATTTGGGTATATAAAAGGCATCCAACCCACATACATTGAAGGTGTTTGCTTTTTATGTTTAGTCAAAAGATACCTAGAATTCACAGTTTTCAAATGGTCCCTTGTTGTGAGTGGCGTATGATGCTTTTCTACTTAACCAGCCATAGTGCCACTCAGAACATCCCTGAATTGGCAGTATAAATTAAGTGTAAAACAAACACATGTCCTCATTCCTAGCATTAACATGATTCAGAGACTACAGAATGTAATTAGGCAGTGGCACGAAAGGGAATTTATTATATTCTGTTTTTCTCTCTTTGTTTCAGTAAAAACGTTTGAGAGTAAAATTCTAGTTTATGGCAAAGTATGCATCTATTGAATATAATGGATATATTGATTTTATCCTTTACATTGTATAGGTTGACTTAAATATTTGAAATGCTAAAAAAAAAATCTTTGATAATTATTCACCATTCAGAAATTTATAACTGAGCTAATATTCAACATGTTTTAAAATAAGTTTTTCCTCAAAATATACCCCTGTCCCTTTAGAGAGAATTAAACAAAATAGGACCCATGAACCAGACAAAACAAAAAGAAACAGAAATAAATTAAAAAAGAAGAACACCTGTGCAATGGAGCAATGTGCGTCATCTCCACCAAACTAACGTGATTATAGTCAGTAAACACCTTAGGAAAAGAAGTTGGCAAGCTCCTGTGAATCAGAAATAAACCACACGGTGCCTCGCTCGGCTTGATTAGCGTCCAGTTTCCCATGGAAACTGCATTATGTCACAGTTTAAATAAATTAATTGAATGCTTCCAACATAAATAGGACTTTGTACGGCATTAGGCATCAATCTGTTGTTATGTACATTTCATTTAAAAAGACAGCTCTATGTGGGTTTGCAAAATGATATTAGCACATAGCCACTTCAAAAGGAAATAAAAAGTCATATACAAAGATGATAAAAAATCCAGGTGGATCTTGGGAGGACTTTATTTAATGAATCTAAGATAAAATGGGCAGTAGAATTACAGGATAATTTTACTTTGTTGCTTAGCTACAAATGTGTGCACAGTGATGGTTTTCAATTAACTCTTCATTTGCCAAAAAAATTCCTTTTCATACTAGTTGAACATACGGCTAGAGTATATACTCATTCCATATTCATAATTTATCACAACCATTTTTTCTGATTGGTATAGAAATAAGAGAGAGAGAAAAAAAAAGCTCAAGCAAACTCCACAAATTCATCATGATCATCATCGTCACCTGTCTAATTTTTGCCATGTCTAAAATGGTTTTCAAATGTACCATCACATAGAGTTTGCTTAACAATACACGGAGGAAAATGCAACTATATTTTCTTGCATTTTTATAAGAAATGACACTAAAATGGAAATAAATTAGTTACTTACCTTGTTCATAAAATGAAAACAGGAACAGTGGTAACTTAAATGGAAGAAAGTCACCCTGATTCTAAATCAGTAGCGCTTTCCACTTCTTAGCTGTGAAAACTTAGTTAAATCACCTACAGAGTTATTTAGAGGCACCCTGGGGATGAAATGTGAGAAATTACTTTTTGAAATACAAAGCATAGTATAACTGTAAAACACTAAGAAAGGAGCTCAAAAAAGCCACTAGAATAAAAAGATGAGAAACGTTTTTAAAAAGCCAAGTTCCAATTTTGTAAAGCTCATAAGAATTTTTTTAAGTCTATAAAGGGTGTAAATAATTGTAGAGGTTGCATGATTGTAGAGGTTGAAATGATTAACTAATGCCAATTAAATAGTTTATGTTTACCTGCTGCTCCAATTCTTATTTATTTGATTTAATGTACTTAAACTTGGTTCTCTTTGACTGCTAGATGTTAATGAATATAGATGTTAATGAATATAATGAATATAATGAATATAAGATGTTAATGAATATAATATAGTTAGTGTTTATGGTCTACATGACAATTATTTATACACATCATATGCATTGTCTTTATTAGTAAAGTTGAACACAATTTCATATATTTATTTGCCATTTGATTCCTTTGGACAGTTGTGTCAATATTCTATTGATGTTTAAATAAGGATTTTTTGATGGGGGTGTTAAACCCATTCTGGTCACAAGTCTTATATCTTTCAAGATTACATGTGTCTCAAATATCTTTGAAATGATAGCGTGCTTGCTCTCCTTTTTCTAATTGAATCTTTAGTAAACAGAAGCTCTTTTAACATAGAGAAATTTACTCTTTATAGCAGGAGTGAGGAAACTTTTTTTCTGCCAAGCGCCATTTGGATATTTATAACATTACTAGAGGCCCAGTGCACGAAATTTGTGCACGGAGGGGCTTTGTCCCACAGCCCAGCCCGTACCCTCTCCAATATGGGACCCCTCAAGGGATGTCCGACTGCCCATTTAGGCCCGATCCCACTGGACATCCCTCTCACAATCCAGGACTGCTGGCACCCAGCTGCTTGCCTGCCTGCCTTCCTGATTGCCCCTAACCGCTTCTGCCTGCCAGCCTGATCACCCCCTAACCACTCTGCTGCCAGTCTGCTTGCCCCCAACTTCCCTCCTCTGCCAGCCTGGTCACCCCTAACTGCCCTCTCCTGCAGGATTGATCACCTCCAACTGCCCTCCCTTGCAGGCCTGGTCCTTCTCAACTGCCCTCCCTTGCAGGCCGGGTGCCTCCCAACTGCCCTCTCCTGCTGGCCATCTGTGGTGGCCATCTTGTGTCCACATGGGGGCAGGATCTTTGACAACATGGGGGCAGCAATATTGTGTGTTGCAGTGATGAGCAATCTGTATATTACTCTTTTATTAGATAGGATAGAGGCCTGGTACAGGGGTGGGGGCCAGCTGGTTTGCCCAGAAGGGTGTCCCGGATCAGGTGGGGGTTCCCTTGGGGCATGGGGCGGCCTGAGCGAGGGGCCTTTGGTGGTTTGCAGGCCGGCCACGCCCTCTGGCAACCCAAGCAGAGGCCCTGGTATCTGGAATTGATTTTCCTTCTACAACTGAAACTTTGTAGCCTGGAGCAGAGCCAAGCCTGGGGCTCCCTCTGAGGCCAGCAGCCATTTGTGTTGGGGTTATAATTGAAACTTTGTTGCCTTAAGCGGGTGGTCCTGGCCAGGGTGTGCGGAAAGCTTTGCTTCCCCTGTTGCCGGCGGCAACCCTGGCCTGCTCTCTCAAGCTCCATTCTGCGGCCATTTGTTTGAATTTGTTTACCTTCTATAATTGAAACTTTGTAGCTTGAGTGGAGGCTTAGGCCTGGCAAGGGCAGGCGGAAAGCTTGGCTTCCTCTGTTACCTAGGAAACCTTGCTCTCTGTGCACGGGAAGGGGGCGGGGGTGTCCCTCAGCCCGGCGTGCACCCTCTCCAATCTGGGACATCCCTCTCGTAAGCTGGGACTGCTGGCTCCTAACCGCTCACCTGCCTGCCTGCCTGATTTGCCCCTAACCACTCTGCTTGCTTGTCTGCTTGCTCCCAACGGCCCCCCCCCCCCCGCCGGGCCTGCTCACCCCTAACTGCCCCCACCCCCCGCTGGCCTGATCAGCCACAACTGCCGTCACATCCTTACCTGATCACTCACAACTGCCCTCCCCTCTTGGCCCCTAACTGTCTCTTCCTTGGCCCCACCACCATGGCTTTGTCCAGAAGAACATCTGGAAGGTCTCCTGATCTAATTAGCATATTACCCTTTTATTAGTATAGATAGAGGCCTGGTGAACTGGTGGGGGCTGGCTGGTTTGCCCTGAAGGGTGTCCTGGATCAGAGTGGGGATTCCATTGGGGGAGGACGGCCTGGGCAAGGGGCCTGTGGTGGTTTGCAGGCCAGCCATGCCCCCATTGGGGTGGGGGTCCCCACTGGGGACGGTGTTGGCATGGGCAAGGGGCTGGGCAGTTTGCAGGCCAGCCACGCTCCCATGGAGAGAGTGACCCCACTGGTGGGCGTGGCCAGCCTGGGTGAGGGGTTGAGGGAAGTTTTCAGGTTGGCCACACTCCTTTCAGGGTGGGGGTCCCCACTGGGATGCTTGGCCAGCCTGGTTGAGGGGCTGATGGCTGTTTGCAGGCTGCCACACCCCTCAGTGAGGACCCTCACCCTACAGGGGTGTGGCCAGCCTGGGTAAGGGGCTGAGGGCCATTTGCAGGCCCCTCCCTCGGTGGCCGGCCCAGGCAATGGTGACCCAAGCCTCTTGCGCACCCAGGCCAGCTCCGTGTCCACTGCTCACAGGTTCCTCCTTCAGTGGCTGGCCCAGGCGGGCAGGAAGCTTGTCTTCCTCTGTTGCCAGGGGCGACCCAAGCCTCCCACTTGCTCTGGTTGGCTCTGTGGCCGCTGCCATCTTAGTCCCGCTAATTTCCATACTTACTCCTGATTGGCTGATGGGTGTTGTGGAGGTATGTTCAATTTGCATCTTTCTCTTTTATTAGTGTAGATTCGTGGGCCATACAAAATTACCAACTTAAAAATTAGCCTGCTATATTTGGTCAAACATTTAATTAACTCACCCCTAATGCCTTGGAAGGGCCATGCTAAAGGATTTGCAAGCCTTAAAAGGCCCATGATGGACGTTACCGCCCACCGCCCTTGTTTTATATTTTTCTTATTTAATGAATTCATATGTTATCATGTCAAATGGTCATATGTGAAAAAGTCTTTTTCTGAAATGGTCTGTGGTATAACACTAATCTTTTTTTCTATGCTATTCTCAATACCATACCATTTTTCTCAGTGAAACTATAAAATATGACTTGTAAACTAATACAATAAGTTGTGACATGTAACCTCCTGGGGTTGTTTTTTTTGTGGGTTTTTTTTTTTTTTGTCTTGTTTTTAATTTATCTTTATTGTTAAAAGTATTATAATCTCCCTTTTGTTTGTGGGTTTGATTTTACCCATTGGCCTCCTCCATCCTGTACCTGTCCCTCCCAGGCCTTCATCACTATTGTCTGTGTCCATAGGTTCTGCATGTATGCATATAAGTTGCCAGGTTAATCACTCCCCACCCATCACCCCACCCCCTCTAAAATACATCAGTCTTTCCATGCTTCTATGTCTCTGGATTGGTTTTATATATGTGTGTGTGTTTATTTGTTTGTTCTCTTCTTATTTTTTAATTAGAAATAAAATAATAAAAAATAGAAACATATTTAACAGTAAAATGTTTTTGGGTACTTTTGATAAGTTGTATTTTTCTGTGAATTATATTTCTCCTAAATGTATACATATTTTGGCACAGAGATTTTCTGTTTGTTTTTTTTTTTTTTTTTTTTTGGTCTCTTTAATCTTACTAGATCTATGTGGTAATGAATCCTTTTCATAACTGATGTTTTGTCAGATTTTTTCCTAAGTCTTTTATCGAATAAATTATAATTTTTAGCATTTGTTGATTTTATTATGTTTTTCTTTTGTTTCATTTTTAATGCTTCACTCATTTCTTCTACTTTCTTGGGGGTAAGTGATCTTCCTCTTAATACCGGGGGAAAAAAAAAAAAGCTTAATTTAGTGATTCTTCTATCTTTATGCTCTTATAATGAACCCATTTAAATCTATTTCCCAGCCAGTATATATTTAACAGCACTTCACAAGTTGTAATATGTATATAGCTTTTTCAATTAAGTAGAACTTCTAATTTCCTTAATGAGTTAATATTTTACCTATGAGCTATTTAGAAATACATTTTTAAATTTCCAAGAATGTTGGATGTGTTTGCATTTTTGTTGTTGTTTTATTCACTTCTGGTTCACCTTAATTTGTATTATTTCAGTGCTTTGAAATTTCTGAGTCTTGTTTTTTGGATCAGGGTATGAAAATGGTTTTTATGTGTTAAATGTGGAAGTGAAAATAACATGCTTGTTAGATTGCAGGTGTTTAGTGCAAGGTTCCTGAGGCCAGGTAGTCAAGTTTGGAAATTGTGTTATTCCAATGTTCCATAGCTTTATAAAATCATGGTCTATTTTATCAGTTACAAAGATAGTTGTAAATCTATATGTTATCAATTATTTATATTTCCATTTATATATCTTGAGGATTTATTATAAGGTACATTGCAATATATTATGCATTTTATATATTAACTAGAGCCCTGCTCTTCAAAATTATATCTTACTGGTGAATTGATTCTTTATTACCATGAAGTGACCCTCTCCCTCAAGTATTGTTTAGTCTTAAAGGCTACTCAGTTACAGTAATATAGAATCATCTTCTTTATTTTATGAGCATTTGAGTGGAATACTTTTTCATTCTTTTATATTAAATACTAGAGGCCCAGTGCATGAAATTCATGCAGGGGAGGGCAGTGTCCCTCAGCCCAGCCTGCACCCTCTCCAATCTGAGACACCTCGAGGGATGTCTGACTGCCCGTTTAGGCCCGATCCCACTAAACGGGCAGTCGGACATCCCTCTCACAATCCAGGACTGCTGGTTCCCAACTGTTCACCTGCCTGCTTTCCTGAGTGCCCCTAACTGCTTCTGCCTGCCAGCCTGATAACCCCCTAACCACTCTCCTGCCAGCCTGATTGATGCCTAACTGTCCTCCCCTGAAGGCCTGGTCACCCCCAACTGCCCTTCCCTGCAGGCCCGGTCACCCCAAACTTTCTTCCTCTGCCAGCCTAGTCACCCCTAACTGCCCTCCCCTGCAGGCTTGATCGCCCCCAACTGCCCTCCCTTGCAGGCCTGGTTCCTCCCAACTGCCCTCCCCTGCTGGCCATCTTGTGGTGGCCACCTTGTGTCCACATGGGGGCAGGATCCTTGACCACATGGGGGCAGCCATCTTGTATGTGGGAGTGACAGTCAATTTGCATATTACTTTTTTATTAGATAGGATTCCTATATCTTAATATTCTATTATAGTATATATTAGCACCCTGTATCCAATTTGCAGTTTCTTCTTTCAAATGAAGGCTTTATTTCATTAACATTAAAAAAATTACTCAGTGGAACTTCAAGCAGTGAACTAATTGGAGACTAAGCAGCAGCCCATGTGAGGTCCCCATGCTGGGTCCTGTGTTCCTGTAATGGTTGCTCTCCTTCATACCCACGTCGTTAGGCAAACTTTGCTGTAACTACTCTGAACACTCTTTCACAGTGAAAAATGTTGCCTGCCTGGGAGCGGATTGCTACCTGTGGTTTGTTTGTTTTAATGACAGTATTCAGATGAATAAGAAATATATTTGCAAATGGACACTTTTCTGACTAAAAAGACAAAAGCTAATGCTGTAGATGGAATGGTTGTGTCTCTCTCAAGAGTGTAATAAAGACTTTCATAAAATAGTCCCAACAGAGCTCTGTAGCTCCCTCCCCCATGTGAAGACACAGGGAGAATTTTGCCTTCTTCAGCCTAGAAGAGGGCTTTCAGCAGAACCTGGTCACACCCATACCCTGACCTTGGACTTCTAGCCTCCAGAAATGAGAAATAAATGTCTATTGTTCATAAGCCTATAGTGTGTCCTTTTAGACAACCTCGGAGTCTGGTATGGGCAGTTTGACCTCCCAGTCAGATAGGGATACCTTTTGCAGATAATGGAACATGTAGGCTTTTAAGATTGGGTGGTAGGAAACACTTGAACACACTATCCCTGTGCTTATCTCTCTTTTGATTTAGAGCATAAAATGATATGATGTTAATGTTTTATGAATGCTAATACCACATGAGAAGAAGGATTCAAAGTAAAAGAGGGTAGTGTTTACCTTCTACTTCCCTCCACCCTCTTCAATATACAGATGACCTGATAGAATTGCATACCTGATACCTGTATAATTGTATTAACCAATATCACCCCAATAAATTCAATAAAAAAGAGTTGTTTGCTTGCTTTTTGATATGCTTTCTCAAGCTCAAGATGGTAGTGAAATTGAAGGGAAAAGTGAGCAAGTCTGTGCTTTAGGCAAAAATCCAAATTTTTTTGAAATTTGTAGAATAGACCAGCTGTCTATTACAGTAGGAGCACTTTAAGAAAGGGGAAAAAAAAGGGAAAGGTTATTCTCAAAATTAAGTCAGGCCTCTGTTGTTCTTTAAGAAAAATTTCTCCCAGGAGAATGCATCCTCCATTGCATTTACTTGATTTCTTTGAATATTAGACATTCCTTATTCAGCTTGAATGTAAGATTAATTCACATTTTCTCCCCTCCTGGTTGTGGCAGAGATAGCAGATTGTCTTATTAACTGCATTATTGACTTCATGCCAACTCCTCTTTTGCATTTTTTAGCAGATGCTAGAGGCTGGACAGTTAACAATTGCCTTCCTCAAATAACCTTGCAGCCCAGGTTCTGCACATACCTGAGTTATGCCAAGTAGAAGCACTCATGAAGTAGAAATGAAGCAGTGGTGGTGGCTTTATTGATTCTAATATAAGGATGTGTTGGGGTGTGTATGTGTGTCTGTGTTCATGGTCGTTATAACAAGTATTTTACTCAAGAAGTGAATGTCAAGAAGTAGAGCAGCTCTGGCTAGTGTGCCTCAGTTTTTTTGAGTGTTATCCCATGCACTGAAAGGTCGAGTCCCAGACAGGGCCATGTGACCAAATTACAGTTCCATCCCCTGGTCAGGGTGCATTCAGGAGGCAACCCATCGATATTTCTCTCTCACATGGATATTCCTTTCTCTCTCTCTCTCTCTCTCTCTCTCTCTCTCTCTCTCTCTCTCTCTCTCCAACTATATATTTAATAATAAGTAGAGCAGAGAGAATCTGCTTTTGTTGCTATGGGATCACAGCTGAGATAATGTCTTGGAACAAGTCACTTCCATAAAACCCAGCTCCCTGAACATTGCTCTCCTTCCTGACAATGGCAGCTGTTGCATTCTTGGGGGAGAGTTGTGAATGCTACAGAAGTATTTCTGAAGATTGGCCTACAGCTTACTTCTCCAACACATCTAATGTCCTAAACATCTACTTCTACAAACTACATCTTAAACATTAGGAGAAAGGAGATGAGACAGCATGTAAGATTCCAAGGTGCTGAAGAGAGCACCCAATGGCAACCAACCACACTCTAATCCCATACTGCTTAGCAGGCATGCAAATGTTAATATAAAGAAGAAGTAACTTGACATAACAAAGTAAAGTTTGCACAACTATGTGTAGTTTGAGTGATTGTCACTGCTATAGTGGTATTTATCACACTTTCCTTACACAATATTTAAATGATGTAATTTTCTTATTCAGTGCAATTTTAAACTTCTTGAGGGTATAATTTTTTTCTCATTCACCATTCCTTTCCCCCAAAACTAACATTGCAACTAAGATTTAGGAGTTACTCAATAACTACATATTGGATAAATTTAATAAATGGTGTGTAAACTCAAGCAAGGATTTCAGGCAAGTTTGAGGTGTTTTCTTCAAATTTACACACACAGCCATGTTGGAGTGCGATCACCTATGTTTCTTAATATCCTTGCTCGAGAAACAGTGGTGTAAAGGTAATGGTGAGCTCATGAAGATAAATTTTGGACCAGAAGAATATAATAGAAAAATAACATATATACTGCTAACTTGTGTGGCCTATGTGTTGGCATGCAAACTCTTTGATCCTATCAAATAATTTGTTTCAGAGGGAAACATTATTGTGTTTGATCTTGAATATTAATCTGACAAACATAGAATGCCCTACTAGCAAGTATAAAACACCCCAAAATTTGTGCATTAATATAGATTTAGTAACTTTGAGGTAACTTTTATTATGGTTTGGTGAGATAGAGAATATATTTATCAAATGAAAGTTTCTTATATTTATCCACATTTTGATACAAAATCAGTTCTAAAGTCAAAGATATGACATAATTAATTCTACATTGGTTTATTACCATCATTATTTTGTTCTTGCTTTAAAGATGAATGCCCATCTGATAAGGCCATTGATGTGTCAGAGCACATGTGAATTAAAGCTCAGCAAAAGTACTATTTAAACAACACAAATATACAGAAAACAAAATAATCTACATAAAAGGCTAGATGCAATAATTATTAAAAAATAATTGTATTTTACCCTGCCTGGTTTGGCTCAATGGAGAGAGCATCGGCCTGCAGACTGAAGGGTTCCTGGTTCAATTCCAGTCAAGGGCACATGCCCAGGATTGCAGGCTCAATCCCCAGTAAGGGGCATGCAGGAGGCAGCTGATCAATGATTCTCTCTCATTGATGTTTCTGTTTCTCTCCCTTCCTCTCTGAAATCAATACATATATATTTTTAAAAATTACTTACATTTAAAATTATTTTCACACTTTACCTTATGATAGATTGATGTGTTCCAATTTAAACCTAAAGTTGAATAAATTTTTAGAACAACTCAAATTTTAGGACTCTGATTTTTTTCCCCCAGAAGTTAATGTCTTATTATAATTGACCTTTAGGGCAAATACATTACAGTTATATCTTTACCTATGCACCTATAATATAAAACTAGTTCTGCCATAAAGCCAAATGAATTGATTAAAAACACTAAAAATTCCTTATGGAAATGCTTTATAAACATTAATGTTGAAAGTATCCAACAAAAAATAAAGCCATTTATGTATATCCAGGGAGGCGATTCTGGTAAGTAGTGCCATTTAATTTATCTGCTTCTAGTCATTCCTTTTCAGTTATAAAATCAAACATGGCAAATTCTGTGTGCTTTTCAGTATACATGCTATGAGGTAAATTTTAAAAACATAAGAAAATAATATCTGTACCATACCCAGTTGCTAAGTGGTTAGAGCACTCACCTGAAGACTGAAGGGTCTTGGGTTTGATTCCAATCAAGGGCATATACCTCAGTTGCAGGTTATATCCCTGGCCCCAGTCAGGGCACATGAAGGAGGCACCAATCCATGTGTCTCTCTCACACACCAATGTTTCTCTCTCTGTGTCTTTCCCCCTCCCTTCTACTCTCTCTAAAAAAATCAATGGGAAAAATAACCTCAGCTGAGGATTAACAAAAAAAGGGGGGGGGGAAAGAAAATAATATTTGAGCCACATTCTTTGTAAGCTGATGGGAAAAATAAGCATGTGATGTATAACCAATTATGTCAGCTTTCATTTCTCTCATAGAACCAGAGCAAGCCTCAACATGTCTATGTGCTTTAAATATCTCATTAGGACAGCTTTGAACCAAGTACTTTGTATGATCAACAGTGTGGAATGAAATGGTAAGGGAAATTTCCTATCTAAAGTCCCACTCCTGTACCATGTAGCTGCTATCATGAATTCTTATCAATTTTAGAAAATAATTATTTTGTTAAAACATAAATAATCTAGAGAAATAATGTTACTTGATAGATACTTTTTAATTGAGTTGCAAAATTACTAATTGTATTAGATTATTTCCTACTAACAGGATTTTTTTTTTAGAAAAAACACCCTTCAAAGGGAAATATATTCTATCTAATAAAGAAGGAATATGCTAATTGACCATCACTCCATCACAAAGATGGCTGCACCCATAAGGAGCCTTAACAAGCAATCAGTAGGGACCTGAGGCTATGCCCTCCCCCGCCCCCATGGGGCTTCACAGGGAAGCTCAGGACCCGCCCCTCACCCGGCGGGGCTTGATGGGGATCTCAAGGTGCACTTCCTGTCCTGGTGCTGAGCTAGGGGACCTCAGGCTTCTCCCTCCACCCCAGCGCCAGGCCAGGGACCTCAGGCCAGGGACCAGGTTGGGCTTGACAGGGGACTTCAGGCCATGACCTCCACCCCTGCACTGGGCCGGGGGACCTCAGACCGCACCCCCTGCCCAGTGGGGCTTGACAGGGACCTCAGACCACGCCCCCCACCCAGTGGGGCTTGACGGGGGACCTCAAAGTGCACCCCCAGTGCTGGGTTGGGGGAACTCAGGCTGTGTCCCCACCCAGCGGAGCTTGATGGGGGACCTGAGGCTGCACCCCCCTCCTGGTGCTGGGCCGGGGGACCTGAGGCTGTGCCTCCCTATCTGGTGGGGCTTGATGGGGGACCTCAGGCCATGCCCTCAACCCAACGGGGCTTGACAGGGGATCTCAGGCCATGTCCCCTACCTGGAGGGGCTTGACAGAGGACCTCAAGGTATGCTCCCCATGTTGATCTGGGCTGGGGGACCTCAGGCCACACCCTCTTTCCTGGTACCGGGCCAGGGGACCTGAGGCTACGCCCCCTGCCCAGCAGGGCTTGACAAGGGTGGGACTGGCCAGGTCTGGATGTAGCCCAATGGGGGAGGGGGGCAGCTGGGTCTGGGTCTCATGTGATTTTGAGGTGCATGTGGGTGGGTGGGGACTTGATTCTGGGTCCCGTGGTAAGCCCTAGACTCTGATAGGAGGAAGGTTTTCATATACATTTTACTAATGTTCTTTCATCTCTGACACTTCTATTATAGAGAAAGGTCAAATAGCAATATTAAATTATTTCCTCTAATTAATCCCCTTTAATGTGCACGAATTTCGTGCACCAGGTCACTAGTATATATATATATTTCTAGACACAATTTATTTTAGGACTAATAATCTGAGAATGCAGACTTTATCGCTTCTCGGCCTTTTGGCTAAGATCAAGTGTGAGAATGCAGACTTATTTTTTAAAGTATTTTGCATATATTTTGTGAGTGCTTATTGTGTGATAGCCAGCTGCTATAATAAAAGCCTAGGTGGCATCATGCCCTCATGTGACACACTCGCATGACATCATCACAAGATGGCTGCCAAAAGATAGCCGCCAAAAGATGGCCACCCTCACATTGTCACAAGATGGCCACCCTCATGTTATCACAAGATGGCTGCTACAAGATGGCTACCACAAGATGGTTGCCACAAGATGGCCTGCAGGGGAGGGCAGTTGGGGGCAACCAGGCTGGCAGGGGAAGGGCAGTTGGGAGCCATTGGGCTGGCAGGGGAATGCAGTTGGGGGTGACCACGCCTAGAGGGAAGGGAAGTTCAGGGGGACCAGGTCTGCAGGGGAGGGCGGAGGGCAGTTGAGGACAATTGAGCCAGCAAGGGAGGGCAGTTGGAGGCAATCAGGCTGGCAGGGGAGGGCAGTTGGGGGCAATCAGGCTGGCAGGGGAGGGAAGTTGGGGACAATCAGGCCGGCAGGGGAGGGCAGTTGGGGGTGATCAGGTCAGCAGGGGAGCAGTTAGGCGTCAATCAGTTTGGCAGGGGAGCAGTTAGGGGGCGGTCGGCTAGCAGGCAGAAGCAGTTAGGGGCAATCAGGCAGGCAGGCGGGCGAGCAGTTAGGAACCAGCAGTCCTGGATTGTGAGAGGGATGTCCGACTGCCAGTTTAGGCCCTATTCCTGTGGGATTGGGGCTAAACTGGCTGTCAGACATCCCCTTAGAGGTACCAGGTTGGAGAGCATACAGGCCGGGCTGAGGGACAATCCCCTCCCATGCACGAATTTTGTGCACCAGACCTCTAGTGTATTATATGATTGGATCCTTCAATCTTAAAAAATAAGATATTGCAATTACCTGTTAAAGATGAAGGAATTGAAGTTCATTTTATTTGAATAACTCTCTCAAGTTCCCAGTAATTAATGGTGAGAGTCTTTAGACCAGTTAATCTGTCTGACTCTTAAACTTTTGTTTCTAACTACTCTATTATCTTGTATCACTTTCCCTTCTGGAACTCTCACAGTTACCCTGTGGAATGAATATCACAATCTTCTCTTAAGAAATGAAATAACTGAGCCAACATTAAAAGCAACTTGCCAAACTCATGTGGGTAATTATGATTGGTCCCACTGGGACTAATTTTGAATGTCAAACCCAGTAAAATCCCACTGCCTTTTTATCCACATCAGACCTGTTCTTTGACACTTTGACCTCGGGGAGAGAGTGTTCCTAAAGTGATTCATTCTATATCTGAGAGATCCATAGGAACATGTCAAAAACATCATTGCCTTTGGACTGCTAACCTGGGTCAAGAATTTTGCTAGCACTTAAAGAAAAGAAAATATTTCAAAAGGTGATCATTCTTGGTTCTTGTCATATGATTCTGCTATGTTTCTTTACACCCTAAAAGAGAACTAGGTATATTGGATTTGCATTATTGCCTCCCAAGCTATGAAAACACAAGACCTAATTTCAGAGGAGCAAGGCCAAGGTTGTTATGTGAGACAAATGCCTGATGGCAATAACATCGGTGGCCCACATGATTAGACTCGAATCTGGTAGTATGGGGAGCTCAAATATATTTTACCACATACCCAACACTACGGATGAAGAAAAATGTGAGAACTTGAAAGAATTTTGCTAAAGCATTAAATCTTGATGCTCGAGGTGACAATCAATCTGACCTGAAGGCTACATAATGAGAAAAAACATTATATCCTGACTTGTAAGCAGGACAAAGGAGTTATTTATTTGTTGGGGACAGCAAAAACATCCTTCAGATTAATGGCTCCACTGCAGGTGTCAAATGCTCTCATGTCTAAAGAGGCCAGTGCAGGTAAGTAAATGCAAGAAGAAATTGTTCTTAAGAAGGAACACAATTTGCTCACTATATCTATAATAATAGTCCACTTTAACAATAACTATACTTAACCCATTTCCTGAAAAACTCACCCTTCTCTGACTTTCATATTTTGAAGTTTGAGTATTATTTCAGTGTCCCTTAACATTATTACATAAAATATAATAGTACAAGGGCAAGGATAAATACCAACTGAGATTAATTTTTATTATGGGAAGAAGAAAGATGAGGACTGTGTGCACACTTCTGCAAAACCAATTCTGAGAACCCACCAGATTTTGCCATATAGGACTGTGGAATCTGTCAGCCAGATATTACTTTTCCAACAGAACAGATGATCCTGGTATTATAAAATCTATTCATTTTTTACTTGGCAACAAAATGGTATTAAACAAATTCTGTATGGATGAACTTATGCCGATCATGACAAATGTTTCCATCTGCATCTATCCCAGAAATCCCAATTTTTCAGCTTCCGCTGCAATGCACAAGATAATGGAGATCCTAGGGTATTCACAAATTTTAGTTGAAATCTGGGAGAAAAGGTCAAGTATTGATGAGTATGTATTAAATCATAGTTGGCCAAGAATGTAGCCAGTCTTTATCTAGCTAGTGAACCACAACCTACATTTTTCTCACACACACCCTTACTGTATTCACCCCTTTTGACCTGCATAAATTTCTAGAAAAGAGAAAAGAGAAAGATTGGATGGATTGTAGAGAACAAGTATTCCCAGAATTACTCCAATGTTAGTAATCAATATCCCCTATAATTTAGAATTCCCTATCTAAACTATTCTCAGCACAGTTGCCCCAAATATTCACTCTGGTTATTCCAAAAGCTATTTCAAATTTTAAGCATAAAAGTCATAGTCTTTTTTCTGTTTTAGGCTACTTCTTATTAAAAACCAAGGAATTAAACCAGAAAGGAAAACTATTTACATGTTATAAAATAATTTAAAATTTTTTTCAAAGAAGCAATAGTAAGATGTCAGGTTTTTTTGTGTGTTTGTTTGTTTTGTTTGTTTCAAATCAGGAACACAAAGCAAGGGGAAGGTTTGGAAGGGTTATCATAAGTTTGACAAGAATAAAATTGTAAACAATAAGATGATTTGAACTTATTTGTATTTTAGAATGAATTTTGCTATGAGTGCTACAGTAATCCAAATTTCTATCATCTTTATGTAAAATGTCTGCTGCCTAAACTAATATCACAAACGGTGTTCATTGGTTACATTTCTCAGAATGCCTTTCAACCAATTATAGAACTCGGATGAAGAAAATGGTGGTTTCCAGCAATTCTGCCTTATTCCACTGAGAATATTCCCTCGGTATGGACTACACGGGAAGAGGTGCTAAATTCCAAACTGTTCCCATTGTCTGTGTATAATAAACATCTTTCTTCAAAGCTAAATATCCAGTCTGTTCCATCAATTTATGTATTCATATTCACTAAGGGTGGGAAGAGGCCTTACCTATTCTTGAAGGGGTGGTTCTGGGGTTACAAGTTGGATGTATCAACTAAGAGGCAAAAAAGCTTCTGAGCCAAGGTAGCACTGTGAGAGCCAGCAGCTTTATCAATATTCAGACTAAGATCCTCTTACCACTGACAGATGGAGTATTATCCCATTTCCTCCTATGTTTAGAGAGTGTCTAATATTATAGTTCCAAATACAAATTCATGTACACAAAACTATGTGTTTAAAATATTCAGCCCAAGTCCTCATACCACAGTTTTACCTCTCTCCATTCTCTTGGATAACTTGTGCAAATGCAAAAGAATTTAGTGTAGTTTTGTTTATAGACTCTCTCCCCCTTTGCCCAGATTTCTTCCTCAAATTAAAGCATGCTAGTTTATTTCATATTTCACTTTAATTGAATTAGTTTACTCCACCTCTTTCACCAAGATTATGGGTCCTTCATTAATGTTTGCCTCCATCTATATTTACAATAACACCAAGCAGATAGGCCATCAGTTTAAGCCTCTTATTAAAAATCAAACAAATGGAAGAAAAGCTCATCAAATCAGCCTATTGAGTGACTTTTAAAAATTATGTTAGAAGCATGATCCCTTAATAGAAACCAAATATTATCATATTTGATATGTAAAATTAAATCCAGTATCAAATATTGCATCTATTGTCAAAGAAAATTATTATTTAATATGCTAACAAACCACATTTAAAATAATTTTAGATATGACGTTTTTCTCCAAAAGTAGTGTTACTTAACTAACGGCCAGAGTGCTATTAAAGAAATATCTAAATAAAATTTTATACTGTGAATGGCATACTTTCACCAAACATATATAGTACTTACTGGTAAAGTCTCTGAAAGGTTTTTTTTTAATTAAATACCAG
Organism: Eptesicus fuscus; assembly: GCF_027574615.1. NCBI lineage: Eukaryota > Metazoa > Chordata > Mammalia > Chiroptera > Vespertilionidae > Eptesicus > Eptesicus fuscus. The sequence continues at coordinate 51,939,131 of NC_072488.1, forward strand.
CATTAATTCCATATATATGGTTTGAATTTGAATATAAATGATTGATTTTAATGTCATGTAAGATTAAGTCAAGCAATCAGAAGCACTTCTTAAGGGTTTTAAAGCAATAAAGTAGAAAGTCAGGCCTATGTTGGGAGAACAGGAGTGAAGGTCAAAGGAGGTGCTGCTAAGGGCTTCGCCTGCGGTGCAGAAAGGGATGAACTTAAGAGCTTGACTGTAGTTTGCTGAAGTTGCTCAAGAACTTCTGGGAAGACATAAACAACTACCCACTATCCCTGTAGTCTGTAGCTTTTTCATAGTTTGCCACTGAAGCCATCGGGAAGCATTAACATCTGGGAAATTTCCACCAACTCTCAGGCTGCTCCATCTCTATACCTAGAAGCTGCATTGAGCCTGAGGAATGGTGCCCTCTCTTCCCTTTCTGCCATCGACTCGCACCAAACACTTCTCACTGGCAGAGTCTAACCTGGACCAGATAGGAATAGGAAATCTGAGCCCACTTTTCTAGATCTCCTCTTCTTCCATGTTTTTCCCCACTGCAGCCATGGGAACATATTCCCAGGAGCTTCTGGGGACAACATAGAAAGGCAGTGTTATTTCTATGTATGGTTTTGCATGCTATATACTGGAACAATGTGATACCAAGTTGATACAAATACATTTTAAGTCCAACTCCCATACTTAAACCTTTCTCATGCTTCATTTCACACGATTGAAAAAACAAAATTACATACAATTTTACAATGATACACATATTCTTATTTGCTGTGTTGTTTTCTGTTTCTCCCCCTCCCCCTTTCAATTGAACTGTGTTAGGCTTCAATGTGCTTTTGTTGCAGGTGAAGATGAGGTTCTTGCACGGATCTCAAGGGAAGCATTCCAGAGACCCAGGTATGGATGGTTGTAAGTGACATGGTGGGATTTATTTGGGTAGAAATAGAAGGCTGCCCCTGGATCCCCATGTCTCATCTCCATCTATCCTACTGTGAAAGTTCAGCCTTATCTTCAGCAAGCCCAGAAACAGAGCCAATGTCCAGAGATTTCTGTGCCATTTGTTCAGTCCATGTCTGCTCCCATTTGGCTAGCCTAGCCTGTTCTGAGCTGCACTCTCCCTGGAGCAGGGTAGCACTTGGAGTCTGTCAGGCTTCTTGATGCCAGGCCATGGCTAGAGCCACATGGCTGCTATGGAGAGAGACATGAGAGCAAACAGGACAAGCATGAGAGAGAGAGAGAGAGAGAGAGAGAGAGAGAGAGAGAGAGAGAGGGAAAGAGAAAGAGAAAGAGAAAGAGAAAGAGAAAGAGAAAGAGAAAGAGAAAGAGAAAGAGAAAGAGAAAGAGAAAGAGAAAGAGAAAGAGAAAGAGAAAGAGAAAGAGAAAGAGAAAGAGAAAGGGAGAGGTTTGTTAGCTTGGATTACATTATCTTGGCTTGGGAAGGACCAGGAGCCCTTTCAAACTAGCCAATCAACTTCCCAATCTTTCCCAGATTTGTGCTGGATCCTCCTCATAACCAATCCATTTCCTAGATCTTTGGGGTTCTGTGTCCCTATCCAATCTGATTCTTTTCCCAGGCTAGACATGCAGGACTTTATGGTTGCCATCTTAGTTTCTATCGCACATGCCTCATTGTAGAATCATCTCCCCCTGCTGCCACCTTTACTCCTACTGATCATGCGCCATTTCCCCTCCTCCTTTTCCCTATAACAGGAAATGATACCACTGGGCCAGGGGACTTCCCTGGGGATGTTGGAAAGCTGATCCTTCCTCCCTACAAAAAGAAGGGAGGGATGTGGATCCTCTTGGCTCAGCAATGCTGTGATCCCCTGGGGAGTGTGTGAAGCTATAGCTCTCTAGTGAAGGAGGACTATGCACCCCAGTTGTTTATGCTTAATAATTCTGATTCCTTTTGCTTTCTTCCTTTATTAATATCTAGCTATCTAACGTGATATGCTTCTTCCAGAGGAAGTGGTAATGCCTAGGAGATTGGAAGACTTTCTAGATTCCAATATAATAAGCCTGTTTTATTTTATATAGTAACTGGTGAAGAAAACAAGAAAAATGGGCCAGAGACCATGCGGATCATTCACCTGTGTTTCCATAGACCATCTGAAACTACTTCAAAAGCTATGAAAAAGTTAGTTGAAATAGAAATACAAGCAACCCAAGTGAGAAATTGTCTTGCTCTTAAATCTTTTAGAGATGTTCTCTCAAATAAAAGTCACATAAAGTGCTCACAGTCAGATATTAGTTCAGGTTTGAATTCTTTTGAGACTTATAAAAAATTCCTGCCTCTCTACAAAATTATAACTGCCAAGCTAGTGCATCACGGAACTGGCAGGGAATGCAATAAATGGGGGACAGAATAACACAGGGGGGTTGCTAATGGCCAGGATACTGAGCTTCTTAGCTGAATTCAGTCCAGCTTGGTAGTGGCTAACTATCATTAACATCAAAATTCCTGTGTCAGGGTTCTGTGCTTCATGAGTAATGGGTTTCCAACTCTTCCCCGAGGGAGGCATAGTAAATGCAGTACAGCACTGATGGCCTCTGTGGCCTTTCTAAGGCAAAACTCAAGCATTTGAAGACACTATACTTTCTTTCCTGCGTTAATCTATGTGGTCAATTTCTGTTCAGCCAAAATAAGGACATACTATCAATGACTCATGAATATAAAGACTGCTTTCAGCACAGCACCACCGACAGTGGGAAAGGGGATTCCATTATGCTTTGGCAGAGCAAAGCTTTAGTAAAGGCACTTCCAAGTTAAGAAACTGAGTCTTGCAACTCTTCCACTGAAGAATGCTGACCAGATTTTATTATTGTACACATTACCTTTTGAAAATTTCTAATTCAAGCAAAAGAAAGAAAAGAATAAAAGAAAAACAAACATAATGCCCTTTATAGACAGTACTAGAAGCCCGGTGCATGAAATTCATGCATGGGGGGGGGTGTCCCTCAGCCCAGCCTGCACTCTCTCCAATATGGGACCCTTCGTGGCATGTCCAACTGCCTGTTTAGGCCCGATCCTACCAGGATCGGGCCTAAACGGGCAGTCGGACATCCCTCTCACAATCCAGGACTGCTGGCTCCCAACTGCTCGCCTGCCTGCCTTCCTGATTGCCCCTAAATGCTTCTCCCTGCCAGCCTGATCACCCCCTAACCATTCCCCTGCCAGCCTGATTGCCCCTAACTGCCCTCCCCTGAAGGCCTGGTCACCCCTAACTGCCCTCCCTTTCAGGCCTGGTCCCTCCCAACTGCCCTCCCGTGCTGGCCATCTTGTGGCAGCCATCTTGTGTCCACATGGAGGCAGCCATCTTGTGTGTTGGAGTGATGGTCAATTTGCATATTACTCTTTTGTTAGATAGGATAGAGGCCTGGTGCATGAGTGGGGGCTGGATCAGGGTGGGGTTTCCCTTGGGACGTAGAGTGGCCTGGGTGAGGGGCCTGTGGTGTTTTGCAGGCCGGCCATGCCCCCCAGCGACCCAAGCGGAGGCCCTGGTATCTGGGATTTATTTATCTTATATAATTGAAACTTTGTAGCCTTGAATGGAGGCCTGGGCTGGCCAGTCTGGGTGGAAAGTGTGGCTTCCTCCATTGCCGGGGAAACTCAAGCCTCCTGCTCACTCCATGGCTGCAGCCATCTTGGTTGGGTTAATTTGCATACTCACTCCTGATTGGCTGGTGGGCGTGGCTTGTTGGTGCCACGGAGGTGTGGTCAATTTGCATATTACTCTTTTATTAGATAGGATACTTCACCTAAATATTAGACGAGTAAATACTGGCAAGAAGCTTTCTTTTCACTAATAACTTGTAACTTAAACAGGTTTATAAATGTTTTATATGATGAAAACTCATCTCAATAATATTAACTTTGGGCCCATCAATGTGGCTCAGTGGTTGAGCATTAACCTATGAACCAGGATGTCATAGTTCAATTCCTGGACAGGGTACATGCCTGGATTGTAGGCTTGATCCCCAGTGGGGACTGTGCAGAAGGCAGCTGATCCATGATTCTCTCTCTTGTCATTGATGTTTCTATCTCTCTCTCCAACCCCCTTCCTCTCTGAAATCAATAAAAAATATATTTTAAAAAGTAATATTACATTTGGGAAAAACATTAAAAATATTTATGAGAGGATTATTTTACAAAAATTGAGAACATTGAGCAAGATTTATGTCTATATTTTGGATGGTGCAATTTTCTATGTTCAGATACTGATGATTTTGTCTTAACATTTCATATGTAAAATGAAATGAAGAACCAATTAATAATTAACCTACCAACATGCTGAAGAAGGACCAGATAGACAAAAAATAAAATAATTCACATTTTAACTTGACTTAGGCCATATGATAAGATCAGATAAACAATATGATCTACTACCTAAGAGTTATAAAAAATGCATCAGGTTTACTTTTTACCTTTTGTCTGTGAGACAGTGAAACAAGCCTTTGACACAGATTCTATAGAGGGATGTTCAAGAATTTGGGCAACTACAGATATAATAAATTTCAACGCATCTAAAGATCTCAGTGTTTTGCTATATGTGTGGAAAGTTAGCTTCCATGAAAGTTCTGATAAAAAAACAACACATTTGTCTTATTAAATTAAAATGCTGACCTTTCATAAGTTTTTAAAATAAATGTAAAAGTATGACTCCATTTTTTTGATATTTTACTGCTGATAGTTTTTAAAACTCAACCTTTCCTCTTTCCCTATACCCCACATCTGGACAAGCCAACAAGAAGACCTAGTGGCCCTAGCTAGTTTGGCTCAGTGGATAGAGCATCAGCCTGTGGACTGAAGGGTCACAGGTTTGATTCTGGTCAAGGGTACATGCCCGGGTTGTGGGCTCAATCCCTAGTAAGGGGTGTGCAGGAGGCAGCCGATCAATGATTCTCTCTCATCATTGATGTTTCTATCTCTCTCTCTCCCTCTCCCATCCCCTCTGAAATCAATAAAATATATTATTATTTTTTTTAAAAAAAAGGCCTAGTGTTCTCTCTGTTGATGCCAAAGGGAGAATTTAACCATGCCAGCCCCTGCCTGTGTCACTAATCACAGTTAAAAAACTAGGCTAGCTTCCTTTCCTTCACCTCTCAAGTCACCTCAGAATTGCTTGAGAGGCTTGCCCCTAGAGATCTCAAATATGTCAGTAATAAACCCTTTTATTCTCTCTTGGTCTGTGTGGTATCTTCAGTCTCAACAACTGAAACTAATTTGAGGTAAAGATTCATCTGATTCTGAAGGTAAAAATAACAATAAATCTATCTGCTATTGCCTTTGGGCTATCTTCTTCACACAATATTTGTAGGGTTTTAAGAAAGAAGCACAATGACAAGGCATAAAAATGGTGTGAGAAATCTACAAGTGGTAAAAATTCAAAGAACTATGGTATTTCATGGATTCTAAGATACAACATTTTTCAAAATTAAGAATACAAATTCTAATTAATTATACTAAACAATTAAAATATTTGTGAGTTTTTCTTCTCTAGAGATGTATAAATGAGTGGTGCATTTAAAAGTGTTAATGAAACCTTAGTGTGCTTTTTTAATGAAATAAAATAGTACTATGACATTTGAAGAACTACATTTTCAGCAGACACAGCCTATGTCTGAGCAGAGCCTGTGTCTAAATCAGGAAAGGGTATTGTGTTTAGTTACTGCATATTTTTAAGGCCACAGCTTGTCCAGATTCAGATGCTTAGACAATATGAAGGTGGTAAAACTTGCCTTAGAAAGGCAGAAGTTCTGATGTTAGTCATTAAAAATAGCAACATGGTGTGAAGGGATAAAGATGAAACCTCTCCCAGATGTTATGAATCCAACACAAGGGTCAGGAAACCTTATCTGGATATAGAAATAACTTCAAAATGTGTAGTTATGTCAAGATAGAGCTTCCAAAGGGTAAAATAAGTTGAAATAATGAATTTGTTCAACTGACTGAATGGATCTCAGCTTCAGGTAATCAAGTGGAGTTTGGGAAGACTTCTGGAGATAATTTGAGCTTTTTGCTTATCGGTAATCTAAATGTCAAAACTCCTAATACAATCCTATCTAATAAAAGAGTAATATGCAAATTAACCGTTACTCCGCAACAAAATGGCAGTGCCCATAGCCACAAGATGGAGGCGCCCAGTACTCTCAGCCCCACTCGAGTCCCCCAGTGTCAGGTAGGGCTGCCGCTGAGAGCTGGCAGAGTAAGCAGCCTGGCGGAATGCTGCCCAGATGCCCTCCTGACCCTTTATCAAAAACAAAAACAAATTCACTTCCCACGGCACGATCCCCTCCCAGTGGCAGCAGCCTGGGCTGGGTTCTCAGCCTTGCAGGGGCGCACACCCCCACGGTGCTATCCCCTACCAGCAGTGTCAGCCTGGGCTGGGGTCTCAGCCTGGAAGGGGCGCACACCCCCATGGTGTGATCCCCACCCAGCGGCAGCAGCCTGGGGTCTCAACCACTGAGTCACACCAGCCAGGCAGATATGGAGGAATCTTAAATGTCTCTTTTTAAAAAAATATATATTTAATTGATTTTTTACAGAGAGGAAGGGAAAGGAATAGAGAGCTAGAAACATCTATGAGAGAGAAACATTGATCCGCTGCCTCCTGCACACTCCCCACTGGGTATGTGGCCCCAACCAAGGTACATGCCCTTGACCAGAATCAAACTTGGGACCCTTGAGTCTGCAGGCTGACACTCCATCCACTGAGCCAAACCAGTTAGGGCTGTCCAATATGTTAAAGAAAAAACCCTATCTAATACAGAAGGAATATGCAGGGGAGGGCATTTGGGGGTGACCGGTTTGTCAGAGGAGGGACAATTGGGCTGGCAGGGGAGCAGTTAGGGGTTGATCAGGCTGGCAGGGGAGTGGTTAGGGGGTGATCAGGCTGGCAGGCAAAAGCGGTTAGGGACAATCAGGCAGGCAGGCGAGCAGTTGGGAGCCAGCAGTCCCGGATTGTGAAAGGTAAGTCTGACTGCCTGTTTAGGCCCACAGGGATTGGGCCTAAACAGGCAGTTGGACATCCCCCAAGGGGTCCCAGATTGGAAAAGGTGCAGGTTGGGCTGAGGGACACCCCCCCCCAGTGCACAAATTTTGTGCACCCGGCCTCTAGTATTATATAATAAACATATATTCCTACCATATAACAGTGTCTTTTTGTGAAAATCGATGTTTTTAATGTAAAATATTTAGCATAGGTTGACCCATGCTAAGGATTAAATGTTATTATTATTATTAACAATATGAAGGCAACATAAGGGGTTATACCACATATTTGCATGCAGTGAATTCTGGACTTATTTGAATCAAAGTGACTTGTTGAAGAATGATGAGGAACAAAAACCAGCATTTGTGACTCAGCCTTTTAATTCAGGTCGCAACAACTGACTTAATTTTAAGACCCATTATATGGCAGGTTAACATAGTTGGCATGTTTATTATTTAGATCAGAATTGTTTCCCAACTTGAAACAAGATGAACTATACAGCAGTGAAGAATTAATGCCATGTTGTACACTTATTGAACAGTCTTGTTGCTTAGGAGGATGAACCCATCAAATTGAAAGTTAAAGATCTTGAAAACCTAATTTATACTAGCTACTTCTTAAGTAGCAACAAAGATAATAGTTTGGGACTATATGAATTCTGTGCAAAATTCTAAATGAGTTCAGAACTGAGAGAGACAAAGGATAAATTTGAACCAAGAAAACTCTAAGGCATTTATTTTCCTGTGGCTAAATGGTTCCACAGCAATCCCTTTCAGCCTCTCAACTTCAACATGTTTGAAATAAACTCCTTTATTCTCTTGAAATTCCTTCTTCCTCTTGGGTAGAGGAATACCATCTATTGCAGTGACATGTTTTTTATTCAATATCTCTCCATTGCCATACCTCAGAGCAGAACAAGCATGAAATAAGTGTTTATAACTGCAAGAATTCCTGAAATGTATTTCCACTTTTCTCTTCCATCTGATCCAAATCCTAGTTATCTGACTCTTAAGATTTTGCATTTTCATTCCAGCTTGTCAGTGTGGCCCTAGATTTTTACTTTTCTGTTCTATTCTGCTCTTCACCGCCACCTATCTTGTTCAAAATTCTGATCATCCCTTTCCTCACCTGTGAGTGCACAGCAAGGTTGAAGCTCTGTATCTGGTTTCTTTTATTTGTTTGTTTGTTTTTTATTGATTTCAGAGAGGAAGGGAGAGGCAGAGAGAGATAGAAACATTAATGATGAGAGAGAATCATTGATCAGCTGGCTTCTGCATGCCCCCTACTGGGGATCGAGCCTGCACCCTGGGCATGTGCCCTTGACTGGAATGGAACCTGGGACCCTTCAGTCTGCAGAACGACTCTGTATCCACTGAGCCAAACTAGCTAGGGCTGTATCTCAAATTTAAGTCTTTCACAATCTGACTCTGATTGTCCCCAGACTTATTTCCACCAACATTCATTGTCTTTTCTTTAAAACAATAAGATCAATATTTGACAGCCATGTTATTTAACTTTTCACACCTTGATTGCACTACCTCTCTCCCCTAAATTCTTTCATTGACTTCAATTATTTTTAAATATTTTTTTTTCATTAAACTGTGAGCCCTCAAAAACAGAGACCTATATTTCAGTAGGGAAGCTGCTTAATAAATGTCTATTGAGTTGACATTTAATTAATGAAGTGGGTGGCTTTGTCTAAAATTATACATACACTAAACTATACTATTTAATTCAGGGACAGGAAGGAGGTTCTAACTCACGGCTTATGCTGTCTGAATAGTAGCCAAATTGAGTGTTGTGATGAGAAGGAGCACAGGTTGTAGCAACACCAGCTGGAAAATGTGCCATTCTCAGTTACCTATATCAGATATGTGTGCAGAGTTTGGGAGAGACTCTCTTGCTATATAGTTTCCATTCTTGCTGAAAAAAAAGACCTTTTTAAAGTTATTGTTCATTATATCATTTTATTCTTTCTTTCAATATATGTATATTATGCATTAATTCTTTACCAAGTATTTTTTTTAATCAAGCCATGGTGAAAAATTTCAGATAGTGATAAATACTATGAAGGATTTAAAACAAAGTGATAAAATAAAAAGTTATAGAGCATTTTGGTATTAATTTGGTATTATAAATAGGGATAGCCTGAGAAAATATGTTTAAACCAAACCTTGAAAGATGACAGGAACCCAGCAATATGAAGATTGGGGGCCAGTGGCTCCCAGGGAAAGAATATAGACAGAATGACCTGAACATGCAAACAAAATTAATTATTGGAGAAAAGCAAACTGGAATTTATAGAATATAAGAGATCTTGGTAAAGCATAACAATAGAGAAGTAGTTGGATTTCAAATTAGGCAAGGCTTTGAAAGTTATAGTAACATGTTTGGATGTCATTCTAAGTGTAAATAAGAGGGGTGGTTAGTAAACTATACAGGGACTGGCAAAATTAGGTTTTCAGTTGTAAGTAAATGAAAAAATTCATTCTGGTATTATTATTTATTAATTATTTTCCACAGGAACAACTGTAAACCAACTTTTACCCACTCCTGTACTGTAAGTGAGAAGTAAAGTGGCTTGAATTAGAATGCCAAGAGCTTAATTTAAAACTGTAGATACATACAAGGTGTATTAACTTATTGATGGATTGCTTGTACTTATGTAGTATGTGGTATGTGGTATAGAGGTATGGTAGGTGTTACTGAAGGCTGGGTAAGAGGCTTAGAAATATTAAAGATAATTGTATAATTTTGCCTTAATGGATAGATGATTGGGGGGTCAGTTTTAGAGAGGAAATTCCAGAATTCTGCCTTTCACAACTTTAACTGGAAATCCAATGGAGGCCTTTTAGAAATACTGATGTAGAGCTCAGAGGAGAAGGATAAAGTTATAGATTTGAAGTCAATTGTATGTAAATGCGATTTAAATCAATGAAATGTAATTGTTTTATCTGAATGGTATGTATATAGAGGAGGTGGCTCTAAATTAAGCCTAACAATATTTAAATTCTTAGTTATCAACTGAAAAAAATTTTAGTGAAATAAAAAATATTTAGTGACAGAATCAGAGAACAGGCAACCACTGAATAAGGAGAAACACTCTGGAATTGGGGAGATAGAACACAACTGGTCTTTTCAGAGTAACAACAAAGAAATGGAGAAAGTAATCATTATATCTCTTAAGATATTTTCCTGTGAAGGATAGTGGAGGGTTATAGCAGTAGCTGGACATGAGATCAAAGGAGAGGATTTTTATCTGTTTTTTTTTTTTTTTAATATATTTTATTGATCTTTTACAGAGAGGAAAGGAGAGGGACAGAGAGCCAGAAACATCAATGAGAAAGAAACATCGATCAGCTGCCTCCAGCACAACCCCTACTGGGGATGTGCCCGCAACCAATGCACATGCCCTTGACCGGAATCGAACCCGGGACCCTTCAGTCCACAGACCGACGCTCTATCCACTGAGCCAAACCGGTTTTGGCTTGTCTGTGTTTTTTAAAATATTTTTAATGGGATACACTAAAGCACTTCTGTTTGCTGATGGAATGATCCAGGAGAAAGGGAGAAGTTGAGAGCAGAAAAAAATGTGTCTGCAGAAATAAGTTATTTGAATGTGAAAAGGACAAAATGACTTTTATATAAACAGATGAAATCACTCTATTCTAATATGAAAAATTAAAGACATTTTACAACAAATGATTAGGCAATTAGGATTGCAATTTCATTTTAGAATGAAGAGTTATAATATATTTTTAAAAGCTTCTTTTTTATTTTTAGTGATATCAATTTTCACACATAGTGGAAGGATGAATTATCCAAAAAAGGAATTCTTTTACTTTATTTTTGTATTTTTCTTCAAGGATCACTGGTTTGGCATATAATCCTTATCTGTGAAATGATGGGATTAGCAAAAAAAACCCAAAATATCCCCTTTGTCTCTTCAAGTTTTTTAGAAGACAGTTATAACCACTACATATTCCTGAAACTGCCTATAACCATTGTCCTTTCATTGTGGAATTTTGACTTCAGAGTCCTCATACAATTCATTTTCCTAAAGTTAAGATTTGGAAGCTTAAAAGTTACTATTACACAAGAATAAACTCAAAATGGATAAAAGACCTAAATGTAATTCATAAAACCATAAAAAATGTAAAAGAAAACATAGGCAGCAAAATATCATACATCTTACATAGCAGAATTTTCATTGATATAATGCCTGGGGGCAGGGGGGAAGAGAAACAAAAGAAAAAATGAACAAATGGAACTACATCAAAATAAAAAGCTTCTGAACAGCAAAAGAAACTGGCATCAAAATGAAAACTCCCACCCTAGCTAGTACGACTCAGTACATAGAGCATCGGCCTGTGGACTGAAGAATCCCAGGTTTGATTCTGATCAAGGGCACATGTCTGGGTTTTGGGCTTGATCCTCAGTAGGGAGCATGCAGGAGGCAGCCTATCAATGATTCTCTCTCATCATTGATGTTTCTGTATCTCTTCTTTCCTCCTGAAATTAATAAAAAATATTAAAAAATGAAAACCCTACACTGTGTCAGAGAATAATACATCTAATAAAGGGTTAATTTAAAAAATATATAAATTAGTCATACAATTCAACAAAAGAACGACCTAATAGACACTTCTCCAAAAAGGACATACAAATGGACAAGAGATATATGAAAAAATGCTCAACATCACTAATCATCCGAGAGATGCAAATTAAAACAACAATGAGATACCATCTTACATATGCTAGAATAACTACCATCAATAAATCAACAAACAACAAGTGCCGGGGATGATGTGCTGAGAAGGGAACCCTACTACACTGCTGGTGGGAATGCAGACTGGTGCAGTCACTATGGAAAACAGTGTAGAGTTTCCTCATTTGACCAGGGATCTCACTTCTAGGAATATATCCTAAGAAACCCAGAACACCAATCAGAAAGAATGTATGCACCCCTATGTTCATAGCAGCACAATTACAATAGCTAAGATCTGGAAACAACCCAAGTACCCATGAGTAGACCAGTGGATAAAAGAGCTGTAATACATTTACACCATGGAATACTGGTGCAGAAAAGAAGGATCTCTTACCCTTTGAGACAACATGAAGGAACCTGGCGAGTATTATGCTAAGCAAAATAAGCCAGTCCAAGAAAAACAAATATCATATGATCTCACTTATATGTGGAGTCTAATAAACAAAATAAACTGACCAAAAAAATAGATCCAGAGACATGGAAGCATGCAACAGACTGAGAATTCTCAGAGGGAAGAGGGGCAGGAATAGATTAATCAAAGAACTTATATGCAATATGCATAACCCCAGACAATAGTGCAGTGAAGGGCTGGGGAGGGGGTGGAAAGAAGAGTATCAATGGGGGAGAAAACAGGGGCATCTGTAATACTTTCAACAATAAAGCTGAATTCTAAAACAAGTTACTATTCCACAATCATCCAAATAAAACATTTAAAAATAATTCATGGTATTTGTTAACTACAAACAATATTTATACTCTTTACATGTGTTCAAAATGAAAACAGTTTGAGAACTTCAGGTATAATTTCATCCCGGAGGAATTCCATTTGTTTTTCTAAACCTTAGTACATAACAAATATTGTTAAATGTATGAATCCCAACTCAAAGGCACTGATCAATTAATATTAAAAATTAAAAAGAAAATACTTGTCTTTCTCTGACTGGTTTATTTCACATAGTGTAATTTTTTCCAGGCCCATCATCTGTTGCAAAATATAAATTCTTCTTATTTTTTATGGCAGAGTAGTATTCCATTGTGTACCACAGCATTTTTATCTACTCATCTAATGACAAGTACCATATGATTTTATTCATATGTGGAATTTAATGACAAACTGAACTACCAAGCAAAATAGAGACAAAATCATAGACAGAGAGCAGGCACACAGCTCTGGTGTGTGTGTGTGGTGGTGGTGGGAGGTGTTGAGGGGTGGTGGAGGCATTGAGGAAAAAAAGAAAAGAAAAAAAAGAACTCATGAACAATGGACATGGGCAACAGTGTGGTGATTTCCAGGAGAGGGGAGGAGGTGGGTAGAGGTAGAGAGGGCATAAAGGGGATCTGTGGTGATAGGAAAAATGAAATAAAGAAAATATGATACCTAACAAATTTAAAAATAAATGAATTAATTTTAAATTTTGGCTACCAGTGCTTCTGTTATGGTACCCTGAACAAAAGTTTAGATGAGGGTTTGGCAAACGACTGCCCAAAAACCAAATCCTGCCTGTTGCCTGTTTTATAAATAAGATATTCCCATTGAGTCAGATGTTGCCTGTAATTACTTTCACAATACAACAACAGAGTTGAATAGCTACAACAGAGATCATATAGCTTTAAAAAACAAAAATATCTAAGATACTTCCTGTGCAGAGCATTCGAATACTCCTAGTTTAGTTGTTTCTTTCTTTCTCTCCCTCATTTCTGGCCCTTCTTCTCCCATTCCTTCTTCTAACCTATAGCAATGAGAAAAATATGTGACTTTGCTGAAGTTGTTTGCCATGAATTGGAAGGAGATTGCATGGGTTGCTTATTGGGAACAATTTTTGAAAATTACACAGCAGCATATACCAAATCTTGAAAAACCCTGTGCAGTGCTGCAATTCAGCTTATTTATTACTAGAGACCCGGTGCATGAATTCGTTCACCAATGGGGTCCCTCTGCCTGGCCTGTGGGATTGGGCCAAAACCGGCTCTCCAACAGCCCCCAAAGGGTCCCGGATTGCACGAGGGCACAGGCCAGGCCAAGGGACCCCACCAGTGCATGATCGGGACAAGGGAGGGATGCAAGAGTTTGGCCAGCCAGGGAGGAACTATGGGAGGTCTCCAGGGCATGTCCAGCCTGTCTCGCTCAGTTCTGATCAGCTGGACCCCAGCAGCAAGCTAACCTACTGGTCGACTGTCTGCCCTCTGGGGGTCAGTGCACATCATAGCAACTGGTCAACTAGTTGACTGTCTGCCTCTTGGTGGTCAGTGCACCTTAGCATATCATTAACATATCACGCTTTGATTGGTTGAATGGCTGACTGGATGACCAGACACTTAGCATATTAGGCTTTTATTATACAGTATAGGATAAGCATTTGATATCTAACTACAGATTTAAAATTGTTTTTCTTCTCAATCAACAAATATATATTTGTTACAAATTGGATCAGAATTGCTAATGAAATATTCAAAAGATAAGATCTCCATCTAAGGCCAAATAAGCTTGTCTCTCAGATTCATTAGAAGTCTTTGGACTGTGTCAATCACCCAAACTCCTACATACAATCATGACATCATTGTCTATTAAGTCTGTCTACACTGAATGCCTGCAACAGTACATTGACTTCCTGAACTCAGTCTTATTTTACATTTCAACCACTGTAAAGCATATGTAGGTAGATTCATATCTCAGATATTAATTGTTCTGGTTGCAGGCAGAGTTCAGTGAATTTAAAGGTTGTTTTCATGACAAATTATGTATATTAGAAATCATTTGTGTTCTAAAGATAGACATTAATTTAAAAACATGTCTGAAAAAAACCGTTAAAATGATGTTATTCAATAAAAAAATGCAATGAAAAATATTTAATATTTTGACCTTTTTCAGTTTTTAAAATTCATTATGTGAAGCTGAATAATTTATGACTGTGTGGGCTATAAACAGGAAGGATGAAGCAGTGGATTACAAATAGAATCATCAGAGTAGCAATGGTAGTAAGAGAGTAACAGAATCAATCTATATGATGTGAGTAACTACTTATGCAGAGGAAGGTCACTGGATTTGTATTGTGTTGATCACTTTTAGTTCATTGTTTTTATTACTCTGCCACAAATACAATTTCCTTTTCCAACTGTGACCCCAACCTATTCATTTTTATTCTTCTTTGTTAGATACACACACGCATACACACACATGCAAACACACACACACATAAACTCAATAGTAATTTTCTATAGACTGAACTGTCTTTGTTGCATCTGCCTTTCTTATTTTTTTCTTCACGTTGGTGGTAGAAATAAGTTACATAAGAGACAGTTTATATAATGTGGAAATCAATTCTAAGATTTTCTCATATGATAGAAGAGTGTTCATCTAGAGCAGTGGTTCTCAACCTTTTCTAATGCCGCGACCCTTTAATACAATTCCTCATGTTGTGGTGACCCCCAACCCTAAAATTATTTTTGTTGCTACTTCATAATTGTAATTTTGCTCCTGTTAATGAATCATAATGTAAATACCTGTGTTTTCCAATTGTCTTAGGCTCTACAGCAGTGGTTCTCAACCTGTGGGTTGCGACCGACAGGTTGAGAACTGCTAGCAGAGTCGTCTAAGACCATCAGACACCATAGCAGGTGTCCCGCCCTACCTAGCCGCTCCACACCTGTGTATGCAATATAGTCGCCATCTTTGTTGGGTTAATTTGCATACTCACTCCTGATTGGCTGGTGGGAGTCATGGAGGTATGGTCAATTTACATGTTCCTGTTTCATTAGTGTAGATTATGTATAACAGGATATTGTAAAAATTAAGTTACAAAATTTTTATTAAAATGTTTCGTACATATCGTTATATTGGCTGGGCCACAAAAATATTCAATGTGGGCCGAGAGGTTGACATGCTTGGTCTAGAGACAGCATAAATCAAGACACTGAGCAGCAGCACCCTCACCCATCTTAGCTAACATTTTCTTCCAAAGATGATAGCAGGTGTTAGGGCTCCTGAAACTTTAGGTTTCCCAGATAGCACTCTCTGATCTTTCTCTACTTCTCTTTTTCTCTCTCTTTCAGTCCCTTGCTGTGTGTCTCCTTCTCCTCTCCCTCCAAGATGAGGATGTGGTCTTCTACATGGTAAGATTACTTTAAATTTCCACTTCTTCTCTATATGAAATGGGCTATTGATCTGCTTGACAATATCATTTGATCTATAGCTCTATCATTATTAAATACAAGTGTGTGCTTGCTAGTGTGCTTAACTAAAAATCCTCTCATGGCACATTGCAAAGCAGATAAGTATTTTGGTGATTGACTAACATTCAAATAGGTAAAGAAGACAGGAGGTATCAATCTATCCCAATGTTATGGTTCACTGGTAATGAATATTTTTAGCATCTGTTTGGGTGTTTAGTGAAAATATCCATCAGCCCATCTGTTTCTAGCTGATAGGGAGTTTTCTGCAAAGGAATAATTTTTAAAAGTTTGCACACCTCATTTAACAGACACAGAATTAGAGCCTGAGTTGTTACATTTTCTCAGAGGAACCCACTGATTGATTTACAGCACTAATCAATTTATGAGCAGTTCCCATGAAGTCTAAATGCTTATAAGACTACCATAGACTCAAGCCAAAGTTATGCAAATTATGTGAAAGAACATAAGTAAGAGTCCTAACTGGTTAACAGGCCAGCATGCCTTCTTGATCAGAACATCTTGATTTGAAATCACGTCAGGGAAAGTTGTTCTGTGAGCCTCTGTGTCTCCTTTAAATTGCTTTATTAGAATAAGCTATTGCAGTGGTTGCATAACAGGTTCCCAATACTTTTGTTTCCCTTTCTCACATTTTAGTCTTCTCTAGTCAACTTGTATGTTCATTTAATACAGCTAGTAGAATATTTTTACTCTATTTATCAAAACAATTAAATAACCAGTTCTAAATACAGCTTCTCTTCTTATTATTAACTGTTCGATAGTGGGCAAGTTAGTTATTATGTTGATGTTTCAATTCATTTACCTATAACATGATAATAAGTTTAATTACTTAACAATGATTATAATGATTAAGTGAAATAGTCAAGATGAATTTATCTCAGGAACTCAAGTTTTGTTTAACATTGAAATAACAATCAATGTACTTCAACACAATGATAAAGTACAGAGAAAAACATGTAAACATCTCAAAAGATGATTTTTTTTATATAAACTATAACAACCACTCAGGAAGAAAATCATATATATATTTGAAAGAGTCACCTTCTCAAACTGTAAGGAGCAATCTATAAATAATCCATAGCTCACATTTTACATCTTATAATAGTGAAATATAGAACACTCTTCTTTCCCCTCCCTCCCTACACTCAGGCAAGGTTTTTTGCTCTCTCAAAGTTGAGATTAAAACAGAGGTCCTAACAATTATAATACAGGAGAAAATAAAACAAAACACATAAAAATTGAAATAAATATTTGTTTTTATGTACAGACTAGAGGCCCAGTGGATAAAATTTGTGCACTCAGGGCCGGGGGGGGGGGGGGGGGTGTCCCTCAGCTCAGCCTGCACCCTCTCACAGTCAAGGAGCCCTTGGAGGACATCCTTAGCACTGTCACTAAGGATGAACCTCTCCCGCCACTGCCACTGTGCTCACCAGCCATGAGCCTGGCTTCTGGCTGAGCGGCACTCCTCTGTGGGAGTGCACTGACCACCAACGGGCAGCTCCCGGGTTGAGTGTCTGACAACTGGTGGTCAGTGTGCATCATAGCGACCGGTCATTCCGCCATTCAGTCAATTTGCATACATTATTAGCCTTTTATTACATAGGATTATATACTCTTATTATAGAAAATCCTAAGGGTTCTGTTATAAAGTATTCTAGATGTAATAAGAGCATTAAAATATTTATGATTAAAAAAAGAAAAATTCTATTTCTATTATTAGCATCAAACAAATGAAAAATAAAATATTGGGAAAATTATAGCAGCAACAAAACAATAAAATAATTAAGAATAGATATATGAAAGGCTTGTCATAAGTCCATACTGAAAACTATTGGATATTGGTGAAAATTGTAAAACTCATTAAAAATAGAGAAATAAACTACTTCAATTAGAAGAAAAATAACAGGTACATTCTCTCAACTTGCTTTCCATCCTCTCTAATTTGACATAAAAAATTCCAGCAGTTTTGAAAGAAAATTACAACAAAAATCCAAAGGATTTGGAATAGCTAACATAATATTAATTTTTAAAAGTCATACTATCTGATTTCATACTACCCATACATTTTTAGCAATCAAGACAGTACAGTTTTGTCATAATAAGCTTGAATCGTTAGATCAGGTTAGAAAGGAACAAAAAAACGACACATTTGCATAATCAATCTAGTTTTTACAAAGTTGTTAAACTATTAATGGTGAAAAGAAAACTTTCACAAATTGTGCTGGGACAATTGGATATATATGTGACAAAGAGGTGAAAACCTTCAGTCATGCCTCATACCATCCCTAAAATTAATTTACATTGATTATAGTCATAGAATCTTTTAATATAAGGTGCCTAGAAAGAAGCAGAAGGAAACCTTCATTGTGGAGAGCAGCTACAGCGTTTGGACAGGTTCAAGCCTCAGACTAATGAGAGGTAATGGTTCTCTCGTGGCAAAGCCACGTGCAGGTCCCAGCTTGGAGAGCAAAGCCCTCCTAGCACAATTATAGCCAAAGGCTATGGTTGTAAGCTTGACTTTATGGTCTGAACTTGTGGTTCCAGGTGGCTGAGTGATGTAGGTTGTGGGAGGTGTAGCAAGTGCTGCCAAAACAAAGTTTGATAGAGTTCTCAGGTACATGTAATTAAGTAGATTTGAAACTCAGGAGAGCATTGTAAATGTCTTGACCACACCCTTGCTTTGCCTCGTGGGATCTGACTATAAAATAAAGACTAGGCTTACAGGCTGAGGCACCATCTCTCCATCCGAGAACAGTGTCCCACCTAGCCTCAACTGTATTCTCTTGTCTGTCTTCCTTAATCCTTCATTGCCCCATCTCAGGTTTACCCATGGCCATGCTGGACTCGGTTCATATGGTGCCCGGACAGAGACCTGAGTATGGGGGAATTATAATTGTAAGGTGAAAGGACACTCCAGTGAAGCACGTGCAGAAAGCGAAAGTAAGGTAGGGAGCGAGGTTTGGTAGCAGCTGGGTGTAAAACATGGGAAATTCAGGATCTCAGGAAAAGGGTCTCTAAAACAAGGCTCAAAGAAGTGTAGTCAAATTCTTAATTTATTAAGTTTTGTCTAAGGATTATAAAGCAAAAAAAATGGAAGTCCTGATAGTGATGCTTAAAGCTAAGCCAGGGCATTTGCTAAGGACTGTAAAGCTAAAAATGGAAGTCAAAAGAACTGAAATGTAAATAGCGAAGGTACAGAGATATTGATTAGCATTAAAATTCTAACCTTTATAACAAAGTTCTTATTTAAGAGAGGCTTCAGAAAGGAAGAGAGAAGAAAAATATTTCCAGAACATGATAGAGATTAAGAGATGAAACTTCTTTACAAAATAAATAATTTTCAAAGAAATGGCTGATAGGACTGCCAAGTCTGAACTCAAAAAAAGCCTTAAACAATTAAAGGGCAAACTTTAAAAATACCATTAAATCATAGGTGACATGATTAGAACATAATTGTCATTTTAAAACAGTTAGAGATAGTTAAACTATATATTAAATGCCATATTTAAAAGAGAAAATTAAATGTGATTTAAGAGAAGCCTTCAAATACATGGCGCAGAAAAGATTGCGTCATTTGAAGCCAAAATTACTCTTAATGGCATTATTAGCTCAAGATGAGCAATTGTTAATTTAGAAGTTGTAGGATAAAATTTTGGAGAAAGATTAGAAACTAGAAGATAGAAAATGAGAAGATAACAAATTTAGTAGTTTTGTAGAAGATAGAAAATAAGATACAGATTAAGTAGAAAAGTATAAGATAGAAAATGAGATACAGATTATGTAGAAAACTAGAAGTAGAAGATAGTGCAGGACCAAAAACAAGGAGGAAATTAAAATTTTAATAATTTATATGCTCAGGAGCACTGGACCTCATGGGGCTTTGCAGGCTCAGTTAAAGTATAAAATTTATAAAGGTTGCAACCCAGAGAAATTTAAACAAAGGCCAGCAAAGCCTGCCTACAATTAACAAACCATTATCTTCCCCACCTGAGGCAAAGTGGGAGGTGAAAGAAAAAGCTTTAAATTGGATATATTTGACAGTTTTTCCAAATGTGATATTTCAAGAATTAACTGAGAGGCAGCTTCCTGACATCTCAAGGGCTCTCTGGTGACACAAAGATCTACTCTCTCCCAAAAAGAAATATTTTTGGACAATGGTTTAGATCAGATCCAGTAATGATGTGGGTCAGAAGTCATGTTTGTATCTTTCCGGAGGGAGCAGTGCAGTCAATTTAGGTGCCAGAGTGTTGCATGCATCACCACAATGGACCCAGAGAAGCTCCTTGTCCCTCCGTTCAAAAGACTGATAGTTATGCCGATGATAGCAATGCGGAAGAAGAAGATAATGAAGGCTGTGCAAGGGGCCAAGGGGCCAACATGGAGTCAGCTGGAGAAGTTAACTACTGAGGCCCAGCAGATGACAGAAAAGCAAGGAGTGGAAGCTGCTCCCTCAGCCATGTTTCTGGCTATGCTAGCGTTGGTGAGCTGCCAGTTTTATGTAAAGTCTTGCACAGACAAATCTGAGGACTCCAAGTAGATATACACCAGCAGCAAAAGAAACTTTCATTTTGTGGAAATAGTCCTGAAAATGTTAACATATCTGTGGTTTGGTTTCTCTCTTGTTGCTGCATTACACTAACATTGTTTTGTTGTTGTTTTGTTAATAACCAGAGTTTTGTTCTTGATGTTTTGGTTATGCTGCGTAATTTGCCTAGAGCTTTTGATGCCAAGTAAACAGGAACAAGTTTTTACTGTTATGGTTATCATAGTAGCTTAAAGTTTTGGACCATTTCTAACCAGAATAATCCTTATAAGTCCAAGTAATTGTGATGACTAATGTAAATGGAAGTGATTAGAAAAAAAAAAGGGGGGGATGTGGAGAGCAGCTACAGCATTTGGACAGGTTCAAGCCTCAGACTAATGAGAGGACATGGTCCTCTCATGGCAAAGCCACGTGCAGGTCCCAGCTTGGAGGGCAAAGCCCTTCCAGCACAATTATATCCAAAGACTATGGTTATAAACTTGACCTTATGGTCTGAACCTGTGGTCCCAGGTGGCTTAGTGATGCAGGTTGTGGGAGGTGCAGCAAATGCTGCCAAAACAAAGCTTGATAGAGTTCTCAGATGCACATAATTAACTAGATTCAAAACTCACGAGAGCATTATTAACATCTTGACCACACCCTTGCTTTTCCTCATGGGATCTGGCTATAAAATAAAGACTTGGCTTACAGGCTGTGGCACTGTCTCTTCATCTGACAACAGTGTCCCACCTAGCCTCAACTGTATTCTCTTGTCTGTCTTCTTTAATCCTTCACCGATCCTCCTCAGGTTTACTCCTGGCCATGCTAGATGCAGTTCACTTCATAACTTTTGGGTAAATAAAAATTTCTTAGAAAGGCCCAAAAGCTTACTAACTCTCAAAGAAAAAGTGACAAATGTTGTTACATCAGATTTTGAAACATGTTCTTATAAAAGGCACCACTCAAAAAATGTGTAGTGGAAAAAGTCACATATAGAAGAACATATTATATGTGTTTATGTCTCTCTATATCTTTTCCCCACTCGCTCTCTGTTATATATATGTTAAATGCATCATAGTATATATAAAACTGGATAGAAAGTATAAATATGTTTCTACATCTGTAGAATTGGGAAATTAATTAGGCTTAGAATGTATAAAAATTCACACAAATCAATATTATGACATTAATCTAATAAAAACAAACAAGGAATTATATGGACAATTCAAAAGTTCTAGTTAATAAGCACATGTAAGCACTGGTCGGCTTGGCACAGTGGTTAGAGTGCTGGCTGTGTACCAAAGGGTCTCAATTCTGGTCAAGGGCATGTACCTGGGTTGCAGATTTAATCCTTGGCCCCAGTCAGGTGTGTGCAGGAGGCTGATCTCTCAATCTCTCTCTCTCTCTCTCCTCCTTTGCATTCTCTGTAAAAATTAATGGAGAAAATATTCTCAGGTGAGGATTTTTTTTAAAAAAGCACATGTAAGTTTCTGCACATGTGAGTCATCAAGAAAATGCAAATTAAACTATCATGAGACAACACTTCACACTCACTAAAATAGGTAAAATTTTTAGAAAATGCATAAATTTAAGAGTGTGGAGCTCTCATATAATTTTGGTGTAAAATTCTATTACAATTTCAGAAAAAGTTTTTAGCGTTTTTTAAAGCTAAGTAGAAACCTAACCTAGGTCCTAGAAAACCTGCCAGTAACATTTACCCAAGTGAAATATAACATATGTCTACAAAATGAGTTACAGGGGAATATTTATAATATGTATTTGTAATTAGCATAAAACTATATACAAATTAAATGCCTATCAACATGGAAAAAATGTGGTAGTCATGCAATAAAATAAAAATAAATGAGCTACTGAGAAATGTGAGGCACAAATAAAAAAGAAATGGCTATTTTAAAATAAGATATATTTGAATTTCAAATTATTTTCATAAATATAATTATTGCATAATTATATTTTCTAGGAAAGACATACCTGGGCTTTCATTTTGCAGGGGTTCCAATTTCCAGAACCTTTATCATTCAGGTCAGTGTTCCCTGGATGATCTCTGATGCTTTAACAGTTATTCTAAAAGTGCCATTCCCATTGATTGATAATGTAAGTTATTCTGTGCACCGTCTGACACAAACAGAAAGAAGAAACCATCACTTTCTCTTTCTGGGCATCATATTTTCCAGAATGAAATATTATATTTCATTCTCTTTTGTTTGGGAACCTTAAAATGTGAACTTTTTATTTTTATTTTTTAAGTGTTTCATTCATTCTTTTATTAAATAGACATGGAGTTTTTACCACATTCCAAGCTCCACTCCCAGCCCCTGCCTTTAGTTTTTAATTTTAGACAACTGAGGCCTGGAAGATACGCTGTGTACTCATCCCTAATGCCATTCTCAAAGCTACTCCTAGACTAAACCAGGCCATAAAGATAGTGTGTAACTGACCCATGCCCCGCCTTCTGCAGGCTTGCTGCTGCCCCAGTTGCTCTCATGAATTATTTATGATCTGACTGGAGGGAATGATGAGACACTGTCCAATAAAACCTGTTGCTTCATTAACTATGATAAACTTAATGGAAATAATAGAGATTAGGATCTGGAGATGCTTGTCTCTTTGTTATTAATATAAGGAATAACACTATCTCTTGACTAAGTTATAGGCTCTATGAATCATAGAACTGATCACCTTTCCTCTCTTGCCTTGGTACCAGAAAACTCAAGGCTAAGATATGTGATATTCTCATAAATGAAAGGGTATTAATAGATCATTAAAAACTAAGGTACTGAGAAATTAGTGATCATGTGGATTTAAAAAAATATTTATTGTTGAAAGTATTACATATGTCCCCTCTTTTCCCCCATTGACCCCTTCTAGCCCACAACCCCCCCCCCACTCTAAGTCTTTACCACACCATTGTCTGTTTCCATGGGTTATGCTTTAAAAAATATTTTTCCACCCCTGTCTTCCCTCTGAGATTATAAAATTTAAAGGCTGATGCCTGGCCAGTGTTGCTCAGTGGTTGAGCGTCAAACCATGAACCAGTAGGTTACTGTTTGATTCCCAGTTAGGGCACATGTAGGGTTGATCCCCAGTAGGGAAGCAGCTGATCAATGATTCTCTCTTTCTCCCTGCCTCTCTCAGAAATCAATAAAAACATTTTTTAAAGAAACCAGCTTAAAAGTTCAAAAACACCTAAAGTTCACTCTTTGTATTTTAGTTTCCTTTCCTGTAAAATGGGGATAACAAACACTAGTTCAAATTGGGCAAAGATATATTAGACAGAGTAAGCAGAATTTCAATTTGGTGAAAAACATCTAAATTTCAGTGACCTGATTAAACAACAGTTCATCATCATTCACACCACTTGTTTTATATTGGTTGGCAAGCATATGGGGGTGTTTGAGGGTCCTATCATCTTTCAGATACACCATATAAAATACAGTAGGTCCTTGGTTATGTCGGAGATCCGTTCCTATGGCGCGACGTAACGCAATTTTCGCAAGTCGGAACCCACCTACATAAGCACCTATGTCACTCACATGGAGCACATAAACAGCAGTAATGACGTGAAACAGTAAAAAAAATTAAAAGAAAGATAACAATCCCTGACCTTTACTTGTGGTAAATAAATAATAAAAAACATAAAGCACATATGCACATATGTCAAAATGATGGAACTTTTTTTTAAATATAAATAAATGGGAGATGGTGACGTAACCACAAAATGACATACGTCGAGTCCATAACCCAAGGACTGTCTGTACATATGTAGAAAGGTTTCACACATTTTACTGTGCTCTAACATAACACAGCACAAGTTATTCCTGTTTCCAGCCTACTGACCAGAATAGGTCAAATAGGACATATGGCTCTGTGTTCCTGGAAGGACAATGAAGCAAATATGAGGAGCACAAGTAATTTCTATAAGAATTAGACAAGACAATGCAGACAAAGGTATAGTGCTGTGCCTGTCTCAAACACCCTCAGAAATGTACAGCTGTTAGGGGGGAAGGGCATGCAATAAGAATAGAACCACAGTTATCTGATAATTATTCACTTCACTAACTACAGATATGAAGTTTTCTTACAGACCCTGGAAACAGGAGGATGAAACAGGCCTGTAAAAGATAAGACACCTCAGAGCCCAGATGTGCCCATTACTCAAAAAAGAAAAATAGTTTGAGAACAGACCAAGGACATGCTTTGATTGGTTGCTACACCTGGACTCTGACCCCCTCCGGGAGTTTTTCTCAGGAACGCTGACTATTCTCCGGTCCCAGGAATGGGCTGAGCTGTTTGTAATATCATAGAAGATTAGCCACCTTGTTATCAGACTTAGAGCTTCTGAAGGTCAACTGCAGACTCTACCCTCCCCTGACCATGTTAGATTTGTAGCTGGCAAATCTATCTATGTAGCTATCTATCATGTAGCTATCTTCTCTCTCATATGTATATAACCAGCAAATTGGCAAGGGGTGTCAGAGCAAATTTCTGTGGATGATCTGCTGCTCTCCCATACTGCCAGCACTATTGGAATAAATGCTCATACATGATTCAACCCTGTCTCTGCTTTATTGGCTCAAATAGCGACAGGCAGCATGGACCCTTTGGTTGTCAAGTTATACAACTACTTATATTTTAATTCATAATTTTGTAAATTGCATTTCTATTCTTCACTTCTCTTATGACATTCAGACTTTGAAAGGCAGCATGGTGTAGGTAAAACTTTAGATTTGAAGTTAGAGTTGGGTCGTAGTTATGGGTCTGCAACTCAAGAAAAGTTATGTAATGTCTCTGTGTCATATTTACCAATTAATTTGATTGTATTATACACTAGTGGCCCAGTGCATGAATTCATGCACATTGAAAGGAAATTAATTAGAAGAAATATTTTAATATCGCTATTCGCCCTTTCTCTATAATAGAAGTGTCAACCAAATTCATGATCAACAATGACATATCAAAACATACACATTCAATTGACACCAGCGAGAGCTTTATATGTATCATGCATGTGCGAGTCAACTTAGCCTTTTATAGATATAGAATAAATTTGCTTAATTACACTTGCTTCCTGATTTAGCTAAACTTTTTCCAGCCCAGTGAAACACCCCAACTTCTCTTTCAGATAATTGTCAGCAACACAGCAGTAAATATCAACATGAAGCAGATTATTATTGTAAATCATGCAGGGAGAACAATGGGTAAAATATTTAACTGCAGCAGTGTTTGACTATATTCTGCACAGTGAGAAAACCTGAAGTCATTTTCAAGTTCTAGCATTTCTTCTTTTCAGTAGGGTCAAGTTTCTAAGCTTTCTAAAGCTTCGTTTTCTGGCTAATGAAAAGAAAATAGGATACCACCGAGTCTCCTATCTACCTAATCCAGGACTTCTGTGATGATCAAATGAGATGAGGCACAGGAAAACGCTTCACAGACATTTGGTTAAAGTGTGAAATGTTTGCACTTGTCTATAAAGCAAGTCATGTTCCCAGGCTGAAGAAACTGCAAGGAGGCTAGTCGCTAGGGGGAGGAAACCAGGCATTGCTACATGACGTCATTACCTGGACAGTTGGACACTTAGCATATTATATATATATATACTTTAAGTTATTTATATACTTTAAGTTATATAATACTTTAAGTTATTTGGTTGTTTATATTAGAGTTGTGGGGGAAAGGTTGAAAAATAAAAATTAAAAACTGATAGAGAATGAAAAAAAAAATAACTTCAGGCGAACAAGAATTTTTTACCTGATTTTTCATTCTTGCTTCCCTAGTGACTCAACTAATATCAGGCGCCTAGAAGAGGCTCAATAAATTGTGTTGATTAAATAAATAAAGGATTGGGAAAATATATATATACTAGAGGCCCAGTGCATGAAATTCATACACATTAAAAGGGAATTAATTAGAGGAAATATTTTAATATTGCTCTTTGCCCTTTCTCTGTAATAGAAGTGTCAGAGATTAAAGAAAATTAGTAAAATGTATATGAAAATCTCCCTCCTGTCAGAGTTTGGGGCGCACCACAGGACCCAGAGTCAAGTCCCCACCCACCTGCGCATGCCTCAAAATTGTGCAAAACCCAGACCCAGCCGGCCCCACTCCCGTCAAGCCCTACAGGGCGGGGGGCGCAGCCTCAGGTCCCATGGCCTGGCCCCAGGTCCCCCTGGCCCTGGCGCAAGGATGCGAGGGCGCAATGACCATTTATATATTAGCTCTTTATTATATAGGATTCTTCTACAAAGTTTCTTCCAGTTTAAGATTTTCTGAAGATTACCTTTGACTATGTAACTTTTTATTATCTTTTTAAATCCTCATTCAAGGATATATTTTTTATTTATTTGAGATAGAGAGAAAGTGAGGGGAGAAATAAACACTGATACGTTGTCCCAACCAGGAATCAAACCCTCAGCCCAATTATGTGCCTGGATGGGGAACCAAAATTGCAATCTTTTGGTGTACCAGAAGACACCCTAACCAACTGAGCACCCAGCCAGGGCAACTACGTCTCTTTATAGAGTAATTAGATGTAACCCCTTGGTAACCTAAAGTTTAGCAAGTAAATTTTACTTTTTAAAATTTATCCTCTGTAGACAACATCACCACTTAAACCATTTAAGTCTTTGCAAAAATGTATATAGAAGTACTAAAATATTATTCAGTGCATTATGAACACAAATCTGGGAAAGAATGATGAGTCAAATTAGTCATTGTTAGCTGCAAGGCATACAACAGACATTTATAATTTTGAAAAGATTTTGTTATCAGAAAAAAATTTAAATTTTATTTTCAGGCAAAAAAATAAGGTAGATTTAGTCTTAGTCTTTTTTAAGTCATTTTCTCTTCTAACTTAAACCTCAAATTCAGTGGGTTGTCTATGTTGGCCTTTAAACATGGAATGTTATTCAGAGTACAATGCAGGTAAAAGAGAGGCCATCTCTGTTTACAAAGAGTTTATGTTAATGATTTTAAGCCCAGAAATTTCTTTAGAGAAGAATTTTCTCAAGGAAACCATGGTCGAGAAGAAGACAAGATAAAGTCAAGATTTCTTTGCATTTGATGAGAGTTGGCCCTTAATTACAAGTTTGGAGAAATTATTTAGTATTTCAAGTTTTCATGGCAAACAAAATTGGGTGTATCTTTGAATCATAGCTAGAAAATAAAAGATATTAGAATGAGAAAATCCATATTCAACATTAATTATACTATTTTTATGTTTGATATTCAGTCAATATTTAAAGTCTCTTGATCTGCATCTACATAAATTAAAATGGCTTAATAAAATTCAACATTGAAGATATTAGAATGCAAAGACTGTATAAATTATGAACCACTGCAAGATATAATAATTTATTTTTTTCCTTGCATTCTCTTAGGGTCTCATATAAAATATGTAATCAGTTTAAGCCAATCAGAGAAAGATAAATACCATATGATTTCACTTTTATGAAATCAAATGAACAAACTAAACTGAGGAACAAAATAGAACCAGAGGCATGGAGACATTGAACAGACTGACAGCTGTCAGAGGAGAGTGAGGTGGAGGGGTGGACTGGATGAAAGAAGGTGAAGAAATTAGCCAAAGAACATATATGCATAGCCCAGGGACACAGACACAGTTTGGTGATGGCCAGAGGGAAGAGGGATAGGTGGATAGGGGGGAGAGGATGGGTTCAACTGTAATAGTGCCAACCATAAGAATAAAGTTAAAAAATATGATGGTTAATGCTTTTGGAAGCAAATTATGAATGTGAGGGTAATGTGACAGTCAGGGCCTATTCTAAAATCAGGTCCTGTATAAGGAAAACCTGTTTCTCTACACCAAGAACTTGTTCCTACATGAGATGATTTTGCTTGGGCTCAATGATGTTTTCAATAAAGTTACTAGACGATGCCTAAAATGATTAATTGTTTTTTTAAATTTATAAGTTTAGCCCAAATCCATGCACTTTACCCTTCTATAGAATTGTGTTAAAATTAACACTTACATTATTTCCATTATATCCCTCAAATGATATGTAAAACATATGCTGTATTCTGCTATTTAAGGCCTTAAAATACTTTAAGTTATTTGGTTGTTTATATTAGAGTTGTGGAGGAAAGTTTGAAAAATAAAAATTAAAAACTGATAGAGAATGAAAAAAAAAATAATAACTTCAGGCGAGCAAGAATTTTTTACCTGATTTTTCATTCTTGCTTCCCTAGTGACTCAACTAATGTCAGGCGCCTAGAAGAGGCTCAATAAATTGTGTTGATTAAATAAATAAAGGATTGGAAAAATAATTGGTTAAAAATGTATAAAGAAATGGAATGTGAAAAGGAAGAAAATAATGAAGAAAAAAAAAAAGAGGTAGGAAATACACAATGAAGTGGAGCAACCAGTAGGATGTTGGAAAAAATGCCAGGAAGGGAGTAATGCAGACATTTTCTTGAAGCCAGGGTGAACCAAAAAGAGAATAAATGGAGCAAAAGCAGGACTGATTTGGGATTCATTACAATCACTGCATCATCTCTTATACAGCCTTCTAAGATAGATTGGGCTACCTCAGGAAGTGGAGTTATCTCCAGAGACATATGACAATAATATTATGTGTGTGTTGTAAAGGGAATTCAAAGTCTAGATCAACGCCCTTGAATGTGAAGGTAATTGGAGAGTCAGAGCCTCCTCTGAATTTAGATCACTTATATAGAAAATGAATACAATGATATTAACATTTTTATGTTATGAAAGTCAATTATTCTGTGAGAATGTGACATGGAAGATTTATAGTGTGTTGTGAAAGAATCAGAGAAAAGTGAAGGACAGACTAAGTAACACTTTCTTTTTCACTTACCCATCAGAAAGATGAAGGAGATATGGGAACAGAAGGGAAGGACAGGTTCTCTAACTTATCCACAATAGAAATGGCCCTCCTCTGTCTTATTTGAACCAAATTGAGACATTTGGAATAAAACATCAGGCAGATCTTTGTCACTAGTATTTTTATTGTATTTAATTCCTCAAATAATATATCACCCTATTATTTTGTAAATTTCATTAATTATTTTAAAATCACATATTTTATATTTGGAATAACATTAAATGCTAAGAATATTCATTTGTAATAAAGTATTACATATGTCGGTTATTTAAGTCAAGGATCTAAATATTCAGCCTAAAGACCATCTTTTGTAGTTTTATCACTTTCAAAGATGAAAAAAGATGGAATAGTAATCAAACTTTCAACAACGTCTTTTATTACGTTTTTAAAATATAATCACACTTTTTCTGCCTTTGCCCAAAGGAAGTATATAAATAAGAGCAATCTGCTTCAATTATAAATCAAGAGGCACACATCATACAGCACTGCAGTGCTCAATACAATTTTAGATTTAAGGAAGAAACATAGATTAGAATTAATTGACATACAAAGCACAGATGACACCATGATGGTAGCTTTTTGCTAGAAAGTAATTTTGAACTTCAATGAAAAATAAATAATATGCCCATATAAAATACTCAGCTTCAATATAAAATACATATGAGGATATATAAAGAGACTATAGCACAAAATATTACAAAATAAAATTGTCCAAAATTTGGAGAATTTTTATACCTAAACATTAGTGTAATGGAGCAAAACAAGTAAAATAAAAATGACAAATTCAAAGCAATATCCAGCCTCAATATATTTTATCATATAAAAATATATAATGATCTTTCTGCTTTATGTATCATGCATGTCTTAGCTCAGAAGGTTAGTATCTATATTAGGCAGGAAAATTTGAAAAAATTTAACCAGGATACAGTATATATAGGGTGTCCCCAAAATATATATACACACTTTGAATAATTATAAAGGCAGGGTTTGTTAAAATACATTTAATTTTCAAAATGTAATGGAAAAATTTAACTCATATTGTGTTTTATATTCACTTAAGATAAAATTAGACAATTCAAAAATTTAAAAAATTAAAAAATAAATAACAATTAGTATGCTCTTAACTTTTTAGAATTTAATATTTTGTTATTAATAAGGTATAAAATGGAAATTAGTATTTTAAAATTAATTGTAATGGAACTGTGACAGGTCAAACTTCTAGGTTATAGTTAATGCTGTGCTTTAGGAAAGCTTTGAATCCTTAAAAATATCTGTAAAAAATGATGCTGCAAAAACTACTGAGAAATACAATAGCCATATCACACACACACACACACACACACACACACACACACACACACACACATGCCTATTAGAAAAAGAGCAATACAATAGGATAGAATGGAATTTTCTTAAACAATATATAATATAGAGGCAAAAGTTTATCACAAACTCTGTATTTAATATAAATGAATTAACAGTTTTAATGTCTACCATACCAAAAGCTACCAGAAAAAATATATAAAAATCTACTGCATTGTGCTAGCAATAAACATTAGAAAATGCAATAAAATTGTAACATTTAAAATATAATCAAATTGTATGGCCTATGTATGAATAATTACTTTGTTGTTCATATGAAACTAATATAATATTATATGTTAACTACATTTTAATGAAAAGGAAAAAAACTTATAATAAAAATGTAACAGTCTTAAGAAAATGTATATTATGCATCATTGTATACAGTTTTTACTTTAAGATATCAAATTAAACAACTATTTGAAGACTGAAAAAAAAAATAAAGTCCCTATAAATTTTCAAAAAGAATGAACTAAAATTATAATTTTTTAAAATATATTTTATTGATTTTTTTATAGAGAGGAAGGGAGAGGGATAGAGAGCCAGAAACATCGATCAGTTGCTTCCTGTACTCTCCCCACTGGGGATGTGCCCGCAACCAAGGTACATGCCCTTGACTGGAATCGAACGCAGGACCCCTGAGTCCGCAGGCCGACACTCTATCCACTGAGCCAAACCAGTTAGGGCAAAATTATTATTTTTAAAATATATATTTTTATTGATTTCAGAGAGGAAGGGAGAGGGAGAGAGAGATAGAAAGATCAATGATGAGAGAAAATCATTATCAGCTGCCTCCTGCATGCCCCGCACTGGGGATCCAGCCCACAACCCGGGCATGTGCCCTTGACCAGAATCGAACCCAGGACCCTTCAGTCCACAGGCCGAGGCTCTATCCACTGAGCCAAACCAGTTAGGGCAAAACTAAAAATTATTTAAATTTTACTGATGACCAAATGACACACAGCAAAAAATGAACAAAATCCTTGAAAAGACACTTTCAAAAGAGGTGTTTAAATCAACATTGAGAATGTGCTGAGTATCATTAGTCAGTGGGGAAATAAAAATTATAAACACAATCATGGTGCGCCCCCACTTAGAATGACTAAAATTTAAGAGATCGTTATTATGAGTATTGCTACAGAATTTTATGCAAGCAACTAGAGGTCCAGTGTACGAAATTCATGCACTCGGGGTTCCCTCAGCCAGGTCTGTGCCCTCTTGCATTCTGGGAGCCCTCAGGGAAAGTCTGAAGGCCATCAGTCAGACATCCTCAGTGCTGTGGCAGAGGAGGGAGAGCTTCCTGCCACCGTGGCTGTGCTTGCCAGCCATGAGCCCAGCTTCTGGCTGAGCAGCACTCCCCCTGTGGGAGTGCACTGACCACCAGGGGGCAGCTCCTGCCTTGAGCGTTTGCCTCCTGGTAGTCAGTGCACATCATAGCGACCAGTTGCTCCACCGTTTGGTCAACTTGCTAGGGTTTTATTATATAAGATGAGGCATTATCATCAAAACTATCCATGTATATTCTGATACCCAGTGATTTCAATCCTAGGTTGTAATCAATAGCATTGCATACATTTGTGCATTAAAGTTATGTGTAAAATAGTCATAGGATTACTATTCTTAACAACCAAAACTTGTATGATTGCTCAACAAAAAGAGAATAGGTAAATGGTTCATGGAACAACATGGATTAATCATACAAACAGAGTGATGTGGAAAATAAGCAGACACAGAACAATGTATACTCCATCATTCCTCTAATGTGAAATGCACACATGGACAAAGCTAACGTAATGTGTTAGATGTCAGAATGATGGAAAGCTTTGTAGGAAATGGTGACTGAGATAAGGGCAAATGGATAGCTTCTGTTACTCCATTCTGTTCTACAGAATGTCCCAAAAACATGTATCCACACTTTAAAAGCTGAGAGCTCAATTAACGTTTCTTTCTTTTCTGCCAGACTAAGCTTTGAACAAAATAAATTCAGACTAAAATACAAGTGAAAGTACAAACACTGCCTTTATAATTATTCAAAGTGTGTTTACATTTTTGGGGACACCCTGATAATAGCTGATACCTCACTTAATTTCCACTTCGTTTCAGGTTTTACTGATTTGAAGTAAAGGCTGAAGCCAGACTAAGCTTTGAACAAAGGAAATGTACTACTAGATTTTTTGATGGGGATACATAAAAGATAGAGGTTACTGTATATAAAACCATCCACAGTTGACAAATTGAGGGCACATAAATACCAAACAAAATGATTCCTGATGTTTTGTTTTTTTTTTAAATATATTTTATTGATTTTTTTACAGAGAAGAAGAGAGAGGGATAGAGAGTTAGAAACATTGATGAGAGAGAAACATTGATCAGCTGCCTCTTGCACGCCCCCTACTGGGGATGTGCCCGCAACCAAGGTACATGCCCTTGACCGGAATCAAACCTGGGACCCTTGAGTCTGCAAGCCGACACTCTATCCACTGAGCCAAACCGGTTTCAGTGATTCCTGATGTTTGTGATTCCATCCTTTGTGTTATCAGCAGTGCCTGGATCAGAATGGACATCAGTTTGAAAACAGATGTTGACAAAGAAATTATTCATTATTGTAGATTCTTTTGAAAATGAACTATATGTTAATAAACACTGACTTTATAATCATTCACAGTATGTATACCTTTTTTTTTTGGGGGGTCAGTTTCAATCCTATATTTCCTAAATGATAATTACACAGGTTTTTATAACAGTAGTATATTTGAGACTAGAAAACTTTTTGGAAAGTCAGACCTGCATTACCACCATTTGTCCACCATCCAGAACTGTAATGTCATGGCTGACATGTACACATAAGGAACTGTTGGACATTGAAATTGGGTCTCAAAAGAACTGTTGGCCCAGAAAGAAACTCAGAAACTCACTACAGACTGATTCATTTGCCTGTCACCATAACCATTATTGCTTGTCTCATTTTCAGTTCTTATAAGTGTATTTCTAATAGCACATGATCTCACTCATCTAGGGGAAATAATGAACAACATAGACTGATGAACAAGAACAGACCCAGAAACAAGGAGGCATGGATCAGACTTTCGGGCCTCAGAGGGAGGGTAGGGAAGGGTGGGGGTAAATGGGAGAGTTCAACCAAAGGACTTGTGTGCAAGCATATGAGCCTAACCAGCGGTTAAGGACAACAGGGGGTTGGGGGCATCTGTGGGGAGGGGTGTGGGATGGGAGTGGGGGGATGAGGAAAAATATGTGATACCTTAATCAATAAAGAAATTAAAAAAAAAGAAAGAAAATTGCTGGTATAAATAAATTTAAAAAAAAAGAAAACTTTTTGTATATAAGTTACTTGTCCTTCAAGAAATGATTATACAAAATCATTCAGAATTACTTTCCATGTAATTTCATTGATTTTTTTTCAGAGTAGAAATAGTTTTCCTCCAAATTGAATGTTTCAACAGCCTTGTTTGAATAGTTTTATATTTTAAAAATTAAAAGCTTTTGGAGAGCAAGGATTGTAATATTATTTAACTCAAAGGAATATCTGTGTACTCTTATCTGTAAGTTAAATTGTATTACTGTTTTTTTTAAGAATCCAGGTTATTTTAGAAAGTTTATTCTTTTTTATTATTAAAAACTAGAGGCCTGATGCACGAAATTCATGCAAGAGTAGGCCTTTACAGCCACAGTGGCTGCCTGGATCCCTCCCTCGCAGCTGCGGCTACAGCCCCGGCTTCACCAGAAGGGTGTCTGGTCTAATTAGCATATTATTATTTTACTGGGGTGGGGGGTGTCCCTTAGCCCAGCCTGCACCCTCTCCAATCTGGGACTCCTCGAGGGATGTCTGACTGCCCGTTTAGGCCTGATCCCACTGGGCAATCAGACATCCCTCTCACAATCCTGGACTGCTGGCTCCCAATCACTCACCTGCCTGCCTGCCTGATTGCCCCTAACTGCTTCTGCCTGCCAGCCTGATCACCCCCTAACAACTCCCCTGCGAGCCTGATTGATGCCTATCTTTTCCCCTGCCAGCCCGATTCCCCCTAACTGCACTCCCCTGCTGACCCAGTCATCCCTAACTGCCCTCCCTTGCCAGCCTGGTTGCCCCCAACTGCCCTCCCCTGCAGGCCTGGTTGCCCACAACTGCCCTCCCTTGCAGGCCTGGTCCCTCCCAACTGCCCTCCCATGCTGGCCATCGTGTGGTGGCCATCTTGTGTCCACATGGGGACAGCCAACTTTGACCACATGGGTGCGGCCATCTTGTATGTTGGAGTGATGGTCAATTTGCATATTACCTCTTTATTATATAGGATTATTATAGACTAGAGGCCCAATGCACGAAATTCATGCAAGGGCCTTGGCCCTCACAGCTCTGGCTTCATCCGGAAGGTCATCCAGAAGGACATCTGGAAGGTCATTTGGCTATCCAGTCTAATTAGCATATTACACTTTTATTATTATAGATGATGTAGTTGCAGGTGTCCCCCTTGTCCCCACCCTTTGGGTACAGGTCAGTTTGCCCTATGTATCCAGGATCCTGGTTCCATTTGGTTGATCATTTTATTTTGTTCATTAGATTCTACATGTAAGTGAGATTATATAGCATTTATCTTTCTCTGACTGGCTTATTTCACTTAGCATAATACTCTCCAGGTCCCTCCATGCTGTTGCAAAGGGTAACAGTTCCTTCTTTTTCAGAGCTGCATAGTATTTCTAGCTTAAATGCATCACGGCTGTTTTTAATCCAAAATCTGCTGATGGGCTCTTGGGCTGCTTCCAGATCTTGGCTATTGTAAATAACGCTTCTATAAACATAGGGGTGCATATATTCTTTTTAATTGGTGTTTTGAGATTCTTAGGATTATTTCCAGAAGTGGATCGCTGGGTTAAAAGGCAGCGATTTTAATTTTTTGAGGAAACTTTACACACTGTTTTCCACAGTGGCTGCACCAGTCTGCATTCCCACAAGAGGTATATGAGGGTTCCCTTTTCTCCACATCCTTGCCAGCACTTGTTGTTTGTGATACCTCATTGTAGTTGTTATTTGCTTCTCTTTGATGATTAGTGACCTTGAGCATTTTTTAGATGTTTATTGGCCATCTGTATGTCCTTTTTGGAGAGGTGTCTATTAAAGTTCTTTGCCTATATTCTAATAACAGAAGCACCAAAAAAAAATTATTACCTCAACACTGAGCATGATATAAAGCATGTGTTGAAAAATAATCAGTGTCTCTGTTACATATTATGCTCTAGCAAGGTGAGATAGAATAACCTTAAAATCTATAATAAGAAAAGCATAATATGCTAATTAGACCAAACATCCTTCCGGACATCTTTCTGGACGTCCTCCTTCTGGACAAAGCCTCAGTGGGTGCGGGCCAAGGCGTCCAATGAAGCCAGGAGGACCCACCTGGCCTAAATGCAAGTTCTCTTCTCTACTCTCTCACCACAGAAATGGTCCCCTAGCTAAATAAAGTCCCTTATCTAAAGGACCAGGCACAGTTCTTGCTTATCTCTCAGTAGAAGGGTCAGTTACTTGACCCTTTTATGAAATTTTTCCAACACACCAATCACATCCTCCCATGGTAACCAAGGGCACCACACCCTCTTGACACAAAAAGCCTGCATTTCACTGCCCTTGAGTGTTCACTGTTTCCAAGTGTAACACTCATGTGGCCGTGCATAGCATGCTGTGTCCTTCTCTGAGCTCTAAATGTATGTAACTAATAAACTGTCCTGAGTTCATCTGTTTATTATTGGGCCTTGTGTGTTTGGCCATTGCATAAACCTGGAGTGGGACTTCCTCCTTCACCAATGTGGTGAGTAGGAGGTAATTAAAACACTTCTCTAAGTCTTTTCATGCTGAAATCAAACACCAGTTTTCCCAATTTTATAGTCTGATGGAATCGTTAGTAAGAAGAGTAGGTTCTAATTTTGACTATCCAACTCAAGTATTGTACGATTGTACACTCATGTCTCTCCTCTTCCTCTCTTTTCATTAGCTGACCCATCTGTTTCAATTATAACCATAATAACAAATATTTAACATTTTTTTAAATAAATTTTATAGTTCAAAAAGTGTTGACAAATACAAAATCCCACATATTATTTTAGAAGAACTCTTTAAAGTAGCTTTTGTTATTTTCACTTTTGTCACCCAGAAAGTCCATGATAATATCAGACTTAAAGCCTGCGTCTCTGGATTCAGGATTCAGTAACCTTTTCAACCCCATCCCAGCTGCCATTGTTAGGGAACCTTGCAAAGGAACAGGCTATAGACACAGGTAGTCTACTTTAAAATTGTATTCTTGGTGTTGCCTATATGAAGAATACTGGCTCTGAGTAATGGGGTTAAATAGGAAACCAACAATGTAATTTTATGATAATCTCTCCCTTGAGACCCTTGGGCATTGAAATTAGACATTTTGTCTCACTTGGAGAAAAACTAATAATATCTTGCCAGACAGTGTCTTTGTAGTTTTGACTGGAGTAGAGTTGGATACAGTAATAGCTGATGATGATTATAAATATCAGGGGTATGATTTAAATAGACAAAGGTTTAAAAATATTTGCTAACCCATGGAATCCAGCAGTCCAACAATGTTAACGGACTTTTTGCCTTGCCCATAATGTTCTACAGTCACCATGAAAAACTCATCAAAGATAATATTTTTCCACACTCTTAATGTGCTTTAACTGGGTCATTTATAGGGCATGTCTATAATTATTTTGAGAACTATAGAATCTATAGTGTAATTTCCTTTGTTTGAGCAGGAAAGCATGTTGCTTTTATAATTTTAGCCACATTTATATCTCATAGAGAGAATAGCTCCCACAGAGCAGAGGGAGAAAGCAATGCCGTTTCTCAATCCAAAAGTTTATTGAACTTCGTTAATTTAGATAGGTTTACCTTCTGTGGCAAAGATGTCTTTCAGTCTGCACTTTGCTTGATAACATTTAAAGCTTATTGAAACTTTCTACAGAATACTTTTAATCAGTTTTCTTAGAAATGAATTAATTTGGTTTTTCCCCAGTAAGTCTCTTTCTTCTTTGCTTGTAGACAGGTAATTTCCCTCTGACCATGCTCTCCCCAAGTGTGTGAGATAGAATCTCCTTATTCCAAACCAGCATGGGACAAAGGGCTGTAGCAGGCTTTTACTGCAGCTCTCAATGTTAGTTCCTATAATTTGACTGATAGGAAAAGGTACTATCTTTCCTACTTTAAAATGCATTTCACTGCTATGCAATATACTTTCTCTTCCACAATACACCGTTTCTCTCAAAAAGTGGACTAAAAAGGATCGCAAGTCAAATTTATAGAAAATATTCCTTTATTAACTTTTGGTTGAGAATATGTTTGTATATTTTCAGAAAACAACTCCGAGACCATGTGGATTCCTGCAACAGAGAGGAATTGACAGGAGTACTCCAGCCATGAAGTCAGAAGAGAAACAGTCCAGAGATGGAAGACGCTGACCATGCCTTGCCATACTAGCAGTCAGCAGATGTGCGTCACTGCAGATTGCCCAGGACCAAACCAGAGAGGGTCGGACCTGCATTACCACCATTTGTCCACCATCCAGAACTGAAATATCATTGCTGTTATGAACACATAAACAACTGTTGGTCATAGAAACCGGGACTCAAAAGAACTGTTGGCCCAGAAAGAAACTCACTATAGACTGATTCATTTGCCTCTCAGCATAACTATTATTGCTTGTCTCATTTTCGGTTCCTAGTATCACATGAGCTCACTCATCTAGGGGAAAGATGAACAACATAGACTGAAGAACAAGAACAGCATTGATCAGACTGTCAGACCTCAGAGGGAAGGTAGGGGAGGGTGGGGACAAGGGAGATAGATCAACCAAAGGACTTGTGTGCTTGCATATGAGCCTAACCAGTGATCACGGACAACAAGGGGAGGGGGGCATGCATGTGGGGGGGGTTGGGAAGGGAATGGGGGTGGTTGATGACAAATATGTGATACCTTAATCAATAAAGTAATTAAAAAAAGTGGACTAAATGAATTTATATGGAAAAAAAAGAAGAAGAAGGAAGTTCTTATACCCAAGACAGCAAAATAATCATTGTTTCAGGTGAAATTTGCACACATGAAATTTAGCAGTAAATGTATCTGAAAGAATCATTTATGTAGAAAGAAATGGAGAAAACTTGCTTAGAAAAATATATGGAATTTAATAGAATGATTAGTTTCAACTCTGAAAACTGTCACAACATGACTTCTTGATTTTCATGGTAATAATATAAACATTCATTCATTATAATTATTTCTGCATGACAAGTCTTGTAATTGGTACCAGAGCATATAACAGTGAGGATAACACACACACAAATATCCTGCTTTCATGGAAACTAAAAAACTTGGCAATAACTTAAAGATAAATAGAGTAAGCAAAGGTAGTAAGCTGTTTAAAATCTTTACCAAGAAGATAGAACTAACACTAGAAATTGACATTTTTAAATTCTGAGTAAATTTCCCTGCTGACAATTATTTTGAAAGCCAGTTTATTAGTAAGCCTATCTATATGCATAGAAAGCAGCAAATGTATTCAAAATCAATTAGACCAAAGACATTTTATAATACCCAAGCCAAAAACTCTGCCCTTTAAGGCTATTTATTAAATATTTACTACTATTGTCAGTTCTCCCTGCCCCTCTGATTTTTCTCAGAAAATGTTCAAACAATAATTGAGGATAAATTGTTTCCATTCTTTATTATTACCCAGGGAAATAGTCTTATTTTATGAAGAGGTAACCTGAGATACAAAATTTAATTATCTCATAATCAGCATGATAGATTAAAGTTGAACCCATTTAAATCTTGGAACTAGATCATTAAAATCGAATGAAAGTGCTGGCTTAGAGGGCTAGACATGGCATGAGGTCCTATCCTGGGGATCTTGTCAGCAAAGGTGGCATGAAGGTGAGAGAAGAGGATTGATTTGAAGTAGCATGCATGAATGATCAAAAGCTTTGCTTAGACCCTAGGCCAAAGCCAAATTCTTAGCTAGTCCAAAATGGGACAGAATGTACCTGAAGAATAAGCAACCTAAACAATATTTCCAATGTGTCAGCTCTAACCCAGCAACTTACAAGAGTTCCATATTTCCAAATTCTAATTCTATATTAGAATTTCCTCAAATATATTTAAAAGTTGAATCTTTGAAAGGCAACCCACATAATAAATCATATACCAGAATCCTAAAATTTGTATATCCAATATGAATTATCTTCTTTTTTAAAAAATATATATTTTATTGATTTTTTACAGAGAGGAAGAGAGAGGGATAGAGAGTTAGAAACATTGATGAGAGAGAGAGAGAAACATCGATCAGCTGCCTCCTGCACACCCCCCACTGGGGATGTGCCCGCAACCAAGGTACATGCCCTTGACTGGAATCGAACCTGGGACCCTTGAGTCTGCAGGCCGACGCTCTATCCACTGAGCCAAACCAGTTTCTGCATGAATTATCTTCTTGATGTACAAGTAGGAATATCTGGGCCCTGCCTCCTGATCTTTCCCCCTCTCTCCACTCTGAAAAGTTCTCTGCACCCGACCACCATGAGGAATTTAATGCATAAGAGCTTTGAGGACTTTTACTTCTACAACTGAAGGTTCTGTCTGGAGTTAGACTCATGAGCTAAGTGGATTGTGCTGTTCACCGCCTACTCTAATGCTAACCCACTTCCACCCCCAAAGGAACACCAGCTTGCACATACCTGGTGAACGGGTTGCTTATTCCCACTCCTGGTCTTTTTGTGACCTGCCATTGGACCTTCCTGTGACAGATGGAGGGTCCGGGGAGGTTTGAAGATGGAGAGGGATATACAAAGAAGCATGAGAGAGATTAGGATACTGAACTGCTTGCAACAATGAAGTGCCATCTAATCAGATTTTATCTTTGACTAGGAACTCTTTGGAGAGCCTTATTTGCTTTGTGGAAATCAAGAAACAATTTCAGTTTTTAATTGAGGCAATGAGGCCACAGGCATAATAATGAATTTTATTGTTCTAGAATCTCAAGCCTTTCCCTTAGTAGTCAAAGTTGATAGATTCTACCACCATACATTTACTTAAAGAAAAAGAAAGGAAAGGAGAGGAGAGGAGGGGAGGGAAGGGGAGAGAAGGGGAAGGGAGGGGAGGGGAGGGGAAGGAAGGGAGAGGGAGAAAGGAAAAAAGAAAAGAAGAGAAAAGAAGGGAAAAGAAAATAAAGAAGAGAAAAGAAAAGGAAAAAGCCTGCTGACATTTCTTAGCCTTGTTTGACCAGCTTTCCTTCCTCCAGGCCACTGCTTTCTCTCCTGGACTCCATGTGGTTTTTGTAGGTTTGCCAATCCAGCCGTAGCATAAGCCAGGCCAGTCAGTGGTTTCCCCTGATGTCTGATAAACTGATGCTGTGTGACAGAACCTTGCTGTTTCCTCTTTAATGACATAAACCTAGACCTGTCTGTGGCTGTCCCCACGAAATGAAGAAAAAATTCATCAGAAATGTGAGAAAAAAGGTTAATATAAAAGAATAATGTGGAAAATTACAGTGACTGGTGAGAGTCACAGGAAACACCAAGGCCATGTTGACCAGGCTATTACATTTGATTTTTTTTCTTTTACATCTAAAGTAATTTGAGTTGGGATTACTTTTTTCACTGTCTAGATAAAATATCTTGACTAATGTTTTCAGTTGATTTCTCAAAGACAATTTGAAATATGAGAATCCATTTAAGAATGCTGAGGAGTTATGATACTGAATGGTGCAGATGTAGGGAATTTAGAGAATGGGATGGAGTGAGTGATCACAGGCAAAATCTAAAAGATATACCAACATTTAAGTCAAGATGCTGTCCAAATTTAATATGCATGACATTGATGTGCATCAAAATGTAGATTATTGATTTGCGATGAGAAGTATTACTCCAGAATGCTGGGATCTTGGCCCTGGGGTTCTTGTGTGGTACACTTTGTATGTCGCTACTATGTAAACAGTAAATTGATGTGGCTACTATGGAAACAGTGTGGAGTTTCCTCAAAACATTAAACCTATGTGATCCAGAAAAAAAAAAAAAAAAATCTATACAAATCTATAGAAGCTGTTAATGTACTCTTTTGGTGGGAATGGAATACTTTGACAATACGTCAGCAACGAAACTGGGATCACCCACAAAAACTTAACTCTCTGGCTGATTCTGGGGATTGTCACTCTTTCTAAGCTGCCTATATTGAATCTGACTAATTGTATGGACATATTTTATAAAGCTTAAAGGGCACATCAAATGGCAAAATTCTGTTGCTGATTACATGCAGATAAGAATTGAAATATTTTAGAAATACACAAGACAAAATCTATTCTGGATAAATCTCCTTCTTGCCCACAAATATAACAGTGATTTAAATCTAATGTTATAGGCTTACCAAACAACATTTGCACTTCGTTTTCTAATACTAGTAGACTGTTGAGTATTATACATGGAAAACTATAGACATGTCATATTTTTTGACTTTCAGTTTTGCTTTGAATTATCTAGATGGTGTCCGGAGTTTAGTTAGGAATCTCAATTTCGGAGAGAAAGTAGAAGAATATGCATATTAAAACCAGTATTTATTTGTGCATTTTTCAAACATAACACTGTTATTACCAGTAGGGACAGAACAAGTTTCAGATTACAGATATGTTGCATTTTATAAAAATATTCATTATGACATTTTGTGAAATTTTCTTATTCTTATTATATTTTAGACAAATTTATTGACTTATGTATGACCTTATTTTCACTAATTTTTCTGTAACAATTCTTGTTCATGTATAATTTTTTTTTCCAGATTAGCACCCGTTCCTCATAGCAAAGAGCAGAAAATGCAGATACAGGCATACACAGCATCATTCACTGGTTCAGATATCTCTCTCTGCATCTTGAAAACCCTAGCACTGACATGTCTGGTAGAGAATTTATAAAACAGGTAATGTTTGTATTTATTCATGAGAAGAAAAATGATAGGCAACATAGCCTGCTGAATTAAATTTTTTCTTCAAAAAAGAAATCACAAAGGTTCCATTGCTAGTGTTCTAAAAGAATTCATATTTCTTAAGGAGTCCTATAGAAATAAAAACCTACTGAACCATCTTCTTTGCTGTACTCAGGAAAGAGGATATTCAACTACAACTTAAGCAGTGCCCTGGCCGGTGTTGTTCAATAGTTAGAGCATCAGCCCATGCACCGATGGGTCATGGTTTTGATTTTGGGTCAAGAGCACCTACCTGGGTTGTAGGTTCCACCCCAGCCCTGGTTGGGGCACATATAAGAAGCAACCAGTCAATGTGTCTCTCTCACATCAATGTTTCTTTATCCTCTCTCCCCTTCCATCCCTCCCTTTCACTCTCTCTACAAATCTAAGGAAAAAGTATCCTCAGGTGAGGATTAACAAAAAACAAACAAAAAAACAAACAACAACAAAAAACAACTTAAGCAGTAACAGAAATAAAAAACAAACATTATATTTAAACTAGTGACCCAGTGCACAAAATTCGTGCATGGAGGAGGGTTCCCTCAGCCCAGCCTGCCCCCTCTCACAGACTGGGCGCCCACAGGGAATGTCTTACTGACAGCTTAGCCCGGCTCCAGGCTGGCCACCTTCTGTGGGAGGCCACCGGGCTGATCAAGGGAAGGTGCCAGCCCCATCACCCCACTGCTGCAGCCACTGCTAGCCACTGCATCCACCAAGGTGTTTTCATCAATGCGGACTCTAGTCCCTTCACTGTGAAAAAAATGACAACTTTCTTTAGGCATTTTCAAGATGTGTCTTTCATAGGATATGACATTTCTTTCTTTCTTTCTTTCTTTCTTTCTTTCTTTCTTTCTTTCTTTCTTTCTTTCTTTCTTTCTTTCTTTCTTTCTTTCTTTCTTTTTTATCCTCACCTGAGGATATGTTTCCATTGATTTTTAGAAAGTGTGGAAGAGAGAGGGAGTGACAGAGAGAAAAATCAATGTGAGAGGGACACTTTGATTGGTTGCCTCCTGCATGAGCCCTGACCTGGGCCCCGTTCAGGGAGGAGCCTGTAACCTAGGTACATGCCCTTGTTCAGAATTGAACCTGGACCCTGAGGTCAGCAGGCCGAGGCTCTATCCACTGAGCCAAACTGGCTAGGGCAGGATATTACATTTCTTAGCCCCTCCAGCAGCGGACCTTCGTTTTTTCTTCTAGGAGTGTGGTGGAAAAACCCTAGATCACCTTCTTGGATTCTTATTACCCAAGTTA
This sequence comes from Eptesicus fuscus, assembly GCF_027574615.1. NCBI lineage: Eukaryota > Metazoa > Chordata > Mammalia > Chiroptera > Vespertilionidae > Eptesicus > Eptesicus fuscus. Next base: position 51,983,109 of record NC_072488.1, read on the forward strand.
CCAAGAACACTGTGAGTGGCAGTGTACAGGGAGCTTAGCCAATGAACGGTCAGAAATGGTATTTACTCTTGAACTGGTTTGGCTCAGTGAATAGACCGTCAGCCTGCAGACTGAAGGGTCCCAGGTTTGATTCTTGTTAAGGGAATGTACGTTGTTTGGAGGCACATACCCAGTGGGGAGTGTGCAAGAGGCAGCTAATCGATGTTTCTCTCTCATTGATGTTTCTGACTGTCTATCCCTCTCCCCTCTTCTTGGTAAAAAAATCAATAAAATATATTTTTTTTAAAAAGGAAAAGGTGTTTCCTCTGCAGCTCATGCGGCAGAGGACCCCCTGCGTTGTGTCCACTGGGCTAGGGGCATGTCCCCACCACCTGGTGGTGGCCACGGGGGTCTCTGCATGCACGAGAGGCCAGCAGCCAGCCCCGTGTCGTGGGCGCTGGGCTGGGGGCGTGGACCCAAACCGCTGCTTTGCACTGGAGCATGTGCAAGCGGCTCCACCCATAGGCCCGGAGTGGCTGGGGGGTGTTCTGGGACCCCTGCCACTCTGGGCCTAAGCACGGGCCTACTGGCTAGGAGCGGCCTGGGTCCCAAGGATGTTCCCGGGACCCAGGCTGCTCGGTGCCTGCATATACAAATTAACTGCCATCTTTGTTGATTGGCTGGTGAGTGTAGCGGAGGTATGGTCAATTTACATGTTTCTCTTTTATTATATAGGATTGGATATTTTGTCAAATATGTTTCAAAAGACACTTTTCATTCATTTATTCATTAAATTGTTTTTTTTTAATACATAGAAAAAATGCAAGGCAGTATATAGCTTTCTGACTATTTAAAAGCTGAGCACACCTCTGCAACTATTTCCCATATCAAAAAGACAGAATGTTACCATAACCAGAAGTCTCATTCCTTCAAGGCATTGTCCATTCCTGCAAGGGTTCCCTGGTTTCTAACACTTTTTATTAATGTCACTTGTCTTTTCACTCGCTCTCTCTCTGTATATATATATGGAATCATGTAGCATGAACTCTTTGTATCTGGCTTCTTTCATTTACCATAATGTTTATAACATTTATTTATTTTGTTTTATATAATTTTCAATCTTGCTCCCAGGTGACATTTAGCAATGTCCAGAGACAATTTTGACTGTCACAGTTGGGGGAGTGATGCTATGGGCATCTGGTGTGTTGTGGGCAGTAATTCTGCTATACATCTTGCAATGTACATAACAGCCTCACAAAACAAATAGTCATCTCACCTAATTATCTAGGGGTTACACTGAGAAATCCTACTGTAATTAACTCTTCCAGGAGTTAATTAACCTCAATTTATTTATCCTTTATTTACCCATTTTCCACTGATAAGCACATGAGCAGTTTCCAGATTGGAGATATATATTATGGATAAAACTGCTATGAGACTTTATTATGTGTATTTTTGTGAACATATGTATGTACTTCTGTTGGATCTATGTTTAGAATGGAGTGGTCATTCAATATTATTTATTGAGCACATGTGTTGAGGATATAGCAATGAATAAATTTAAAGACAAAAAGACAACTCCATAAAATTTATATCCTGATATACACATTCAACAAAATAAATAATAAAATAGTGTAGGGTATGGTAGTTATAAAAGTTAGTGAGAAATTAATTAGGAAAAGAGAATAGATTTGGTCAGAGGTGGGGGTGGTTGTAATTGAGATAATGTTTCCAGAAAAGGAATTGCTGGAACCAATCCGTATTAAATACTGAGTGGTAAGATTGAGTGGCGATGTGGTATAAAAGACAGACGCACCTTAGGGTGGGTGAATCTCAAGTCCAAAGGCCCAGAGATGGGGGAAGTTCTGGAATGTTTAGAGGAGTAGAAAGGACACCAAGGTGGCCAAGTGTAGTAGGCCAGGAGAGAGTAGTAAAAGATGAGGTCACAGACATGAGTGGGTTTGATCAGATGTCTTGGTCGAATTCAAAGGTAACTGGAGTAACAGACATACCCTTGCTGAGTGTTGTTATGTTTGTATTCCTTTTTTCCCATGTACTAATAACTCAATGCTATAATTTCAGGCATATCCTATATAATAAAAGGCTAATATGCAAATAGACTGAACGGTGGAACAACTGGCCAACCAAACAACTAAACAATTGGTTACCATGATGTGTGCTGACCACCAGGGAGAATGTGAGGAACATGGTGGGCATTGGCCATGGCGGGGATGGTGGAGCAGGTGAGCAGCGGTGCTAGACCAAGGCAGGACGCTGGTCACTTTCACGGGGGCAAGCCTCTGGTGGTTACGGAAAATTCTTTGCTCTACATGCAGTGGTCCCACCCGGCACTCGCACCTGCTGTTGGCACTGGCTCCACTCGTACCCGCTGCCAGTATCGGAGCCGCCACTTGCACCCACTGCCAGTGCCTGCCCCGCTCGCACCCGCAGCTGGCGCCAGAGCAGCTACTCGCAACCACTGCTGGTGTCTGGCACCAATCCTGATCACTTGATGCCATCAGCTGATGCTAGCAGTGGCTGCCAGCCCTGACCGCCCCTGAGTGCTTCTCCACCTCCTTCTGCTCCTGAGGGGCAATCTGGGCAGCAGCTGCCACTCTCACCCTCTGCTGGCGCCAGCCCTAGGGGACCAGGGGCCACAGTGGGAGGGGCCAGGCAGGGTCGCAGAAGATTGGCCGAGACCCACCCCTGTTCCTACCATAGCCTTGTGGCCCATAGTTCTTTTCAAGGTGCACAAATTCATGAACTGGGCTCCTAGTATGATATATTCATGGAAAGAGTTTTAAAAAAAACCTTATTTATACAGATACATTACTTATTTTGATTATTGTTATTGTTTATATTGTAATTATTGCTGCTGCTATATTTTCATTTGTAGGGATAATTCAGTTTTCTATAGATGAAGATCATTTTGTATTTTGGAAAGTGTATATGTTTCTCCAAAGACTCCAGGAAGAGGCTCAAGCCCCACCGTCAGCACCCAAAGCTGAAATTCTACTACCCCCTGAAGCTACCATGCGTGTTATCATGTATCCAAAAACTTTACTGTGCCTTATTAGCATTGAATAAGGTCACTAAACTGTTTAGCAACCCTTCACCCATGTACAATTGCACATTAAATCATTTTTCCAATGAATATTAAGTAGTTACATATAGATATTAATATTATATAGTACATTTTATGAGTAATCGTACATACCCCATAAATTCATATAAATCCCTCTCAACACGGATATCCACAACCATCAAAAATCTCTTAGTCTACCTACCTCTGTGAAACCAACAACCCGCCCAAAATGTATCCCTCTTCTCGCCCCGGGCCCATAAATTGTGGGGGTTTCTATACTGGGTCGTAAACGACATCTGGTCCTTACTTCAGGCACATAACATCAAGATCGCCCACTCGGTCCCCTTAAATAAGACATCTCAATGGAATCATGACTAATCAGCCCATGCTGTGGCATAACTGTATTGTCATACCCTTGGTATTTTTTAAATTTTAGGTGTGCTTGAACTCAGTCATGGCCACTGTTTGAAAGGAAATTAAAATTAAAAATTAAAAGATAGTGAATTGAAACATTTACACACACTTCTTTCTGATCCCAATTGGCCACCATCAAGCCACCCACATAAATGACAATGCCTCATTAACAGTGATAGGTTTTATACAATTAGGAGAGATTCTGTGATGATGCTATACATGATGAAAAAATTCATCAGGAGCCTTATCTCTATTTTGAGAACTATTGAAGTTCCACCTCATGAGCTATTCTATGCTTCCTGCCCTTCTTCCTACATTTCCATTTTCTGGGCTTTTTTTTTTTTTTTTTTTACCATTAAGAGCTATTAATCCCTTATGTTTTATTTGATTTTTATTTTTCCCTTTCTCTATGTCCCTGCTGATTTTTCCATTAGATGTAAAGTACTTTTGTCCTTTGTAGCTGAAATTTTATATCAAGCAAAATGCAGAAAAATATGTACAATCAGCTGTCCTTTAAAAACACACAACTTATTTTTCTAAGCAGAGAAGTTGCATCCTGGGGTGTCTTCTAAAAGTGTTCTATTGGATATTATTCTCAAGCCTTATTCAGCATTCATATCAATAATGCACTTAGGGTATGTATATCAAACATAAGCAACAAGATTGGCCCAGCTAGTAAAGACTGTAGATCTTGCTGGTTGGGTAGTTTTGAGTATGTAGTCCAAGAACTGTTTAATATCCTCTTAGTGAGAAAACATCCTCTTTGATGTTACTATTATAATTATTGCAGGCATCAGAAAATGTGCCCATATAAGATGGCACACTTAATAAATGTGTGTGTTCTGCATGCTCCATTGACACAACTTTCTCTTCTCAGGTCTCCTTGTTCCCTGAGATATACAATACTGAAATCAGGCCAATTAAAACCACTACAACATCTTCTACCAGTAAGTGTTTAAGTGAAAGGAAGAGTCACACATCTCTTATTTTAAATCAAAAGTTAGAAATGATTAAGCTTAGTGAGGAAGACATGTTGAAAGTCAAGATAGACTGAAAGCTAGGTATCTTGGACCAAATGGTTAACCAAGTTGTGAATGGAAAAAAAAAAAGTTGTTGAAGGAAATGAAAAAGTACTGCTCTAGTGAACACACAAATTATAAGAAACTAGAGGCCCGGTACATGAAATTCATGCACAAGGGGGGGGGGGGGTGTCCCTCAGCCCAGCCTGCACCCTCTCCAATGGGGGACCCCTTGAGGGATGTCTGACTGCCCATTTAAAACAGGCAGTCTGACATCCCTCTCACAATTCAGTACTGCTGGCTCCCAACTGCTCGCCTGCCTGCCTTCCTGATTGCCCTTAACCGCTTCTTCCTGCCAGCCTGATCACCCCTTAACCACTCCCCTGCCAGCCTGATTGATGCCTTACTGCTCCCCTGCCAGCCTGTTTGCCCCTAACTGCCCTCCCCTGCAGGCCTGGTCACACCTAAATGCCCTCCCTTGCAGGCCTGGTCCCAACCAACTGCTCTCCCCTGCAGGACTGGGTCCCTCCCAACTGCCCTCTCCTGCAGGCCTGGTCACCCCGAACTTCCCTCCTCTGCCAGCCTGGTCCCTCCCAACTGCCCTCTCCTGCTGGCCTGATTGCCCACAACTACCCTCCCTTGCAGGCCTGGTCCCTCTCAACTTCCCTCTCCTGCAGGCCGGGTCCCTCCCAACTGCCTTCCCCTGCTGGCCATTTTGTGGTGGCCATCTTGTGTCCACATGGGGGCAGGATCTTTGACCACATGGGGGCACCCATCTTGAGTGTTAGAGTGAAGGTCAATCTGCATATTACTCTTATTAGATACGATAGAGGCCTGGTGCACGGGTGGTGGCCAGCTGGTTTGCCCTGAAGGATGTCCTGGATCAGGGTGGGGGTTCCCTTGGGGCGTGGCATGGCCTGGGCAAGAGGGCCCTGTGGTGGTTTGCAGGCCAGCTATGCCCCCTGGTGACCCAAGCGGAGGCCCTGGTATCTGGAGTTTATTTATCTTCTACAATTGAAACTTTGTAGCCTGGAGCAGAGCCAAGCCTTTGGCTTGCTCTGTGGCGGCAGCCATTTCTGTTGGGACTTATGTATCTTCTATAATTGAAACTTTGTAGCCTTAAGCCAAGGCCTGGGCCAGCCAGGGTGTGTGGAAAGCTTGGCTTCCTCCATTGCTGGGGGCAACCCTAGCCTCCTACTCTTTCCAGCTCCATGGCTGCCGCCATTTCTGTTTGGATTTATGTATCTTCTATCATTGAAACTTTGCAGCCTTGAGTGGAGGCCTAGGAAGGCAAGGGCAGGCAGAAAGCTTGGCTTCTTCTATCACCAGGGAAACCCAAGCCTCCTTCCTGCTCTCTGTGGCCGTAGCCATCTTGGTTGGGTTTATTTGCATATTTGCTCCTGATTGGCTGGTGGGTGTGGTTTGTGGGAGTGGCTTGTTGCTGTAGCAGAGTGATGGTTAATTTGCATATCACTCTTTTATTAGATAGGATAATAACAGTTTTGCTGATATGAATAAAGTTTTACTGGTCTGGATAGAAGATCAAACCAGTCACAACATTCTCTTAAACCAAGGCATAGTCCAGAAGAAAGCCCTATCTTCAACTCCATGAAGACAGAGCGAAGTTAAGAAGCTGCAAAAGAAAAGTTTTAAGCTAAAAGAGCTTAGTTTATAGGTTTAAGGAAAGAAGCCATCTCTAGAACATAAAAATGGAAGAAAGGCAGCCAGGCCTGTGTAGCTCAGTGGATGAGTGTGGACTATAAACCAGGAGGTCATGGTAAAATTCCCAGTCAGAGTACATATCCAGGTGTAGATTCCATCACCAGTAGGGGGCGTGCAGGAGGCAGCTGATCAGTGATTCTTTCTCATCACTGTTTCTATCTCTCTATCCCTCTCCCTTTCTCTCTGAAATCAATTAAAAATATTTTTAAAGAAAGTGGAAGAGGAAACAGTCCATTCTGATGTAGAAACTATAGCATGTTATCCAGATCTAACTAAGATAATTAAAGAAGGTAGCTACACTAAACAACAGATTTTCAATGTAGACTAAATGTCTTCTATTAGATGAAAATTTCATCTAGAACTTTCATTACTAGAGATATGCCAATGCCTTTTTTCAAAGCTTCAAAGGACAAGCTGTCTCTATTGTTAGGGACCAATGCAGCTGTTGACTTTAAGTTGAAACAATGGTCATTCTGAAAATCCTAGAGCCTTTAAGAATTATGCTAAATTTACTTTTGCCTGCTCTCTATAAATGGAACAACAAGCAAGATGACAGCACGTCTGTTTAGAATATGGTTTACTTTATATTATAAGGCCACTGTTGAGTCCTATTGTTCAGAAAAAAAAGATTTATTCTAAAAAATTACTGCTTATTGATAACTCACCTGTTCACCTAAGAACTCTGATGATGAGATACAATGAAACCAATGTTGTTTTCATGCTTGCTAATGCAGCATGGATTTTTTTGGCCCATGAATTTAACCCTTACATTTCATAAGGCTATAGCTGGCATAGACAGTGATCCCTCTAATGGATCTAGGCAAAGTCAATTGAAAGCCTCTGGAAAGCATTCACCATTCCAGATGCCATTAAGAACATTTGCAATTCATAGAAAGACGTCAAAATATCAACATACATGGGGTTTGGAAGAAGTTGCTGTCCATCTCATGGATGACTTTGAGGAGTTCAAAACTTCAGTGGAGGAAGTAACAGCAGATGTGATGAAAATAACAAGATAAATAGAATGAGTAGTGAAGCCAGAAGTTAGATGTGACTGAATTGCGGCAGTCTTGTGATTCAACTTTAACAGATGAGGAGTTATTTCTTATGAGTAATCAGAGTCACTTATTGAGATGGAATCTACTCCTGGTGAAGACTGTGAAGATAGTTGAAATGACAACAAAGGATTTAGAGTATTACAGAAACTTAGTTGATAAAGCAGTGTCAGGGTTTGAGAGGATTGACTTTAATTTTGAAAGAAGTTCTACTGTGGCTAAAATGCTATCAAACAGCATTGCATGCTACAGAGAAATACAATAAATGTTATTATTGTGCTATTTTCAGAAATTGCCACAGCCACCCTAGACTATGGCAACCACCACTCTGAGCCATCAGCAGTCATCAACACTGAGGCAAGACTCTAAACCAGCAAAATGATAAGGACTTACTCACAGCTCAGATTATGGTTAGCAATAATTATTTTTAATTAAGGTATGTACATTTATTAATTAGATATAATTCTGTTGCATTTAATAAACTACAATAAAACATAAGCTTCACTTTTATATGCACTGGGAAACTAAAAAGCTCACTTGACTTGCTTTATTACACTGTGTTTTACAGTGGTGATTTGGAAGTAATTCCCCAATATGCCTGTATGCATTTCCTCCTTATAACTGTGTCTATAGAAAGCATGCTTTTGTTTTGGGCTCACATTAGTGTTCATAATTTTCATCTGACTAATTCCAGGTATTTTCTTAAGTTCTGCCTGCCTTTATAGGTCCTTCATGATAACAGACTATGTTCAATAAGGACAGAAATATGGAACGGTTATAATGTATCTCCTGCTGTGAACTTACTCTTATCAGATCTGTTTGAACCTGACCATGACATTGTAGGTCTAGGCTCTTTTTCTTTATTACTTTGTTACATCCTTGGAGATCTGGGAAAACACGGAAAAGCTACAAAACAGAGTTCACATAACTTGTGATACCTTAACATACTTGTGAAGTTAGGCAACTCCATAAGAAAAAACAAAGTGTCATTTTAAGCTCATCTCAAAAAAAGACATATAAACCCAATTTTATATAAATCACAGAAATACTTCTCTCCTGTGTTATTGTATGAAGGAAAGTCTCCGGCATCTCTCTTTCCTGGATTCGTGCTCTATTTGATACCCAGAACACATAGTACTCCAGGGCACTTTCTGAATATTTGGAGTTTCTGCTACCAAGGTCAACATATCCTTTTGAGAACTTTAATAGTCTTTCTCCTACTTGCAAGTGGATGTTAAGTCTCCTTCATGCACATAAAGCCTGTAAATGAGGATAAACACATTTACAGACAGATATATGGGCATTCAAGACTTTCCAAATTAAATAACAATCACAAAAAGAGTAAGGAAAAATAATAGAGGGTGTTTTTTATGTCTACACAATTAATTCCTTTTTATTTAGTACTGATGCATGTTAACTTGATATAAAAAAATCTAAAACTAACACTTATATTGGCTACCAGTATCTTAGTAGATTTTGTTGCTACTTTTCACTACTCTCCTTCAACTTAAAGTCATTCTCAAAGTTGTTGGTTGTGATGAATATAAATGCCCTAAGTGCAATATTGATAAGAATGCTGAATAAGACCAGAGAATAAAATCCAACAGAACACTTTTAGAAGATACCCCAGGATGCAACATTTTTTGCTTAGAAAAATAAGTTGTGTTTTTTTTTTTTAAAGGACAGCTGATGTACATATTTCCTGCATTTTGCTTGATGTAAAATTTCGGCAACAAAGGACAAAACTAAGGAGTTAGTATTATATTCAGGCATGCAAAATGACCTATAATGGTCAAGAAGAAAGTTGTTTACTTTATCCTATCTTTGCAAAGCAGAGGTAATACTCTACAAAAATGAGAACTTTCATCATTTGTACAAAATGCTTCAGAACTGTACTATAGTTGCTTTATCAACCCAACTAGTTTATAAGCAGCTGGAAGGTAAGAGATATGCTTGTTTTCTAAGCCATTTTCACCTCCCACTTCTATCCCACAATATCTAATAAAATAGGCCCACGAAAACATGCTATTTTAGTTAAAGGGAAAAAAGGTTGTATTTCTTTTGAAATATAAAATCCCATTCTACCTATATTTGTCTGTTCCTTTTATATAGATCCAGGCTTCCCAATCTTGCTATCTGCAAAATAGTGGATGCAAGTTATTCAGCATTTGACTGAATAAAACCTTACTGATTAGCATTTTCTCCCTTTAAAGTACATTACAATCATAATACTTGTTCTGAATAGTAAGCACAGGCTTGCACTCGATTCAAAAGTCCCTTAGGTATCACTAAAAGAATGTTATGTTTTTGCCTGTTTTGGAAGCATATTGCAACTTTCCATTAAATTGGCAATTGATTAATCAAACCAATCAATTTTTTATAATTTCAAAACAAATGGGTAGATTGTCATTTTCTTAGTGATCTTTCTGTAATCAACCTGGAGAAGGATAGTATGGGACTGCAAGGGTCCTCTAACTGATCCCACTGGCATTGCCATACCACTCAAAATATGTTACATTGCAGAGCCGTGACCTAGTCATGTACTTTGCCCATCTGAAAAGCTTTTTCTAGCTCCTGAAATTTGTAGAACCTAGTTCATGATATTGACAGTTTAATTAAGACATCTAAATAAAATAATAGTACTATGAGCAACAGCCACATGAACAACAATAGCAAAACCCTCTCAAACAATATTTTTTTCCTCTGATTGTTGCCCAGGTTTTCACTGTTACAGATTTTTTAAAAATATATTTTTATTTAGTTCAGAGAGGAAGGGAGAGGGAGAGAAAGAGAGAAAGAGAAACATCAATAATGAGAGAATCATTGATTGGCTGCCTTCTGCATGTCCCCTACTGGGGATTGAGCCCATAACCTGGGCATGTGCCCTGACAGGGAATCGAATCATGACCATCTGGTTCACAGGTCGATGCTCAACCACTGAGCCATGCTGGCTGAGCACTTTTACAGATTTTAACAATCACAACCACATTTTCTTACTGATGTATGCATAGGGCAACCGTTGGTAATTTGCATTTCCTTTTTCTTGATTTATGTTTTATTTGCCATTCCCTAACTTGGTGCATAAACTACATTACATTGTTTTATTCCATTTACACTGGACATGCTGATGGGAGTGACATTGGAGAACAAAGAAAATGGACTTAAGTGTGAATATTTTCCAGGATGTTAAGAACATCCATATCCTTCTTTAAATAAATTTAATGATTTTATGGGAATGTTACATGTCACTAGATGTTAAGAAGCCAAAGAAAGACAATACGATTCCTGAAACCAAGGAACAATATCTCTTTACTGAAGATGACTTTCCTGTTGGCATGTGCATTCCTCCAATTTCTCACATGATTTTGGCCATTTTGATTAGGGCTCTTATGCTCATGATAAATAGAAATACATTCAAGCTCATTAAGTAAAGAGAGATTGATTAAAAGATTGTGAGAGCAGATACAAGAAAATCTTCTGAAGACATAACAGTCAGATCATATAGAAACTAAAGTTAAGTCAGAGGACAAGAACTCTTATTTCTCAAACCTGCATGATGTATGTATGTATGTATATATATATATATATATATATGTATATGTATGTATATGTATATATATGTATGTATATATGTATATATGTATATATGTATATATATATAAATATATATATAAAAGCATAATATGCTAAATAGATCAGACAGCTGAACAACCTTCCAGACATCCTTCTGGACATCCTTACGGACAAAACCACAGTGGCAGGGACCGAGGAAGAGGTGGTTGGGGAGATCAGGCAGGCAGGCAGAGCAGTTAGGGTGATCAGGCAGGCAGGCAAGCGGTTAGGAGCCAGAGGTCCTACATTGCGAGAGGGATATTTGACTGCCAGTTTAGGCCTGATCCTGCAGGGGGATCGGGCCTAAACTGGCAGTCAGACATCCCCCAAAGGGTCCCAGATTTCAAGAGGGTGCAGGCAAGGCTGAGGGACCCCACCCCACATACACAAATTTCATGCACTGAAGGGGGAATCCCTCAGCCCGACCTGTCCCCTCTCACAGTCCAGGAGCCCTCAGGAGTGGGAGGCAACCTGGCGATCAGGGGAAGACAATGCCCCCATCACACCTCTGCTGCTGCTACTGCTGGCAGTGCAAGCCACGGCCAGCCCTGGTTACCTGATCCTCAGTCGGCCCTGGGTTATTCAGCATTTGACTGAATAAAACCTTACTGATTAGCATTTTCTCCCTTTAAAGTGCATTACAATCATAATTCTTGTTCTGAATAGTAAGCACAGGCTTGCACTCGATTCAAAAGTCCCTTAGGTATCATTAAAAGAATGTTATATTTCTGCCTGTTTTGGAAGCATATCTGCCTGTTTGAGCAGCCGCCATCCAAGGCTTGCCTGTGCCTTGGGCCCACCCTAGCCAACATTTAAGGCTTGCCTGTGCTTCGGGCATCAGATAGGCAGCCAACACCCGAGGCTTGCCTGCACCTCGGGCCTGTTCTGGGCAGCTGGGAGCTGACATCCGAGGCTTACCTGCACCTCGGGCTGGCCCTGGGCAGCTGGGAGGCTGAGGGTGGGTCCGGCTGCACCATGCACTTGCCACACGCACCCCCCCAGGCTGGGTTGAAAGGACTGGGGGACTCCAGCAGGGCTGAGGGGACTGGTTGCTGCCATCTTGTGGCTATGGGCGTCACCAGCTTTGTGACGATGTGATGGTCTATTTGCATATTCCCTCTTTATTAGATAGGATATATACTCATCTTTACTCTCATATCAACCATATTTCTAATGGCATACATTTGCACATAGTCGTCATGACTTTCTCAACTGGTAAGCAACAGACCTATCAATTTCATCCCTCATAGTTATCTAGAAACCTCTCATAAACTTAATCTTGAAACAGGAATTGGTTGAACAAATTTACTTTTTTTTTTTTTTCCTTTCTGGGAATTAAGTCATTGATCAGCATATGGATGACTTCCCTGAGTTAGTTTCCTAACTATTTTCTAATAAATCATGTTCTAGTGGGTGCATTTGCTGTAAAAGATGATATTTCCATTTCTCATGGGCTGTAGGTTTGCAGATAATATATTTTGTAGATTGAGAATGGAGCAAATAGGTATCCAAAACATATATTGTTTTACTTTATATTAAAAGATCAATATTTAAGTAACAAGAGAGAATTCTAATGAACCATGAGAATAGACAAAATATATAATTCACTGGAATTTGTGATTTAAATGGATCTGAAGACATTAAGAGAGAGAGAGAGGTTTATTTTTATACTAGAGGCCTGTTGCAGGAAGATTCCTGCAAGAATAGGGCTTCCTACAGCCATCTCTATCGCCCAGCCTGCTTCCCTCCCGTCTCCTCAGCCCCGCTTGCTTCTCTGCAGCTTCCCTCCCTTCTGCAGAGCTTGGCTTCCTTCTACGCTGTCTTCAGTCTTTGCTCTGCGCCTGGATATGCAAATTAACCGCCATCTTGGTTGTGTTAATTTGCATACTCACTCCTGATTGGCTGGTGGGCGTGGCTTGTGGGCATAGCAGAGGTACGGTAAATTTGCATGTTTCTCTTTTATTAGTGTAGGTATTTTTTAATTGATTTCAGAGAGGAAGGAAGAGGAAGAGAGAAACACCAGTGATGGGAAAGAATCATTAATCTCCTGCCTCTTGTAGGACCCATACTTGGGATCAAATCCACAACCCGGGAAGGTACCCTGACTGGGAATCAAACCAGTGACCTCCTGATTCATGGTTCACTGCTCAACCACTGACAAGAAAAATATATAATTAGAATAACTTACACATTTTGGACTTGGACTACTGTGTGTTTGATGATACCATTAACTGAGATAAAGAATACATAGGAAAAAACAGATTTAGGAAATACATTAAAAATGATGCTGAGTTCAGTTTTGAGAATGCTTATTTTTAATGATTGTAGAATGTTGAAATGAGGATATCTAACTTGCAGTTGCATAAAATATAGATTGAATTTTGAAATTCTGGGTTAAAAACAATTAATTCACCTATGAGAGTGAGATTAAAAAGCTGTATAATTTAAAAATATAACCTGAATAATTGTAGAAATTCAAGAGTGCAGAGGGCAAGAAGAGACCCAAGGACAAAATGTCAAGAGGTTGGCCAAAGAATGACATCCTACAAAAATACTATGAATGAATGACAAGAATTAGGCAGAAGAATAGGAAATACTGGCAGATTAAAATCGATTGTAATATTTAAGAGTACATTTAGTTGCACAAAAAAGAAAACATCAAAATAACAGTAGCTTTAAAACAACATAAGTTTATTTACTATATAAAGAATTCAAGAGATCCAGATATTGACCAGGTTACAGAATAGATGTTTTCTAAATGCCAATTTCTTAGTGAAAATGAGAAACTCCCTATGGTCAAGGTATCTAGGTAGAAAGAGATAGTTTGGAAACCTTACTTTCTGTCAAGAATTTTCAGAAATCTTTAATGTGTGTGAGCTTCAACTTCAGGTGGGAAATGTAAAAAAAATTTAAAAACATTGTACTTAATAGAGAACAAAATATTCTTAGAATATGACTTACTGATTTTTAAGACAACTCAGGCCTAATCTTTATATTTCATTGTAAATATTGATCTATCTTGAGGTGACAAATATGTTATTGTTTACCTAGAATGAATTCCTCTTCTCAACCATGTAGTAACCACTACTCATTCTTCCAGAAGCTGTTGAAATGCCAGAGCTTACTTTCCATGGATGATTATTTATTCACTAGAGGCCCAGTGCACGAAATTCCCACTGGATCAGGCCTAAATCGGCAGTCGGACATCCCTCTCACAATCCAGGACTGCTGGCTCCCAACCGCTCACCTGACTGCCTGCCTGCCTGCCTGCCTGCCTAATTGCCCCAACCACTTCTGCCTGCAAGCCTGAACAATGCCTAATTGCTCCCCTGATGGCCCGATTGCCCCTAATTGCCCTCCCCTGCCAGCCTTGTCACCCCTAACTGCCCTCCCCTGCTGGCCTGGTCAACCCTAACTGCCCTCCCCTGCAGGCCTGGACCCCCCCAACTGCCCTCCCCTATAGGCCTTATCCCTCCCAACTGCCCCCCTTGCAGGCCTGGTTGCCCCTAACTGTCCTCCCCTGCCATCCTGGTCACCCCTAACTGCTCTCCCCTGCTGGCATGGTCACCCCAACTGTCCTCTGCTGCAGGCCTGGTTCCCCTCAACTGCCCTCCCCTGCAGGCCTGGTTGCCCCCAATGGCCCTCCTCTGCTGGCCTGGTCACCCCTAATTGTCTTCCCCTGCAGGCCTGGTCCCCCCCAGCTTCTCTTCCTTGCTGGCCTGATCTCCCACAATTGCCCTCCCCTGCTGGCCATCTTGTGGCAGCCATCTTGTGTCCACATGGGGGTGGCTATCTTTGACCACATGGGGGCAGCCATCTTGTGTGTTGGAGTGACAATCAATTTGCATATTACCTCTTTGCATATTACCCTTTGTCATCTTTCAATCTTCTTTTTTAGATCTTAGGTTCCATAAGATAGGAAACTGACTTATGTATCATTGTCACCCCAAGTGTGATTTGCAAATGCCAGTGTTGAATAGGGATTTCGGATTCTGTCTCACATCTCTCACTAACACAGGTAAGTTACTTCTCCCAAGTTTTACCCTCATCTAAACATTAGGACTTGACCAATTGCATTTCTCTCTTACATGTTATATTTGACTCATTTCTCTATAAGTCTGATCAGTTAGCCCAGTGGTCGGCAAACTCATTAGTCAACAGAGCGGCAAACTGTGGCTCACGAGCTGCAGTTTGCCGACCACTGAGTTAGCCAGTTAGAATTGATGTAACAATTTCTCTGCAACTAAAGATAGCATCATACATGTGAAGATTAAATTATATTTATTCAATGCCAATCTTTTGTTTAATATATATATATTTTTTATTTCAGAGAGAGAGGAAGAGATAAACATTGATGAGAGAGAAACATCACCAATTGGCTGCCTCCTGCACATTCCCTATTGGTTATCAAGCCCCCAACTGGTCATGTACCCTGGCAGGGAATCAAACTAGAGACCTCCTGGTTCATGGCTTAACGCTCGACCACTGAGCCACACTGGCTGGACTCAATGCCAACCTTTAAAGCAAAATAAACTGAAGATAGAAAACTCAACTTTACTTGAATTTTTTTAAAGAAGAAGACAACTGTGAATATGAGTTTTACATAACTCCAATAAAACAACCTCAGGCCTGTAATTAATAGGAGTCATTTGGGTTGTACTACATGGGAAAATGCCACAAAAAATAAAGTAGTAATTCTGGTAAGTGTTCGGACCTTTCTTATAAACTATAAACCCCATTCTCACTGTGAAGTTTGAAGCCACCATTAGCACACTAGCAGCTCTCTCTACGGTTGATTGTTTTCAGTTATATTTGAAATAGCAGACTTGCCTCCTACTCACCTAGGAAAGCAAAATGCCATCTATTGTGGCAGAATGAAAGGGCATCTCTCACTTAAAAACAAAGAGAAATTTTCAATATAAAAGGGATATATGAAAAAATGTAAACAAGATAAACACTGCAATTTTGAAGTCTAACACATTGTATCCTTATACACAAAGCAACTTCTAGTTTAAACAATGCTTCTTTGAAAAAGTCAGAGATTGAAGTCTGAAGTATATAAAGAGGAGTGAAACAGACTTTCTTCCAAAGAACTCATAAACTAACTAGAGAGATGGATAAATCTCTCTCATTAGAATATCATAAAGGCAAAATAGGGTGCTTTTTGAACATAGAAAAGAGAAATCTAACTGAATTTGGGACTGTGGGGAGAATTTTCCCAGAGGATATATGAGATGCATCAAATAAGAAACTAGGGAATTACAGGTAATTCAGATTCATTAATAATAATAGCTAATAATATTCTGTGGACTTGTACTTTGGCTCATTGTTGTTCTAATGCCTTAATATAAGTTATCTGAATTTACAACATTTTGAGTTAGGCATTGCAATTATCCTTGTCATAAACAGGCAAACAGAGGTTAAATAACTTGCCTAAGATATCAGCTAATAATGTATGGAGGTTTCCCAATCTATGCTATATAATAGGCAGTCTTCTAGGGACTCTGCACCAGACCCCTGGGCATGGTGAACACACAGTACAATATATAGATGATGTATTATAGAATTGTACACCTGAAACCTTTATAATTTTATTAACTAATGTCACCTCAATAAATTCAATTTTAAAAAGGTGAAAACATGTGTATCTTAGAACTGATTTTATGGTAAAGGAAAGCAAGGCTCAGAGAGGCTAAGTGTCTTCCCAAGGTCACATAGGGTATGCTAAGAATTAGTATGTAGAACAATGATTAGCTGACTCCATAACTGGTGTTTTCACCACTATAGCAATGGTTCACAAAGTAACCAGACTAGCAGCATCAGTATTATCTTGAAACTTGGTAAAAATGCAAACTATCAGGCCCCACCAAAGACTTTGGAACTGAAATAGTTGAGAAATCCAGCAATCTGTGTCTTTACAAGACTGCTAGATGATTCTGAAACCAGGTAAAGGTTAAGAACTACTGGCTAGAGTCCATTGCCTCCTTTGGAGAGAATCACTGATTACTGTTGCTTGCATTACAAAGCATGATATGCTTATTACTTTTATATAGAAAATCTAGAAGAAACATGAAAGCAAATAAATGAAGGAAGTCCATAAAATTAAAAAAAAAATAAAGTGGTAATTAATTTGGATATGTGTCCTTCCTCTCTCTCTTACATATCTGAAATATCATGGCCACCCAGTAGAATGGGGCTCGAGGCAGAGTAAAAATACATTTTGCTTAATCCAAATTGCACACTCTTCCATTAAGTTAATGATATGATAAAGAAGACTATTTTTCCATTTTTGTAATATTTGTCTTTTGTATTCATGTTGACTCTTTTCTCAGGCTTTATTTTTTGCTTTATTTAAGAAAACTAAAATATTTCTCTCCCTTTCACATCATGTACAAAACTTCCTACATCATTTTTATGAAACTTCTATCATATCTTTGTAATGTATACTCCCTAAATCCTTTTATTTCTTTGTTTTATTTATTTTAAACAAATAATATTCAGAGTTTCAAAAGTTACTTTTACAAAATAAATATAGCATTGTTCAATGTAGTTTACTTTTTTAAAATAAGAACATAATTGAGAGTTATCAAAAGTATAATTTTTCTTGTAGTTCTTTTTCTTCACATTTTGGGTTAAATGCAACAGCTGAAACCATTAATTGACACATGGTTTGGTGTAGAACATAAAAATATTGTGGGAAGACACCTGGAGAAACCCATCCATTATGGAATTAGGTTAATAGGTGAGTAGCAATGAATCCAAATTAAAAATGACCTAAGAGCTAATATCACCAAGGACTAGATGAAGATTAAGTTTGATATCTATAAATAATCAGAATTAATGAGGATCTGCTCCAGTCAGTAGAGAGATTGGAGTTAACTGGTGTCATGTTTATGGAGTCTGGTTTTATGTCTGTTTCAGCCATGGTTGTTAGTCAATAGCAAAGGGTACAGAATCATTTCCTTTTAAGAGGATGTTTCTATTTAGGTTTCAGAGCTTCAAATAAATATATGAAGATTAATCAAATTAGGCATTCTTTATCACCTTCCATTTCCCAGGGAGGTGGGGTATGGTACTTAAGTGAGCACATAAATACTCGAGATCTTGGGCTCCTATTTCAGATAGCAGAATCAGGCTGGTCAAACTAAATGCACTTGACAGTGATTAGTGGAAATAGGGTGCATAATGTACTTCATTGCTCAATATTGACACAGGATCAGACATTTAAAGAACTAATATGTGTAGTTGAGGAGGCAGGTGAAAAGCCAAGGTGGACACTAACAAAACTTTTTGCTGAGTTTCCAGTCTGAACTTCTTCAGTGCCCTTCTGAATCCACAGTTAATTGATTTGGGGAACCGAAGAAGAGGCAGCCACTGGTAATGACTTAAGGGGATTAGGGTGAGGTTATTATTCTAAAGTAAACATAGCTCCAACATTTATCAAATAGTAAATCTAAGAGACTAGGAAAGGGTCAAGACCCTTAAATTATCATCTAGTAACTGAATAAGTCATTTTAACTACAAAACCCGGAGCAGTTGTTTAAAGCTGAGGAGATGGAGGCAGGTTTAACAAAAAATATATATAAGGGCAGCGAGCAGGTGGCAGTGAAGCAAAATGCATACTTTCAATAAAGTATTATGGGCCCAATAGTAAATGACTAATGGACTAGAACTTGGAATAAGTTAATTTTTCGAGGTATGTCTCAGTGTTTGAGTGCTGATGTAAAAACCAGGAGGTCATGATTGAATTTCTGATCAGCACATGCCCAGATTGAGTGCTTGATCCCCAGTAGAGGTTGTTCAGGAGGCAGCTGATCAATGATTCTCTCTCATCATTGATGTTTCTATCTCTTTGCCTCTCCTTCTCTGAAATTAATAAAAATATATTTTAAATAAATAATATTCCTTCAACCCATTTTTTTCTAAGTAAAGTTTAGGTTCATACAAATAAGTAAGAAAATACTTATTTTATTTTGTAGATGCTTAATTCCATGGTACATTTTCTCTGCATAAGGGAGTACTATGAGAAGTAGCCAAAGTGTGATGACAACAGTAGAATATATAATGGGGCTTTAGGTTACATATACTAGTATAACCTATTATCCTATATAATAAGAACCTAATACATTAAGTGTCCGGTCGACCAGTCGGCCGTTCAACCAATCAAAGCATAATATGCTAATGATATGCTAAGGCTGCTCAACTGTTCGCTATGATGTGCACTGACAACCAGGGGACAGATGCTCCAACCAGTAGGTTAGCTTGCTTCTGGGGTCCAGCTGATCGGGACTGAATGAGATGGGCTGGACATGCTCTGGAGCCCTCCCCGGTCCCCCCCCTCCCCTGCACCTGGCCAACCTCCCACATACTTCCCTGGCCCTGATTGTGCACTGGCAGGGTCCCTCATCCTGGCCTGCACCCTTTCACAATCTGGGACCCCTCTGGGGATGTTGGAGAGCCAGTTTTGGCCTGATCCTGCAGGTCAGGCTGAGGGACCCCACTGGTGCATGCATTCGTGCACTGGGCCTCTAGTATTCTAAACCAGCTGAGTGCAGTTCTACTTTGTTCTCTTTCTATATTATTCCCTCACCCAGGAGCACCATGTTACCCAGACCTGTCAATGAGCCCCCTTGGGCCTCTACACCAAGCATGAGATGCACTCACATTATCTCACTCTCAGCCAGGGAATGGGATGGCTAGATAAGAGGGGGAAATACTGAGCAGTCTTATTTTACTAAGTTTCTGCCAGTTATCAAATGCTCACGTAAATTACAGTCATTTTTATCATTCATGTGAATAGTAATAAGCTAATTTGCTGTCAGGTCTATCACTCTAGTCAAACTTCAAAATTTCTATTCAATTTTATCTCACATTCATGGCAATTATTGTTATTAATTATCATTATTATTATTTTGATTTGGAAGTTCTATATTTTCTTATTCCTTTTGGTTACTTGACCATCACTAGTCAGATCCCTAGATTTATATTCTACTCATTCCATGTTCATTCATTCATTATACATCTTTTGGACTTCTATGTGCCTTAATTCTATGCAGCATACTTTCAAAATGTAAATGTTAATCAGAAGGTAAAATACATAATATGAACCAAAATGATTTAATATCAAATCTAAAGTTATAGATAAAATCAATAGTATAAGTTATAACAACTCGGAAAATGGCGACGGAATAGAGTCGGGTTTGGAGTCTGTTCCTCGGGCGGAGAGTCGGAGCAGCAGAGGCTCACAGAGGGAGTGTATGTGGGCAAGCCAAGGGACAGCTAAACTCCAGGAGAAGGCGGGGGAGTGCTGGGCAGTGTTCCTCTGACCGCGCAGCACCCACAGGGGCTGGGTCCCCTCCCGGAGCTGCGGGCTCACCAGGCGCCTCGCCATCTTGCAAGGAAAGGAGGATTTTAGTGGAAACCTGACTTTCCGCGACAACTGCAAACACTGAACTGCTGGGAGCACCAGACCACCGGTCCCCTATCAGCGCAAACATTCGGATTCAAAGAAACTCTTCACTGCACCACGGAAAGGTCAGATTTCGCCTGAAATGAGGGGCGGTTTCTAATCCCCGCGGTGGGTGAGGGAAGCGCTGGGTGAGGGAAGCGCGGCAGCCGCAGGACCAGCAGGAGCCGGGAGGTCTGTGCCTAGAAAAATCAGCGGCAGTTGGAACTGCCGTGATCCGTGAATGAGGAGGGGGGTCTTCTGAGCTGCTAACAGAAGTGACCTCTTGAAAGCAACTCATTTTAATCTGACTAGGAGGGTCAGATTAAGAATTTTCAAAGGAGTGCAGGCTCCTTAGCCTGGTGCACAGACCCACAGTCCGCAAACTTGGGCCCTTTCAGACTCTGATTGCTAAGCCCAACACATAGAAAAACCCAGGTGGAAACCCTGAAAGACTGCAGGGGGAAGGTGTTTTTCCGGAACCTGGGGAGCAGAGCTGGGTGTGAACATCAGAGAGGCAGCTCTGAGGCACACACCTCCACAAACCGGTAGTGAGTGCCATAGAGGAAAAAAAAAAAAAAAAGAAAAAAAAGCTAGAGAGGCCCAGAAGTCAATTCAGAAACACTGCCACCCAGGGGTTGAAACGCTAATTGTCTCTGGTGTAATAAAAAATAAATACGAGAAATTAAGACACGGTTGGCTTAAAAAGCAGGACTGGCTTCCAACACTGAGAAGCCCTGGAATGAAGCTGAACTGAAATACCCCCCAGACTGGGAAAAAGGCGTACCAAACAGAATAATAGAGGAAGTGAATGACAGCCGCTACTGCACATTTTAGTCTTCCTATTTTTTAATTTTCAATTCTTTTTTCAATTTTTATTCTCATATTTTTTATTTTCATTTTTGCATCTTTTACTTAAGAAACTAATTTTTTTCTTTTTCCTCACTCAATTTTCACCTTTTTAATTATTACATTTTTATTTTCAATCAGCACTATTATTACTATTATTTTACTTTTTTTTTTAATGTCATTTGATTTTATCTTTCTTTTATTTTTGGATTAGTGTCCTACATTCGATTTGCATCTTTCCCTTACAATCGTTTTACCCTATCTCAAAGCTAACATTATGCCATCACTCTCCTCCTAACCTTTCCCCCTTGGTCCCCAGTTTATCTTAACCCTTTCTGGCTTTAGATTTTCTCTACTTTTTCAGTTTACTCCCTGCTAAAACTTCACCCTACTTATATATCTAATTCCCAACCCCCTGCTCCAAATCCATACAAACCTCTCTCTAGGCTACCTAAAAAAAAATTATTTTTCTCTCGGGCCTTTTGTTGTTGTTTGCTTGAATGATGATTAGATTGAATTTTTATGCTTTTTTATGAGATTGTTTTGATTATTCTTTTTATTGGTTTGGTTGGTTCTTTGGTTTGCTTTGTTTTTGTTTGTTTTTTACTTTTGTTTTCCCTTGCCTCACTTGATATTAGCTGCTGTTGCAGTTTGTATTAATCTCCAGGCTCGTGTTGCTGGAATTTGCTGGGAATAGTGGTTGTTCTAGTGGAGTTTACTCCCCATATATATAGTTTGTTCCCCTTTTCTCTATTAGTATCATTCTTGTCTCTCTTACTTTTTTTTTCTTTTCTGTTATTTCTTTTTCTTTTCTTTCTTTCTGCTTTTTTCCCAAGTTCAGATTCACACTCTTTGTGTGTTTTTTCGTTTTTTTTTTTCGTTGTTGTTCTTTCTTTTTACTCTCCCTCTTCCACTCCTATTCCCTAATTTGTCTTTCTCTGGTGGTTACCTTTATTGGAGGTTATTAATATCGTGAATACAATTCTGTTCAGTGCCTTGTCTGTTGTGCCTGGTTGTGTTGTATTTTATACCTTTAAATCAACGCCAGAGAGAGAAATCTATATAACCAGACATCCGGAGAAGAGAGACCATGAGGAGACAAAGAAACAGCCCCCACAGGAAAGAGAAGCAGGCATCACCAGAAAAGGAAGTAAACGATTTAGAGGCAAACAACCTATCAGAGAAAGAATTCAGAGAAATGGTCATAAAGTGGCTGAAAAGGATGGAAGACAAATTCGACAATATGAGTAAGAACCAAGAAGAAATGAAGAAGAACCAAGAAGAAATGAAAAATGACATCGCTGCTGTAAAGAACTCAATAGAAAGCATCAAGAGTAGACTAGATGAAGCAGAGGACCGCATAAGTGAGCTAGAAGACAAGATGGAAAAAAATACCCAATTACAACAGCTTCTAGAAACAAAAATTAGAAAGATTGAGGAGAGCGTAAGGGAACTTCGGGACAATACAAAACAAAACAACATCAGGATAATAGGGGTGCCAGAAGGAAAGGAAACTGAGCAAGGAATAGAAAACCTGTTTGAAGAAATAATAACAGAAAACTTCCCTGATATAGGGAAGAAAAAACCCACACAAACCCAAGAAGCTCACAGAGTTCCAAGCAAAATGAACCCCAAAAGACCGATGCCAAGGCACATTATAGTTAAGTTGGCAAACACCAACGACAAAGTAAGAATCTTACAAGCGGCCAGAGAGAGACAGACAGTTACATACAAAGGAACCCCCATCAGACTAGCAACTGATTTCTCAACAGAAACTCATCAGGCCAGAAGGGAATGGAATGAAATATACCAAGTCATGCAAAGGAAGGGTCTAAATCCAAGAATACTGTACCCAGCAAGGCTATCAATCAAAATTGAAGGTGAAATCAGGAGCTTCACAGACAAAAAAGGACTAAGGGAGTTTATCACCACCAAACCAGCAATGAAAAAAATGCTAAAGGGTCTGCTGTAAAAAAAAAAAAAAAGAAAGAAAGAAATAGGAAGCAAAGAAGGTACACAGGGGTATAGAATAAAAATGGCATCAAATAAGTACCTATCAATAATAACTTTAAATGTAAATGGATTGAATGCCCCAATCAAAAGACACAGGGTAACAGACTGGATAAGAAAACAAAACCCAGATATCTGCTGTCTACAGAAAACCCACCTCAAAAAAAAGGATGCATACAGACTGAGAGTAAAGGGATGGAAAAAGGTTTTCCAGACAAATGGAAATGAAAAAAAAGCTGGGGTTGCAATACTTATATCTGACAAATTAGATCTCAAAGTGAAGGACATAACAAGAGATAATGAAGGCCACTTCATAATACTAAAGGGAGAAATCCAACAAGAAGAAATAACTCTGGTAAACATATATGCACCCAATACAGGAGCACCAAGATACATTAAAAAACTCCTGGAAGATATCAAAGGAGAGATTGACAGCAATACAATCATAGTAGGAGACTTCAATACCCCACTATCACCATTGGACAAATCCTCTAAACAAAAAATCAGCAAAGAAACATCAATCCTCAATGACTCACTAGAACAGATGGAATTAATCGACATCTTCAGAACATTTCACCCCAAAGCCACAGAATATACATTATTCTCAAGTGTACATGGGTCATTTTCAAAGATAGACCATATGTTAGGACATAGGCAAAGTCTCTCCAAATTCAAGAAGATAGAAATCATATCAAGTATCTTCTCAGATCACAGTGGCATAAAACTGGAAATCAACTACAATAAAAACAACCCAAAGAAATCAAACACTTGGAGACTAAACAGCATGCTATTAAACCATGACTGGGTTACCAAAGACATCAAGGAAGAAATAAAAAACATCATGGCAACAAACAACAATGAAAACACAACAATCCAAAATCTATGGGACACAGCGAAAGCAGTCCTGAGAGGGAAGTTCATAGCTCTACAAGCCTACTGCAAAAAACAAGAAACAATGGTAATAAATTACCTAACCCAACAACTCAAAGAGTTAGAGAGAGAGCAACAAGATAAGCCCAGTGTAAGCAGAAGGAAAGAAATAATAAAGATCAGAGCGGAGATAAATGACATAGAGACCAAAGAAACAATACAAAAGATCAACAAAACCAAGAGCTGGTTCTTTGAAAGGATAAACAAGATTGATGGACCTCTAGCCAGGCTCACCAAGAAGCAAAGAGAGAGGACCCAAATAAACAAAATCAGAAATGAAAGAGGTGAAATAACAACAGATCCCGACGAAATACAAAGGATTGTTACAAAATACTATGAACAACTCTATTCCAACAAACTGGACAACCTAGAGGAAATCGACATATTCCTAGAAAAATACAACCTTCCAAAACTCAATCAGGAAGATTCTAAACAGCTCAACATGCCAGTAACTATGGAAGAAATTGAAGCAGTCATCAAAAAGCTTCCGGCAAAAAAAGCCCGGGGCCAGATGGCTTCACAGGAGAGTTTTATCAAACTTTCAAGGAAGAACTAAAACCTATCCTCCTCAGACTATTCCAAAAAATTCAAGAGGAAGGAACACTTCCAGGCTCCTTCTATGAAGCCAGCATCACCCTAATACCAAAACCAGATAAAGACAACTCAATGAAAGAGAATTACAGGCCAATATCCCTCATGAACATTGATGCCAAAATCCTCAACAAAGTTCTAGCAAATCGGCTCCAGCAGTACATCAGAAAGATCATACACCATGACCAAGTAGGATTTATTCCAGGATGCAAGGATGGTACAATATCCGCAAATCAATAAACGTGATACATCACATAAACAAATTGAGCGATAAAAATCACATAGTCATATCAATAGATGCAGAAAAAGCATTTGACAAAATCCAACACCCTTTCTTGATAAAAACTCTCAACAAGGTGGGAATAGAAGGCTCATACCTCAACATAATAAAAGCTATTTATGATAAACCCACAGCAAACATCATACTCAATGGGCAAAAACTAAAACCATTCCCCCTAAGAACAGGAACAAGACAGGGATGCCCACTCTCACCACTCCTGTTTGACATAGTACTGGAAGTATTAGCTATCGCAATTAGGCAAGAAGAAGAAATAAGAGGCATCCAAATTGGAAAAGAAGAAGTGAAGCTGTCCTTATTTGCAGATGACATGATATTGTACATAAAAAACCCAAAAGATTCCATCAAAAAACTAATAGACTTAATAAATGAATTCGGCAATGTAGCGGGATACAAAATTAACGCCAAGAAATCTATGGCTTTTCTATACACCAATAATGAACTTACAGAAAGAGAGACTAAAAAAGCAATCCCATTTACCATCACACCAAAAAAATTAAGATACCTAGGAATAAACTTAACGAAGGAGGTAAAAGACCTATACGCAGAAAACTACAGGACACTGAAAAAAGAGATAGAGGAAGACGTAAACAGATGGAAGAACATACCATGTTCCTGCATTGGTAGAATCAACATCATTAAAATGTCCATACTACCCAAAGCAATCTACAGATTCAATGCACTCCCCATCAAAATACCAACAGCATATTTCACAGACCTAGAAAGAACTCTCCAAAAATTCATCTGGAATAAAAAAAGACCCCGACTAGCCTCAGCAATCCTCAGAAAGAAGAATAAAGCAGGTGGGATCTCAATACCAGATTTCAAGCTGTATTACAAAGCCACTGTTCTCAAAACAGCCTGGTACTGGCACAAGAACAGACATATTGATCAATGGAACAGAATAGAGAACCCAGATATCGACCCAAACCACTATGCTCAATTAATATTTGACAAAGGAGGCAAGAACATACAATGGAGTCAAGACAGTCTCTTCAATAAATGGTGTTGGGAAAACTGGACAGATACATGCAAAAAAATGAAACTAGATCACCAACTTACACCATACACAAAAATAAACTCAAAATGGATACAGGACTTAAACATAAGATGGGAAACCATAAAAATACTAGAGGAATCCACAGGCAACAAAATCTCAGACATATGCCACAAGAACTTCTTCACTGACACTGCCCCTAGGGCAATGGAAGCTAAAGAGAAAATTAACAAATGGGACTACATCAAAATAAAAAGCTTTTTTACAGCAAAAGAAACCATCAACCAAACAACAAGAAAGCCCACTGCATGGGAAAACATATTTGCAAATGCAATCACTGATAAAGGTTTAATCTCCAACATCTACAGGCAGCTTATGCAACTTAATAAGAGGAAGATAAATGATCCAATAAAAAAATGGGCAACAGACCTAAACAGAATATTTTCAAAAGAAGACAGAAGAAAGGCCAAGAGACACATGAAAACATGTTCAAAGTCACTTATTATCCGAGAGATGCAAATCAAAACAACAATGAGGTACCATCTCACACCTGTCAGAATGGCTATCATCAACAAATCAACAAACAACAAGTGTTGGCAAGGATGCGGAGAAAAAGGAACCCTCGTGCACTGCTGGTGGGAATGCAGACTGGTGCAGCCACTGTGGAGAACAGTATGGAGTTTCCTCAAAAAAATGAAAATGGAACTCCCATTTGACCCAGTAATCCCACTCCTGGGAATATATCCGAAGAAACTAGAAACACCAATCAGAAAGGATATATGCACCACTATGTTCATAGAAGCACAATTTACAATAGCTAAGATTTGGAAACAGCCTAGATGCCCATCAGCAGATGACTGGATCGGAAAACTGTGGTACATCTACACAATGGAATACTATGCTGCCATAAAAAAGAAGGAATTCTCATCATTTGCAGCAACCTGGATGGAATTGGAGAACATTATGCTAAGTGAAATAAGCCAGTCAATGAAAGAACAATACCACATGATCTCACTCATTTAGGGATAGTAAAGAACATTATAAAGTGGTGAACAAAAAGATAGATACAGAGACAGTAAAGCATCAAACAGACTTTCAAATTACAGGGGGAAAGTTTGGGAAAGGTGGGGGAGTTATGAAATCAAACGAAGGACTTGTATGCATGCATATAAGCATAAACAATGGACGCAAAACTCTGGGGGGGGAGGGCGTGTGTGGGTGTGGGGTGGGGGGGTAAAAGTAAGATATGTACACATATAATACCTCAATAAAAATATTAAAAAAAATAGTCACAAGGATGTGAAGTACAGCATATGGAATATAGTCAATAATATTGTAATAACAAGGCATATTTGATGTCTGAAAAGACCAATGGCAGAACAGTGTATATAATATGCTCTATTTGTGTAAAATATATATATTTTTTACATATTTTTCTAGCTTTTCAACCATATGTGTGAATGAGCCATTCAAATTTTTATATAAAACATTTGTAAGTTAACTAGACATTGTGATAATCATTTTACAACATGTACAATTATTGAATCATTACATTGTACACCTGAAATTAATGTTATATGTCAATTATACCTCAATAATCCTATATAATAAAAGGCTAATATGCAAATCAAAAAAAATAGTATAAGTTATAACTTTACCCCTCAAAAGAAGAAACATGGGCATTTCCATTAAAAAATGGATATAATTTTTAGGAACTAAAATGAGTAATAGAATTTGGAAATGCAGAAATGGGATATAGAAATAAGTTGGTTGGTAGATAACAGGAAGGAAACATGCAAGACTTATGAAGGGAGTAGTTAGTTATTAATTCATTTACAAGAGAATGGAAAATAACTTTAGAAGAATTTTTAAAGGCTTAATTAAGACAGGAATCTTTCAGGGAAATAAGACTTGTTTATTAGCATTTGTGGATATATTCCTCATATTGAAAGCAGGCTTCAAAATTGTGTTTGATCAGCAGAAACAATATAGGAGTTTCTGACGTGGTCAAAACTTCAGTGAGACCCAGGCAGCTAATTTATTTTTCTTAGGTTCTGCAATTTCTTAACACACAGCAAGTGTTAAAAACACTGATTGAAATATCCATGCCTTCTTTGTTTTACTATTGACTGTTTTAATGGGTTCCCTCACAAATCAAATACATAAATGAGACTAAGGGGGGAGAAAGATTTACTTTTATTTCATTTCTCTTCTAAGAAAATAGTAATACCATACTCAGGAAAAAAGAGTGATTTTTGTAAAACTTGGAACTATCTAAAGAGAAAGAAATCCTTTATACATACAAATAGAGGCCCTGTGCACTGGTAGGGTCCCTAGTGGCTGCTAGCTGCGGGCAGGGGCCTCCCTTCCTTCCCCCAGAGGAACTCCCAGTCGAGGGGACAATTTGCATACTATGCCTTTATTATGTAGGATATCTAAAAGTATTCTAGCAGCTTCTAAGAATAATTCCTTATTTTCAAATTTCTTAGCAATTTTGAAGATAGTCTCAGTTGGAAAAGATAACTCCATAGATAACCCTTGCATGTGCCTATATTATTGCCTAATGATTCTACATGACACATTAAAATGCCTTTTGCACCTAGCAGCAATGTATAAGTCTCATTACATCGAATTCCAGATTAATTCATGAAGGCTCTTCATGGAGGTGGGAAAGACATTTAATATCAAGTCCACAAAAGAAATAAATAAATAAAACAAAAGAGAGAAAGACAAAATAAAAAGGAGCGAGGGAAACAGAGATCAAGCATAATAAGCAACTGTCAGATCAAATAAACTGGTGGATCAGATAAAATAAGGAATTTAGAGTCCATGTCAACAGAAAGAAAAATCATACACAGATGCACTTTCCAGCAGTCAGTTCTGAAATTGCTACATAGTAACAATTGACTTATAAAAAATGAGTCCTGCCCTTTTCATCTTAAAAGAAATTATGCCACTTATGGGTAAGATATCAAAAACATTGGGAGAAGAAAAGGAACCTATTCTTGTGACTTCTTATCACATATTTCACATAAGATTTATTAGAGTCACAGGGACACTTCATTCTCCTTCTCCCCTGGCAGGAGAAATGGCACATCAAATTGGTGAATTGAGGAGAGAAACTCAGCTTTGTGGTTCATTGTCTTCTTTAAATTTTTAAACATTTTTTTTTTTCATTTTCTTGGTGTCCTGCTGTACAAGAGAAGCACGCCAATATTCTCACCTGCTCCCAGCCCCGCATTAAGGCTCCTGGGGCATCTCCTTCATTTTGGGAAATAGGCTGAGTTCAGGAAGTGGTAACAGCCCCTTTGGTGAGACTTAGCTCACGCTCTACAATAGAGTCCCGATAGTGACACCAGTCAAATCGTGATCTCTCATGACCTAACTCCTACCTCCTGAATTTATCTCAATCACTTCTCGTTTTTCATAAGATCCCTCTATTTTCTAAACAGTGAACACATACTTTCAGCTTTTGACACTTTACGTAGTGAGCATATTCACAGCAATTTTAGCACACGTTTCTTGCCAATTTATAAATTTTTGATACAAGAAATTTCTAATGATACCATTGTAATTATATTAATTAATGTAAAAGGAGCAAAGGGAAGGGCAGATAATATAAGCACGTCATTTGTGCCAGAAAGCTGCAGTTTAACACTCTCTAGGTCTGTTCCCTGCAGATCCTGGGGAAAGGGACTGGACAAAGAAAGAATAGAAGCATGCCCAGTCAAGTCTAGGTAACATAGAGGGGGACTTGACTGTCAGTCACACCTGGAAAGAGGGCATTGGCCAGAGTAGTCCTGTAGGCATGGCCACTGCAAAGGGGAAGATTTTATATTTAAGCTCCTAAATAGCAGGAGCACTCCACAACCAAATTCAATGCATATAAGAGAAGATTTTTAAAAATTTAAATAAAAATAATACTTCTTATTGTATTTTTAAATATTTAAAATATATTAAAGTCTTTTAAATAAAAATAATACTTTTTATTTTATTTTTTAAATATTTTTATTGATTTCACAGAGGAAGTGAGAGGGAGAAAGAGATAGAATCATCAATAATGAGAATCACTGATCAGCTGCCTCCTGCATGCCCCACACTAGGGATCAAGCCTGCAACCCAGGCATATGCCCTGACCAGGCATTGAACTGTGACCTCCTGTTCATAGGTTGACACTCAATAACTGAGCTATGCCGGCTGGGCTTAAAATTTTTTAAATGTGCTTTTATTGATTTTGGAGAGAGAGGAAAGGAGCGAGAGAGCTACACCCAATAAACTGAGCCACACAGGCCAGGGCAATATTATCTATACTAATAAAAGGGTAATATGCTAATTAGACCAGGCCATCTTTCGGACATTCAACTTCCTTCTGGACAAAGCCACTGTGGTGGGGGCCAAGGCAGAGGTGGTTAGGGGCAATCAGGCCAGCAGGGGAGGGCAGTTGGGGGCCATCAGGCCAGCAATGGAGTGATTAGGCAGCGATCAAGCTGGTAGAGGTGATTAGGGGTGATCAGGCAGGCAGGCAGGTGAGCGGTTAGGAGTAGTGGTCCCAGATTGT
Source organism: Eptesicus fuscus (assembly GCF_027574615.1). NCBI lineage: Eukaryota > Metazoa > Chordata > Mammalia > Chiroptera > Vespertilionidae > Eptesicus > Eptesicus fuscus. Next base: position 52,013,673 of record NC_072488.1, read on the forward strand.
GAGAGGGATGTTCCACTGATGGCAGTCAGACATTCCCTGAGGGGTCTCAGATTGGAGAGGGTGCAGACCAGGCTTAAGGACCCCCCCCCACACACCCCCCATGCACAAATTTCATGCACCGGGCCTCTAGTTTTTAAGTAATATTTTTAAATAATGTGTCTCCAATTTATAACAAGGATAAGAAAATGTGATCCACAAGGCAGCATGTTTTTGAACAAATAGTGTTATTCTTTTACAATTCACTTTGCACACCAATTTCATAAGCTTTTTCCACATTGTGAATATGATTGCTTTTTTAAATAAATGCTTATGAACAGCTTCCATAATGACAGACTAATACATGCTCAATACAAAAATAATTACAGCATACCCTGGATTTTAGTTGTTTTGAGTTTTTTAACAATGATAATTCAATTCCTGTTTAAAACATCTGTCTTAGAGTGAATACTAGATTAGCAATATTGGAGATATTGAAAGTAATGGAATACTGAAAAGCTTTGAAAACTTTGCAAATAATTCATTTTGTTTCTGTTAAACTTTATTATTTGTAAGGAAAGAAAAATGAGAGTTGTAATTTTCTAATTTTGTCACATATAGTACTTTTGGTAGAAAGTTAAACACTTGGAGAGCTGTAGCTATAGCCTTTCTGCCCATCCTTCTGAATGTAACTTTTATCCCACCCTTGACCATAAATTGACAGATAAAGCTTTGATGAGATACGGGTCACCTCCCAGTGAGGCTGTAAAAGCAGTCTGGTTTCTTTCATGTGTATAGAGCTTCAGCTGTCAGTCAGTCATCATGCAACATTTAAACTCCTCTACATCTTCTTCATTTCTGTCAAAAAGAAAAATGAATTCTCCCATAGTAGGCGCTGTCAGAACACTGGGTTAGGACTAGAGCAACCTACTCGCTTGTTATGAAAGGGAATGTGTGTAGGTGGAGTTCTGCACCTCTAGCTTTGTCTTGCTGGAGGGCTCCAGCTCACTGTCTGGTCAGTTTCTCCTGGCTCTGGGAGGTACTACAGGGGCAGGAGGCCCTGTCCTGATCAGGAGCTCTAGCAGATTCTGACTGCTGCTCAAGTCCAGGCTGCTTCACTGCCCGCTTTTTGGTGGCCAGTCAGAACCCAATGCCCACAAAGTCAAACTCCATACGTGTTGATAAACAAACTCATTCCATACGGCCAGGTCTGCACCAAAAGGAACCAGGACAAAAGCCATTGTGAGAATTTAAGAAATTTTATTACATTTTCTCACAGTGGGCTGAGACCAGTATATCAGTGTCAGCCCCAAGAGGGGTGGTTAGGTTCTCTTATATAGGGTACAAGTATGCAATATAGGGTCGGGATGTGGGTGAGCCAGTCAGTTAAACAGAAGGGAGGGCATGAGTCTGTCAAGGGTGTCAAGGGAGGAAAGTGAGAGGTTGGTCAAGCGAAGGGGGATTCATTTTATCTTGCTTCTGCAGGCGCCAACCGTCTGCTCCAAGCTCTGGGAAAAAGCGTATAACAATATACATTTCAGAAAACATGTCCAAGCAGGAGAGATTAAGGGTAGTTCATCCTAACACATACTTTCACAATTGATTTCCCCTGAAAATGCTCAGGTTTTAAATTTTGGTGTACATTTGAGTTTTGTTTCCTCCTTAGGTGGCTTTCTAGCGTGTAGTTATAATGCACCAAGCCAACCGACCCAGTTCATTAAGGGATATGGATGCCTTCGAGCTGAGATGTCAAGTTATCTTTGAGCGAGTGCCTTCACCAAAGTCTCACCTGGCCCAGCTCCAGGCCTGGCACCTGCAGCCATGCTGCCTCTCGGCTTGGGGGGTTCTCAGCAAGAAGGGGCTGTCCCTCAGCTGCCCCACTTGCTCCTGGACAAGAATTGAACCTTTGCTCTCAACCCCTGCAGCCAGATGAAGACCTCCTCGTCTACTCAGAAATACTAGTCAACAGAACAAAGTACCTTTTCCTTTGGTATTTATTTCCAGCATTTTTGTAATCTCCTTGTTACAGTAAAGAAAATGTTTACTTTAACCAAGTATAGCTTGTGTCAAGACCCAATCAAAGGATTGATTTCACTGGTGATTTGAATGTGCTCCTTTCCTTTACACGATACTAAAAAATGTTTTTAATGACAGATATGTTAATTTTTATCATTTTCCCCTATTGCAAATTCTCTCAGAATAGTGGTTTTTTGTGATTCCTCTACATTTTTTAGTAAATGAGGCAAGGTTTTAAAGTATTCAATTGATTTTTTATTGAGATATAATTGACCTAATTAAATTATATTTTGAAACATAACTAAAATATATTTTTAAGGTGTCTCCTACATCTACTGGTGATTGAATGAAGTGTTTTTAATATAATAGCAAAGTAAAACAATCCCCCTCCCCTTTTTAATTACCTCTTTGGTACAGCTGATAAGGCAAATTGGTCACAGTCAATTAATTGCTACAGGCTAGTGGATTTCATACTTGATTGTTTATTGGAATTACCAGGGGAGATTTTTACCCCTCCCCCTGATGCCCAGGAAAAACCTCAGACCAATGAAATGAGAATCCCTGGGTATGGGTTCTGGCTTTCAGTGATTTTTATGGCTTTTCAAGTGACTCAGTGTGCAGACAATTTCAAAATCACCTTGCTATTATTTTCTAAATCTCAAATCTCATCCAGGGGAAAAGTAGGTGTATGTGTGTATGTGTGTGTGTGTGCTCAATAATTTTATCCTCCACCTCCCAATATTCTTGACATTGCAACTTATGTAGTGTAAGTTTTAAATTTTTTCTTGCTGAAATATATATACACTAGAGGCCCGATGCACAAAATTCGTGTAAGGGACTTGGCCCTCATGGCCCTGGCTGCCTCGTGGCACCGCCCCCCACTCACTGGTCATTCTGGAAGGTCGTTCCGCCATCCGGTCTAATTAGCATATTAGCTCTTTATTATGTAGGATATAAATTTTGGAAAAGAGCAGGTGGGCAAGAAATTGTGGAAACTTGTGGCTACATTATTTTCCAAATCACAATTGGGTAACTAACATCTATGAGCCATTAGAAGAGATAGAGAAGGGGGAGAAGAAGTTCACAGTACAGAAACACGACTAACAGCCAACTAATCAAGGTTAACATCTACCATGAAGTCATATTGATATGATAAGATTAAAATAAATTCTATCTCTGTGGTCTTTCTCTCCAAAACACATAAGCCAGGTATAACCATGGTAATTTTGTTTTAATTAGAAAAATTCCAATAAGAAGACATTCCACAAATTATTTAACCCAACAGAACTCCTCAGAACTGTCAAGGTCATCAGAAGCAAGAAAAGTATGAGAAACTAACACAACTAAGAAGAATCTAAAGAGACGTTATGACTAAATAATAATGTCACATCCTGAATAGGATCCTAAGCAAAAAAAAAAGGACTTTAGGTGAGAACTAATGTCATCTAAGTAAAACATGGATATCAGTTAATAACACTGTATCATTAATGTTTAATTAATTATGACAAATATTCCATACTAATATAAGATGGTACTATGACAAATCTCTGTATTATCCTTCCAATTTTTTAGTACATTTATAACCTTTATAAAATAATAAGTTTATTTAATAAAAGGAGAGATGGCCCTAAACAAAAGGCTCAATTTGTTGGAGTATTATCCTGTACACCAAAAGGTTTTGGCTTCGATTCCTGGTCAGGGCACATACCTAGGTTACAGGTTTGATTTCTAGTCCAGTAGCATTCAGGAAGCAGCTGATCAATGTTTCTCTCTCACATACATGTTTCACTCTCTCTCCCCCTTCCTCTCTCTCTCTCTCTCTCTCTCTCTCAAATCAATAAGAACATATCCTCATGTGAGAATAAAAATAATAAAAATAAAAAGAGGAGGGATGTGCAATGCAGAAAAGTCTTTGCACCCACTTTAGGAAGGCAGTATTAAGATTCAATTTCATTGTAAGAGAAATATAAGAATATTAAGTTGTTTATTCTTTTTGTAGCTTTTGAGTGGCATTGTAAATTCCTACTAATTAGAAATATTCAGTAGGTCTGCTATGCTAAAGCCTTCCTCTGGCTTAAATAATTCTTAGGCTTAACTAACTGCCTTCATGAGAATGATTTCCTAATCTATGTCTCTCTTATTATGTGAAATATTATGTGAAAAGCCCTGACTTTTTGTATAATATTCAAAATCACATTTTCTTCTCCTTGCATATATCTTTATAGATTTACTTCTCAGATATTTTCATGGCAGTAACATGCTACTGTGTAAATGTCCATCTTATCCAAAATGAATTTGTTTTTCCTCTTTCCCTCCCTGACCCCAAGCATTCAGTACCTCTCAAAATTTCTCCAATATTTTAACTTTAGAGTAAAATTATGTCTATTAGTCTTCACATCTTATATCTTATTGACTTACATTTCTATATTTTTTCACTCTTATGAATAGCATCACTAATGTGTGTTCTATAGCTACTGAGATTTTCATCATGCCATCAATGATCACACTCATCTCTCAAACTTCATCATCATGAACGCTAAACAAACTCCAGTAACTCCACCTTTCCTAGACAAACAAGGATGCATTCCAGATTTTGGCAATCAAGTTATTTCATACTAGAGGCCCAGTGCACGGATTCGTGCATGGGTGGCGTCCCCCGACCTGGCCCACAATTGGGGCTGTGGGAGGTTGGCTGGGGGGAGGGGCTGTGGAGGTTGGCCAGCTGGCAGGAGGGGCTGTGGGAGGTTGGCTGGCTGGGGTGAGGGGCCTCAGGAGGTTGGCAGCCCCAATTGGGGCTATCAGGCCAGCCGGCAGGGGTTGCAGGAGGTTGGCCAGCCAGGAGAAGGGACCACGGGAAGTTGGCCAGCCACGGGAGGTTTGCTGTGAGAGCGCACCTACCACCAGGGAGGCAGCTCCTGCATTGAGTGTCTGCCCCCTGGTGGTCAGTGTGCATCATAGCGACCGGTCATTTGGTTGTTCGGTTGCTTAGGCTTTTATATACATAGATAGATACTGCTCTAGACTAGGCAAATGTTTTTCATAAATCTAGCTGCATTGGGATGAGAATGTCACCAAGAAAACAGACATGGGTCACAACAAAATATCAGCCCCAAATTACTGACAGGAGGCTCTATTTTATCAGTAAGAAGAATTGGTTATGATGTTATTACTAAGATCTTTTAAAGAGATATTTTATAGATGAGTATACCCCAGTTTTGAAAGGTTTTCCACTTAAAGTCCAATTGAGTGTTTTTATTCTGATCCCACAGTGAAAGCTTTATTGTCCTTAGGAAAGGAGAAGTATATTTTGGAAATATTTAAGATTAATAATGATGAAAGAGCCTATGGTGGGAAGATCAACCAGTCAGTATTTCTAGATAGTCAGAAGGTAAATGAGGACACCACGTATCTAGAAAGCAGTTAAAAACTAAGTGAATTGAAGCAGAGTGACAGATAATGTGTGAGGAGGAAATATGTGGTTGACCTACCTAGGCCTTGGCAAGTTGGTGAGAACAAACTCCACAGAGCTAAACAGAACAGTAAAAATTTAAGTAGAGGATCTTGAGAATCAATCAGATAAACTATTATAAAAGAATAAACAATAAAGAAAATATTTTGCTGATTGATATTAAAGTTTAAAGTCAAATATCCATTGTTTTCTCATCTGGAGATCTCCCATTTATTTGGAAATCTACAATAAGGTCCACAGGTAAAGAGAATTCCAATTGAGATGAATGCATTTTTTTCTTTTTTTGCATGCAATTCAACATCAAATTTAACCATTCAGAAACCACATTCATCAGAAGGACACCAAGTACATATATCAATATACCATTCAACATATGATTTTTTAGGACTTTCAATTAAAGAAACAAAATCAAAATGGTGAAAATATCCTCATTATGCTGAGTATTTTCTGTTTGCTCACTAAGTTATCTGAGAAGGTCCTATGATAGACTTCAACAGACTACTTCTCAGTCTTCCCATTGTGTGTGGCCAGTGGGAGGCACTGGCAGACCATGTGAAGATGGCAATCAAATGCAATAGGGTTATTTATTTTCCTGACTCCTCCCCTGCTAACTTGCATGGGTTGTTGCTATGTCTAACAAAGACTAATGGTTGATTTCTCCTCATAAAAACTATCCTATTTGGTTTCTAATAGCTATTCCCTTCCCTTATTGAAAGTTTTTAGGGGTGAAATAGGCAGGTTTAGGAAATTTAAAAACTTAGGGGTCCATGGAAAGAAGCACAGGGCTACAGAGCTCCAAAGGGTACATTTCCATAGAATAAGGGTGCTGGAAACAGCAAAAGGTCTATATTTACAAAATAAAGAGAGGGAAGCCCCTCATTCAGAGAGGGAAGAAGAAAGCCTAGAAGGAACAGAGAAACAATAAGGGAGAAGAGGAGGAGAGCCTCACTTGTCCCAGGTGAGGTGGACCTTTGATCTCTGGAGTTGCTATAGTGACCAAATCAGAAGGGGATAGTGACAAATCAGAGGGTATATCAAGGCACAAACATCTGCTGCCTTTATAAACTGTAGGAAAAAAGGATACTTAGTGGGACTATTTGCCCCCCTCCCCACGTGGGAGTCTGTGCTTGTTTCTCAATAAATGTCCATCTTTGCTATACCACCTTTCATCCGTGGTTTCATTCTTTGACTCCATCTGACAAGAGCCTGAAACCATTCTACCCAAGGGAACACCATGTGTTTCCAGTCCAAATTTCCTGTGTCATTATGTCTCTAGGTCTAGGGTTAATTACAACTCTCAGCTGCTTCTTATCCTGGGGCACTATCCATCTTTGTTTATTGTTTCCTTAAGCCTCATTCATCTAACCTGAATGTGAAATGTCTTTCCTATTGGGAGCATGACTGATATAAGTATAGACCACAAAATCAAAAAGAAAAATAAGACTCTTAGGTTAAATATAATAATCCTATACATTTCTTAAGGAAAACTATTTCTCAAGTAAAATTTTAGGTACTATAATATCTTAGATTCAAATGTACTAGTATAAGATTAGTATTAAAAATATTATAACAATAGGTGATTATTATTATAATTAAATATTATAACAATTGGTGATTATTATTATAGGTGAAAAATATTATAACAATAGGTGATAAAAAATCTTGCTCTGAAGGAAATAAAATGTGGTACTATGAAATGCCACAGAATGATCCTAAAAGCTGTTTATCTATAGCCACAGAGTACAAGTGTGTATGACAGCAGACCATCTACATATATAAAAGCCTAAGTGACCATTATGACCAGTTGACCAAACAACCTGTCAACAGGTCTCTATGATGTGCACTGACCACCAGGGGGCAGACGCTTAATGCAGGAGCTGTCCCCTGGTGGTCAGGGCGCTCTCACAACCAACCTCCCATGGTCCCACCCCCCTCTAACCCTCCCCCCTCCAGCCGGCTGGCCCTGATTGGCCCAGATCAGCCAGGGCTCTAGTTATATATAAAAAGTTATATATATTTTGCCCTAGCTGGTTTGGCTCAGTGGATAGAGCGTTAGCCTGCAGACCAAAGGGCCCTGGATTCAATTCCGATTATGGTCACATGCCTGGGTTGTGGTTTTTAACCAGGTTTTGAGTGTTTAAAACTTCAGATTAATGAAATTACTTATTCTGAAAATCTCAACACTATCTTGAATACCTTTTTATGATGTTTACATATGTCTTTTGTTTACTTTAAATCATGGCCAAAATGAAATTCCACTGATATTTTCAACTGCTACCAAGCTAGTTTAGTGTGTTTATTTTTGTTTGTTTGTTTGTTTTTTTGGGGGTCAATAATTTATTGAGAAGAAGAACAGCAAAGACCAGAAAAGCTACTTATATCTATTTATTCTGTAAATGATCCTGGCTTGCTCATGTAAGTTTGCACTGAGAATTCCATTAAAACCATAGCAGATGTCCACCCTAAGCCTCTGGAATTTATCTCTACCACCTCCTGCTTACCTGCTCTGTCTCATTTTATTTTTTCTTCACTTTCTCACTGACATTAGTAAAACACTTTTCCCCCTAGCTTATCTTAAATTATGTATATGGAAGTCCATATATTCCACTTTTATTATTTGAGGAAGTTATTTAAATCATTTTTTTATTTAGCCATGAAGAACAGAATTGAAAAGATTTTATGAGTCACATTACTTCTGTGATTAATTCAAGTATGTTTAATTTTCAGTGTCCTTGGTAGAGTATTTTTCTTAGATAACAAAAAGTTTTCTACCCAGAACCAGCAGAATTATATAATCTCAATCCATGTGATTTTACTCATTTAAAAACACTTGGGAATAAAAGAGGGTGCTGTGAATAATCCCTCTAGGGAAACAGGCATTAACCAGAACTGTCCTTGTAAACAGGTTGGTCTAGTCACACCCCAGAGCCCAACTCTCACTTGATGATATAAATAAGTGAAAGTTTATTCTAGATGTTCCACCATAGAAAGACATCTTTGTAATCAATAAAATAATATCAATAATAACAAAACTATGTTCTGATATGAGAGTTACATATATTTGCTACTAATAGAAAAATGTTGATTTTTAATATGAAACTAATTATTTGATCTTCACTAATATTTATTTTTTAATTAACCTTTGAGAAAATTAACTTTCTAAAAAGGTTAGCTTAATTCTGCCTATAAACTTTATCAAATCAAGATAATCATTGATTGGCTCAGTGAATAGAGAGTCAGCCTGCAGACTGAAGGGTCCCAGGTTCGATTCCAGTCAAGGGCATATGTCTGGGTTGCAGCATGATCCCCAGTGGGGTGTGCACAGGAAGCAGCCAATCAATGATTCTCTTTCATCATTGATGTTTCTATCTCTCTCTCCCTCTCCTTTCCTCTCTGAAATCAATAAAAATATAAAGAAAAAGATAATCAGTGATCAGAGAAATGTTTAAGACTAAATACTGTAGAACTTCTACTCAATCTTTAAAGTTTGAATAGAGGATGTTCATTTTCTTCACATAAATTAGAATTTGATAGTATATGGTTTCATAAAGCTTTGAGTTATCAAGATTTCTTTAATTCTCACATTCTGTACTGTAAGATGTTTCTCTTCTCCATTTTCTTTTCATTTTCTAAGGATATATATAGGTATTCCATTAGGGTGAAACTTGAGAAACATTATTTTAGTACAAGTATAGCACTCCTAAAATATTACAAGAGGTAACAGAATCAACAAAAGTACATTATACATGACATGAAGTTTATTTTTTAGATGCCTATAACTAACTACCACTACTTTTGATTAATATTCATTTCTCACCCAAACATTTTGGAGTCATATTTTTATGAATACAAAACATAATGCTACATATGTTGCTTTAATATAGGTAAAGTATTTACAACAGTCATATGAAATGAACTATTCATAACATTATCTGAACAGAAGGGTAAACTGCTCGGAGATTCCAGGAGAGCACCTGGTTCCCAGTGATAACACCTAATCTTCCCATTTTTAGGAGTGTTCTCTTTATATCTTCTTCACTTCTTAAGTATAAAGTATATCAACAGCAAAAATCTGAAACACATTTTTAGAAATAGTTGACAGAATTACAATAAATTCTAATCACCTTGAACCGATTAATTCTGAATGATAAAATATTAGATAAGCTTTGTGTTTTAGAGCATCATCTAAAGTCCGTATATTCCATTTTTATTATTTGAGGAAGTTATTTAAATCATTTTTATTTAACCAGGAAGAACAGAATTGAAAAGATTTTATGATTCTGTAACCTATTATTAAATAAGACACGTACTTCAATTCCTCTGTGCACTCTTCCATTTCAAATAATCCAAAAAGATAAAAATCAAAATAAAGTGCACACACACAAAAACAAAATCTTCAATTAAGCTCTCATTATACCTGTTAAATATAAAAAGATACAATTTTGAAGAATTCAGAAGGTAACAATAAAATGAACTCTGAGTATGTATAACTAATTACTTCCCTATAGACTAAATGCTCATCTTAGAATATAATTTTCACTAATTTATTCACTTACCAGAATTCAGAATCAACTAAGCCATTTGGTGATAACCATCAGTCCTTTGTAAAGTGGATAAATGCTAAGGCTCTAGAGTACTGTCTATTATACTGCCTCTAACATCAGTATTAAGATGTTATAATTATTAAGGAGCCAGTAAATACTCATCTCAAATAATAAGCTCCACTTACCAATAGATATGTGACAGAGGCATGCAGGAGATATAAAAATTTAAGCTTAAGCATTGTTTAATTGTTAGCTGGGGTGAGCCCCAAATATGGGAGGGGTGGGTAGAAGAGATACATTCAATATAGATATGAATCACCCATTTTTTTCTAAGCTAATTGAGCATAATACTTGTGGCCCAATGAAGCCCAGTGCCAATAGGCATCTTCTCAGAGAGGTAGCAAATTAGATCAGACACCTTAACAGAATAGTTCCAGATAAGTGCAGTACAAATAAAATGTAAATGAGCCACACATGTAAGCCATACGCTTAATTTTAAATTTTGTAATAACAACATTAAAAAGCAAAGAGGAACATGATTCATTTTGATAATATATTTTATTGACCCAATATATTCCAAGTGATATAATTTCAATACAAATTAATATAAAAGTTATTAAATTAGTTTACATTTTTACATTAAATCTTTAAAATGTGGTGTGTGTTTCAAATAGCACATCTCAGACACATTACAAGTGTTTAGTAGCCACATATATAACTAATGACTACTATGCTGGAAGATTCAAGTCTAGAACTATTTGGCCTTGGGATTGACAGTCTATCTAATTGAAGCTGCTTCTGCATGCAGGAAGAAAGAGTAATGAGTGAATGAAGGAGCTGTTTTTCATCTTATCCAGGTGCATAGTCCCTAGCACTTCAGTAAGATAGAAGGGTGAAATGGAAAGTAAGTACAAGAAAAACTAATTCGTTGATTTATCGCTAACTTCAATGAGTTTGAGAGGAGGAAAATGGTGACAGTAGTGGTGTGGAGATATCTTTAGGTCTCTACTCATGCAAAGGTGGAATGTAACTATCCCACCCAGGAAGGTGAAAGAAAGGCATAGCTATGAGTAATTTTTTAATTGGCATTTTCTTTAAGAACCTATATTGAATTCAGGCATCTTTTCTTGTTTGGGTTAGTCCTATTTGAGGAGACTCATATTTCTGAACATTTTGCAAGCAGTAACAATGATCACCTTTTTTAGGATTCTATTTGTAAAATATTTGTAGAGCAAACTGCCTGAGAAGACAGATAATCTGTTTTCTTTTTCTGAAATAGAGGGTTGGCAAGCTTATTGCTTGTTATAAAAAAATCATAGGTTCCCAAAACTCAAAATTATTCTTCTGTCACCCGACCCTGTCTATGTGTAGGAATCACTTGGCCTTCCTTGTATGGTCTTGTGCAATTTGGGTCAAGGAGAATAAATATAGTCATGATTCATATCTTTCTGGTTTTCTGTATTAAAGTCTTGTTATATTACCAGTATGTATGCAACTGTGGCAGGCTGACTTGACTGCTTACAAGTGTGGTAACATTTTAGACTCTTTATGTTTTTTGACACCATTGACTATTTTCCTCACCAAAGCTTTTCATTCTGAAAATATCTGGAAAATTGAGTAATTATTTTTATATGGGCAAAATGTGAATGTGCTTAATTCAGAAGATGATAATCAGTCAATAACATATTTACTTAGATTCTAGATTTTCAGCCTTTATAAGCACCATAAATGTTACCATTGTATTTAGCTAGCTAATACTAAAATAGGAAGAGAGCAAAAAGGAGGTCAGACAGAATAACCATGGTCATCTGGGCAGCTTCACCAGGAAGCTGCAACTTCACACTCCCCAGGGAACCATCCTCTACTCTCTGCAAGTCACTGTGGGGAAAGGGATAAACAAAGGGGAGATGGGTGTATGCACAGTGAAGTTGGGGTGACATAGGGAAGGTGCTTTCCTGTCAGTGTAACTTGGGGAACAAAGATCATTGGCTGTGAGGGTGGAGCCAATACAAGTGCAGGAAATCCTGAAGGCTTAATTGGTTTTGCTCCTAGTTATAACCCCAAGACAGAGTTCTGGCTCTCTTGTTCCTCTTGCTTTGCTCCTGCTTCCTTGTTCTGTGACCTGTGCTCGCCTGCCATGTGACCCTACAAGTTACATGGCCCATGGTCATGTGACTCTCAAATGCAATGGACTGCAGCTGGGAACACAACTTAAGCTGGTCAGATGCTGGACTGGACTGTGCTTTAATATGAAGCAAAGACTCTGGGCAGTGGCTTTAATTCTGGCTCTGCTGAGACAAAATGTTTTTTTTTTTCCCATGGAGATATTGAAATGCAGGAATTAAACCGGACTGCTTTGTTTTCCTCTGGGCAGGATGCAAAGGTGATTTCCCAGGTTCTTGTCCAGGTGGAGTCTAAGAATGAACCCATGGAAAAAAGGTGGCATAGGAAAAGATGGAAATTTCTCCCATGTGGGGAGGGGGAGAGACCCACTAAGTCCCTCTTTTCTAAGGCTTATAAAGGCTGCAGTTCTTTGTGTCCTAATATCCCCTCTGATTGGTCACTATAGCAGCTTCAAAGCTCAAATCCCACCTGGGGTTCCCCACTTTTTCTCCCTTTTGTTTTTCTACTCCCTGTGGCCTTTTTCTTTATTCTGTGAATGAGTGGTTTCCTCTCCTTTATTCTGGAATTGTCTTCTTCTTCCTTTATTCTGGAAATGTATACCTTTTGGCAACTCCCAGCCCCCTTATTCTGTCAATGCATGCCTTCTAGCAGCTCCCAGTTTTGCAGCCCCTCGATTCTCCCCCATGGGCCCCCTAATTCCTAAATCTCTCTAAACCTGCCTATTTACCCCTAAAAAAGTCCTTTCAATATGACAGAAATGGGACCTTGGAGGGGAACTCTCTTAATTTTACATCATCAACAAAGCTTTCCACAATAGCTCATCCTCCCATAGAAGCCTCAGGAAATTCTTGTTCCCGTGGCACCCCAAGAGCTTCATTTCTACCAGTAACAGGTGGGGACACAGAGGGCACCCCACTGATAACAAAAAGAGTAAAAAATAGTTGTCTTGTAAAATATAATAAGGCAGAGTGTTGCAGAAGACCAAGAAGACCAAGGACGCTTTTGAGGAAGTTGGAGGGACACTGTTTAAAACGCCAGCGGACTCAGGGAACAGCCTTCCAAATCTGAGTGAAGGAACACGCATGGGGCCCTCCCTTATATCTCCCTCCCTGTGCTCTTTGTCCCACAAGCATGGATCATGCTTCCGGTCCTTTTCGCTGGCCTTTCAAGAAGGCCCCCAGGTGTTGGGGGTCTCCAGGCCATATCTGGTGGTCTGGCCTGGCATCAGAGTTAGGAGCCTTCCCTCTGGCCAGTACACTGTCCACATTCCAATGGCCTTTGCAACCGGTTCTGCAAGACCAGTGTCTGGGAGAGAGGCAGTGACTTAATTATAGGCTATCAGGAATGTCTTACTAGCCTGGATTCAGATCACTAGCCCCAAATATCAGGGCTACATTGGAATTAGCCCTTTTTGCCTCCTCAAGAGTACTAAATGTAATATAGCAGTCACTGTCTTCTCTCAAAAAGATGACAAGCTAATGATAAAATTTGCATATTTATTTATGAAGAAAACTTACCACATGAATAATCAATACATATGGGTAGTAGATAGGATTAGAAAGGTGAAATAGCACTTCCAAGTCAGTTAATGTAAAAGGAAAGCTTCTACTCAAACTTAAGATTTGACAAGATCCTTCTGGGAAAACAAAACAAAACAAACAACAACAACAAAGAACAAGCTAAGTGTAAAGGAAAAGGTAGAGCTACATACCCTGGAGAAAGTATGGGAAAAAATCATGAATGTGAGAATTATACATATGCTATAGGTGAAGAAAATAAACCATAATGAGGGACAGGAACATGAAGCATATGAAAGCAGATTGCATGAGGCCTTTAGTCTCAGTCTGCATTTTTTCTGTTACATGGTTAACAGAGAATCCTGAAAATCTTGCTTAAAAGTTATAAGTAAATGTAGTTTTAGAAAACTGAATTTGAGATATCACAAGTCAACAAGGTTTTTTTAATATTCTAGAATGTACCTGGTGAGCTTGAGGCCAACATATTACTTTTAATGGTATTGAAACATGAATTTTAGAGGAATATATGCAGGCTTAGGGAATTTTTAGAATTGGGGTCCATGGAAAAAACACAGGGGACAGATTGGGAGAAGGTTCATTTCCATAACACAAGGAATCCTGCCACAGTTACATTTCCATAAGACAAGGGAGCAGTAACAGTATCATTTACATAAGACAAGGGAACTGGACTTAGCCAAAAAAGGTCTGTATTTACAAAATAAAGAAGGAAGAAAGCCCAGAAGGAATAGGAGGACAATAAGGGAGGAGGGCCTTAGGAGTCACTATAGTAACTAAATTGAAAGGGATTATTGTCCAATCCGAGGGGATATCAGGACAAGGGAACTGCAGCCTTTATAAATCATGCAAAGAGGAAGTCCGTGGGGCCCTTTCCCCCTCCCCACTTGGGTGTCTGTACTTGTTCTTCAATAAATCTCCACCTTTGCTATACTACCTTCTGTCCGTGGATTCATTCTTCCACTCTGGTGGACAAAGAATCCGGGTTCCAGTCCAAAAATTCCACATCAGTATATTGATGGTATCTGAATTATTTTCACACAAAATTCACACTACTGTGTTAATTTACCATTGACAGTATATTTCAAAAATGTATTTATAGACTCATAAAGCATTGCATGATTAAATCTTTTATTAGAAAATTCATGTATAAATGGTGTTTTTATTTTCTCACTAGAGGCCTGATGCACAAAATTCATGTAAGGGGCTTGACCCTCACAGCCATGTCGGCTTAATTCAGCCCTTTCAGCCCCGGCTTTGTCTGGAAGGTCATGCGGAAGAATGTCGGAAGTTCGTTCAGCTGCCTGGTCTAATTAGCATATTATGCTTTTATTATTATAGACTAGTGGCCCGGTGCATGTAATTCATGCACGGGGATGGGGGTGTTCCCTCAGCCCCGCCTGCACCCTCTCCAATCAGGGAACCCTTGGCAGAGGTCTGACTGCTGGTTCAGGCCCAATCCCACACCGGCAGTCGGACCTCCCTCTCGCAATCTGGGACCGCTGGCTCCTAATTGCTCACCTGCCTGCCTGCCTGATCACCCCTAACTGCCTCTGCCTGTCTGCCTGATAGACCCTAACCCCTCTGCTTTCCTGCCTGATTGCCCCTAACTGACCTCCCCTGCCAGCCTGATCACCCTTAATTGCCTCTGCCTGCCTGATCACCAGGGTCTGGGGTACAGGTGAATGGGATGCCAGGCTGGCAGGCTGCTGACAGCAAGCTATCCAACGGCCGATTCTGTGAGGAATGGGGGTCCCTCCTCGCTCCTGTCAAGGTCTGGTTTGAAGGCTGGCCATGCCCCTGATTGCGCAAGACCCAGAGTTTCACTGCGCCCTGGCCGGGGCCCATAGCCCTCTCCCACTGCAGCACCGTGGCGTCCTGGGGCCCACAGCCCCTCGCTAGTCCATGGGAGGCAGGGGGAGGGACTGAGAGGTCAACAGTTCAGCCTGCTCAACAGTCCCTGCCCACCTGAGCCTGCTGCACATTCAGCCTGGCGTTCAGTTGTCCCTTCAGTCATTCTGGACATTACGGACCCTGGATCTTTATATATATAGATAAGATTCAATGTATCGTTTTAGGAACAAAGATATTAGCAGTAAAAATAATTACAAAAGCAAAAAGGAAAGGAAAATTAATGAACATGTGTGGATTGTGTATAGCTCTGTTTGTTTTTGCAAATTATGTGTATTTTTTATGAAATTTTTCTAGAACAGCCTTAGGTACTGTTTTTTTGTTTGTTTGTTTTTATTCTTTTATTCTCAAAATAGTCTAAATATTATGGCTAAATTTTAATTATAGAATAAGAGATAGAGGGGTTTCAGGCCCAATGTCTCTTCATAATACACTTAAAGGGTAGACCTGTAGATAATGACCTTTTTCCTATATCCATTTCACTAAGTCTAAATACATAAGGGTTACATTTACAATACTTTGTAAGCTTATGTAATAGTAGTACTTATCTCATGCTATGTCTGTCAATAACAATTGCATTGAAAATATTGGTAGTATACCATATTTTTATTTATTTATTTATTTATTTATTTATATTTATTGCTGAAGAGTATTATAGATATCCCCCTTACCACCACCACCCCACCACCATTTACCACCTCCATGACATTCCTGCCCCTTTCCCAGGCCTTCCCAGTATATCATTTTTGATTGACCCTATCATGAAATAAAGTTAATGGTACAAGTACATAAAATACAAATAAAAAATGACTATAGATTCAAATTAGAAATAAATTGCATCTTTACATGATTCAACCAGGAGTAAAAAATAAACCATGCAGTCTTATGATCTCCTTAATGCAGTAGCTAATTATTATGGGATTTAAAACAACAATTAGGACATTTTGCATTTTTTTTTGCATACCCACCTACCTCTGTGATAATTAACAGAGAAGAAATTAAATGGTTCACTAAGTATCAGCATCCCAATACCACAGAGAACAATCCTTGCTAATTGAAATGTGATGCATTAACTGCTTGGCAATGCAAATATATTTTGTATTTTCCTGAAACAAATGTGGACTGGTGAATATCCCTCAATGTTACACCATTTCACTTTAGAATTATCAAAGAATTAACAGGGAACTATTTCAAATTATTTCTACCCTGGTAAGTGAATTAAATATTTAATTATAGGCATGTGTGTGTGTGTGTGTGTGTGTGTGTGTGTGTGTGTGATATACCATATGTCTATGTCTACTTATAGCTTATATATAAATATTTATATACATATGTATTTACATAAGTGTGTACATATAATTATTGGCTTATAGATAAAGGATGAAGTAAAATGAAAAGAATATCTATAATAATAAAAGAGTAATATGCTAATTAGACCAGACATATTCTGGATGACCTTCTGGACAAAGCCACAGTGGTGGGGCCGAGGCAGAAGCAGTTAGGGGGATTAGGCCGGCAGGGGAGAGGAGTTAGAGGGATCAGACTGGGAGGGGTGGTTAGGGGCAATCAGGAAGGCAGGAGAGCAGTTAGGAGCATCAGGCAGGCAGGCAGAGTGGTTAGGGGCAATCAGGCAGGCAGGGAGGTGAGCAATTAGGAGCCAGCATTTCTGGATTGCAAGAGGGATGTCTGACTGCTGGTTTAGGCCCAAACTTGCAGAAATTGGGCCTAACCCAGCAGTTGGACATCCCCTGAGGGCTCTCAGATTGGAGAGGTTTCCATCTGGGCTGAGGGAACCCTTCCTCCCCCCGTGCACGAATTTTGTGCACCGGGAATCTAGTCATAATAATAATATTAGTAATAATAAATTTTGAATATTTAAATTAAGATGGGAAACTTACATCAATACAATACTGTCTTCTCATATATAAGTACATTTATTGCTCCATTTTTTTTTAAACCAGGGATAACTTTTATAAGATTTATTCCTGACTATATTTTGCTTCTTAAATTATATCAATTAAAAATATGTTCTAACACTTATATGCGGTTATGTAAGAATGGCAATTGATTTTGTTTGTATACATATGTACCCAAATATCATTGCCACATTTTCTTATTACTTCTAATGAATTTTCTTTTGATTATCTTAGTTTTTCCTTTGCAGACAATTAAATCTCTATAGGGACAATTTATCAAACAAGTTTTTTTTTTTTCTTCTGCTTAAGGCCACCAGTACAGTAAACAGAATCAATGATACCATATGTAAATTTATCATATCTTATTTTAAAAGAATATTTTTATTGTATTATTACTCTGGACAATATTTGTTCTATTTCTTTTTAAATACACATTATCACACTAATTATATCTTTTCCTACACCTAATTTTCTATCAGATATTTGTTGATTTGTTCACAGTAACCATTCTGAAAGGTGTGAGGTGATATCTTATTGTGTCTTTTTAAAATAGTTTTTTTTAAAAAAATAGGTTTTTATTGATTTTAGAGACAGAAGAAGGGAGAGTGAGAAAGAGAACATCCAACAGTGGCCTCCTGCATGCCATGCTGCATGCCTTGGATGGAGCAGCAATCTGGGCACGTGCCCCAACTGGGAAGCAAACTGGGGACCTCTTGGTTCATGGGACATCTCTCAACCAACTCAGCCACACCAGCCAGGGCTCATTGAGGTTTTAATTTACATTTTTCTGCTGATAAGTGATGTTGAGCTTCATTTCATATGTCTCTTGGCTATTTCTATGTCCCTTTGGGAAACTGTATATGCAGGTTTATTTTTCCATTTTATAATTTGAATATTTGTATTTTTGTGTTGAGTTTCATATCTGTATAAATTTTAAATATTAACCCCTTATTAGATATATCATTGGTAATTATATTCTTTTATTCAGTGGGTTGACTTTTCATTTTGTTTCAGGGTTTACACATTTAAAAAATATTTATTAAACCCTTTCATATGTCAGGCAGTGAGCTGGACACAAGGGTTTCTTTAATGCAGCTTATCCTTTAGTGGGAAATAGGGGAGCAGCAAGGCAGATATTAAACAAATTATTTTACAGATAAATGTCTAATGAAAATTATGGCAAATTCTATAAAGGAGAGATATAAGGTGCCATAAAAACTGAAGGGGGCCTATATCTAGATTGGGGAAAGAAATAGTCAGAAAAGGCTTTCTTGAAAATAATATATTTTATGAACTAAAATACTAGTAGCAATAGCAGCAGCATCTAATATTTATTGAGTGCTTACTATATGCCAGGTACTGTTCTAGTCTCACAAATATATTTCTACTATCTGTTTTTACAGATTAGTGGACTGAAAAAAAGGAAGGTCAAGAACTAACCCTTGGTCTTGGCCAGGTAGTTCAGTTTGTTAGAGTGTCATCCAGGTATGCTACGGTTATGGGTTCCATACCCAGTCAGGTCACAAACAACAATCAACTAATGAATGCATAAATAAATGGAACAACTGATCTCTCTCTCTCTCTCTCTCTCTCTCTCTCTCTCTCTCTCTCTCTCTCTCTCTCTCTCTCCCCATCCCTCCTTTCCTCTCTCTCTAAAATTATTAAATAAATTTTAAAAATTAAAAAAAAAGAAAACAACTTACCCTCAGTTCATAGTCAGTCAGTTATGAAGCCAGTATTCAAACCTAGGCTGTCCTGCCATCATGCTATTCTTTCCTTCCTTTCCTAGCAAAAGCCTCTGAGGTAGGTGGTGCTTACTATTTTGAAAGAACACAGAAGTGACCAGAGTAACTGACAGTGGCACAGGACAGGGTGGGAGAGCAGTGGGATATGAAGCTCACAAATTAGACAAGGTCAGGTTGCACAAAACTCTGTTGTTGGGGTAGAAGGTTTTAATGAGGTTGGATTCACTCACAGGGGTTTTCACCATTAAAAGTAATGAAACTTCAGCTTCAGGGTTCTTTACTTTCATGGGTTCCTGTGCTTTCTAGGGGTTGCTGTGGATTATAGAGTGTTCTAGGTGGACAAGAGCAGGCAGGTTGCAATCAGAAAGATTTCTGGTCCATTACCAAGGGTCTTAGAAGAAGAAGGTCCTCAGAACTATATAGAGCAAAACCCAGATCCATTTCTCTACATTCCTGTCAGCATCTCTTATTTCACACACTGAGTTTTGGGAGGAAGTCTGAGAGAAGGTGGCTAAGAATTTTGGTTTTAAGGCAAGATAAAGGAGGCAGAAGTGTTGAAAGGGGTCCTGAATTTGAAAGTAGTCGATAGAACATAAAACAAACTGGGTAAAAATACAATATTCAGAGTATAAGAAATATAGAAAAAGTCTATTAAAATAAAACTATAGGAACTTTGAATTATTGTTTTAATTAATAAAGTTACATTGTTGATAGTCTATGTGGATTTTAGTATTTTCAATTTAGGGCAGTTTTATAGCCAAAGCATTGAAATCCTATATAATAAAGAGGTAATATGCAAATTGACCATCACTCTAACACACAAGATGTATACCCCCATGTGGTCAAATATGGCTGCCCCCATGTGGACACAAGATGACCACCACAAGATGGCCACCACAAGATGGCCACCACAAGATGGCCAGAAGGGGAGGGCAGTTGTGGGTGATCAGGCCTGCAGTAGAGGGCAGTTGAGGGGAACCAGGCCTGCAGGGGAGGGCAGTTGGGGGCGACCAGGCTAGCCAGGGAGGGTAGCTAGGGGTGATCGGGCCTGCAGGGGAGGGCATTTGGGGGGAACCAGGCCTGCAGGAGGGCAGTTAGGGGTGACCAGGCCTGCCGGGGAGAGCAGTTGGGGGTGACTAGGCCTGCAGTGGAGGACAGTTAGGGGCAACAAGGTTGGCAAGGGAGGGAAGTTAGGGGTGAATGTGCCAGCAGGGGAAGGCAGTTGTGGGCAACCAGGCTGGCAGGGGAGGACAGGTAGGGGTGACCAGGTGGGCAAGGGAGGGCAGTTAGGGACAATCAGGCCAGCAGGGGAACAATTAGGCATTGATCATGCTGGCAGGGGAGTGGTTAGGGGGTGATCAGGCTGGCAGGCAGAAGTGGTTGGGACAATCAGGTAGGCAGGCAGGCAAGCGGTTGGGAGCCAACAGTCCTGGATTGTGAGAGGGATGTCTGACTGCCCGTTTAGGCTCAATCCTCATGGGCAGTCGGACATCCCTTGAGGGTTCCCAGATTGGAGAGGGTGCAGGCTGGGCTGAGGGACACCCTCCCATGCACAAATTTCATGCACCGGGCCTCTAGTTTTATTTTATAAATGTGGAAAGTACTCCTGGCTAAAACTTACTGATAAACTATTTGTATTTGTGCTTTCAGTGCCTGATCACCAAATCAAAAGTTAAAGTATCAGGATTTAATAACAAATAGCTTCATAGAGTTAAGTAATTTCTCTTAAGTTTTCTGTCTTTAAATGAAAGGAATTCTGTTTATTAATAGATTAATATTTCATAAAGAAATACTCTGGTCAGTAAGAGAAACCTTTACCACACATGTGATATGGGCTTTATTTAGGAAGCAAACCAAAACACCGTTATTCTCAAAGGAATGTAACACAGCAATAAGCAGATGACTCATCATGGATCTGCAGCTTTGATAATAAAATCATTTCCAGAATATTCTTCCTTTATATCTCTTGATCCCTACTATTAACCGACACACAGTAAATGTAACTATTCCACCTTCTTTGCTATTCTCACTGCTGCTTCCATCTGCCTTTGCTATACTGACACTGCAAGTGGCGAAGGCTGTTTTGAAAATGTGGTCCTACATCTGAGTCCCACAGCGCTGAGGTGTCCATGGAAATTCATGTGAAAGGAGACAGGGACAGAGTCTGCTGGGGTGGCCTGGACTCTCCTGGGAACATCCTGAGGAGGGAGCCAGGCTGCAGCATTCCCCTCCCTCAGCCAGTGGCAGAGCTCCCACTTTTTTCTCTTCTCTCAGAGGAGGTGCATCTCAGCAGACAACTAGAAGAGAAAGGAAGACATCATTATCGATAGGGAAGGGAGATGTTGGGACCTGAAGATTCTGCAGAGCTCCGCATTTTCTTAAGCTCTGAATTGTCCTATGGTTTCACGACTAGCTTTCTGTTCCTTCTCTTTCTGTCTTTTAACTTTTGTTACTGCTGTGCTGCTCTTTCTCTGCCAGAGTGGCCTGGCAGTCTGCGGGAGGGGCACGCCAGGAGGGAGTTTGTGGAAACCCAAGAAAACTGTTGATGAAATTTCCTAAGTAGACCTTGACTTTGGCCCAGATCTGAGGACTGAGCAGGACAAACACCCTGGACCAACACCATGTGCAGACATGCCAGCCCCTCACAACAGATGTGCTTGTGAATGGATGTGACTGTGTGTGAATATATGTATGTGTGAAGGTGGGTGCATGTGTGTGCATGTGCATGCGTATGTGAATGTGTGAATGTCAATGTTTATGAATGATTGTGAATGGGAGTGTATGAATGTGGGGGGGTATGTGTGCCTGTGTTGGTGCCCCAAGCAGGGAGTTTTCTCATTATAAACTCAAGACCTTAAATTTAGACTTTGGTCTCATTTTCAGATGAAGTTAAACAAACTCACAGAAAATCACTGACATCCTTGCCCTGACCAGAGTGGCTCAGTTGCTTGAGCATCATACCTTGCATCAATAGGTCACAGGTTCCACAGGAGCCATCTCATCAGTGTTTCTCTCTGCCTTCCACTTGCTCTAAAATCAATTAGAAAACAATTTAAACCAAACTAACAAACAACAACATAACCAAACTGACAGAACAATGATTCCATCCTCTTCTAATGTGTGTCCTGTAGTGGGCTCATCACCAAGACAGCCTTATGATTTTGTACTTTAGAAAGTAATAATAGCACATTAATTACATGGAATCAATTGCCTCATATTAAAACATGTATTAACATCATCATTTTAAATAGGTCACCATTTTAAAAGTACACTGTTGGTACTTGTCAGCTGGCCTCTTCACGTGGGTCTCTGGGACTGTTGGGGGTGCAGTCTCCATGCGGGGTTCCATCCATCACTTGCGGGGCTGCTCAGTTGTCCTCGATGTGAGAAGGCAGTAGCTGGCCTGCGTACCTCTCTGCACAATGGTGACTCCCCTCACGTGGCATCCTTTGCTTCTCGCAATAGGCCTGTAAGGTAGACACAAGGGGACCAGGGCTTGTCCAAGTTTGCTCAGCAGACCTCGGACACCAGGCTCTTCTCACCACTGTGTGTCAGGAGGCCGCGTGAGAGCAGGAGTTCAGGTAGACTGAGCACATCCTACCAAGGTTCTGTCTGTAAACCTGGCCTTCTATTTTTGTTGTTGTTGCTGTTTGATTTTTAGATATTTTTTACCACAGTAAAATATACACAATGAAATTTACCATTTTAACTATTTTTTATGCACAGTTCAGTGGTGCTAAGTATGTTCATAGCATTGTGCAGCTGTCACCACCATCATCTCCATCCCTGCTCCCATTTTCTCCAACTGAAACTCTGTCCCCACTAAAGAGCTCACCATCCCCTTCCCTACCCCTGGGACCCTCCATCTTACCTCCGTCTCTATGACTGACAGCTCCAGAGACCTCATGTGAGCGGGATCACACAGTATTTGTCTTTCTGTGACTGGCTTGTTTCACTGAGCATCATGTCTTCAGGGTGCATCCAGGTTGCAGCATGTGTCAGGATGTTAGGATGTTTTCTTCTTTCCTTTCTTTCTTTTTCTTTCTTTCTTTCTTTCTTTCTTTCTTTCTTTCTTTCTTTCTTTCTTTCTTTCTTTCTTTCTTTCTTTCTTCTTCCTTCCTTCCTTCCTTCCTTCCTTCCTTCCTTCCTTCCTTCCTTCCTTCCTTCTTTCTTTCTTTCTTTCTTTCTTTCTTTCTTTCTTTCTTTCTTTCTTTCTTTCTTTCTTTCTTTCTTTCTTCTTTACTTCTTTCCTTTCTTTTCTTTTCTTTTTCCTTCCTTCCTTCCTTCCTTCCTTCCTTCCTTCCTTCCTTCCTTCCTTCCTTCCTTCCTTCCTTTCTCTTTCTTTCTTTCTTTCTTTCTTTCTTTCTTTCTTTCTTTCTTTCTTTCTTTCTTTCTTTCTTTCTTTCTTTCTTTCTTCTTTCTAATTTGATTTATTGGGGTGAGATTGGTTAATAAAAATGTATAGCTTCCAGGTACACAATTCTATAATACATCATCTGTACATCGTATTGTGTGTCCACCACCCCAAGTCAGGTCTCCTTCCATCACCATTTATCCTTGCTATATCCTCTTCTACCAACACCTTTCCCTGTGGTAATCACCATACTGCTGTCTGTGTCTATGAGTTTTTTTTTTATATTTGCTTAATCCCTTTGCCTTTTTTACGCAGCCCCCAAACCTCCCTCCCTTCTGACAGCTGTCAATCTGTTCTCTGTATCTATGAGTCTGTTTATATTTTTTGATAGTTTATTTTGGTGATTAGATTCCACATATAAGTAAAATCATATTTTATTTCTCTAACTGGCTTATTTCACTTAGCATAATACTCACCAGCTCCATCCATGTTGTCCCAAAGGGTAAGATTTCCTTCATTTCCTTCTTTTTTTGCAACTGAGTAGTATTCCATTGTGTTAATGTACCACAGCTTCTTTATCCACTCCTCTACTGATGGGCAGTTGGGCAGCTCCCAAATATTGGCTATTGTAAATAAGGCTGCAGTGAACATAGCGTAGCATATATCTTTTTGCATCGGTGTTTAGGTTTCTTCAGATATATTCTCAGGCTATCTTACTCCATGGTATATTCTTGTGTCTTTTGTCAATTATTAGTTGACCATAAACACATGGGTTTATTTCTGGACTTTTTATTCTTTTCCAATGATCTCTGTGTCTGTTTTTATGGCAGTACCATGCTATTTTTTATTGCTATGGCCTTGTAGTATAGTTTGATACCAAGTAGTTGTGATTCCTCAAACTTTGTTCTTCTTTTTCAAGATTGCTGTATTTTGTTTTTGTTTTTTTGTGGTGCCGTCTATATTTTTGGAATACTTTTTGTTGTTCTGTGAACTATACCATTGATATCTTGATAGCAATGGTGTTTATTATATAGATTGTTTTGGTTAGTATGGATATTTTAATGATGTAAATTCTTCTTATTCATGAACATGGTATATGATTTCACTTATTTGTATCTTCTTCAATGTTGTTCATTCTTTCTTTTTTCTTTGTTTCTTCAATGTTTTTTTCTTTCTTTCTTCAATGTTTTTCTTTCTCTCTTTTCTTCTTTCATTTTTTTGTTAATTCTCATCAGAGGATATTTTTTTCATTGATTTTTTACAGAGAGTGAAAAGTAGGGGGGAGGGAGGAGGAGAAGTAGGAAAGAGAGAGAGAGAGAGAGAGAGAGAGAAAGCGCCAATGATGTGAGATATTGCTGGATTGGGATGGAAGCGGCTACTGAGGTATGTGCCTTTGACAAGGTATAGAGCCCTTGACCATTCAGTGCATGGGCAGGCACTCCAACCATTGAGCCACACCCACCAGCTATTCATTTTCTTGCTTCAGTATCTTATAAATTTTCAAGTACAGGTATTTGAAGTCCTTGGTCAAATTTATTTTTAGGTATTTCTTTTTGGATGCAAAAAATTGTAAATGAGATTGTTTTCTTAGTTTCCCTTTTGATAGTTCATTATTGGTGTATAAAAATGCAACTGCTTTCTGGATATTTATTTTGTATCCTGCTAATGAATTCATTAATCAGTTCTGGTAATGTTTTGGTGGAATCTTTTGGGCACTCTATATACTTTTTATTTTCTGCTCTGATTGTTTTCTGCTACCTTGTCTTCAAAAAGATTCAATCCTCTGCTTCATCCAAGTGCCTATTTTTTTTTTCTAGTGTACTGTTCATTTCAGACAGTATAGCCTTTATTTCTAATTTTTTATGGCTTATATGTTCTTTTTCATGCTTACTATCTCTTTATTGAAGTTCTTACTGATTTCATTCATTCTTCCCTTAAGTTCCTTTAGGATTCTTATCATTGTTTTTTTTTTTTTTAATTCTGTATCTGGTAGGTTACTTGCCTCTACTTCATTGAGTTTTGTTGTTGTTTTTCATGTCTTCTGTACTTTAATGCGGGGCATTTTTCTTTGTCTGTCTTGGTGCGTATATTTTGGCTGTCTTGGTGCGTATATTTCCATGTATTAGACTATTAGACACCCAATCTTGATAGTGTGGCCTTATGTAGTAGGTGTCCTGTGGGACCTAGTGGCACAGTCTTTTTTTTTTTTTTCCCAGAGCTGAGTGTTCCAATAATGTCCCTTGTGTGTGTTATGTGGGCCCTCCTGTTGTAGTTGAGTCTATATTGCTATTGGCCTTTCTATGTATGTGGTTGACTTTCCGGGTGGCTGACTGTGAGGATCAACCCTGACCACATTGTATGAGCGGATGCACAGGTGCTGACCACATGGAGCAGAATTCGCCTCAGCAGGTTCTGCTGTCCTCTAAGATCTCCCTTTGGATATGCCACTTGTAAAACTAATTGGATCATGGTCTGATGTCATCTGCAGTTGGCCACTGTGTGGGTTGGTCCTGGATGCAACTGAGAGGGACTCTGGTGCTGGCCAATGTCAGATGCTTCCTGTGACTGGCCTTGGGCATTCTATTTGGGGCTGCAAACAATTCACAGTTGGTGGTTGCCTCTGCTGGTTCAGAGTGAGAGCAGGAAGTTTCAAGCAGTGCACCAAGGCTGCCTTTTACCTGCACTCGGCTGGGGGAAGGTCAGCAAAAGTCCCAAGGCACCCCTGAGTTCTGCCTCTGCCTACTTCCACATGTGGGTGCCTGTTAGTCTCAGTCACTCAAAGATCTCTGGAGGTACTCAAGTTGAATGAGGTAGTTTCTCAGTGAGTCCCAGGTAGCGGCAAGTGGTGGTCATCAGATTGATACAGGTTTAAACTTGGTGACTGTGCAGGGACTGAGACCACGCAGCAAATGTCCCATGGCATACCAGGTCTAGCTGCCACCTACTGGGTTGTCAGACCCCTATGAGCAGTGTACAAAAGACTCAGACCTGCTTTCTTGTAAGAGTAGAATTAAAAGGTCCAAACAGTCCACAGGGCAGAACTTAGATTGTCGGGGATGCATAGTCTGACATCAGCCATGTGAGCTCAAGGGCTTTGCAGAGGGTCTGTGGATTATCAGAGGTCATGGAGCTGCTTCCTGTTGTGGACTATTCATGGTCCCCTGGGATGCAGCTGGAGAGTGAGAGCATGGTGGGGTCACGCAGCTCTGACCCAGTCACTATTTCACACACAGTTTAGTCCCCTCCTGTGTGCCTGATCCTCGCAGATGTGACCCTCCATTTCCATCCTAAGATAACTGCAGTTCTCTTCAGATGTCTGACCAGATGCATGTTCACTGGCAGCCTGTGCAGCACCATCCCTGCCTTCTTTCCTCAAGGCTGGGTGAGCCAGGCTGGTTGGGGTGCAGGGAAGGGCAGATGAAGGTCCCATGGGTGGGTTGAATTTTATTAGAACCATTAAAATTTTCTAAATGTTTTTTTTTGTTTGTGTGTGTGTGTGTGTGTGTGTGTGTGTGTGTGTGTCTGCTCTTTCACTATAACAAAGCAACCAAAGTGATGCTTAGCTCTCTCTCATGGAAGCACAGTTCTGCCTTGCACCAGTGCCACATGTCACCAGAGAAGTGAAGGGGGCAACAGGAGGAAAAAAGACAGGACATTCCTCTCCCAGCAGTGCAACACCATCACAGGCATGATGCTGCCTGGAGAGCTGACCACTGCTGGAGCGCTGAAGGCTTTTAGGCACAGAGTGAAATGATCTGATTTATATATTTTGAAGATCACTCTGATTTGCATTTTTATTTTCATAAAAAATTGTTTTACTAATTTATTTTTTTTCAATTAGAGATGACATTCAATATTAGTTTAAAGTGTACAAAATAGTGGTTAGACATTTATATAACATATAAAGTGATCCCCTGATGAGTCTAGCATGGGGTCTCTTTTAAAAGGGTATGAATCCTATTCATGAGGGCTCCTACCTCAAAAGACCCACCTTTTATTTATTTTTAATCAACCTTATTTGGGTGACATTCATTAATCAAATTGGATAGGTCAGGTGTGCAATTCCATAACGCATCATCTGTATATTGAATTGTGTGTTCACTGCCTTCAAGTCAAGTCTCCTTTCATCACCAATTTTCCCCCATGCCCTCTTCTCCTTTCCCTCACCCTCACCCACCAACCTATCCCCCATCCTGTACATGCCACCCATACGTGCCACCACCCACCACCCACCCGCCAGCCCCCAGACCCCACTGTTACCCCTCAGCCCCCCATGCTTACCCCCACCTCCCACCACCCACCTGCCACCCCACATCCCACACCCCACACTACCGAGCCCCCACCTGCCACCCCCACCCACCAGCCCCCACTTCCCACCCCCCACACTTACCCACCATCTCCACCCCCACCCACCACTCCACATCCCACACCCCAAACCACTCAGCCCCTCCCCCCCACCCTCCCACTTCCAATCCCCACCCCCTTCCCCCCTTCCCCTTCCCCTACTTGTGATTTGACATTTGAAATGATATTTGAGATGTGTCTTGAGGGCTCAGGTAGGATTCAGACAGATGAAGAAGGTGAGAATGTGCTTCAGGTACAGAGAGTGGGCACACAACCTGGAGGCAGGAGAGATGAAGACTGGACAGACCAGAGCATATGCCCCTCAGGTGCCTGTGAGTGAGGGGTGAGGGCAGGGAAAGAGAAGACCCTCCATGGAGGGAAAAGGCAGAGGGGAAAGGGGACCAACCACAGAGGGATCAGAGCAGGGGAGACAGGTCCCCTCCATGGTAAGGCAGGGCAGGGGGACAGGGAACCATGAGAGGGGTGGGCAGTGGGGATAGGAGACACTGGAAAGGGGCAGGGATGGGGAAGAGTGGATAGGGGACTTCCATTGAAGCAACAGGGCAGGGAAAAGGAAGACCCTTCGTGGCTGTGACAGGGCAGCGGGGACAGTGGACCCTTCTTGGTAAGGACAGGGGACCATCCATGAAGGGTTCAGTGTCCCCCATCACCTGTTCTTTTGCCCTTCCTTCCTGTGTTATCCCACCCATGGATGGCCCCCTGTCCTCACCAAGTAGGGTCCCTCCCTGCTCCCCTGTCACAGCCATGAAGGGTCTTCTTCTTCCCTGTCCTGTTGCTTCAATGGAAAGTCCCCTATGCACCCTGCCCTGTGGGGACAGGGCCAGGGGAGGGGGATCCCTCCATGGAGTGGGGACAGGGGACCTTCCATGGAGGGACAGGGCTGGGGGAATGGGGACTCTTCATGGAGAGAATGGACAAAGGGATAGGGATCCCCCTTTTGAGGGAGCAAGGAAAGGGTGAAATGGACTGTCCATGGCAGCAGCAATACATGGAGGATAGGGAACCATCCATGGAGGGGAAAGTCCAGGGGGACAGGAAACCCCAGTCATGGTCCCCCCTGGCACCCCTTCCCTGCCCCCTCAAATGGGGGTTCTTTGTCCCCTGCCCTTTCTCCTCCATGGATGGTCCCCTGTTTCCTCTGCTCTGTCTCCTGCATGGAGGATCCCTGAGCTCCCTGTGCTGCTCCCTCCATGGAGAAACCCTTGTTCACCCTTTCCTGGCCCCTTAGTAGGAGGGGTGTCCTCTCCCCCTGCCCATTCCCCTCCATAGACAGAGAGGCCAGGACACCCTCCATGGAGGGAGCAGGGCATTGCCCTTCTTGCCCTTCTTCCTCCAAGGAGGGTGCCCTCCCCTCTCTGCTCTGTCCCCACTCCATGGAGGGTGTCTCTTTCCCTGTCCTGTCCCCTAAAAGGGGGTTCTTTGTACCCCTGCCAATTCCCCTCCATGTACAATCCCCTATTCCCCCTTTACTGGCCCCTCCATGGAGAGTTCCCTGTAACCAATCCATGGAAGGTGCCTTCTCCCTCTGCCCTGTCCCCTCAAAGGGGGATCCCTATACCTCTGCCCATTCCCCTCCATGAAGAGTCCCCTTTATCCCTTGCCCTAACCTCCATGGAGGGTGCCCCTCCTCCTCTGCCCTGCCCATTTCCCTCCATGGAGGGTGTTCTCTCAACCCTTCATTTTCCTCTCCATTGAGATGAATGGGCAGGGGGGAGGGGGTACCCTACATGGAATGAGGACAGGGGGACCCGCTTTGGAATGACAGGGCTGGGGGAAAGGAGACCCTCCTGGAAGGGACAAGGAGGGGAGACAAAGGACATTCCATGGTGGTGAATGAGCAGGGGTAGAAAGGAACCCCCACACACACCTTTGAAGGGACATGGGGTGTGAGCAGGGGGATAGGGAATCTCCTCTTTGAGGGGATCTTTGTACCCCTGCCCATTTCTGTCTCTGGAAAGAGTACCCTTTTTCCCTTGCCCTGACCCTACCCCGGCCCTGTCCCCACAAAGTGGGGTTCCCTATCCTCCAGCCCATTCCCCTCCATGGAGGTAACCTGTCCCCACTCCATGAAGCATGCCCCCAACCCCATGCTCTGTCCCTTCAGAGGGGAGTTCCTTGTTCCCTGCCCATTCACCTCCATGGAGGGGCCCCTGTCTCCAATGCCTTGCTCCCTCCAAGGAGTGTGTCATCTCCACTCTGCCCTTTCCCCTCAAAGGAGGGCTCCCTATCCCCCTGCCTATTCCCCTCCATGGAAGGAACGCTTTCTCACCTGCCCTGTCCCCGCTCCTCAGTTCATGGAGAGGCATGAACTCCCCCTGCCCCTGCCATGTCCCCTCAAAGGGAAGGGCTCCTTGTACCTCTGCCCATTCCTTTCCCTGGAGGATCTCCTTTCCCCCTCCCATCCCCCTTCATGGATGTTCCCCTGTCTCCAGCTCATGGAGGGTGCCCTCTCCCTCCTGCCCTGTCCCCTCAAAGGGGGATTCATTATATGTCTGTCCATTCACCACCATGGAGAGTCCCCTACCTTCCCTACGGATTCCTCTCAAAGGAGGGTGGCCCACCCCTCTGCCCTGCCCCTCCAGGGTGTGTTCCCTCTCCCCCTGCCCATTTCCCTTCATGGAGGGTGTCCTCTAACCCCTGCCCTGTACCAGGAGATGAATGGGCAGGGGTAAAAAGAACCTCTTCTTTGAGGGGAAGGACAGGAAGGAGAGAGCACCCTCCATGGAGTGAGGACAAGGGACCCTCCATGAACAGGACATGGAGTGGAGACAAGGGACACTTTATGGAGAGGAATCAGCAGGGGGATTGGGAACATCCCCTTGACAGGAGAGGCCAGGGGAGATAGAGGAATCTCCATGGCATTGTATGGGCTGGCATACAAGGAACCCCCCTTTGAGGATACAGGGCAGGAGGGAGGGTGCACCCGCCATGAATTGAGGACAGGGGACACTCCACAGAGGGACAGGCCAGGTGGGGGGAAGAAGACCCTCCATGAAGGGGAATATGCACGAGGATAGGGAATCCCCCCTTTGAATTGCAGGGAAGAGGGGAGTGGGCACCCTCCATGGGGTGGAGACAGGTGACCCTCCATTGAGGGAATGGGGAGGGGAAAATAGGACCCTCCAGAGAGGGGAATGGCAGGGGTACAAGGAACCTCTCAAAGGGGTGGTTCCCTATCTCCCTACCCATTCCCCCCCCCCCCACCATGTCCCTCTGTGGAGGGTCCCCTGTCCTCACTCCATGGAGGGTGCCTCATCCCTCTTGCCCTGTCCCTTAAGGGTTTTTTGTTTTTTTTTTTTAATCCCCTGGCCCATTCCCCTCCATGGAGAGTCCTCTCCCCGCATCCCCCCCCCCCCCGCCCCCGCCCTGTCCCCTCAAAGAGAGATGGTTCCTTGAATGCCTGCCGATTCTTCTCTCTGGAGGGTCCCTTTGCCTCCCTCCCTTTATCCTCCATGGTGGGTTCCCAGTCTCCCCCTCATGGAAGTGACCCTCCCTCTTGCATTGTCACCTCACAGGGGGTTCATTGTATGCCTGCCCATACAATGCCATGGAGATTCCCCTATCTCCCCTGGTCTTTCCAGTCAAGGAGAGGGGTGGTTCCCAATCCCCCTACTGACTTCCCTCCTTTGAGTATCCCCTGTCTCCCCTCCATGTCCTCTCCATGGAGAGTCCTTTGACCCCATTCCATGGAGGTTTCCCCTCCATCATATTCTGTACCTCAAAGAGGGGTTTCCTTGTACCCCTGCTCATTCATCTTGATGTGGGGTCCACTTTTCCCCCTACCCTGTCCCCTCCATGGATGGTTCCCTATCCCCCAGCCCTTCCCCCTCCATGAAGGGTCCCCTCTCCCCCTACCCTGTCCCCTTCTTGGAGGTTTCCCTCTCCTCCCTGCCCTCTCCTCTCCATGGAGGGTCCCCTGTCCTCCTTGCCCTCTACCCTCCATGGAGGGTCCCCTCTCCTCCCTGCCCTCCCCTCTCCATGGAGGGTACCATCTCCTCCCTACCCTCTCCTCTCCATGGAGGGTCCCCTCTCCTCCCTGCCCTCTCCTCTCCATGGAGGGTCCCCTCTCCTCCCTACCCTCTCCTCTCCATGGAGGGTCCCCTCTCCTCCCTGCCCTCTCCTCTCCATGGAGGGTCCCCTGTCCTCCTTGCCCTCTACCCTCCATGGAGGGTCCCCTCTCCTCCCTGCCCTCTCCTCTCCATGGAGGGTCCCCTCTCCTCCCTGCCCTCTCCTCTCCATGGAAAGTCCCCTCTCCTCCCTGCCCTCTCCTCTCCATGGAGGGTCCCCACTCCTCCCTGCCCCCTCCATGAAGGGTCCCCTCTCCTCCCTGCCCTGCCCCACCCCCTCCAAGGAGGATTTCCTACCCCCTCTGTCCTGGCCCTTCATGGAATGTCCCCCTTCCCCTACCCTGTCTCCTCCTTGGAGGGTTCCCTGTCCCCCTGCCCTGCCCCATCCATGGAGAATCCTCTCACCTCCCTGCCCCTCCATTGAGGGTCCCCTCTCCTCCCTGCCCTGTGCCCTCCATGGAGGGTCCCGTCTCTTCTCTGCCCTCTCCATGAAGGGTCACCTCTCTCCCTAACCTGTCCCCTCCATGGAGGATTCCTTATCACCCTACCCTGCCCCCTCCATGGAGTGTCCCCTCTCCTCCCTGCCATGCCCCCTCCATGGAGTGTCCCCTCTCAGCCTTGCCCTCTCCCCTTCATGGAGGATTTCCTGCCCTCCCTTCCCTGCCCCTCCATGGAGGGTCCCCTCTTCCCCTACACTGTCCCATCCATGGAGAGTTCCCTATCTCCCTGCCCTGGCCCCTCCATGGAGGATCCCCTCTCCTCTCTGCCCTCTTCTCTCCATGGAGGATTCCCTCTCCTCTCTGACCCCTCCATGGAAGGTCCCCTCTCTCCCTAACCTGTCCCCTCCATGGAGGATTCCCTATCTTCCTGCTCTGTTCTGCCCCCTCCATGGAGGTTCCCCTCTCTTCCCTGCCCTCTCCCCTCCATGAAGGATTCCCTGCCCTCCCTGCCCTCCCTGCCCTGCCCTCTCCATGGAGGGTCCCCTCTCCCCCTACACTGTCCCCTGCATGGAGGGTTCCCTATCCCCCTGCCCTGGCCCCTCCATGGAGGGTCCCCTCTCCTCCCTGCCCTCTCCTCTCCATGGAGGGTCCCCTCACCCCTTTATCCTGTCCCCTCCATGGAGGGTACCCTCTCTTCCCTGCCCCCTCCATGGAGGGTCTCCTCTTCTTTCTGTCCTGCCCTGCCCCCTGAATGGAGGGTCCCCTCTCTCCCTACACTGTCCCATCCATGGAGAGTTCCCTATCTCTCTGCCCTGCCCCCCTCCATGAAGGGTCCCCTCTCCTCCCTGTCCTACCTAGCCCCCTCGATGGAGGATTCCCTCTCCTCCCTGTCCCCTCCATGGAAGGTCCCCTCTCTCCCTACACTGTCCTATCCATGGAGAGTTCCCTATCTCTCTGCCCTGCCCCCCTCCATGAAGGGTCCCCTCTCTCCCTGCCCTCTCCTCTCCATGGAGGGTCCCCTCTCCTCCCTGTCCTACCTAGCCCCCTCCATGAAGGATTCCCTCTCCTCCCTTCCCCCTCCATGGAAGCTCCCCTCTCCTCCCTGCCCTCTCCCCTCCATGGAGGATCCCCTAACCCCCTGCCCTGGCCCCTCCTTGGAGTGTCCCCTCTCCTCCCTGCCCTCTCCCCTCCATGGAGGATTCCCTCTCCTCTCTGACCCCTTCATGGAGGTTCCCCTCTCTTCCCTGTCCTGCCCTACCCCCTCCATGGAGGATCCCCTCTCTTCCCTGCCCTGCTCTGCCCCCTCCATGGAAGGTCCCTCTCTCCCTAACCTGTCCCCTCCATGGAGGATTCCCTATCTTCCTGCCCTGCTCTGCCCCCTCCATGGAGGGTCCCCTCTCCCCCTACACTGTACCATCCATGGAGAGTTCCCTATCTCCCTGCCCTGGCCCCTCCATGGAGGAGCCCCTCTCCTCCCTGCCCTCTTCTCTCCATGGAGGATTCCCTCTCCTCTCTGACCCCTTCATGGAGGTTCCCCTCTCTTCCCTGTCCTACCCTACCCCCTCCATGGAGAATTCCCTCTCTTCCCTGCCCTGCTCTGTCCCCTCCATGGAAGGTCCCCTCTCTCCCTAACCTGTCCCCTCCATGGAGGATTCCCTATCTTCCTGCCCTGCTCTGCCCCCTCCACGGAGGGTCCCCCCACTCTCCTCCCTGCCCTTTCCTCTCCATGGAGGGTCCCCTCTCCTCTCTCCTCCCTGCCCTCTCCCCTCCATGGAGGATCCCCTATCCCCCTGCCCTGGCCCCTCCATGGAGGGTCCCCTCTCCTCTCTCCTCCCTGCCCTCTCCTCTCCATGGAGGGTCCCCTCTCCTCTCTCCTCTCTGCCCTCTCCTCTCCATTGAGGGTCCCCTCTCCTCCCTGCCCTCTCCTCTCCATGGAGAGTCCCCTCTCCTCCCTGCCCTCTCTTCTCCATGGAGGGTCCCCTCGTCCCCTGCCCTCTCCCCTCTATAGAGGGTCCCCTCTCCTTTCTGTCCTGCCCTGCCCCCTCCATGGAGGGTCCCCTCTCCCCCTACACTGTCCCCTCCATGGAGGGTTCCCTATCCCCCTGCCCTGGCCCCTCCATGGTGGGTCCCCTCTCTTCCCTGCCCTCTCCTCTCCATGGAGGGTCCCCTCACCCCCTATCCTGTCCCCTCCATGGAGGGTCCTCTTTCCTTCTATCCCACCCCCTCCATGGAGGTTTCCCTGCCCCCCTGCCCTGCCCCCTCCATGGAAGGTCCCCTCCTCCCTCTGCCCTGCCTCCTCCATGCAGGGTGTTCTGTTTCCCTGCCCTGTCCCATCACTCACAGGCTCTGAGAGGTATGTGCTCCGGTCCCCAGTGTTCATCTGTCCTGCTCCAGGCCGTGTCCACTGTCTGTACCTGAAGCACATCTCACCGTCTTCATCTGCCTAAATCCTCCCTGGCTCTCAGGACACATGTCAAATATCATTTCAAATGTCAAATCACCAAGTCATCTTTAAAAACATAAATCAGATCACCCTATTCTTGCGCCTAAAAGCCTTCATGTTTGTGATAGTATTTTCAACCCACCCTTTATTTGCCCGCCCGCCCTCTCCTGCCTGCCATCTCCTGCACCAGCCTGGCTCTCCCTGCCCTGGAGGTACTTGCTTCCCCTTTGGTGGTGGCTTCCTGAGTTCTCCATGTGGCAGGCTCTGTCTCAACAGCCAAGTCTGAGTTTTAATATGACAAGATCTTGAGGAGCCCTTCCCTGAGTCTCTTGGGGCATCACACTGAAGAGGCCTCAACCCAGGTGTGTGGGGTATAAGCTGGCAACAGGTCATAGAGCTAAGACAGGTCACAATGGTAGGACAGGTCATAGAAGTAACCTGGCAACCACTGAGGTCAGCAAGATGGGCCAATGTAACCAGATGTTCTTGTGTGTGTGTGTGTGTGTGTGTGTGTGTGTGTGTGTGTGTGTGTGTGTTTAAATCACTGAATGAACATTTATTCAGCACCAACAAACCCCAGACCCTCTACAGAATGTTCAGAATGTCATAAACATAAATGCCTATACACATTATTGCCTTTTTATTACAAAGCTTAGTTTTTGATTTAGGAATTTATTCCTAATAGACTGATTTTTTTTTCAAGTGTTTTAAGTTAGAAATTCTGTTTATCTTAGAGACACAACTGTCCACAGCACCATTTTCTTACATCTTACTCTTTATTTTTAGGTCTTGTACTATACACCTAGTGTGTATCAATATGCAAGCATGCTTGAGATTCACCATGTGTCTTTGTGCTTCTAAAATTATTTTTGTCATTACACCAATACCTTGATTTATTAATTATTCTAGCTGCAGTATTTCCTCTCAAAGCTGTCTTGCCTCTTAGTCCTCCATATAACATCTATAATAATCTATAGTAATAAAAGTGTAATATGCTACTTAGACTGGGTCAACCAGACATCTTCTGGATGTCCGACTTCCTTTCAGACAAAACTACAGTGACAGGGGCCGAGGCAGAGGCGGTTAGGGGCAATCAGGCCAGCAGGTGTGCAAGCAATTAGGGGCAAGATCAGGCTGTTGCAGGGTAGCAAGCAGTTAGAGGGCGATCAGGCTGGCAGGGGAGGGCAGTTGGGGGTTATCAGGCTGGCAGGAGAGGGCAGTTGGGGGTGATCAGGTCGGCACAGGGGAAGGCAGTTATGGGGGCAATCAGGCTGGCAGGGGAGCGGTTAGGGGTGGTCAGGCAGGCAGGCAGAGGCAGTTAGGGTGGTCAGGCAGGCAGGGGAGTAGTTAGGGGCATCAGGCAGGCAGACAGAGTGATTAGGGGTGATCAGGCAGGCAGGCAAGTGAGCGGTTAGGAGCCAGCAGTACTGGATTATGAGAGGGTTCAGGCCAGGCTGAGGGACACCCCCCCCCCCCCCCGCATGAATTTTGTGCACCAGGCCTCTAGTGTATGAAATAAGACAAATTCATGTCATTCCCACCATGTGGTAACTATACTACACCTAGACCTCTCTGCATGCTGACTCGGGCCCTGGGTGCTACACCTGAAGCTGGCCCATCATAGAGAGTGCTCTTTATGAAATGTTCTATGTATCATCCTGGTCCTTACCCTTTCTGGTTAGAAGAGATATCCTCTGCTTAACAAGATTGAAATCCTGGTCTCCAGAAGCACCTTTCTCAAAATGTGAGTGGCTAGGGCCAGCCAAGAACAGTGGTGCCACTGGGCTAGGTAATCTGAGGCTAGACCTGGAGCCATGTGATGTTCTGTTTTCGTGTCTCCATTTCAGAGCACTCTAAAGTCCTCTATTCCATGTTTATAGGAGCTCTAGGTCCTTGCCTACATGGTCTTCAGTGGAGGATGGCTTGGTGAGCTAATCACATCTTCTGGACAGCATGGTATTTCTTTCCCTGTATCAGAAGGCTGCCACGTGGTTGCAAAGATGCTGATTTTGGTTGCCTTCGAGGAAGCTAGATAGGGATTTAATCCAACCATGTTACCAAAGGCTATACATGCTGCCACTTCTCATCATGTTTGTTCTCACGAAAGTTGGTTTCCTTCATTGGACAGCTGTACAAAGAAACTAGTAATTTCAGATTGGCTAATTCAGCAGAGAGAATTGTTATAGTAAGATAAATTATCAATATTTTTTTTTTTTTTTAGGATTTCTGGTGAATGTATTGTTTGGGGGCCATAGAAGGGAAAGGGAGGCCCATTTCTGGAAAGAAGCTCATTTCTATAATGATTATAGAGATTAAATAAAAGTGTCAACTTAGTTTGCAATTCCAGGTTAATGTGGTCAGAGATATATGAAATATAAATATATAAGATAAGGCAAAGGGAAGAAAACAATCTAAGAAACAAAGGAAGAGTGGCTGATCATGAGGTGACCTTATTTACTTTGCAGAATGGGAAAAGTAAGAAAGACAAAGAAAGTGTAACATTTAATGGAGAAACATTATTTAGCAACCCTGTTTCTCATCACTTTCCTATTAAAACCCTTCAACCACTTAAGGGTTTCATGAACATTTATTTTCCCTTACTTGTGTTTTTTTGGGGGGAGACACTTGAAATGGCAGCCAGGCCATCTATACTTTGCTTTGCACCAAAATCTAATTTTATGAGAAGCCCAGACTAAAGGGGTTTTCCATTCCATATCTGGGTACTTCTTATAAAGCTTGATCAGTGGACCTTGGCAAATTTAAAAAGAGCGGCACTCTCACAATATCTCTAATGCTCATGAGTCAGGTTTTATTTGTTTGTTTTTCCAAAACAAAAGGTTTATTTGAAAGACAGATATGAACCATTACAATTTTGGAATGGTAAGGGAGGTGATATATAGGTGAATAGCAACTATCTTTCTGCAGATGCTTCCTGAGTCTTGCAGGAGCCAGTCATTTGATTTCACTCTGTAGGGTTTCTTCTGGAGTGATAGCTCTCTAAACAACTCATACATGCTTTCTTTCCCTTTTTACTTTATTTACACCTTTGGATTGGTCATTAATTTGTGAGATAGAGGAAGAGGGAGGGAGAGAGGGAGGGAGGGAGGGAGGGAGGGAGAGAGAGGGAGAGAGAGAGAGAGAGAGAGAGAGAGAGAGAGAGAGAGAGAGAAAGAGAGAGACATCGATGTGAGAGTTGATCAATTGCCTCCCAAAAGCATCTGGATCAGGGATTGAACCCAAAACCTAGGTATGTGCCTTGACTGGGAATGGAACTCTCAACCTTTCTTTCTTTCCTTCCTTCCTTCCTTCTTTCCTTCCTTCCTTCCTTCCTTCCTTCCTTCCTTCCTTCCTTCCTTCCTTCCTTCCTTCCTTCCTTCCTTTATTTTTTGGTGTACGGGACAACGCTCCAACCAACTGATCCACCAGACCAGCCAGGGCAACCCATAAATGCTTCTTGGAAAGTCTCTGCCCACTCCTCCACACAGGCCCTTAGTTTCAGCTCAGCACCTGGGGAGCAGGAGGCAAAGAGAACTCTCGAATATCTGAATCCCTGACAAGTGCATTTACAGTTCTTGGGGACTGACTGCCTCTAACTGAGCCTAATCCACTGGCTGTTGACGGAGCAGTTATAGAACTACAATTGTAGCAAAGATAGATAGCAGTGACTTCAAGGACCAGATTCATTTTCCAATGAGAAGCTTAAGAAAATATCAACATTTCCACTCTTGCTTTCAACCACAGAGCTGATGGATATAATAGGGTCACTGCCTTGTTTAGATTTCTTTTCTAGAATGAATTTACTTGCTAAGAATTCAACAGACTGCAATCTGTCTTCTCTGATTTTACTCAGCCAGAGAGAAGATAATGAAAAAAGTGTTTTTAAACAGATGGCGAAATGAAAGATTTTGATCTTTGAGACTGAAAATAGACTCTGCGACCTCACAGAGCTCAGTAGCAAACTTGACATAAATTTGAAAAGAAGTGTAATTTCCCACAAATATGTAAATATATGTACATCCACATATATCTTGATAGAGAAAT
Source organism: Eptesicus fuscus (assembly GCF_027574615.1). NCBI lineage: Eukaryota > Metazoa > Chordata > Mammalia > Chiroptera > Vespertilionidae > Eptesicus > Eptesicus fuscus. The sequence continues at coordinate 52,052,616 of NC_072488.1, forward strand.
ATATTTTATGGTTCTCAGTTTACATTTGACTTACCCCACTTCAGTAGGCAGTTAGATAGGCATTAGAAATACTGGGCCAGGTGCATAAGGTCGCCAGGGCAGAGAGCCCAGGGTACCTAGCAACAGGGAAAACTATAAGCCCTTGCCGAACACTCCTTTAAGTAGTAACCCCTGAAGATGGCATTTAGGCCTCAGCTGTGTTTCAGGTCCAGACCCAGAACTGCAGCAAAACCAGGTGGAGCTACACTATGGCTGACATTAGAACCAGCATCATTGACTGATGACCCATTACCCCGGTTCCAGGGTTCCAGCCAATCAGTGAAGACCAGAACCCTGAGGAAACACACTTGGAAAGCTGATGAATATTCTATTAGGATCCTCCCTCGAGACCTCCAGAAAAAAGCTCTCAGGACCAAGGATTTAATGGGAGTCTCTCTGTGGATGCCCCAGCCTTTCCCACACCCCTCCTTTTCCCCAGGGCACTCACCTCCCCACCCCCTGCCCCAGCTCTCTCAAACCTCTCCTCCCCAGTTCATCTCTCAAGTTTCATTTCTCAAGGAGTTTTTCTCTCTCTATCTCTCTCCCCGCCTCCAAGATCCAATGACCCTTCTTTTGTTGTTACTATTTGTTTCCTGAGCCCTTTCTTCTACATCTGTGACTTTCTAAATAAACTTTTTCTTATAATTTCAGTATTGCCTCTGAGTCCTTCTCTTAGGGAGACCTCAAGAAAGAGGTTGCTGAACCCAGGTCAACACCTGGTGCTGCTTTTCTGCCTCTAACACCAGCTGCAAAGGGAGGTTACTACATTCTCAATCTGCCAATTCTCTCTCTCTCTCTCTCTCTCTCTCTCTCTCACACACACACACACACACACACACAGGTGTTTTATCCCTACTGCTATTCTTACTTAGGAGCTAAATCCTGAAACATGGGAAGACACAAGTGGAAAACAAACTTAGTTTAATATAAGAGTAGTGAATTAATATGGAGGAAGTACAAAGATAATCTTATCTTTTAACACAGCTTATACTACTTTCAACTTTAATACAGTATTTAATGTTTATGTGTGAGAGTAAAGAACAGGGCAAGTCCATTGTTATACTCAGTAAATATTATATAAAAAATACATAAAAAGATATAATCCAACATAAGAGAACTGAGAAGTATGTTACTTTAAATAAAAAAGCAAGCACCGTAAACATTGAGCTATAACCTATTGTTGTTTTGGTAAGACTATAAAACTTTCAGAGTGAATGTTCATATATCTGTAGACATATTGATTCTAGGAAATTTAGATAATGTGGGAAAGAGACTCACAGTATGGGTCAATTTGCATATTACCCTTTATTATATAGGATGAAAGCCTCCCAAATAATACTATTGAATGTTACAAAACTTGGTCACTTAGCTCCTGCCATAAATCAGGCATTTATCTCCTCCTGTCTATCCTGACTGTATTTACTTTCTTAGTAGCCTTATTTTATTGCTTACTTATTAATTTATCTAAAATATTCTTATTTGGAAACACTCAGAAGAGCAAACACAAATACCTTTCAGCCTTGCCCATACAGATGGTTTCAGTCTGTCTTGCTGCCAAGTTATTATTTTAGACCAAGATCCAGGACAATTCCTCTGGGATAAAATTTTGTTTATACAATATAGGATTGATACATTCGATATCTCCAAAGTCCTGTTATTTTTTTCTTATTTTTACATAGATTATTAATTGTTTCCTTCCACAAACCATGAAAATCGCATACCATTGTAATATAGGACTGAATAGAAATAAGCACAAATAATAAAATAAGGAATATATATCTGAATTTTCAAATTGAACAAAAAAGAGTGCAAACATACTCTGTTCAAACAACATACTATTTAATTCTCTAACCAAAATTATAGATAGATTAATAAAGTCCCTATAGGATTGTTTTATTTCTCTCTTTTTCTTTTTAAAAAAAATATATTTTATTGATTTTTTTTACAGAGAAGAAAGGAGAGGGATAGAGAGTTAGAAACATCAATGAGAGAGAAACATCAATAAGCTGCCTCCTGCACACCCACTATTGAGGATGTGTCCACAACCAAGGTACATGCCCTTGACCGGAACCAAACCTGGGACCCTTCAGTCCCCAGGCCGACACTCTATCCACTGAGCCAAACCCACCAAGGTGGATTGTTTTATTTCTTAATGAACTAACATTACTTATTATTAGAAAATATTACGTTTTCTCTAAAAATATTTCCCTTCACTCCAAATGTACTCTGGCTGATATTAATATAACTATTAAAACTTTCTTAT